>NC_136060.1:519262620-519992620 GCF_964261635.1 Lissotriton helveticus
CCGGGGATTCCCAGACGCCCAGCAGGGTCTGGAGCCAGCGCTCGGGGAGGCCAGAGGTGCAATCGAAACTGGTCCACAGGGGAGGCCAAAGGTGTGACAGAAACCAGTCTCTCAGGGGAGGCCGGAGGTGTCATCGAAACTCCCTGGCTTATCTCACTGGGGGAGCCCTTTACCCCCCATCTGGGACTGGCGCGCCTTGGAGTCTAAGTTTTGCTGGGGCCGGGGTCAGGCTAGGCCCAGGGAGTCAGGGGAAGGAAAAATGGCTGCCGGGCCTTGTGGGGCATTTAGGTTCTAGGCACTCGGAGCCGGGAGTGGGACGGGGCAAGCGGGACTGGTCATCGGTTACGGGGTCTGGGCATACAAGGAGCAGGATGACCAGGGACTCTGGGTGCATGGCTACGCTAACGGGCTGCCGAGGAACGGGGGGGGAACCACGCCACGAGGCCAGGTCCAACAGTGTCGCTGTACCAAATCAAACCCCTGGTACAATGACAAGCTTGCTAATATGCGTAAGGTCTGTAAGAGAATGGAGCGGGCATGGAGGCGAGATTTTGACCCAATCCTGAGAGGTTGTTATCAGGCAGCCACTATGAAATACCATAGGGCTATCCAGAAAGCATGGGCAGCCCTTTTCGCAGACGAGATTAGGAACAGCGATAACCCTACCAAGTGTATTTTTTCCAAACTTAAAGATCTCAAATCGGCTGGGGCACCGGCTGCACCCTTGATCACGTCTGATGAGCATTGTGAGGATCTTGCCACCAAGGTGGAAAACATCTATAAGACCTTCCCTCAAAGGGGGCTGTGTTCTGACTCTGGGGCACTTCTCCTCCCATTTCTGAGCACATGCTGCTCTCCTTTTGCAGCAAGGTCAAATCTGGCTCCCCAGCTGATGCCATGAAGCCTGATCAACTTATGAGTCTTTTAGCTGTGCTTCTTACACCGATGGGCCAGGTAATCAACATGTCCTTGTCCATGGCAGTTGTCCCTAGGACCTGGAAGCAGCCAAGGGTTGTTTCCCTATTAAAAAAACCGACCCGAGAACTTCCGTCCTATTTCTCTCCTGCCATGGGCTTCAAAGATCCCTGAAGCATTCATAAACTCCAATTTGTCAGGCTTCCTGGAAGAGAATAACATACTCGACTCCTCTCAACGCGGCTTCCGTTCTGGTCTTACAACGGAGACGGCCCTCCTAGCAGTGACCGAACATCTGAGGGTAGCACTGGATGAGGGACGTACCTCGGCACTGATCCTACTGGATCTCAGTGCCGCGTTGGATACGGTCTCCCACCAGATCCTGTTGCAACGGCTGGAAGAGGGGTCTAGGCTGGTACTGGTGCAGAGTAATGCAGTTTTATGCAAAGAACTGAAGCAACCCTTCCAAAGCCGTTCTGCACCCAAACAGGCAAGCTTCTGCGGTCAATTTACCTGCGTCTTCTGTCAGGGCCTTTCTGGGCCTAATCGCTGCCGTTACATAACAGCGACGCTGCGTTTACATGACAAGAGCGACGAGAAGGGCGCTTCAACCGTCAATAGGTGTGAAGTCAGGCCTCCTTGTTAACGAATAAACAGGGGACTGTTTGCTCACCTTGCCGCTATTTCTGAGGACCTTTGTTTCTGCCCTGCTGGACGGAGTGCCAAGCCTGGGAGGAACTGTTGTTTGGGCTCTTTGACTGCCGCCACAGCTGTCACCGCGCCGGGATTTGGACGGAGACTACAAGCCCCAGAATCCTCTAGTGAGGCGGTTTGCCGCGTCAGTACACAGCGCCAGGAGGCGCTTAAAACCATCGGTGGCCTCCCGCAGCGCGGGACGCGCGCGGGCGTGCCCGGGCGCGCCCGTCGTCGCCAGGAGGAGGCTGGGCTTGGCCATCCCCCATATATTGACATTTTTCATCTTCCCGCGATGTGGTTAGTGACTTTATATTCTTTGGAGGTGCCATTTTATTGATATTTGTGTATTTTTCAGCTGTATAAACTGTTAGTCGCCCATTACCATGAGTAAGGGCAGTAGTAAGGGGGCAGGGGGTTCAGGGGTAGTGGGAACCCTTGATGCATTTTTAGTAAGAGCGGAATAGGTATTGTGCCGTGAGATCGAACTAACCCAAAGACGTCTTTCAATGGACCATCGTCGTTCTTCCATCGGTGTTCCCTCAACTGGCCCATTGTTGCCGCTAGAGTCAGCTGGAACAGTTGATACTGTAGATGGCCAGGTGGAAACACCGCAGTTCCAAGGACCACTATTATTAATATCAGAGTCGTCGGAGGATGCCTCTCATAAAGCGGGGGCACAATCCCTTACCCACCCTTCCCCACCTACCCACCCTTCCCCCCCTAAAATATTGACTCGCGCCCTCCCGCCCACTGAAAGAGAACCTAAAAGAAGGAAGACCGGAAGACCTCAGATCCACTCCTGATAGACCGGAGCAGTATCCAGGAAAAGGAGTTACCTTATTTAAATTATATATTTTTTTGGACAAAGTCACGGACTGTACATTTTTGTTAAAAGTATTTCTATGGGGCGTGGCCAAGATGGCGACGGAGTAGGACGTGCTTTGGTCCCCTCCGGCGCCGGGCCCTACACAGCTTTGTCCAGCTTCGACCCCAAGTGTCCTCTTTGGGCTTTTGGCCGCTCTGGAGCCTTCTCGCAGAGGTGACCGGCGGAGGAGAGTCTATCAGCGACCCCTGAGCCCGACAACGCGGGACCGGAGCCGACGGCAGGTCTGAGGCCTGAGCGGCGATACGAGCTGCGGCGCAGAGGGGCAGAGAGGTGACTCTTGGAGGTGTCCGGCGGGACGTGGCTGGCGGGAGCACCGGGACGCTTTGATTAGGTGCTGCGAGGGGCTGGCGGTGGTGAACAGCAGTCCGACTGACGCCGGAGCCCGGGACCCGGTAAGGGGGCGGAGCCTATTCTCCGCGAGCGCCTGGAGCTGCGGTGCGGCTGCCGGAGTAATCGAGGCCGGAGTCTAGGGCCTGGCCCGGAGGGCGGTCCACACAGCTGCCGAGACCCGTTTCCAGTGACCCGACCTGGGGCAGCAGCTGTACCGGCCCCCGAGGAAAGTGTGGTCGGCCCCGCGGGAGCAAGCAGAGACAGACCAGGGACATTGATACCCGAGGCCTCCTGACTGGCACCACGTGTGTCGGGTTGGTCTGGCCTGGTGGCTGGGGGCCAGAGCAGTGGCGCAGGACACCGGGAGCACCAAAGACTGTGGGCACAGGCGCTGAGAATGCGGTGGGGGCTGTAGGGCCGGACATTTGGCATCAGTTTGGTCTTCGCCTCCCCCCCCTACAACACGGAGACTGAGTCCTTGCTGCAACACGGGGGAGAACAGGCCCGCCCTAAGGTGCGACCCTGAAGAGGGGCTCTGTGAGGGCTTCCCTGGAGCGTGACAGGCTGGTCGGAGTGCCCAGCTGGTGGTGTGGCCCACGGAGAGGGGCCGGGCCCCCCGGACTTTCGCCTCCCCTGAGGCTGCGTGCTGGGACTGCTACAAAGACCCTGGCATTGGAGCGGGTGCTGGAGCTACGAGGGATTCCCCTGCTGGCCGGGGTTGCCTGACGCACTGCGACGTTTGGGGGCAACAACTCAGGCTGGAGCTTTGGGCATTCGTCAATGGGACAAGGTGGTATCAGCGACTGGATTCTGCACTAGTGTGCGAGAGCGTCGTTCGTGGTGTCTCCCAGGAAAACAAAGTGGGCCGCAATGTCTACCGTCTTGCGCAAGGGGAAGGCCGGTAAGGATGGCCAACCGAAGAACACCCAGCAACCGGCGTCCCCTGGCCCGAGCTCCTCTCCCGGAAGGTCTGACGATGAAGCTCCGGCCACCAAAGCTTTTATGACTGACCTCTTTAAATCCATCAAGGAGGATATCTCAGACCTCCGAGCGCAACTGACGTCTGATCTTCGGGAGGTGAGGCGAGACGTGGATGGCATTGGGGAGAGAGTGGCCACGCTGGAGGATCATGATCTCAACATGGCAAATTACGTCCACCAATTGCAGCAGGACGTGCTGAGGCTCACTGAGCAGAACTTGGACTTGCAATCCCACGCGGAGGACTTAGAGAACCGTTCTCGAAGGAATAACATTCGTATACGAGCGGTACCGTGGGATGGCGAAGCAGGGGATCTGCGGGGCTATGTGCAAGAACTATTCCTTCAGATCCTGGGCGAAGATGAAGTAAGTGAGAGTCGGATGGACCGGGTCCATAGAGTTGGTCTACCTCGGAGGGGAGGGGGGCCACCCCCTGATATCCTCGTCTGTGTCCATGATTTTCAGCTAAAAGAGAGAATACTCAGGAAAGCGCGAGACGTTCCTAATCTGCAATTCCGGGAACATCGCCCGCAGCTCTATCAGGACCTGGCGGCATCGACCCTTCAGAAACGGCGAGAATTTAGACCTGTAACGGCGTTTCTACGGAACCACAGCATTCCTTACTCCTGGGGCCACCCCTTCCGCATAGTTTTCCGGTGGCAGAATAAATTGGCGCACATCCGATCCCTGCAGGTAGCAAAGGAGCTCCTAGGCATCGAGGATGAAGCCCCGACCTCAAGAGCAAGCAGCCCCTCGACGAGGAGACGACATCGGTCCTCCTCTTGGCACAGAGTGGGAGCGGTGCCAGATCGCGGGCGGCCTGACCGAGCTACAAGCCTTCAGGAGAGGGGTGACGCGGTAGCTTCCGTTGCTTCAGCGACGCTGCCGGATTCACAGCAGAGCTCCGGAGCGGCCTGAATTGTGGGCTGCTGGTCTGAGGGCGCCTGAGGGACCCATGCGCTCTGGTTCCGTGGGTATGATGGTACTTTGTGAGAAGACACCACGGACCGAGGCCTTGGGAATCCCGCTTGGAATCTCCTGTCCCCGTCCCGATGACTATTTTGTGCGCTGCACTGATCTGGGACGATTCGTTGAGACTGATAAGTATCTTTGTTTGTTCTTGAGTTTGGATTTGGTCTGGGGGGGCATTGGGGGTGTTGTGGGGGACCTGGTGGGAAGGGGATGAGTGGGTTGGGTGGTGGTGGTGCCTGGTGTGAATGTATGGTGTGCTTTTCTAACGTTGCTTCTGTGCTCCTGGAACTTTTGACTGTCCGGCCTCTGGGAGAGATTAATGTCTGGGCGGAATCTGTTGCTAATTTGGAGTTCTATGATGCTGACGGGGGTCCAGAGTTTGGTGGGGGTCCGGTGGAGAGGGTGTCTCTGAGCCAGGAGGGTGTGTTTCCTAGGTGTTGGATAAAAGGGATGGCACTAGCATTGACGGAGAGGGGGTGGACTCTACCTTACCATTATGCCGATTAGTATTGGGACATGGAACGTTAAGGGTCTGAACTCCCCTCAGAAGCGCCAAAAAGTATGGAAATATATAACTGATCATCACTTGGATTGTAGGTCTCCAGGAGACTCACCTGGCGCGTAAGGACGAACTTCGGTTGCGCCATAGGCAGTTCCCACTAATTTATAGGTCTTCTGCCTCTACCAAACATAGAGGAGTGGCGCTTCTCTTTCGAGCGTCTCTACATTTCCAACCCTTGGGGGTTAGCGGGGACAAGGAAGGGAGGTGGCTTATGGTCAAGGGAGTGCTTGATGGAGTGACTTGTACGTTTGTAGTGGTGTATGTCCCCAACACGGGGCAGAATGCTTTTCTCCGTCATCTGCTTGACAAGGCGGGGGATTTTGCTGAAGGCCTCATGGTACTTATGGGGGATTTCAATATGGTTTGGGACAGAGATCTGGCCAGCTCACGGGCACAGAGAGCGGATGCTGGGGTGTTTTCTGCTGAAAATCAGAGTATGATAGGTGACCTTGGTTTGGTGGATGGCTGGAGATTCCTGCACCCCCAATCGCGCGACTACACGTTCTTCTCCCATGTTCATCATTCCTACTCCAGGCTTGACATGTTTTTGTGAGCCAGGCACTTCAGGGGGACGTCCGGGACTCTAGCATTTTCCCGTTGTCTGTGTCGGACCACAGCCTGATGGTACTGGGATTGCGCTGGCCCTCCGGGGGGGATGGGACGAAGAAATGGTATTTCCCACCGGCTCTTGTCCGAGATGACGTCTCCTGCAAGGCGCTGCACAAGGCACTAGGGGAGTTCTGGACTCTCAATCCGGCATCAGACACCTCCCTCTTTAATACTTGGGATGCGTGTAAGGCCTCCATAAGGGGCACGTGTCTTCACCTTAATGCTAGTCTCAATAAGTTGAGGCGGAAGGAAAGGGAGGACTTAGAGGCGGAATTGGCTGTCTTAGAACAGGCCCACAAAGTCAACCCGTCTAGGCTCACACTACGTCCACTGACTGCAGTGCGGGGTAAATTGAGGGCCCACTATGCTAACCGTGCGGAATTTACCCTACTTCGACTTCGGCGCATCTCTTACTCTCGGGGGAATAAAATAGGCAAACATCTGGCTCGTCAACTGCGGGATAAAAGAGAGAGGGATTATATAGGGGGCGTTTTGAACTCCTCGGGGACGCTCTGCCACGCCGATGCGGAAAAGGCACACCTCTTTGGTAGGTTTTATGAGACACTGTATAAGGGTGACTCCCTGGACCAAGCGGCCCAGGACAGCTTTTTGGCTGCCCTCCCCGTTCCACGAGTCTCGAAAGAATGGAACGAACTGCTTGCAGCCCCCATCTCTAGAGAGGAGGTGTTGGAGGCTATTAGGGACCTTAAGCTCCACAAAGCTCCCGGACCGGATGGCTACACGGCGTTATTCTACAAATCCTTTGCTACGGAGCTCTGCGAATTTTTGGTACCCCTCTTCAACGAAATGGCAACTTCGGGTCGCACCACGAGTTCCATGTCTGAGGCCCTAATTTCCGTGATTCCTAAAACAGGGAAAGACCTGTCCCTGTGCTCGTCCTACCGCCCGATAGCTCTCCTCAACGTGGATGCTAAATTATACTCAGCTATCCTGGCTCGTAGACTCCGAGATTTGATGCCGGCCATTATTCACCCGGATCAATCGGGGTTTATCAAGGGGCGACAAACCCATGACAACTTACGGAGAGTGATTCACCTCATTGAGAAGGCCTCGAGGTTCCGTCTCCCAGCAGTGTTGGTGGGGCTGGATGCGGAAACGGCCTTTGACCGAGTAGACTGGAATTTCATGTTCCGTACTTTGGAGGCTTTTGGATTCTCGCCGCACTTCATCACCATGATTCGCGCAAACTATAGCACTCCCTGCTCCAGGGTGCTGGTTAATGGGCATCGTTCTGCTGGCTTCGCTCATACCAGGGGTACGAGACAGGGCTGCCCCCTTTCACCTCTGCTCTTTGCCCTAAGCATCGAACCTCTGGCCATTGCGCTGCGCGAGCAGGAGCAGATAAAGGGACTCCCCTTTTCGGGTGAGCAACATAAAATCTCCCTTTTTGCAGACGATGTCCTACTCTCTGTGGGGGACCCGGCGCAATCTCTGCCACACATTCAAACTCTGCTGTCCACGTATGAAGAGGTGGCTGGGTTTAAAGTAAATTTTGACAAGTCATATATTCTGAACTTAACACTTCCACCGGCCGAGCTGGAACGCTTGCGACCGCTTACACCGTTGGCGTGGGCTCAGACCTCTCTTCTTTATTTGGGGGTCCGATTGACACCTTCTATTGGCTCCCTGTTCGCGGCGAACTTTCCGCCCATGTTATCGGCGGTGAAGGGGGAACTAGATAGGTGGAAGCCTAAATACATTACATGGCTGGGCAGGATCCACGCCATCAAGATGGTCCTCCTTCCTAAATTTCTATACCTTTTCCAGGCCCTTCCCATACCTATGGAGTTAGATTTCTTTCGACGGCTGAAGACCCTCTTGCTGAAATTCATCTGGCAGGGTGGACGTGCACGCCTCGCCTATGCAACTTTGCGGCGCACGAGGGAGGAGGGTGGAGTGGGCCTCCCGGATATGCATCTATACTATAAAGCCGCACAGCTGCGGGTTATGGTGGAGTGGTCGCAACAGGAATCTGAAAAACACTGGCTACACATGGATAGGTGTGTGGCTGGGAGGTCGATCTGGGATCTGGCCTGGAAACCCAAGCCGGACAGGCCTAGGAATGCTTACATCAGCACCCCCACAGGCACTGTTCTGAAGGTTTGGGATACGGTCTCGGGAGACGAGCGTTGGACGTCGTTCCCCTCCCCCTTCACTCCTCTGCATTTTAATCCGGCTTTCCCGCCGGCGCTGCAGGAGGGGCCCTTTCGGCCGTGGAGAGAGGGTGGTTGTAGGACCCTTACACACCTATTCCACGGCACGGAACCCCTCACGTTTTCCAATTGCATGAGGGACTATGGCCTGCCACCCACAGAACACTTCCATTATGCCCAGCTGATCCACTGGGCGACTTCCCCTGGTCTGAGAGAGGCAGCCACGAGACCGCCCTCGCCTTTTGAGGCCTTTATTTTACGAACTGCTACAATGAAGGGAACGATCTCCTTTTTATATAAGCTCCTGCTTAGCACAGTGGTCTCCCCTCGTCCCCGCGATATGGCCCATTGGGAAGACCAGCTGGGCAGGGACATAGCGGAAAGTGACTGGAAGGGCCTCTGGCGGGACATTAGGACCCACAACCACTCAGCGGATCTCCGTGATGCCCATTATAAAACTATGTTTGATTGGTACCTCTACCCCTCGAAACTCCATCGCATATTCCCGGCGGCCTCAGATCGCTGCTGGAGGGGATGTGGCTTACTGGGAGATTTCCGCCACATTTGGTGGGATTGTCCCATCATCCGACCTTTTTGGACCGAGATACTATCCCATATCAAAGACATGTTGGGGTACCCGATCCCGGACTCCCTATCTTTCGTCATCCTGGGTCTCCGGGATCCGCTGCTGGAACATCAGACGAAAGCAGATAAACAGATTATGTGGCTATGTCTGGGGGCGGCCAAGCTTATGCTAGCTACGGCCTGGAAAAGGCCGACGGCTCCGGCTATGTCGTTATGGCACGCAAAATTATGGAAATTGATGAGCATGGAGAGAATGGCGGACATCTTCTTGGGCAACTTTAAGAATTTTATGTTCCGGTCGGGACCATTAGTTCGATTCTTATCGAATGGCTTACCATCTGCTGTTTGTCCATCGGCCCTGCGGGCACTCCACCTTTTCCAGGTTTAAATGTACGGCTGATGTGACTGTATGAGGCGAAGAGAGAATGTTAGTTGGCGCCACCACCAGGGGGGGGGGGGGAGGGACGTTGGGGAGGGAGGAGGGGAACGAGGTTGGGAGGGTTTCATCTTGTTGCGGCATAGCCGGCTGGGGGGGGGGCACTGGCCTACCCCGGAACGCTCCGGGGGCATTGGTATGCTGGGATGGCCCCTTCTCATGGACGACTTGGCAGAGACATTGGGGATCGTCTGGCGGTTGAGACCTTTAGCTATCTCCATCGGTGCACAGACATAATATCGACTCCAAAATATCGTTTGGACAGAATATCGAGGAAAAAATATCGTTTGGACAAAATATCGACTGGACAGAATATCGACAGCCAAAATATCGTTTTTAAGGTAAGTGCAGTAATATCGACTGTAAATAATATAGAAAGTGAAAATATGTAAGTATATACTATAGATAGTAAAATAAATTGTTTTTATTTTTAGGGTTCAGGGTCAGTTTTGGGTTTTTGGGTAAAGGGGTATTTTTAGGGTTCAGAGTCAGTTTTGGGTTTTTGGGTAAAGGGGTATTTTTAGGGTTCAGGGTCAGTTTTCAGTTTTTGGGTAAAGGGGTATTTTTAGGGTTCAGGGTCAGTTTTCAGTTTTTGGGTAAAGGGGTATTTTTAGGGTTCAGGGTCAGTTTTCAGTTTTTGGGTATTATTTTATTATATTTTATTACTATATATATATGTTTAATAAATATGAAATAAAAAAATATTTATTTAACTTTCATTAATTATTTAATTATTATAAGTTAATTTAAGTAATTTTAAGTATATTTTAGTAATTAATTATTAATATTAATTTAATTTAACACTGTTTTTAGTAAATACGATATTTTTTACAACTATATTTTTGTAAACGATATTTTGTACTCGATATTTTTGTACTTACCTGTTTGTACATACAAACTCGATATTTTTGCTGTAGATATTTTTTCCTCGATATTTTGGGTAGTCGATATTTTGGTAGTCGATATTCTTTCAGTGATCCATCTCCATCTTCTTGGACTCCGCTTTGTTTGATTCACTGTAACCCGCAGCTCTTACTGGGTACGTCAGACGTCATTGCTGGGCTAATGTGTATACCACTGCAATGTGCCGCCAGTTTTTTCTTCTGTCTTTTCCTCAATTTGATTCTTTTTTTTCGAATGCAATAAAAACAACTTTTACAAAAAAATATTGACTCGCCAACAGCGATTGAACAAAGTTAGCAATGGGGAGTGTTCGGTTACCGTTGTTGCAATACGGTCATCCTGACAAATGTTCCCCCCCTGCAGAGTGGCGTGGAGGAACATTGGGTTTCTCTTACAAATAAGGCGCTCCACCACTTAAATAACCTGACAGGGCTAGGTAGTCGTTTATTTAAAGAATCTAAAATGACTCGCAGGATCACCTGGGTAGGGAACTCTGTCAAAACCAGTAGAGGGGACTGTGTGATATTGAATTTTGGGTCCCCGCAGATTGTCAAGCTGATCCTGGATAGGGCTGGAACTAGGCACTGCATAGAGGATGGCATTAGTGTTGTACCTTTAGTTTTTTTTTAATCAAGATATGCTACCAATGTCAAATGAAAGGTCTGAGTGTATGCACTTAACACAGGTGCAGGGTCCTTATGATGTCCTTGTACCCACTGAAAATAGATTTGAGGTCTTCTCTAGCCTGGAAGAGATTGATTGACTAGCTACTCGAGGATTACCAAATATTGTTGCGCATAGGGATATGGTTTATATAAAGGAAACACCAGCTCTAAGTGCCTCTTCTAATGAGAGGGTAGGCCCTATAGAAATTAATGAGGATATGAATATCCTTACCTCGAATATTGCGGGCATAAAAAATAAACTAGACGATGTCTTATGGAGAAACTTTTTATGTAAGGCGGACATCACTGGGCTGCAGGAAACATGGGATACTGAGAAGTTGTTATACCCAGATGGCTATACCACTTATTTTCTTCCAGCAATAGCCTCAACCATGGGGGAGGGCGAAGGACGGGTTATTGACCCTGATTTCTGTAAACATCCCAGGTACTCACACTAAACTGGATACAGGCTCACCCTACTGTTTAGCAGTGCAAATTGCTTCTACTCATGTTGGCACCATTCCTATTATAAATTTTTATAATTCTTTTGGTAGAGTGTTTCCTAATGTACATATTGTCAGTCTGCATCATTTTCTTGATACATATAGAGGATAATACAGATCTTTATTGGGTCATTGTTTTAGGAGATTTTATTGTACATAGCGGTCATGAGAACTGTCACGTCTGGGACAGTTTAGGCCCACCAGATCAAGGGTTTACCCATTTCGAGCACTCTATGCAGGGCGAATTTGTGGAGGCGCTGATGGCAGAAAACGGCCTAACACATCCTTGTATATCTAAAGGGGTTGTACCCACTTTTAAAGGGAATGGTACGCGTTCAACTATTGACTATATTATTATTAGTTCTATGTTAGGTACCAGGGTCTGTGGTTACACGGCAATTTGGTCTACGCTCAGTGACCATAATCCGGTGGTCTTGAGCTTGGTGGACGTGGTCAAGAAACCTGAAAATTGTAATAGGAAGATGGGTAAATTAGACATTCGCCCCACAGATCAGGCCCGCAGAATTAAATGGTGTCGGGTGGTGCCACAGGATTTTCAAACCAACCTACTAAGTAAGGTTGGAGTTGAGATGCGTATCTGTATGAATGAAAACGCAGGGGACAAGGATGTCTTAGAGGCCTATACCAAAATTTGTACACAGGTCGCAGATTATCTTAAACGGCCAGGTAGGGTGCAGAACAAATCGGGGGAGGGATGGTTTGACCATAACTGCTCGTTAGCCCATCGGAAACTGTTGGTGGCATTGAGACAAAACCTGGTGGATAAGTCTAATAGTGGCAGCTCTAAGGAAAGCCTACAAAGCAGCCCTAGAAACAAGAAAAGGGGAAATCAGAAGTGAGGCTTGGAATGAGCTACTATCTATTGATGTACTTAAAAACAGCTCTAAATTTTGGGCAGTGGTCAATAAACCCTTCTACCAAGATTCCTGTAATAGTCAATTAGACTGTGGTATTCAGGAATAGGTATGGTGTACACATTTTAAGTCAGTATATGAAGGTGCTGACCCGGGAGGGGTGGCTAACTCTTTATCTGTGAATGAGGCTTATACTCTATCTGTCACAGAGTCAGAAGTGGCAGACGCCATTAGCCAGATGACATCAAACAAGGCCCCGGGACCGGATGGCGTTCCAGCTGACCTTTTTAAATCTGATGTCAAGATATGGTCTAAAGTTTTGCACAATGTTTTTAATAAGGCTTGCAATTCAGGATTTCCGGGTACCTGGTTTGAATCAGTAATAGTACCTATTTTTAAAAAGGGAAATAGAGGGGACCCCAGTTGTTATCGACCCATTTCCCTTATTGATTCCGCTGTTAAGGTGCTTGGACGGGTGTTTTTAAGTAAGCTCACGGGTTGGCTGGCTGAAACTAATACCCTTTCAGGTCTACAATTTAGTTTCAGGAAAGGAAGAGGCACAATCGATTAATGCCTCAACCTACAACTTCTAATCGGAAAGTACACAGTCGCCAAAAAGGGCACACTATATTTAGCTTTTATGGACCTTTCCTCGGCCTTCGATCGAGTGAATAGGTCCAAATTATGGGCGATGCTTCTTCATCTTGGCATGGTTAAAAATATTGTGTACTTCCTTGCCGATCTGCACAGGGACTTGTCAGCTACCGTGAGATACGACCAAATGGGTAATTGTAAGGGAAGATTCGTATCACCAATGGTGTTAGGCAGGGGTGCATTTTGGCCCCCCTGCTTTTCACCCTCTATATCAATAATTTAGGTCCAGTTTTATCCGAGGCATGCAAGGACATACCAAGGGTAGGTAAACGACTAATTCCGGCACTGCTGTACGCGGATGATGCCGCCCTTTTAGCACGTACTGCGGTAGGGCTGCAAAGCCTTTTAAATTCATTTGCTGTTTTTATAAAATCTATAGACCTTAGTGTCAATTTCTCGAAATCACATGTTATGATGGTTGGCACTAAAGTAAAAGGGGTAAAAACCATGCATTGTGAAGGGAATGTGTTGTCTAGGGTATCCACTTTCCCAAACCAAGGCGTCATATTTAACAACAAAGGCACATGGTTACCCCAAATCTCAGCAAAAAGAAATGTCTTGGCAAGATCCACATTAGCCGTCCTGGGTTTTGCCCGCAAACTGGGAGTTAAACCAATTCAAGCGCTTTTAAAGGTATATGGTGCAAAATGTATTTCCCTCGCAATGTATGGGGCAGACCTTCGGGGTTTTAAGATTGTGAAGGCTATCCAAGTGGTGGAGGATAAGTTTTTGAAAAAATATTTTATCTGTTACTCAATCCACATCCGGCTACATTGTCATCAGGAGTGTGGAGTTGGTTTTGTGGAGGATCGAATAGCTATTGCCCCACTTTTAAAATGGATTTCCACCTGGCTAAACCCTGAGTTAGAATTGAATCAGGAGATCCTTAGAGACTGTTCAGCGCTTGACTTTGGGCCCCGTATCCCCTGGCTGAGTTATGTTCATAAGTTATCTGTCAAATTGGGACGACCAGAACTGTTTAACTCGCCTGAGAAGTTGGTGAAAGGGGACATCAAGTGGGTCAAGGAATCCTATAAGACAGTGGCCTGCATGGTTAGAGAAGAAAGAGAGCTGGTTAAGCCGACTGTCAGGGCTCACCAATTGTTAAAAACATCAAGTGCCATCGAGCCGTACCTGAATGTTGTTACTAACCCAAATCATCGCTTCTTATTACTCAGATTCAGGTTGAACCCATTTCATTTCCTCCTTGCTGGATCGTTGGGGTTATGTTATGTTATGTTAAATGGTTTCTAGAGTGCACAGCTGCCCCAGCAAAGGGGCGTCCCGGCGCTGTCAGACCTAAATCCCAAACCTTTTCCAGAGAGAGCTGCACGGGTGTGACAGTCAAGTCCTATACAGATGAGAACAGAAAAGTTTTAATAGCCTTCCGAAAGGCCAGCAGGTCATCCATGACCCGGAGGTGTAATGGCAAGGAATTCCACAATTTAGCAGCTAAGTACCTAAACGAGGATCCACCAGCCCTAACACGAGTAAAGCGTGGCACATTCGCCAAGTGCTGTCCGCAGGAGCGCAGTGTTCGATGTGGCACATATGGACTCAGCAGACCACAGAGTAGCTTAGGGCTATTGGACTTCAGGATTTTGAACGACAGGCAAAGGGTTTTAAACTGAATTCGCCTGTCGACCCGAAGCCAATGAAGTCCTTGAATCGTAACCGCAACTGAGCAGTGGCGAGGGAGACCCACTAGCGCACTGGCAGCAGAGTTCTGAACTCGTTGCAGTCGCTGAATCTCTGCTTTATTTGCTCCTAGAAGCAAGGAGCTAGCGTAGTCCAGGCGAGATAGTATTGTGGACTGCACAATAAGTTGCCGTACTGCTGGATCGAAGAATTTCAGAAGCGGTTTAAGGCCCCTAAGTAGGCCAACACAGGTGGCCGCAACTCTCTTAGTATGGGTCTGGAAGCTAAGTGTGGAATCCATCCAGACCCCACGATTTTTTACTGCCGATTTAGGCGATGGCATAGGGCCAAGGGAAGCTGGCCACCAGTCCTCGTTCCAAAGAGTGGCATTCTTTCCGACCACCAAAACCTCGGTCTTACTCGCGTTGAGCTGTAGACAGTTATCTGTCATCCATTGTGCCACAGCTGTCATCCCCTCTCTGAATCTGGTGGCTGCTCCCGATGATCCCTCAGCTAAGGTGATAACCAGCTGGGTATCGTCCGCATAGGACACCATCGTTAGGTCCCATCTTTTAGCAACAGCAGCCAAAGGCTGTACATACAGATTGAACAAAGAGGGGCTCAATGCTGAGCCCTGTGGGACCCCCTGTCCGATGGAATGGGATTGTGACAGGAACGGAGGGGCCGACACCCGAAAAGATCTATCACTTAAGAAAGACCTAAACCACTCCAGCGCTCTCCCAGTCACTCCTGCTGCCTCCAGACGATAGAGAAGGATGGCGTGTGATACCGTATCAAAGGCAGCGCTGAGGTCCAACAGGATCAGCGCTGCACTTTGACCGGCATCCAAAGCCGCCCGCAGATGTTCAGTGGTGGCAAGCAGGGCGGTTTCCGTACTATGGCCTGGTCGAAAACCATTGTGGGATGGGTCCAGAAAGTTGTTAGAGTTCAGGAATTGGGATAGGATGTTATTAACATGGGCTTCGGCTATCTTTGCCACCCAAGGGAGGAGGGAGATTGGTCTAAAATTCTCAGGTTTTGAGGGGTCTAGCGTAGGCCTCCTTCCAAGCAGCTGGCACAATAGCCCTTGTGAAGGAAAGGTTCAAAATTTGACATATCGACCGCTGGAGCAGTGACAAGGAGTCCATAAATTGAGGTGGCCTCATAGGGTCAACCGGAGAACCAGATTTTATTTTGCCACTCAGTCGAATCAGGTCCTTCTCCGAAATAGCCGGGATATCAGATAGTATAGGGCACGACTCATCTCTCACCACTAAGGGGATGATATTGGGGACCACATGAGGAAAGGATTGGTAGATTTTGTGGACCTTTGCCACAAATAGGTAGCGAGCTCCTCACAATATTGTGAGGATACAGCACTAGATGAAGTATCTTTGCTACTCCTGAGCTCCTTAAAAATTTTGAATATACATTTGGTTGGATTAGAGCTCAGCTGTATTTCTTTAGCGTAATAGGCTGCACGGGCAGCGTTGACCGCTTTATAATAGATCTTGATTTTAGACATGTATATTCTTTTACCTTCTTCTGCATAATCCCTTCTCCACTCACGTTCTGCTTTTTTACACGTCTTTCTCAGTAATCTTAAGGATTCATTATACCATGGGCTGGAATTTAGGATGCGTCCTTTGGTCCATTTGGCCGGAATCAGAGAGTCTAAGCCCTTTAGTAACCAGTCACGGAACATGGAATATGCTGACTCATCTAAGCCCTTTAGTAACCAGTCACGGAACATGGAATATGCTGACTCAGGGTCAGTTATTTATTCTAAGGGGTTTGACTCAAGAAATGCATGGAACTCGCTCAGTCTGAGCTTATGCCATGGGCGTCTCAAAGCCCTAGTCTCGCTATCACGCTTAAGTGGATCAGCAACAAGTAACCTGATCTCAATCAAAAAGTGGTCGGTCCAGCCCATAGGCTTAGGCATCGCCAGACTCAAGTCAGAGATGTTGAAAAAGACCGGGTCTAAGGTATGTCCCGCACTATGAGTAGCGCAGAGTACCAATTGTTCAAGCTGTAATGCACCTAGATCCTCAACCAGGATGCGTGTAGGAGTGTTATCCTGCAACACATCAAAATGAAGGTTGAGATCACCCAGGATGGTGAAATTGGCAGACCCCATAACCAAGTCACTCACAGTGTCTAATAGAAACTCAATAAACTTAGCAGCCGGCCCCGGGGGGTGATAAATAAACAGTCCAGACAAGGCAAAATGTGCACTGATGGCTACCTTAAAACGGGCGCTTTCACAGTCCCTAATATTCTCCTTTATAAAAGTACAAAGACACTGGGACTTGTGAATTATAGCAATACCCCCACCCCTGGAGTCTCTGTTAATAGCATTAATCGAGTATCCCTTAGGGAGAGTGAGGTTAAACACCGCTGTCATGTCATCTTTAAGCCATGTTTCGCAAACGAATAAAATATCCGGAGTCTCCTCGAGAATAACGTCATACATTTCCATATGATGCTTCACAAGTGATCTCACATTGAGTTGGAATATTTTAAAGTGCACTAGATGGGTAGTTTTCGTTCCCCCTTGAGCAAGCTTTGGGGCTAGGGTACGAAACTTGCATACAGAGCATGACAGTTCAGTCTCCCCTAACTGAGAAGTGCATTTACTACAATCTCCGGCATCAGTGTTTAATGACAGCAAGGCATCTCTCCCATAGCGAAGGGGGGCATTGTGTTTAGGACCAGCGGTTATGGCGAGTGGCGACGTCCTGGCGCGGACGGGCGCAGACGGGCTTGCCTTTGGCGTGCCTTCAGCGTGCCCGCTGCGCGGACGAACCATGCATGACATTTATGGAGCAGGAAGGGGGCGGAGCTTCCGACCAGCTCGTCGTCACCTCAGAGATCTTCCCCCAATGACGTCTTGGCCCTGCCTCAGTCCCGCGGCAGCCCCAAATTGGCTGCGAGGGCACAAGGTCAGAGGCGGAGACAGGTTTAAAATCCGGTCATGTAAACACAAAACAGGAGCCGATTTTGCAGCAGACTAACACTGTAGGGGCTAGAAGTAGAGGCAACAAGTAAGTGCCGTGCAATTTGCAGTATTAAAACGAGTTAAAAAATAGAAATACAGGAGACCTATTTCCCGGCTGTGCCTCAGGAAAATTACGAGCAGTTCTGGGTGGAAAAGGGAGGAATCTGCTCATGTGATGGCTTTTCTACTAAAGATACAATGCACTTTATCTTTTTCTGTGAGCACTTTCTTCATATTCGTAAACGATTTACTATTCCAATTTTAAAAGACAAAGGCTTTATGCAAGCTAAACCAGCTCTCCATTATCTGCAGCTGCTCTCGAATGTGTGGGAGATTTTTAATATTGCTAACTTACTCACTGCGGCAATAAGATTAAAGAAGAAAATCAGATGGGAATAGTCATGGTTATGAATTAGCCTAAATTAATTGAAGCCGAGGATGTTTTTAAATGGTAACAAGGTGTTTTAGGATGCATTTTATATGAAATGATAATAGGTACTGTGTGTATTTTAAGCTTGTATATCTTTCTTGTACTGTTATGGCTTTTGTTAAAAACCTTTTCTTGACATGAAATGTTTAGTTCACTGTTATGGTTTTTGATATGAACCGAATAAAGTATTTTGACTAGCTGACTGACTGGCTGGAAGAGGTGGGCATTGTGAGCCCTGCACTGGACTGGTTCGTCTCCTTTCTCTCGGAGATGACCTTCCAGGGAACACCCCCCCTTTCACCTCCAGGGTTCATACTATCAAGCAGGGTGTGCCGCAGGCTTCAGCTTCGAGCCCTACGCTTTTTAATCTGTATGTCCAGCCACTGGCAGCGGTCGGGAGTAGAGGGCTGGCAATTGTGTCGTATGCAGATAACACTCAGTTGATGGTCGTCGTCTCCGACGACTGTTTGCATGACGCTCATAAGTTCCGGAGCCGTCTCGCTGCTGTCGCGGAGTGGATGACTACCAACTGCCTCCAGCTCAATGCCAGTAAGTCTGAGGTCTTGCTGGTAGGGAAAGATCCAGAGCTGTGGTGTGAATGCCGGTGGCCCGCCACTCTGGGCTGTGCTCCCGCCCCCAAACAGGTGGAGAAAAACCTAGGTGTCTGGGTCGATTCGGCTCTCAGCTTTCAGTTCCAAACTCAGAAAGTGGCAGCGACGTGTTTTGGTATATAACGAGGGCTCAAACCACTGCTGGGTTTTTTCGATCGTTACATCAGGCAGGTGATCGTCCAGGCCTCAGATTTGTCGAGACTAGACTATGCCAGCTTGCTCTACTTGGGGGCTAATAAGAGGGAGATCATGAGACTGCAGATGGTTCAAAACGCAGCCGCCAGAACTCTCCTTGGCCTTCCCAGAATTTGTTCCATCCCAAGGGCGATTCGTCAGCTGCATTGGTTGCCGGTGGCCAGACAAGTGGAGTTTAAATCCCTCTGTATTGCCTTCAATATCCTAAACTCCTCCTCTCCTGGCACCTTGGCCAACTTGTCTCATCATATATCCTTACCCGCCAACTCCGCTCGGGTACATGCTGGTGGGCATTCCTTTCACACACTGGCAGTTAAACTCTGGAACTCTCTACCCTTACACATTCAGAGTATGGATAATTATCTGGCTTTTCGCAAAGCTATCAAAACTCACCTCTTCCCTTCACTACAGGCCTCCTCTGCTGCTTTACCTTCTTTCTGTCTGTTACATGTGTTCTTGTCTTGCTTTTTAGTCCTGTTGTTCTTTAGTTGTTTCTTTTCTGCTGCCTGTCGCCCGTCCATTGCTTTTGCTGGGGCAGCCGCACGCTCAATCAATCTACTTTATTATTTTTATATTGCCGGAGGCCATTTAAGAAAATAGTGCCTTGAGGCTGTAATTAAAACCTAGGGAGTAACAACACATTTAACAGGGGGGGTTCTCATGGGAGGTTACAAGAAGAGACAAGACGGTACTAAGGAGGGACTACTAAGCCTATTGACCAATGAAAAGCCACCATTTACAAAGGACAGGGATAGGAGCCAATTAAAAAGATGGGCGGGAAGTGGGCGGAGCTTTATGCACATATCCTGAATACAGCATGCCTCGAAGAGACAGCTCAAGCGCTGACTAGACGAGACCTAAAAGGCTCTTGAGGCTTAAACTCCTTCTCCAGAAATGGCTACTTCAGCCTGGATAGCGTTGGGTGGACTTCCAGTGGCTCTTAGAACTGTTAAGCTCAACGATACACGGTATATATGTAACTCCATGGTTATTCCTTCTCCGATTGTCATTTGTTTTTATCCTTTCCCTATATTGTATGACTTGACGGCTATTTGTACAGTGCTATGATACCCGAATTGGGTCATGTTCGCGCTACATAAACTCCAAAAATTTAATAAATGAATAAAATAAACACCTACATCATATAGATCCATTATATTCACCTCATCTACACCATTAATACTTACCACCACTTTCAATAGTCTAGTATATCAAATAACTACGAAATAACCATGTAGGGATATAAAACATGAATAATAAAATCGAAATGTTTTAAATATAAGAAAACATTTATTGACCTGAATAAATGTACTTATTACTAAGCTTGCATTTAAATAATACAATATTTAAAGAATACACAATATTTTTGTGAATGGTGGTCTTAACCCCATTTGTAATTTAATCAGAATGCGAGGGATCAACAGGGGAGGGACGAAGAGTTTGGTTGGTATACCCCATTCAGAAAAACATTTTTTTAAACAATTTCATTTACATTATATTCTCTTAAATATACCACATTATGAGTTTTCAGATTAGGTGTCCCATTATTAAAAAATATAATGTAACAGATTTCATTTAGCAGATTTGACTTAAATATTACTTTCATACTCTTTGCGCATGGCATCTTTTGTTCATGAAATGTATTTTTAAACGAGTTATTTATCATGGATTAGATCAGTATGAGGGTTACCACTGGGAGAAGTGTTAGGCTGACCACTAATACTAGTTTTAAGGGTCTTTATTTGCAAAGTTCTTTATAAACCAAAGCATGGGCGATGCGGTTAAAATAATCCCTCTCTAAATGTTAATTCACAGAATACGGATCAGTGAAATTGGACCTTCCACAATTGTGACTTACGACCAGGGATAGGAATGAAGTTGAAGAATTGGTATTTTGATGCAAAAGGGCAGTTGTGGTGATTGCAGGTCAGTGTGCAGGGAGGGCTAAGATGGGGGGGTTGAAGGTATGTTAGGTAATTCTCACACCGCCGCCTTCTTGGCCTCTCAGGTCTTTCACACACATTTCTTTGCCAGATAAACATCTCAGAGTGGAGGTTTACATAGAAGTCTCTTGTTTAAATATTACTGAGCAACATCCAAATCACAAAATAATATTCAATATTATGCAAAATAATTAGGATTAATCTTTTATTTACACGAGTCAGCTCCCAGGTGTGCATCCAATACACATTCTAAAGCCAAACACAAAGAGAACTTAGAATACAGTTATTAAGAAACATAGACTCAGGTACAAAACATTAGGCCTTAAATTAAGCAAATTGTTGCAAGTTTTAATGAATGGACCCAGGCCTAGAAATGTGTCTCTGGCTGAGGCAGTGAGCATTTCTTGGCACAGATCCATGACGTTAAAACTATCCACTGTACATCTATTTACAAACTCTGTGCAAAACTCGAAAACAGAAGAGAATTTGGGGAAATCTGAGATTTGTATAAGTGCTTTCTCAGAATAATGCTTTTAGATATTGAGAGAAAATGTCCATGTATGTACGGCGGTCACTGTGACCCCAGCACAAACGGTACAAAATGTGGGAAAACCCATTCGGATCACTGAAGCGCTAGCAAAGAGTAAACAAGCTTGGGCAATGCAGTTTCACCGCATAACTAAGAAAGTGAAAGTGGATCGTCCACCAGAAAACCCATACGGCAACAACCACCAAAAACAGGCTTCGAGTAACTTTGAGTTGCTAGGCATTGTCACATTTCTACTTGCAAAACTTTAGATCGCGAAGTAGAGCCCAGTAAAAACGTGATATTTAATATAAGGTTTTAGAGAGACAGTTTAAGCACTGGGGACTCGGAGTCTTCAGGTGGACACACTAACATGTTATCCGTGAAGAAGTGTCGTGACAGCCATAAAGGTAACAATGGGTTTCTCGATTTTTCTCGAAGGGCCTCCACTCATACAGTATCTCTAGAAAGTAATTCGAAACCTCACATAGGCTTATTATTAAGGGAGAGGGCAAGGACCCAGGTTCATCTAAGCCCTAACTGGGTACCCAGAAGAAACAGGCATACACTGTGCCAGGGCTCAGGATGGAGCTCTGCCAGGGCTCAGGGTTTGCTCTGTGCCAAATATATTATCTCAAAACCATGACATGTAGAAGGAGTGAGTGTAAGTGAACCAAAGACATGAAGCTTGATATGAGGTCACGGTTAGAGACAGCAGAACTCGAATTATGTGACTGTCAGCTGGTTTTGTAATATACAAGATTCATGTAGTCAGCCTCAACTTAATGTCGATCGGAGCATAAATATACACTTGGAGTTACTGGAAATACCACAGACACAATTTGTACAGCTTATATTTAAAATAATCCTGCAATAGCACAGAGAGCGCAGCTTTTTTCCGTTGTGAAGTCTTTTCTTAACGAAAGGTTGATTTTAATACTATAGCTTCTTGCACATTTGTATTACTTTTTTTCATGAAAGGATATTTAGATAGCACGAGCCTGTGCTACTGGGCAGAAGCTTTTCCACACATTCAGCCCAGGCTCTGGGAGTGGACCCACAGTTGTGCGAGTGATGGCACCGTCTGACCAAGGCTTTACCCAGAACTTAAAAAACCAAGGATATTTTCTCCCTTGTGTCTTTTACTGTGATGTATGAGAGCACATTTAATCCAAATATTTTCCCGATATGCATGGATATTATTTTATTTCTAATATTATACACTTTCTCTTGTATCCAAATTAAGCCTATGTGCGCATGCAGGACAGGAACAAAAAATTGTATTTTTAAACTTCATAAATATTCCCACATTTTGTACATTTATAAGGGTTTCTATTGGTTGTTTAAAATACCTGGTACATCACCAAGAACGATGAGAACGTCACTCTATATTCTTTGTATGTCTCATTCTAGAGTGGACTGTCAAATATTTGTTAATTACTAGTAAGGAACACCTTCAAGATTTCTCCAAGATTTACTGCACGCAGAAAGACTCGCCCCCCTGTGGGGTTTCTGCATAAACAAGAAATTCTGAGCTCAAAGCCAAGTTCTTGTCAGAGTCACTACATGCAACCTCTCCCCCCATGGTGGGTATGCAGCCTCTCCCCCCATGGTGGGTATGCAGCCTCTCCCCCCATGGTGGGTATGCAGCCTCTCCCCCCCGCCCCATGGTGGGTATGCAGCCTCTGCCCAATGGTGGGTATGCAGCCCCCCCCCCCATGGTGGGTATGCAGCCTCTGCCCAATGGTGGGTAAGCTAGTGCATAAGTAATACGCAGAACGAGTAGTCCCTTTACACGCTTATTGCTTGTATTAGCCTCCTCTCCTCCGGAAGTCTTTAGTACATCACGAGCAGCCCCTTAATGATGAAAAACGCTCATGCATGTCATTGGTGCAGCCGAACACTAAGACGACGGCCACATCTGAAGTTTTCCGCGCCTTCAAGGCATCCATATAGTCTGTTATAACACTGGACAAGATGCCGACTGTTGTCGATGCTTTCCCCGGTGCCTGCTTTGTAGCTGTCTTGAGCAAAGGAGTCAACTACTTTACAAAGAACTCTTCCACAGCCAGGGCCCTGGTCCAGCTGCTCGCCCGTTGCATTCTTCAGAGGCCACAGACTACCCGAAGCCTGGTGCCCGCGCTGCAAAGCTGCAAAGGTCCACTCTAGTCCAGCCTTTCGCAACCTTACAGCTCATGCTGTGCCCTGCGGAAACAACACAGAGATTGATTAGTGACAAACAGAAAATACAGGCTTTAAGCATAAAGTGTTTTATACATATTTATTTGTTTAATAATATACAAATGATCAATGGGTAGAAAATACTACCCTAGTTCATGTGTTAGAATAATGGAGGAAAAAACATCATTTGTAGCCTGAATATTGAGTGAGAGGGGGTCCCCAGGTTCCAATAATGACTCGGTTAGGGTTTGTGGATCCAGTAATGATTCAGTATTTGTACCCAAATTCCCATGATCATGAAGTTCACAGACGTCAAGTGCTTAAGAACCACTGCCTTATTACATTTAGTATTGATAACTGCAGTTTGGGAACAGATCGAGAAATACTTCTTCCAATCAAATGGGTTGCAGTGTAAAACCCTCTTTAATGGTGAAGTCGGATTTTAAGTTACAATTCTGAAAATGCCATTTGTATGAGAAAGTTGGCATTTCTCGGCCTAATCCAAGTGTGCCTTTCTGCCAGTGTCCGGGTCACTTGACTGTGTATGGCTCTACTGTGGTGTTTTGTGGATTCCTTCGAGACATGGGGACAAAAGGCCTTGGGTGTGGGACAGGGTGTTGTTCCCCATAGCAGGATATCCTGGGGAGTTGCACTCAGTCTTCAGGAGCGTAAAAGTGTAGCCTCATGCCTAGCTCAACCCCTTCCTGACTTCTAAGGGACGCCTGCCCTGCCACGGTTGAATGAAGTTCACACTTAGACCTTCCTGCACTTTGTTACCCTAGACAGTTTTGAACCAAACAAGAGGGAAGGGAAGGATTAGATAAAGGAGGCACCCCCCACCAACAGGCTAGCAATGGGGAAAGAAATGGCGCCTTCAGAACCTCTCATCAGAACACTCGTAGACCTGTGGAAGATTCCGAAGAGGGACTGTGCTGCTGCCTGATGAAAAGATACAGAAAAGGGGGTGGTGATGAACAGAGTGTCTGAATTAAGCAGACCACTCTTACCCAGTCCAAAGATCAGGGCTTGATCCATCACCGTTATTTATCTCACTGCCCCATCCCAGCTCAGAACCTGGCTATATGCAAATTAGTCTGTCCCTGGCCCAGTGCATCATCGGAACAGGGCAGACCAAACTACAAAGCCAATTCTTCACCAGAAAGGAGACAAGCTACCGGGGACCGGTTTCTGGCATTTCAGCCTCTTCGGCCCGGCTTGCTTGAATCCTGATGGAGCAGTGAGAAAGGGACTCATGTCTGAGTATACCCTGCCACACCTATAGTGGCCAAAAACGATACAGAAAAGGGGGTGGTGATGAACAGAGTGTCTGAATTAAGCAGACCACTCTTACCCAGTCCAAAGATCAGGGCTTGATCCATCACTGTTATTTATCTCACTGCCCCATCCCAGCTCAGAACCTGGCTATATGCAAATTAGTCTGTCCCTGGCCCAGTGCATCATGGGAACAGGGCAGACCAAACTACAAAGCCAATTCTTCACCAGAAAGGAGACAAGCTACCGGGGACCGGTTTCTGGCATTTCAGCCTCTTCGGCCCGGCTTGCTTGAATCCTGATGGAGCAGTGAGAAAGGGACTCATGTCTGAGTATACCCTGCCACACCTATAGTGGCCAAAAACGATACAGAAAAGGGGGTGGTGATGAACAGAGTGTCTGAATTAAGCAGACCACTCTTACCCAGTCCAAAGATCAGGGCTTGATCCATCACCGTTATTTATCTCACTGCCCCATCCCAGCTCAGAACCTGGCTATATGCAAATTAGTCTGTCCCTGGCCCAGTGCATCATGGGAACAGGGCAGACCAAACTACAAAGCCAATTCTTCACCAGAAAGGAGACAAGCTACCGGGGACCGGTTTCTGGCATTTCAGCCTCTTCGGCCCGGCTTGCTTGAATCCTGATGGAGCAGTGAGAAAGGGACTCATGTCTGAGTATACCCTGCCACACCTATAGTGGCCAAAAACGATACAGAAAAGGGGGTGGTGATGAACAGAGTGTCTGAATTAAGCAGACCACTTTTACCCAGTCCAAAGATCAGGGCTTGATCCATCACCGTTATTTATCTCACTGCCCCATCCCAGCTCAGAACCTGGCTATATGCAAATTAGTCTGTCCCTGGCCCAGTGCATCATGGGAACAGGGCAGACCAAACTACAAAGCCAATTCTTCACCAGAAAGGAGACAAGCTACCGGGGACCGGTTTCTGGCATTTCAGCCTCTTCGGCCCGGCTTGCTTGAATCCTGATGGAGCAGTGAGAAAGGGACTCATGTCTGAGTATACCCTGCCACACCTATAGTGGCCAAAAACGATACAGAAAAGGGGGTGGTGATGAACAGAGTGTCTGAATTAAGCAGACCACTCTTACCCAGTCCAAAGATCAGGGCTTGATCCATCACCGTTATTTATCTCACTGCCCCATCCCAGCTCAGAACCTGGCTATATGCAAATTAGTCTGTCCCTGGCCCAGTGCATCATGGGAACAGGGCAGACCAAACTACAAAGCCAATTCTTCACCAGAAAGGAGACAAGCTACCGGGGACCGGTTTCTGGCATTTCAGCCTCTTCGGCCCGGCTTGCTTGAATCCTGATGGAGCAGTGAGAAAGGGTCCCCGGAAGCTTGTTTCCTTCCCAGTGTAAGAATTGGCTTTTGTAGTCTGGTCTGCCCTGTTCCCATGATGCACTGGGCCAGGGACAGACTAATTTGCATACAGCCAGGTTCTGAAACTGGGATGGTGCAATGAGCTAAAAAACGGTGTTGGATCTAGCCCTGATCTCTTGACTGGGTGAGAGTACTCTGCTTAATTCAGAGACTCTGTCCATCACCACCCCTTGTTGTAAATTATTTTGTCCACCCTAAGCGTGGAAGGGTATACTCAGATGTGAGTCCCTTGCTCATTGCACCATCAGGATTCAAGCAAGCCGGGCCGAAGACGCCTGAAATGGCAGAAACCGGTCCCCGGAAGCTTGTTTCCTTCCCAGTGTAAGAATTGGCTTTTGTAGTCTGGTCTGCCCTGTTCCCATGATGCACTGGGCCAGGGACAGACTAATTTGCATACAGCCAGGTTCTGAAACTGGGATGGTGCAATGAGCTAAAAAACGGTGTTGGATCTAGCCCTGATCTCTTGACTGGGTGAGAGTACTCTGCTTAATTCAGAGACTCTGTCCATCACCACCCCTTGTTGTAAATTATTTTGTCCACCCTAAGCGTGGAAGGGTATACTCAGATGTGAGTCCCTTGCTCATTGCACCATCAGGATTCAAGAAAGCCGGGCCGAAGACGCCTGAAATGGCACAAACCGGTCCCCGGAAGCTTGTTTCCTTCCCAGTGTAAGAATTGGCTTTTGTAGTCTGGTCTGCCCTGTTCCCATGATGCACTGGGCCAGGGACAGACTAATTTGCATACAGCCAGGTTCTGAAACTGGGATGGTGCAATGAGCTAAAAAACGGTGTTGGATCTAGCCCTGATCTCTTGACTGGGTGAGAGTACTCTGCTTAATTCAGAGACTCTGTCCATCACCACCCCTTGTTGTAAATTATTTTGTCCACCCTAAGCGTGGAAGGGTATACTCAGATGTGAGTCCCTTGCTCATTGCACCATCAGGATTCAAGCAAGCCGGGCCGAAGACGCCTGAAATGGCAGAAACCGGTCCCCGGAAGCTTGTTTCCTTCCCAGTGTAAGAATTGGCTTTTGTAGTCTGGTCTGCCCTGTTCCCATGATGCACTGGGCCAGGGACAGACTAATTTGCATACAGCCAGGTTCTGAAACTGGGATGGTGCAATGAGCTAAAAAACGGTGTTGGATCTAGCCCTGATCTCTTGACTGGGTGAGAGTACTCTGCTTAATTCAGAGACTCTGTCCATCACCACCCCTTGTTGTAAATTATTTTGTCCACCCTAAGCGTGGAAGGGTATACTCAGATGTGAGTCCCTTGCTCATTGCACCATCAGGATTCAAGCAAGCCGGGCCGAAGACGCCTGAAATGGCAGAAACCGGTCCCCGGAAGCTTGTTTCCTTCCCAGTGTAAGAATTGGCTTTTGTAGTCTGGTCTGCCCTGTTCCCATGATGCACTGGGCCAGGGACAGACTAATTTGCATACAGCCAGGTTCTGAAACTGGGATGGTGCAATGAGCTAAAAAACGGTGTTGGATCTAGCCCTGATCTCTTGACTGGGTGAGAGTACTCTGCTTAATTCAGAGACTCTGTCCATCACCACCCCTTGTTGTAAATTATTTTGTCCACCCTAAGCGTGGAAGGGTATACTCAGATGTGAGTCCCTTGCTCATTGCACCATCAGGATTCAAGCAAGCCGGGCCGAAGACGCCTGAAATGGCAGAAACCGGTCCCCGGAAGCTTGTTTCCTTCCCAGTGTAAGAATTGGCTTTTGTAGTCTGGTCTGCCCTGTTCCCATGATGCACTGGGCCAGGGACAGACTAATTTGCATACAGCCAGGTTCTGAAACTGGGATGGTGCAATGAGCTAAAAAACGGTGTTGGATCTAGCCCTGATCTCTTGACTGGGTGAGAGTACTCTGCTTAATTCAGAGACTCTGTCCATCACCACCCCTTGTTGTAAATTATTTTGTCCACCCTAAGCGTGGAAGGGTATACTCAGATGTGAGTCCCTTGCTCATTGCACCATCAGGATTCAAGCAAGCCGGGCCGAAGACGCCTGAAATGGCAGAAACCGGTCCCCGGAAGCTTGTTTCCTTCACAGTGTAAGAATTGGCTTTTGTAGTCTGGTCTGCCCTGTTCCCATGATGCACTGGGCCAGGGACAGACTAATTTGCATACAGCCAGGTTCTGAAACTGGGATGGTGCAATGAGCTAAAAAACGGTGTTGGATCTAGCCCTGATCTCTTGACTGGGTGAGAGTACTCTGCTTAATTCAGAGACTCTGTCCATCACCACCCCTTGTTGTAAATTAGCCTGATGAAAAGAAACAGCCTTGCTGTATGAAGGAGGAAGATCGCACCTGCTTGCCTTGAACCCAGGCGTGACTCCAAGGGTCAATTGGCCTGACCTCCTGTCTGAGCTACAGGGACACAATAAGCTTCCAGAGGCCTCCCTGCAATGCCCAGCTGACCAGCACCAAGTGGACCTGCCTGAGCCCTGCTGCTGACCTCTTTTGGAGTGAGTCCTGATCCCCAAACAGACTGATTTGCATATGGCCATGTCTGAACTGGGGTGGCGGAGTGAGCTAAAGAATGATAATGGATTAAACCCAGATCAGGTGACTGGGGGTGAGTGTTTGCATTGTTCAACACTCCGTCCATCATCCCCTTTGGTTTTTCCCAAACAGTGGCCCCCAGGTCCTGGACCCTTGGCAGGTAAAAGAGTATTGTTCCTGAAAGAAATGTGAAAATACAGGAGTTATGGTCTCCTCATGACCGCTAAGGGACCTCTTCAGGCCGAGACTCGATCGCACGCGAAGACCGTCAATGCACAGCTCCAGCGGGACATGCTCTTCAAGCCGATCAGCAACTGTACATGATACCTTCCAACACAGAGCTCCAGTGTGGCCTGCACTTTGAGCCGCAAGTGACAGCCTGCGACAACCGCCAACACAAGATCTGCTCTTCACACGACAGTCTGTGACAACAGCCAAAGCAAAGCTCCAGTGACCACCCGCTCTTTGCACCACAACAGCGACCTTTCACAACACCAAACCTGCTCCTCTTGCCAACAAGATCCTCCTTGTGACCCCTACGGACGTTAACAGTAGCTCGTCTTGTGAACTTGAAGTGACCCACGCCCCGCTGCGGTCGACCTACATTTGTGAGTTTCCCTTGGTCCTGCATAACCAAATAACCACGATTGGCTTGTTCTGTTTTTTAGGTCTCGCCTAGGCAGCGCATGCGCTGTCTCTCCGAGACATCAAGTAATCTGTACGTAGGGTAAAACTCCACCTATTGCTGTGTAAGTTCTCTTGCAGCTTGCCATTAGTTTAACTTTGGCATTGCTCTTGTTAGCTGGCTTTTAATTGGCTGTTGATCCGATACTCAATTCTGTTTATTCCAGGAGCAACACCGCCTAACTACTGTTTTCGTCCGCTTTTGTGGTTTGTGTGTGTTTGAGGGAAACTTTCTTTTACGATTTTTGCAACCCAGCATGCTGAGTTGCAACAATAATCACTTCCATACATATTCAGCATGACGCTCGTCATGAGCACCGCTCTGTTTCCTGCTCGTCCCAGCGCTGCCCTATACCTCCGTTGGAATTTTTGTTTCCTACGCCGGGCTGAGAGAGCTCCTTGTCATGGCAACATGCCATACAGGGATACATTGTTTCCGCTCATCCTCTGTCAGCCCCGCCCGCTAAACCCCAGTAAGACCCACTTGGGGCTGCTGGATCTTCCGTTGCAGACGGGGTGCTTTTTAATTTTTTTTTGGAGAGGGAGGTTTTAAAAGTGACCCTAAGGTTGAGGTCCTTTTAACACACAGTAAATGCGTCAGGTCCCAGTGCGTTCGATAGAAGCGCGTCAGAGTGTTTCAAAGATCGTAAGGCGCACACAACACACCTAAAGGAATATGCTACTTACCAGTATGCATCTGTTCTTGGCATGTAGGGCTGCTGATATTCATATCTGTGCATGGATCGCCGCCTAGTGTTGGGTCCGGATGATTGCACATTGTTGTCCTGGAAGAGTCTTCGAAGTATCACGAGATAGGTGGCTCCTCCCTCGGACTACAGTGCGCATGGGCATCCTCTCCGTCCTTAGATTGTTTTTCGCCATTGTGGCAGAGATGGAGTATAGTACAGTAAGAGATGTCCATGCAAAGAGTGAATGCTGCAGCTGCGACAGGCACCGGGGAGGCAGGTGGGCGATATGAATGTCAGCAGCCCTACATGCCAAGAACAGATGCATACTGGTAAGTAGCATATTCCGTTCGAGGCATGTGAGCTGCTGAATTCATATCTGTGCATAGAATGTATAGCAGTATCTCCCCTAGCGGTGGTTGCCCGTGCCAGCTGCAGCAGTCTGAAAAAGAGTTTTGAGAACAGCCAGTCCTACAGCAGCTTGCTGTTTGGAATTTACATCTACACAATAGTGTTTGGTAAATGTATGTATGCTTGACCATGTGGCTGCTCTACAAATTTCGTGTAAAGGAATATTCCCTAGGAAAGCCATGGATGCCCCTAGCTTGCGTGTAGAATGCGCCCTAGGGGGAACTGTTAAGGTGCGTTTTGCCTTTAAATAACATATCTGAATGCACTTAACGATCCATCTGGCTATACCTGATTTTGAAATAGGGTTACCTTTGTGTTGCGGTGAGAAAGCAACAAACAACTGTTTTGTCTTTCGAAATGCCTTAGTTCCATCTATATAGTATAGCAGAGCTCTCTTGAAATCTAGTGTATGCAAGGCCCTTTCAGCTACTGTCTGTGGATTTTGAAAGAAACACCGGCAGTTCTATAGTTTGATTTATATGGACATGGGATACCACTTTTGGCATGAATTTAGGGTTTGTTCTGAGAACTACTTTATTCGCATGTACTTGAATGAATAGCTCTTGAATAGTTAGGGCTTGCAGCTCAGTAACTCTCCTAAGTGAAGTAATGTCAATAAGGAAAGCCACCTTCCAAGTAAGAAATTGTATTTCGCATGAGTGTAGTAGCTCAAAAGGTGGTCCCATAAGACTGGTTAAAACGATGTTTAGATTCCAGACTGGTGAAGGTGGGTGTTTTGGGGGAATTACTCGTTTAAGTCCTTCCATAAATGCCTTAATTGCTGACACTCTAAATAGAGAAAGGTGTTGCCTGTTTTGTAGATATGCTGCTGACGCAGCTAAATGTATCCTGATGGGAGGAGCCTAGCTCGGGGACGGAATGGCCGCCTTTTAGCTCGGCTCCGTCGACCCTCCGGCTAACCTCGACTATCCTGCCATATATCCTGCATTGTGACGATACTTCAATACAGAATTCGAAATTTAAAGACCCACTCTTACTCACCGTCTGGTCCGGAGGTTCCTGTGTGCTGTGGGTCCGCAACTGTGCCCTCGGTGAGATTGGGGCCTCCGGGACCTCGAGACCGGGACCTCGCCTGCGGGACCCGACCGGCGGAGAAGGGATTGCCGGCCCCGGCCGCGAGAGAGAGCCACTGGTGGGAACCGTTGTACGTGTGCCCCGGAGATCCTGAACCGGCCCCGATGACTGGACCGTGCGGCTGGAGGGGGACGAGATGTGCTGGGGGCTGACTGTGTGAAGGGGTCCCTTCGCCTTAGTCCTGTCCGGCGGCCCTGAACCCCGCGCCTGGCCCTCGCCTGTGGGGCCTGTCACTGTTCGGAGGGGTACCCCCCCCCCATCGGGCGCTCGCCCATCCTGTGCCGGGGAGGCCGTGTTTGGGAGCCTCCGGAGGTCTGTAAAGTCCTACATTTGGGAACTGTTTGGGGGCCCACGGTGGACCGTGGGGCGGCGAAACTCACAAGATGGCTACCGAAAACGCGGGGGGTGCTCCGCTCTACACCGACGCTCCTTGCCGGCCGGATTGTGCGGAGGCCTGGGTGTGTACCCGAGCGCCCACGCCCGGAGATGTCCTGGACGCCTTGATGTCATTGTACGCTGTCTTGGACCCCGGTGCCTCCACTGACCCCATGCGGCTCGCCGCCATTTTGGGCCGCCGCTCTTCCATGCACCCCTCTCGTCCTGCTGCCGCCATTGCTTCGCCCCCTTCGGCTGCGCCGGGAGTTGCTGTTGCTGTTCTTCGGCCGCTTGATGGGCCGGTGACTTTTGACCCTCTGCTTCCTCACCGCCTGGATTTCGAGGACTCCCACACGGCGCGGAGGACTGCTTCTTCCCGGGTACCTGGGACTTATGGTGGGCCACTGCTTGCTCCCGCTTCGTTGGATTAGAACTTTTGTCCTGGAGGGGTACCTTTGTATTGTCGAACTGCGCACCTGGACTCCGGCCTGCCTTTGCTTGCCCTGTCGTTGCTGCTACAATTGACTTGCTTTATTGATTTTTTGTATACCCTCCGTACGAAGGCTCTCCCTGATTTATATCACTGCCGTGACTCTGGACAACATTGCGATTATTTTGTGTTGGGTGGTCCGCTCCACATTATCCTTTATTGGGTTGGTTTCGTGGTTAGGAAGGGTTGGGGGTGAGTTGTACGACATGACAATTTGCTGGTTTACCTGCCCGTTGCACTGATGTTTGTACTTCCGACCCGGTGAAACGTTACAATCTCCTCCTCCTCCCCCTCCCTGTGGGTTTTGCTGTATGTGAAGGTGTAGTATTGATTTGATACTTATTCATTCGTTGGTCGGGGGAGGGTCGTAGCCGAATTTGTTTGCTCATGTCCTCTGGCTCCTCCCTCACATTTTTTTTTTGTTTCGTATTTCTTCTCCTCCTCTTTTTGTCTTCTTTCTCTACTTTCTTTTTTTCACTATATTTCGGGTTTCGGATTAGGGCGACAGGCACGCTGTTTGGAGGGTAGGCCGTAGCCTTCTGCAGGGGTGCGGGGTGGGACGGGTGGGCGGGGTCTTTCAGATGTTTTCTTTTGGTTCTATGGCCCTTTTCTATCCCTTAATAGCGGTGCCGCTTCTGTCCTCGCTTCTCTGGCATGAGTGGGTTGGGGGTCTATTGCTGTGCCACTTTCATTGGTTTCGATGCTTCGTCGCGACTGCCATCCCCTTCTTTTCGCCAGCTCTTCACTTTCTTCTGTATTATTAGCCGCGGGTTGCCTGGCCCGGGGTGGCGCCCATCTTGCACGATTGTGTTTTTCCTTTTATATTTCTTTTTTGCTCTTTCTTCTTTCCTTTCCCCCCCTTCTTTGTCCCTTCTTGGTTTCCTCCCCTCTGTTTTCCCCCCTATTTTTCCCCCTTTCCCTTCCCCCTTCCCCTTTCCCCTCCCCCCCCCCCTCTCCCCCTTTTTCCCAGGCTCGTATTGAGAGAAGGTGTTTCGGTTCGTACAGTTTATCCGCTCCCCTTGCCTCTGTTAGCGTGTTATTGGGTGGGGGTCATGAGATCTTGGTAGCACTTGTATGCTTCTTCACTATATTTTGCGTTTGTTTTGTGCTACGGTCGACTCGTGCCCTTACGTCCTCCTCCCCCCCCCCACCCCCTCCTCTCATTTTGGCATGGGCGTATTCCTGTTTCTGGGGTTTCCCGTATTTGTGAGTCAACCATGAGCCTTGTCCCCATATTATAAAATAGACCTCATTGATCCTGATATTGGGCCGTTATTGCCGCTTATCCCATTTCTGGCTTTATTTAATTATGTTTGCTTGCCTGCCAACTGGCCTTGTGTCGCCTATTTTGACTCTTGATCGTCTTTGACTTGTGGCCGTCCAGATTGGTTGTAGGCCCACGCATGTATATCCTAATGATGCAAATAAAGGTCTTAAAAAAAAAAAATGTATCCTGGTGGATGAGTAGGCTAAATTGCAACGTTGTAGGTGCAAGAGATAGCAAATGATGTTCTGTGTAGAAGCATCTAATGGGTTTATATCGTTGTTGCTGCAGTAAATGGCGAAACTTTTCCACTTTGCTGCATAACATGCCCTGGTAGTGGGTTTTCTTGCCTCTTTAATAATATTCATACAGTCTGGAGGCAAGTTCAGGTATCCAAACTCTAGGACTTCAGGAGCCAGATCGCCAGGTTCATTTGTTGCGGATCTGGGTGTTGGATTTCGCCATGGCTCTGAGTTAAAAGACTGGGTGTGAGTCGCAGTCTTTGATGAGGCACCACTGACAGTTCTAGGAACGTTGTGTACCATGGTTGCCTCGCCCACGTGGGAGCAACTAGGATTAGCGTCAGCGAATGTTGGCGCATTTTGCGTGCCACTAGCGGTATTAATGGAGCTGGGGGAAAAGCGTACGCACATTTGCCTGACCAGTTCATCCATATCGCATTGCCCTGCGACTGCGGATGTGGGAACCTGGCAGCAAAGTACTGGCATTTTGCGTTTTCGCTTGTGGCAAACAGATCGATCTCCGGTTGTCCCCACTGCCGGAAGAATGGTCGGAGCACATTGGGGTGAATCTCCCATTCGTGCATCTGTTGACTGTGCCTGCTGAGCAGGTCGGCTATTTGATTGTCCTTGCCTGGGAGGTGTTGCGCTATGAGAAACATGTTCCTCTGAATGGCCCATTTCCACACACTCTGAGCTAGATGCGATAGCTGTGGGGAATGTGTTCCTCCCTGTTTTTGAATATAATAAATAGCTGTCATGTTGTCCGTCCGGATCAACACAGTCTTGTTGCATAAGTGTTTTTTGAACGCTTTTAGTGCTAGAAAGACCGCCATCAACTCTAGTAGGTTGATGTGCATCTTCTTTTGTTGTATTGTCCATAGACCCTGGACTGTGTAATGCAGGACATGGGCTCCCCAGCCTAGCAGGGATGCGTCCGCCGTCATCACTATTTGTGGGACAGGATCCTGGAACAGTCGTCCTTTGCAAAGGTTTTGTGGATCCCACCAATGCAGAGAGTTGTATGCCCGACTGGTCACCAACACTAGGTCTTTTAATTGTCCCTGAGCCTGGTTCCACTGCCATGCTAGGCACTCCTGAAGCGGACGCATGTGTAGTCTGGCATGAGGGACTATGAATATGCACGAGGCCATCATGACTATTAGTTGCATAAACACTCGAGCTGGCAATGAGTGTTGTGGTCTGAACCTTTGGATCAACATTTGCATTCCGTTGATCCGTGCTGCGTTGGGATATGCCTTTGCTGCTAGTGTATCTATTGTCGCTCCCAGGTACTGTTGGACGTGGGAGGGTTGCAGGTGTGACTTTGGGTAGTTTAGCGAGAAGCCTAGACTGTGCAGGAGATGAATGGTTTTTGACATGTGGCTGGCACATTGCTGGGCTGATGGCGCGTGTATTAGCCAATTGTCCAGATATGGGTACACATGGATGTGTTGTCTCCTGAGATGTGCTGCCACTGTTGCTAGGCATTTTGTGAACACCCGTGGAGCTGTTGTTACACCGAATGGTAGGACTTTGAACTGGTAGTGTTTCCCTTGAATAGTAAACCTGAGATACTTTCTGTGAGCAGGGTGCATAGGTATATGAAAGTATGCGTCTTTAAGGTCTAGAGTTGCTAGGAAGTCTCCCTGGCGCAGCAGTGGTAAGACTTGTTGGAGAGTGAGCATGTGAAAATGCTCCGATAAAATGTACAGGTTGAGGGGCCTGAGGTCCAATATTGGTCTGAGAGACCCGTCCTTTTTTGGAATAAGGAAGTATAGTGAGTATACTCCTGTTCCTTGATGTTTGAATGGGACTGGTTCTATGGCCCCTTTTTGCAGCATACTGACGACCTCTTGCTGCAGTAATGTTATATGTTCCTGTGACATTGGACGGTGTATGGGTGGAACGTTGGGTGGTGGTGAGGTGAGTTCTAGGCAATAGCCATGTTGGATAATTTGCCTGACCCACTTGTCTGTAGTGATGTTTAACCAGACTGGCAGGAATTGTTGTAGTCTTCCCCCGACCGGTGTTATATGGTCTGGGGGTAGTGCCAAGAAGTCACTGTTTGGTGAAAAGTGGAGGATCTATTGGCATTACCTCCACGACCTCTGCCCTTGTTATTATTTCCTCTGTATCCACCCCTGGTTGTGTTCTTATTGTATGTGGATTGCGTATTAGTCTTGTATGTGGAGGATTGCTGCGATGTGTTACCTCGTGCTCCTCCTCTATAAGTGGAGCGACAAAAGGAGCCTCTGTGTTGTTGGGACTGAAGAGCCCCCATGGACTTTGCAGTCTCAGTATCTTTTTTCATTTTGTCCAGAAGTGAGTCAACTGCTGGACCAAACAAAAAATCTGGATTTATAGGCTGGTTAAGAATTGTGGCCTGTACTTCATTCTTAAATCCAGATATGCGAAGCCACACGTGCCTTCTAAGCAGTACGCTTGTGTTGATAGATCTGGCACCTGTGTCTGCCGCGTCTAGGGCACACTTAATGGAGGCGTTGGTGATGAGCTTTCCCTCCTGTATAAGTTCATCTGCCTGGTCTTTGTACGGTTCAGGTAAGTGTTGGAGAAGTCCCTCTAAAGTATCATAGTGTGCCCTGTCATATCTGGCTAGTAAGGCCTGAGTATTGGCTATTCTCCATGAGTTTGCTGCTTGAGCTGCTACTGTCTTGCCTGATGCTTCTAAAATCTTTGACTCCTTGTCTGGAGGAGCAGCCTCTCCAGTTGTTTGTGAATTCGCACGCTTTCGTGCGTTGGATACCACCAATGAGTCTAAAGGCAGTTGTCCCCTAATGTAAGTAGGGTCTACTGGTGCAGCCCTATACTTCTTCTCTCTTCTTGGGTTGATGACACGTGCCCTAGCCGTGTCTTTCAATATGTCATTTGCGTGCTTTAAGACGCCCTTTAACATGGGGAGCGTTTTGACACTTTTCTGATGTAGCCAGCGCATCAAATAGAAAATCTTCTTCTATCGCATCTGAGTGCATGTCTACATTATGGTAGCTTGCTGCTCTATCTATTAAAGAGTTAAAAGCCACCGTGTCTTCTGTGGGTGATGGTTTAACGGGGTATACTGCAGGGTCTGTAATGGGTAGATCCCCCTCAGTGTCTGCCCCCCCCCCACCCCATGGTTGTGAGTTGGGGTCTATATATGGCTTTTGTGGATATCCGAAACCCACATCTGCATCCTGATCTTCATCTGGGTTGTAGTCAGAGCGTGCAGGTGAGTATGGGGCATGTGGAGTAGTAAGCATAGCTGGAGAGATAGGTAGGAAAAGAATAGGAGAGTTTGCACAGTCCCTTTTCTTTTTGAGAGGAATTCTAGAAAAGTCTTCAGCAGGCACTGGTCTTTTCTTCTTTGTATAAACAGTCACTTTCCCAATATTTGGGTCAATATATAGCTTGGACGGATGTATGACGTTACAACGCATACTTTTACAACGCCTACCTTTACCACGCAATTTTTACAACGCAGGATCCATTACAACGAAGTACCATTACAACGCATGTTTTTACAACGCAGATACCTTTACAACGCATACCATTACAACGTAAGTATTGGTAAGTATATAATATTTTTTTAAATGTAAAATAATTAAAATTAATATAATTTAATTTAATTTAATTAATTTAATTTGTATTGGTAAGTATATAATATTTTTTTAAATGTAAAATAATTAAAATTATTATAATTTAATTTATTTAATTTAATGTAATTTAAATTTAATTTTACTTATTTTTTACCCTGTACCCCTGTACCCCAAAACCCAAACCTTGCCCAGAACCCTAAAAATACCCCTTTACCCAAAAACCCAAACCTTGCCCTGAACCCTAAAAATACCCCTTTACCCAAAAACCCAAACCTTGCCCTGAACCCTAAAAATACCCCTTTACCCAAAAACCCAAACCTTGCCCTGAACCCTAAAAATACCCCTTTACCCAAAAACCCAAACCTTGCCCTGAACCCTAAAAATACCCCTTTACCCAAAAACCCAAACCTAGCCCTGAACCCTAAAAATACCCCTTTACCCAAAAACCCAAACCTTGCCCTGAACCCTAAAAATACCCCTTTACCCAAAAACCCAAACCTTGCCCTGAACCCTAAAAATACCCCTTTAACCAAAAACCCAAACCTAGCCCTGAACCCTAAAAATACCCCTTTACCCAAAAACCCAAACCTTGCCCTGAACCCTAAAAATACCCCTTTACCCAAAAACCCAAACCTAGCCCTGAACCCTAAAAATACCCCTTTACCCAAAAACCCAAACCTATAATATTTTTAATAAAATTATATACTTACCAATACTTACGTTGTAATGGTATGCGTTGTAAAGGTATCTGCGTTGTAAAAACATGCGTTGTAATGGTACTTCGTTGTAATGGATCCTGCGTTGTAAAAATTGCGTGGTAAAGGTAGGTCGTTGTAAAAGTTGCGTGGTAAAGGTTGTATACCAGCTTGGACTGATCTTCTGTGGAGGGGTCTGGATGGATGATCTCCTCTTCCACAGTCTTTTGCTTTGGTGCCGTTGTTTTAGGTTTGACCTTCTTCGGTTCGATGCCTTTAATTGGTTCGACAGCTTTTGGTGCCCGTTTCGGTTTTTGAGGCTTTCCGACAGGTTTTGTCGGTCCGATGTCTTTTACAGGTTTCACCACTTTTTTCGGACCGAGCGGTGTCGTCGGTTCGGTAACTTCTTTCGGCTTTAGAGGTGTCCTCGGAGCCTGCGGATTTGGCTCGATGCCCTTCTTCGGATCGATGAGCTTCGGCTCGACCGGTTTGGTCTGGTCTACCTTAGGTTTCGGTTTCGGTTCAACGACCGCCTTGGGCATAGCCCTTTTGCCTTCGTCGACAGGCTTCTTTCCCTTTTCGACAGTCGAACTCGATTTGGCCGATTCGACGGCCTTTGGCTTCGAAGGTTTTTCTAGAATGGTGGCCTTCGGGTCGGCGCCCTTTGGCTTTATAACCTTCGGTTCGACGACGTTCGGTCCGAAGACTGTTGTGTCGATGAGTTTCGGTTTCGATGGAACCGGTCTTGGATTACGTGTCTCAGAAGGCTCTTTTTGTATTTTCTTAGCCGGGCGGTATGGCGGGGCTATAGAACCAGTTTTTAGATCTTGGCTAAGGCCTGTTGGTGATGCCTCGACCTGAGTCTCTGATATAGGTGTAGTGTCTATATGGGGCGGTGTACTCACGGTTCGCCCCTCGTTGTCATCGGAGTCGGCTTCGACAGCTACGATGTCTTGAGCGTATTCTTCGATATCGACGATTTGTTCTTCTTCGTCGATATAATATTAAGAGTCGTGCTCGGAGTATTGATCTTCCTCTTGATCCGAGTCTAGACCATTATCTTCATTATGATCTGGAGATAAACATTTGTTGCACACAGGATGCTTATCTGTGTGCGGGAACTTTGAGTTGCACTGCGGGCAGTATTTGAATGGACTTCGTTCCATCGACCGTCGGTCCACGTGGCGTCGAGAAGGCCTAACGGCCCGATTCGACAACCGGAGTGCAAACAAATGTTGAAGAAAGTTTTTCGGTACCGATTGAAAACAATACCGACGAAACCAAAGGCCTTTTGGCCTTTCTAGAAAAGTTTATTTCGATTCCGAACTTGGAGTGCTGGAAGGTACATCCGAACCCAATGGCGGAAAAAAACAATCTAAGGATGGAGAGGATGCCCATGCGCACTGTAGTCCGAGGGAGGAGCCACCTATCTCGTGATATTCCGAAGACTCTTCCAGGACAACAATGCGCAATCATCCGGACCCAACACTAGGCTGCGATCTATGCACAGATATGAATTCAGCAGCCCACATGCCTCGAACAGATGCTTTCACACATGGAGAGCAAGCCGTTTCACGCAGCCTCTCCATACGTGCCATCCGTCCTCCCTTTGACTCTTTTGTGACTACGACCCAGCAAATAGCTACATTGTTTGCTTTCCCACATCTCCAACGCTCTGAGGCCCCACGTGCTATAAGCAGGATTTGCCCCATTGGTGACCAGATGGTTTGTTTTGCGGCAGTTAACAATGGCGTAGCAAATGCCTTCTCTAGCCACATGCAGTCATCACAATGCAATAGGTCTCGCAATTTTTTTCATGACTTATTTCATTGAAACAAAATCATAGCCACATACGTTTCAACTGAAACCATAGGAGGGAGGGGTACCCCAGCCCGAGAGTTTCCTCTCCAACTGACATCAGGCAGGCAAACAGCAAACTGAAGCCATTGCGCAGGTCGTGGCGCGGAACCGCCCCCCACAGTCTGGCATAGGATACAGGCGGCAGCCCACAGGTTTGAGCAGTAAGCCTCTCGACCGGTAAAAACTTGGGCTTTTTCTGTGTTTACTTATATGATGTCACATGGTACGGGGTGTGCAGTCTGTTCATAGACCTCATAAATGGGGCAGAGTGGGGGACGGCTACATATTGCTCACACAACTACATCCTGAGGGGAGGGAGTCTGCAGGGTGTTATCAATTTTTTTATGGGAGGGGCGGTCACATTCCACACTATATTAATTTCCTAACCAGAAGTGGCATTTTCTTGATTTTTAGTCTAGGAGGAGGTGATCGCTGATTTATTTTCCTGTGGGTTGCCGTTTTTGGGGTAAGTCGGGCGGAGAGGCTCAGCCTGATGCAGATCAGATTGTATTAGCTTATTTCAACAATAGTGATCCGTATATAGTCCTAACAATATATGCAAAAGAACTTGCTGAGTATTCACTTTAAAAGACAATATTAATAACAATTTGTTTAAAAGCTATAGATTTCCAAGCACATTGTGGGGTTGGGGGGCATGCATTTGGTCCCACCTTCTTTAGTCAGAGGGGCACACATCATTGATTGTACCTCCTGGCCGGGGAGGGGTGGGGGGTGGAGGGTGTTGGGGTACTCCATTGATTCCTTGCTTGGGGTTTGTTTTGATCACACTTACTTGATTCTGACTCGCCGTTCCGGGAAGGGGCTGGGGTACTGCCCGTATGCATTTCCTATTTCTCGGTGCTAGAGCACACTTTCTGGCGATTCCTACAGGTTGAGCTCTGTTTTGACTCTTACCTCGAGTGGGCTCTGTATTATTCACACCTCTGTTCTTTGAGGACATCGCTTTTCCCACGGGCAGGGGAGTGGGGAACCATACTCTGCATAGATCAACCTATTTTACAAATTTTATATTGCCTTTCGTTGTGGGAAATTCCACTCTGCATTCGATTCCCTTAAGTGGGCTGGGGGTCACTTTCTAGGACAAGGTCGTGTTAATTACCCATTTGCCATTCGGGGTGGGGGAAGGTGATGGCCCAGAGGACGCTACTATTTCATTCATTTCTCTTTGAGTAAATTGTGTGAAGTTGAGAAATCCCTTTCCTTCTTTAATTCACCTCCTCCACCATATCTTTATTATTCTCCCCTCCACCTTGATTTTCTCCTCTACTCCGAATGGGCACTTAACAATTACGAACCCCAATGTTAAGCAAAACGTAAATAAGCACATCACAATTAGCGTTGGTGTGTCACTGCCCTCCTCCCGGTACTCTGGTAGAGAGATGGACCTTCCCCGAATCGCCCCTGTTGTGTTGAAAGGGTTGGACAAATCCCACAATGTTTTTTTCTTTCGCACTGTTACTTCATAAGTAACGTTCCTGGGCGAAATAACGTTAACTATTGCTGGACAACGAAATCTACAGCACAACTTTCAAAGAGTCTAGCCGAAAAGCTGCATGTTTACATGCCAATTTTTGAAGGGAACTCATGATGAGGGCCATTGGAATAATGCAACATGGGACAACCAAATTATGCGGCAGGGTTGACTAAATTTTGCAGCAAGAAAAGGCAACTTATGCAGTGTAATGCAGCACATTGTTTCAAACTTTTGCAATTTTCCAAACTCTTGCAATGCAATAGGTCTCGCATTTACGCGAGTTTAAGCTATTGGCCTTGTAAACGACAGTGCCTTCTATTTATGTTTTAAAAATGAAAACAAAATTAAACAGTATTTTTATTTGCAATGTCAGTAGCTCGGACTTGCGTAAATGCGAGACCTATTGCATTGCAAATGCTTGTTTGGTTCTATTTTCACCTAGAACTTAGAGAATGTGTAACTTTGGTTCTACTGATTTAATTTTTGTAGTCAATCTATTTAGTAAAATGTACACTCGCTTTCTAAATTGATTTGGTATTTTTGTTGTGTTGTGTTTTCATATTAATGTTTGAGTGCTGCATCTATACTTTACACATTGCCTCTAAGTTAAGCCTGTATGCTTTTGTGCTAAGCTACCAGAGGGTTGTTAATAAGATTATTTAGTGATTTTTGTGATTTACCCTGACAAGGATTGTGTTTATTTATTGAGTGGGGCTCTCACCCCCCTCAACTAACACCCAATTTCTTACACCGACTTATAAGAAAATGCATCCCAACAGGTGACTTGAGTAAGGAGGGATGGTCCAGTAAACCAAAACCATGTGACCTTAGACACCACAGGCACACCACGTGGGGATCTGTCACAAACATTTGTTTGTGACAATCCCTACAAGACTTAAAAGCCTATCGCTTTAGGGGGTTATGTTTCCTTTGAACACTGGAGAAACATTTTTTTTTTTTTTAAAGGACTGTTCAACTGAAGGGGAAAAAGAGCAGCTAGCTATGGTTCCTCATACGAAGGTGAGGAAAGAAAGCAACTGAGATCACCATGCAACAGTAGTGCTTAGATGTTGCTCTGGAATCACTTCCGGGTGTAACAGAATGGATGCGGAATAGCACGACCACCCCAGCCGGCATGCAGGAGCCATGGTGAGAAAGATTTCAGGATCCAGAATGGCACCTTGCGAGATTTACAAGAAGAATCTGCAGTTGGCAGTAACCAACAGCACCATCGGTTCAATGCCTTATTTTCAGATTTCTGGATCCAAAAATGTAGCATGTATGCTGCACCAAGAGCCTAGTAAACATTTTAATTTAGTGGTCAAGCAGTCGTCCTGGGGCCACGTCCCACGTTAAACAGATGTTGGTTTAGCAGCAGTCTGTACAAGACATACCTGAGATGTCTCCCCTGAATGCTGTCATGTAAAGGGGGTATGACATCACCAGGTAAGAGATCCCACCATCAAACTGTGCGTTTGCATGTTGTAGAAAATAATGCTTACACGCTGGGTGCGCCTTACAATCCCTTTGGTGTCCACTACCTCAACCGCCTTGTTATCCATATTAGCCTGGGTACATCCCTTACATAAGTTATTTCTGAGACACTTTTCGAAGTGCGAGGCTAGACTGCGAAGGCCCTTTCAGAAGATGTAGTAGTTCCCCAAATACCTCTGTTACATTAGAGAGTTGTGCAGTGTACAACACGCCGACGAAGGCACAGGGTGACTTTATTGTGAAAGGGGTCAACATAGCATGAAAGATGTTACTGGCTCTGCCAGTGATTGCTTGATCACAATGAGGTTAACCATGGCAAATGCACCCCCTTTTCTGGACTCGCTGCTTTTTTTCCTTTTAAAAAAAAAAACTATTTTGTCCTTAATGTGTGCAGTTTATAGAGTATGGCAATAAGTTGTTTATAAACATAAGATGACAGATGGCGTGCTGAAACATTTCCACCACTCCCAAGTCAAGAGATCTGGGTTTAATCCATCGTATTTTGCTCACTAAGCCAGAACAAAATGCTGGAGGGACGCTCCACAGCCGGTGAAGAGACAACGAGAGCGTGCAATGGGAAAGAGGCATGCAAAAGCAGAAACTTTGCACTCCTCAAGAAGTTACACCCGTTCAGTAATGCTCTTTATGGTAGAGAATCTATCTAGCCGCAGATTTCTTACCTTTTGAATACTCCCCAGGAGTCAGACTGGATCCGCAAACGTTTTCAGCAGTACCTCTGCGCCGGAAGGTGGCACCGTGCGGCTCTGCACTAATGCCGTTATGCTCCGGAAACGACGTGCAAGGCCTATGCAGGCGCCACTCGAGTGTTGACAACAGCTGCTTTGGAGACTGTCTGCACCCTCAGACGCAGAGCCCCAAAAAGCAAATTGGTAGGGTGTGTGAAGATTCCTAGACTTGGATTATTACTAATGGAAAGTGTCGAATCACAAAACGGGGAAGATGGCGGCTCGGCGGAGAATTTGCAGCTAGATAGAGCCTCTTCCAGAAAGAGAGGAGTTGGCCTAACGGCTAGGGCGCTCGACCTCGGACCTGGAGGAACTGGGTAACGACGCCAAAACCTCCTGTGATTCTGGGCAAATCACTTAATCTCCCCGTGCCTAAAATGAAAGTAACTGGAAAACGTAAAAATGTAACGTAACTGGAAAAATATGTAAAGCGCTCTGATACCTGATTCGGTTCGGGTCAAGTTCGCACTATATAAAACTCTGCAAAAAAAAAAAAAAAAAAAAAAAAGAGTGTTACAAAAAAGAACTTGTTCTTCTGATAGAGACATCTAGCCGCAGAATTCTCAACTTTGGATACCGAAGCAGGATCTATTTGGCAGTGGGTCTGTGGATACACTCAAACTAGAAAGTCCTGCAGCACTGAGCAGCCAAAATACCCCTCTAAGCGAACCTGACAGTCCAGATGCTTGGTGACAGTTTCGCCTCGCTTTCCCAGATGGCTTTCGGGTTCATCAACACATAACTGGCGCAGGTCTTGGAGTCGTGGCTCGACCTTAGACACCATCAGAATACCTGGTGGGGATCTGTCAAGGACATTAGTTTGGAACTTTCCCCACAGGGCCAGAAGCCTGTCGTTTCTGGGGGTGACATCCCTTGCACTCTGGAAAATTCTAAGGTGCAATAACTCTGAGAGACATGAAGGAAGTTCCAAATCTGCATTTGGTGGTGTGGAAAGAAAAAAAACGACATCAGCGCACTGGAGTGGTATCTATTTAGGCCCGCACATAATGCGAAGCCACAATACGCCGCCATTCGGCACGCACATCTATTTGATGAAAAAGTTACTGTATCCAGTCTGACACCTGGGAAGTATTCAAAAGATGAGGAATCTGCGGGTATACGTCTCTATCACAGAGTGTTACCTGTTTGGCCTTTAGGAAAGGCTTGGGGTGTGAATCCAATCATTCCTCACAGGACACACCCAGAGAAACTACCTCCCTCCCTTCACCTCAAAACCCAAACGCACCATCTGCGGCGTCCCTTAAGGTTCGTATCTGAGTCCAACCCTCTTCAACATCTACATGGCGCCACTAACAGACATCGTCAGAACCTATGACCTCTACGTCATCTCCTACGCCGACACCCAGCTTGTCCTCTCGCTCTCAGCGGACCCCACCACCACGAATTCAAAGTTACACAACTGCACGAACAACGTCTCAGCCTGGATGAAGGACAAGTGCCTAAAGCTCAACACGGACAAGACCGAAGTGCTGCTCTTCGGTAGCCACACCACCATCTGCAATGACTCCTGGTGGCCAGCGGAACTCGGTCTCACCACCACACAGAAAGACCACGACTGCAACCTCGGCATCATTCTGGATAGCAAACTCTGAACGAAAGGACAGGTCAACAGAGCCTCCTCCAGCCCTGTCAAGTACCACGCATCAGGCGTTATACTAATGCATTTCAGTGTGATGGTCCGCATCACTGCACTGAAATACATTGTCACGCATTATAGCACCTCCGCAGCTTTCAAGCAGCCGGAGTGCTGCTTAAGCGCCACTGACAATTCTGCATTAGCAGGCAGTGTTCAGTAACCACACTGCACAATAAATTTACTCACGGCACCCACATGGAGACTGAGTCTCTCAACCAGAGTTTAATTTTCTGACTCAACACAGCTTGACTAGTGCCCGGGTGGGGCCACGTTCGCAGCTAGCACAGCCGGGAGCCTGGAGCTGCAGCTGAGCTCCCACTGCGCGGCCCACCGGCCGGCACACATTAGGTTCCGAGTGGACCTGGGTTCTCAGCTGTGTTGTCTCTGCTCCGGCCTCGTTCTGTTCCTTTTGTAAGTTTGCACCATTATGCGCAGAGTAGGACAGCAGTGCATTGCTGTTACTGGAGAACTGGATGATTTCTGTTTTCTTTCGCGGTAGGAATGTGTCTCTGAAGCGCCCTGGAGGCGACGTGGCAGCTTAAGCTGCAACAACCCCCTTAAGGGACCGGCACATTTCTTTCTCCACAAGCTGTAAGGGTGCCCCCTCCTGCAGTGTGCACGGGAGGCGGGTCTCTGGCCTGAGAGCTCCTGACTCGGTTGGGCAGGGGGAGTAGGCCCCTCCTTGTAACTTGCAGGTGGGCCCCCTCAAGTTTTGTTGCTCCTCTGCTCTGGTCCCGGGACTCCCGTTGAAGCCGCGCCCCTTAGAAGTGCAGCGGAATTATTTGACCCTCAGCTAAGTTAATTCAGTTGTCGTGCAGGTCACTGGCTCTCTGTCGGGGCAGAGTTGTAGTCTGCAACTGAAGCAGTCACAGCACTTTTCCCCCTTGGCCCATGGCTCACTGTTCCTCGGCCTGTCCCTCATGGCAGCTTCAGGAGAGGAATAATAAGCTGTGCACCCCGGGGTGGGGAGAGGTACAGCAAAGACAAGACTAAGTCCAGCGCCGCTCTGCTTCGCTCCAAAGCCTTGGTGCCCTGGATCTGTGGGAGGCCGGCGGGGCTGGGACAATGGGGCGCAGAGTGGGCGATTCAGCCCCGTAAACAGGGTCGTATCATTGCGAGAAAGTCGAGCTGTCAGGCCAGGCCTGGGTGTTGGAGTGGAGCTGTCCCGGGGCCAGCAGCGGGGAAGCGAGAGGTAGCTAAAATCGAGCTGGAGTCTCCCGCCTCTGGCTGGTCTACTGGCATGGATAGCAATGACTGTGATTACTACACAATTCGAGGCGACACAGACAGTTTCAAATCATAATCTGACCCCAAAACAACATTTGTGTAGTAAAGGAAGATGCACAGTCCAACTGTGTAAGTAGATAATCCTTTATTGTAGATTGCTTCTAGGAGAGGTAAGTAGGGGAAGATAGGAAGTAAAGATAAAACCCCACCAGGAGCAGGCTCCAAGCAGCTCAGCCGGAGTTGACCAACAGACACTGTGAGCCAGAGAGACACCCAGGCATTCCATGATGTCATGGTACATTCTATTCAGTGGAGAACAGTAGAAGTCATTTACTACAATTTGCTTTATGCCTGCTGAGCTGTGACCTAAACGAGTGCCGCCCACTCTCAGCGTTCCAATGCAGCCGTGCTTACTGCTCATGTCGCCGATAGCAGTCCAGGGAGTCTGTGTGACACTTAGTGATTATAATTGAATTATGAATGTCTTTCAGACCAGTTTATCTATTTTCTGCAATTTTGGCTAGAGTCTGAAAAATGAAAGCTTTTAACAATTATTTTTATGCTTTGCAGCAGTTAACTAGAGTTTCTCATTGCTCAAATGGGTGCAATTTCTGATATTTAATTGTTTCCCTTGTCTTCATTGCTTGATTTTGCTCGCAAGAAAGTGTCACTCGTAGTTGTTGAAATGTCACATATAATTACACTGAAATTATGAAAATGTCACACTTGGCCATCTAAAACCTTAGCAGCTGTGCTTCTCAGTCTGCTTCCACCCTCTCCGCAAGCTCAGCAGAAACGTCAAATGGCTCCCCATCCACAACAGAAAAACAGTGACGCAGGCCCGCCTCGCCAGCCTTCCGGACTATAGCAACACACTTTATGGAGGCACCACAAACTAATGTATTTATTTTTTCAACAACATTTTATTGATTTTCAAACATCCATACAATATTTTCGATGAATATTACTGCAATCCAAATACCAGCATTACTTGGGCTCTAATTCTTGATTATATTCCCTTTTTGCTACAAAATCTAACAGTCGGACCCTGATCATGTACAGTAAGCCCCATGTCAAGACATACAGCATTAGCCATCAATGCATCTAGATTCAGCCTCTAGCTTCAGCCAACAATTGCCAGGCTACCCATTGGAACCAACAACAACCCCCAGGCGTGCGATGACTAGGCCCATCATTACGTAACTAACTAAGGTTTGGTACCACTCCCCTCCTTCTCGTTGCCTGAAACCAACAGTCCATCCCTTAGCTCAAAGTGAATTGCTAAATATCTCAACTGCCGCTACAGGAGGGTGTTGCCTCCTTGGCGCATTTCCTCGATCCTCATTTTAGCCCCCCCCTTGCATTGTGCTTAATCAACCATTAACCTCAGTGTCTTCTGTGTAAGGGCCAGTCCTGTTTTTCAAATCCTCCACTAGTGCCGTTCAAACCCTTCCCACGCTTGGCATTCCAAGTCCCGACCGCTCCTTCACAGTCCGACCAGCGAAGCACCTCCCTTTCCAGCTTTCCAGACAAGGCCCTCTCTGTCCCTTCCAACTCTGAGCTTCTTCTCTCTTGGCCAGGAGAAGTGCCAAGTCCTGAAGCCCACTCGTGACAGTGGAGGAGGCTGCGTTGTGGTGTGTAATGAACCTCTCTATCCAACACCTCAGTCAGCGTGACATGTGAACGCTTTCCAAACTCCCCCCAGGTATGGGCAGATCCAAAACATGTGCAGGAACTCTGCACCTGTCTCTGCACAGCGGGGGCCCATCGCATCCGTTGCCGCGCAGTACCGGTTCATTCGCTCCGGGGTAAGGGATGCTCTATGTAGCACATAAAAGTTAATAAGTTTGAATCACACGTTCCTGGAAACCTTAGGAAAGCAGCTCACTAGATCTTCCCATACGTTCTGGTCTACGGGGATACCCAGATTTTCCTTCCTTCGCGTCCTTAGGCCATCCAGTGAAGTCGTTCCCTCAGCTTGGTGTCGGCGGTACAAGCATGAGACTGCTTTGAATGTTCCCCTGGATAGCACAGTATATCGGCACCAGGCTGACAGCGGTGGTTCTGCCATCCCCGAACTCCAGTGTCTCTGGATTGCCGCTATAAGTCTTCAAACGTCAATAAGATTCCGTCTTCGTACAAGGCCCCTACCGTATTTACTCCTGCCGCCACCCAGTTCCTTAGTCCGTGCCACCCCCCTCCATGTGATAGTTCCCTGAGCAAGTCCAGTGGGATGTCTGGAGCGTAAGGCCTCTTAGTTTTAGACTTTTGCAAGCATCGGCCCTAGCACTTATACAGCACCTGGAACTCAGGGCTAAGATTTATTTTTGAAACCGCCAGTCTCAATACCACTCTAGTCAACAGTTGGATGTCCGGACCATGGCAGTCCAAACGCTCTATCCCTGCGTTCCTACCCGCAACCCACTGTGTGAGCCATTGGATCTGGGCTGCCAGATAGTAATATTCAAAGTCTGGGAGTGCGAGACTCCCTTCCGCCGCAGGCCGTGGCAGTGTTCTGAGAGCGCCACCCTGCGTCTTCCCGTCCCCCATATAAATCCTATGGTCAAGGATCTGAGGTCTCGAAAGACACTTGCCGGGATCCATATCAGGAGGGCACCACAAAATATACAGCAGACGCAGTAGCGCTATCATTTTTAGAAGGGCTATTCTGCCCATCTCAGAAAGGGGCTGGGAGGCCCAGACTTCCATATTCGTTTTAAGGCCTCATATGGCTTTCCCTACATTGCCCTCGAGGCAATCTGCGATATCATGATATATTTATGTCCCTTGGTATAAGCAATGAGATTCCCATATGACATCCTGACCTATACCTGGTCTGCCTCTACCCGGAGCGGTTGGGAACAAACTTGATTTCTTCCAGTGGACTCGGAGTCCCGAAACCCTTCCTAGTCACGTGAGAAGCTCCCTTGCCCCCAGCAGGCCTTCCAGCGTATTCTGGAGGAAAAGCAGGTGGTCATCGGCATACAATGCTATGTGATGTTGCTGACCCAGTATCTCGAGACCCTTGAAGCGTCTCCCGGATCTGGCATGGCAGGCTAAAGGCTCTATGGCCAGGGCGAACAGGAGTGGTGACAAGGGGCCACACTGCCCGGTGCCCCTGGTCACTTGATCGCTGTCTGATATCACTCCCCCCGTCTTCACCCGACCCAGTGTTCCAGCATAAAGTAGTTTTGTCTATTCCTCAAAACCCTGCCCTAGGCCAAATCTTTTCAGTATTCGGTAAAATTAAGACCATTTCAGGCTATCAAAAGTCTTTTCGATATCCACCGCAAAAACAGCCGCCTCTGTCTTATCATATGTGCGTGCCTCAAGTATTCTGAAAAGTCTCCGGATATTGGGGGCAGTGTTGCGCCCCGGTAAAAACCCCGCCTGATCACTATGTATGAGGGCACTTATATGCAGGAGGAGACGCATAGCCAGTATTTTGCATAGGACCTTGAAATCAAGGTTGAGCGTAGACAGTGGTCTGTAATCTGTTTTATCCACGGGGGACTTGTCTGACTTCATAAGCGGTACCACTGGGGCCTCTTGCGTTGTTGAGGGGCGTCTACCCACATCTTGTGCTTCTTTGTAGAGACTCATCAATTTAGGGCCCAATGGAGGGAGGAGCTACGCAGCAACCAAGATGGCTGCATATGCTCCCGGCTCCGCCGACCTCCGTCTGCTGCTTGATGATCATGCCAGATATCCTGATTTTACGCCCGACCCCCGTGTGGATGAACTGTCGCTGAATCTGACGGTGCGGTCCCGAGAATTTTATTGCCCAGATTGACGGAGTTGTGTCGTGTTTAAGATCTCGGCCTAACCCAGCTTCTGAGCCGGGGCCTCGAGTACTTGCCCTGCCGGGTTGCAGTTGAATTACATCGGCCGTGGGAATCAGACAGGGTCCGGTCTCTTGCAGTGGAGGTTATCCTGGCCTATTTTTGGTGGCGAGCGTCTGGTCTGTTTTATATTGAAGGAGCGGTGATAGGCTTCGTCTGTGGCTGTGGGGTGGAGTCCCCGTCCCCGGCGACCCAATCTCCACATCCCGGGTCTGCTGGGCCGGGGCCCTCGCTCGCGGTGGCGTGCTGCTGACTGATAATGCACCCTCCGTTGCCGTCCGTTCCGCTCTTGCCTCTTCTCCCGGAGAGACCCGGCTCTCTGAGGAACCCGCCCATGCTTGGAACCGAGCGAGTGGAGGCGGATCGGACGAACTGTGAGCCGTCTTTGAAGACCGTAATGGCCGCCATCGGGGCACTTCAATTGCATCTGGAGACCATTGTCCATAAAATGATCGCTGGTGACATCGAAACTGGGCGACCGAGTCTGGGCTCTGTTCTATTGCATGACTTTCAACGAACTGATTCTCCCACGATGCCCGTAGTAAAGGAGGATGGAGACCCCGTGCGCGATAATGTTTTGACGCCATTGACCTGTTTGCAGAATACTGGCGGAATTGTTTCTCTGGGGTATCGCTGCATTCACCATCACAGCCGATCATTGTGGAGCTACCTGGTTCTTCACTCCTTGAGACTACGACTTGCAAAAACCGAAAGTCACTACCGTACCGTCCCGCCATTGTGGTTCTTTAATATCTACGGAGGAAAGGATATCTGGACTACATGTCGGTGAGGGAGATCTTACCGGTGGCGGATGCTTGCAGAGACTCAATGTGTTCGACTGGTCTCATATTAATCTTAATTGAACTTCCTACGAACTTTGACTCTCCTGGGGCGGTGATGGTGTTACCGGACAGAGTCCGCATGAAAGATCGGAGGGGTCAAGGATGAGACTGTTGGTCTGGGTCTGATTTCGGGGCTTTAGAGGACAAGGGATTCGCTAACGTAATGCTTGCGGGAGGTTGGGCGGTGTTCAACGTCTCCCCTGTCTGGCTCTGTCTATAATATTTTTGAGTACTCTGTGGTCTTAGGACAGGGGTTGTTCGTTTCAGGCGGGGGGAAAGGTGACCGGAAGTTGTATGACATTCTCCTCCTCCATTCTTCTTTTACTTTTTGTAGTTTAGTTAGTCGGGGCGACAGGCACGCTGCTAGTTGGGGTTAGGCGAAAGCCACATGCAGGGGTGCAGGGTGGGGGGATGGGTCTATAGTTTTGTTAGTTAGTTTAGTTTTTATTGTTTCTTTATCTCACGCTTTTCTTTCGCTCTCCTTTCATAACGTTGGGGTATTATCCTGATATCGTATGTCTTCCAGTATCTGGTAACCGTACTTCTTTTTCTATCCTGGTGTCAACGGGTGGGCAGGGTCTGCGTGCGGGCGACTGCTTTGGGTTATAGATGGCTTTGTCGTACATCCTGTTTTGTGCTAGCTAACGCAGGCGTCTCGGTCGTTCCCATTAAATTGATCTGTGATTATTCTATTTTTTGTACCTGCTCACTTTATCATAGTGTTTGAATGTATGGCACCAGATATGTCTGTTTCTTTTTTCCTGCTTTTTAGGTCGGGGGGGGGTTAAACATAAAATGAAACCTTCATCTTATCCTTTAACGTGTTGTGAGTTCAATACAATGTTTATCCTGATTCGCTGCCGGATCTCAGGGTTGTCGGCCGAAGAGCTGTGTCATTTGATACTATAGTGGGTCTTATTCTCGCGTTGCGGCCGGCCCCTGCGGTTGTTGGCCCGTGCTTGTTATTTTATTGAACTGTACAATAAAGGTTTTTAAAAAACAAAACAAAAAAAAATTTAGGGCCCAATTCTTCGATGTATGTCGAATAAAATTCTACCCGCAAGCCTTCTGTGACAGGGGTCTTAGTTCTGGATATTGCCTTTACTGCTGCCCTGACCTCTGCGAGCTCAATGTCCTTCCTAGCGTATCTACCTCTTCCGCCTGAACAGTCGGGAGCTCTATTGGGTTTAAGAATTTGTCAATGTCAATCCCTGAGCAGGCTGGCTTACTCTGGTACAAGTTTGTGTAGTAAGCTTGAAACACACGCTTTATGCCCAGTTGAGTGTATCCACCAGCGAACGCATGAGAAGACTTCAGACGATACACAACGCAGCAGCCAGAACAATCCTCAACCTGCCCAAAAGGACCCACATCACCCAGCACCTGGGAGAAATCCACTGGCTCCCCATCCAGGAAAGATACCTCTTGCAACTCCCGACCCACGCCTACTAAGCTCTTCACGAGCAAAGACCTGCATACATGCATCACCGCTTTAACGTCCACCAACCTTTCAGAAACCTCCGCTCTGCCCAGCTGGCCCTTGAACAGACACCGTGCAGCTGCCGCTGCAGCACCGGAGGACGCTCCTTCTACCACCTCGCTGCCAAGTCTTCAATCGCCCTCCCCCTACACCTCCAAACAACATCCTCGCTCACAGACTTCAGGAAGAAGCGCCAGACCCTTCAACTGAAACCCGCAGCCCAGCGCCTGGATACCCTCACGGGTGATATCGTACAGGATGATTGGTTGATTGAATCCCTGTCCCACCCCCACCAAAGCAAGCACCTACAAAGTAAAATCCCATCTTCTTCCTAGTCCAGCACCCACTGTCGACCCACTGTACCCCATCCCCACATTCACACCTAGACCACACACTCACTCACATCGCATCATTACAGCCTCATACTCATCCCACTAATCACAACACACCTCAAACTAATGACCTCGTTTCATCACACGTTTCATCTCATGCTCATCAACACACGCTCTGCAGTTCTCCATGCTTCTGACACTGCAGAGCTAATCACCAATCACAGAAATACGGCTCACCTCCACATCCTCACACATTATCGATGTCTTTGTTACCACCGGCTACAGCATCCAGTGAGCGCACTCGTAAAAAGGAACTTCGCCTCACTGTTACCATAAGCCTGCCTCGTCCTGAACCACAGGCAACCAAGTCTTCTCATGCGTTCGCTGGTGGATACACTCAACTGGGCATAAAGCGTGTGTTTCAAGCTTACTACACAAACTTGTACCAGAGTAAGCCAGCCTGCTCAGGGATTGACATTGACAAATTCTTAAACCCAATAGAGCTCCCGACTGTTCAGGCGGAAGAGGTAGATACGCTAGGAAGGACATTGAGCTCGCAGAGGTCAGGGCAGCAGTAAAGGCAATATACAGAACTAAGACCCCTGTCACAGACGGCTTGCGGGTAGAATTTTATTCGACATACATCGAAGAATTGGGCCCTAAATTTTTTTTTGTTTTGTTTTTTAAAAACCTTTATTGTACAGTTCAATAAAATAACAAGCACGGGCCAACAACCGCAGGGGCCGGCCGCAACGCGAGAATAAGACCCACTATAGTATCAAATTTATTTATTTATTTATTCAAAGTTTTATGAATATAATAGTCAATGAAGTCGCCCCACTGCAACTGAAGAGAGTCTCCACCAAAATTTCTAACCCCTGGTATGACGATAGACTCAATGACGACAGGCGTACTATGCGAATGGCAGCGCGCACCTGGAGATCGGACCCTTCAGCACTGCACCTCAAAAGGCTTAAGAACAAGAGAAATGCCTACTTCAGGAAAATAAAGCGCACAAAGTCGAACTTCTTTAGCCGCCAGTTGGACCAAGCAAAGAACAGGCCAAGAAAGCTGTTCGAACTAATCAAGACCCAAACAAAGACACAACCCTTACAATCAAACAGCACAACAAGCGACACCCCACCCTGTGAAGCCTTCTCTGCTTTCTTTAAGCTAAAGACTGACAACATAAGAAATGACCTCATCAAGGATGTAAGCCGATTCCCCAACCACATCAGAATGTCTAACACTCAACCTAAAAACAAGGCATCCTGGCTGTACTTCGATACCTACTCGGAAGAAGCAATACACAAACTGCTCTGCACCTTGAAGCCCTCTAATCACCTCACAGACCCTCTACCTGCTAATGCTGTAAAAGACTTCACCCCCTTGCTCCTCCCTCTCTGGACCAAAATCATCAACAGCTCCCTACAACAAGGCCTCATTCCAGACTCCCTCAAGGTGGGGCAAGTCACGCCTATACTCAAGAAACCTACAGCTGATCCGTCTGACCTAAACAATTACCGGCCCATCACCAATATCCCCACCCTGGCCAAACTGCTGGAGAAATGTGTCCAACTCCAACTAACAAAACACATTGATCAATTCGACCTCCTCAACCCTCATCAATCAGGCTTCCGAGCGAAACATAGCACGGAAACAGCTATGACACACATAATTGATGACGCCCTCCAAATCCTTGATCGCAATGAGTCTTGCCTCCTCATCCTTCTTGACCTCTCGTCAGCATTTGACACGGTCAAACATGAGAACTTGCTGGAGCTTCTAAGCACTAGAATGGGGCTATCGGGAACTGTTCTCAAATGGTTCTCGTCCTTCCTTCACAACCGGTCTCAGAGGTTCAAGATCGACAATGTGCTATCTACACCTGTGCCTGTAGATCTAGGTGTTCCACAAGGATCCACCCTCTCCCCTACACTGTTCAACCTCGTTATGGAACCGCTCGCCACCTTGCTCCAAGCCTCCAATGTCCAATTCCATATGTACGCCGACGACACACAACTTTACCTAAAGCTACAATCCCCGGAAGATATCAAACATCTGAATTCCACGCTTATCAACACTCAATCTTGGCTGGCCGATAATCACCTCAAACTTAATGCTCTGAAAACTGAGTTCCTACTCATCTCACCTCCGACGAAAATCTCCACCACACAAACATGGCTCAATAATCTAACAGCACTCAATGTCCAACCTACCATCGTGGACTCGGCGAAATCCCTAGGCATCACACTCGACGCCAAGCTCAACATGCAGCAGCACGTTAGCAAAGCCACAAAAGGAGCTAATTTCCAAATCAACACACTGAGGAAAATTAAACCCTTCCTCCCTGCCGAAGACTTCCGAACTGCTGTACAAGCTTTAGTCATCCCTCTAATAGACTACGGAATTGTGGCCCTCAGCGGACTCCCGCTATCCACAACAGCACCCTTAAGAGCCTCCCTGAACGCTGCCGCGAGACTCATCACTGGCTCAAGAAAACACTCGCATATATCCCCAGACTTAAAGTCTCTAAAATGGCTGCCTTTTGAAGCCAGAATACAGCTAAAAATTGCAGTTATGACACACGCGGCCGTGCACCACAATGCACCCAACTACCTCGCTCAAAAGTTGTCTATATCAGGAGGTTCGAGATCCAATAGAAGCTCAAAAAATCTACTCCTGAAACCTCGTAGATTCCGGAAAGAGGAAACATACAAGCGCTCCTTCTGAGGTATGGCACCCAGGATCTGGAATGCGCTCCCTCCTGAAACCAGGCTTATCTCCTCCACTACACTCTTCAAGAAAGAGGTGAAAACCATCCTTCTGGCCAAGATCTCCTGAACCTTATAGGGGCTGGATCAGAGACTCTGCATTGCTTTGTATCACTGTTCACCTTGTCCTTTGGCACTATACTTCTACTTGGTGGGGACACTACTACGTTTCTCTCTCACTACCGACCAATATATGATACACTTTGGTTTACTGATTCACTCTCCCGATGCCCCCACTCAGTGTTCTCTCTATATTAGGACATTGGTATAAGCCATCCACACTCCCAAGGTGTACCTGAACACCTCTGTAGTGGGATCAATGACTTGTGCCGTCTTATATTACTTGTTTACCTGATTGTATATTGATATGTTTTATGTACATATTATTACCCTATCATGTTACTGACTATTATACTGCTCCCACTATCTCTGTTCATTCCTACTGCCCCTGTCCTGTCTTTGTGTGAAGCGCTCTGATATCTGTAAGGATCTTGTTCGCGCTATATAAAACTTTGAATAAATAAATAAATAAATAAACTAACGCTCATCTCCACACAGCCTTTTGCACGCTACTTCCCACTTAGTGCACCTCGGTCTACCACCCTCCACCTCATCAGTAGCATCGATAGCCTAGATTCATGAAAGAAAGACTTCATTCATGAATTTTCCAGCCTCTTCACAACCGTATAAAATACCTACACCACCATCCTTGGTGACTTCGCCCACCCAGAAAACGCAAACATGAAAAAAGCCTCACTCCTAAACCTTATTAACACACTCCACATGGCAGAGCATGCTAACCAAACAACATACCCCAAATGCCGCAACATCGTCTTATCAAAAACAACGCCCATCCAATGCAAACCCATCTCTCTGCATACGACAAACACGCATAATTTAACCCAAAAAGTAACAAAGCATTTGCAGATCCTTCAAGAATTTTTCAAAGATCTAATTTATTGCTTCCCTGCTTAAGTCATCACGTATAAAAATGACTGAAATATTTCTCGAAATTATGCCAACACCCACAGTCCAACTAAAATAAACAAGTGCAAGCTAAACTCTTGGGCACCTTGGTAACTCCAAAGATCTTCCCAACTACAAACACTCCCTCCACCAAAGTAAAAGAGGAACAAAACTCCCCGTGACCTCGTGCTGCTGATGTCCCTGTGTGTAACATGCACACAACTCACATCAGCCAAGTATTAAACCAACACCATCAACAAAGCTGCTAACAGAAATAAATCACTCTTCAAGACTCTCCAGACCGCCGCTGCCGGTGATAATTCCAACCCGGCTGGGCTTAAGCAGTATCTGTGGTCGATTTTCTTTAAAGAACGTCGAGCTGCCGGTTCTAAGGTTCTCCGGCTAGCCCCAACGATGCTCTTTGAATCATGAATGGAGAAGTAAATATACCGCTTGGGGCTAGCCGGAGAACCTTAGAACCGGCAGCCCGGCGTTCTATCAAGAAAATCGACCACAGATACTGCTTAAGCCCAGCCAGCACGATTACAAGGAGTTATACTTCACTATTCAGCCCTGAGGAAGTCGCGGAATTATTTTCCACATGCGACGAAACACGTGACGGCTGGTTTGTGTTGTGGCTTAATCAAAATCAAATTAAAAATAAAGCAACATTACGGCAGCATGATTATGGATCATTCTTGATTGTTGTCACAATTTGCATTCTGTTAATAGCTTGTTGTGTGCCTAGGTCTGGTTAGAATTTTGTTTACTGTGAGGGATTCTCCCTCACACAAATTGGGGGTTATTGGGCTTATCCCCTCTCCTAGTAGCACCAACTGACTTTTCTTATATTCAAATTTGCGTTATATAGCAGAGCGCCCACATACCCTGGCTTCCAAAAACCCTTTGCTTAGAGTCGCACTTTCAGATGACTTTTGACAGAGTCAACCAACCCAACCTCATCCACACCTTGAATTTCTGAATGGGATTTACTGACAAAGTGAGTGCTCCACTGGTTCTCCTCTTACCTATTCAACTAACACCAGTATGTTCACATGGGTACCTACAGTCCCAAAAGGTCCCCATCATCTGCAAACCCCTCCTGCGGTCCATCCAGACTCTTGTGATCTTCAACCCCTACATGGAGCCGCCCCCTCTGAAGTTTCCTCACCAACAAAGCTTCGACATTTACACACGTGTCAGCCACAAACAAGTGTATTTGACAACAGCCTTTGAGTCCGGCATCCAACACAAAACGCACTGTCTGCATCTCATCCAGACTTAATTGTTCCTCCACTGCCTGACGTTTACCTCCAACAAAACATACTTCCTACTATTTACAAAGAACATCAAGCAACAAGTTATCCAAACTTAGTTCAACCCAGAAACCTTGACTCAGTTGAACCCCAACTTTTACCCAATCCCTCCCTTTCTCTCTGGACTCCAAACTCACCCTCAATGAACATAGAATCAAGAAAATCAAGATGGCTCGGTGCCAGATCGCTCTACTAAAGAATGAGAAAGCATCTCTTTGAGCAATGAAGATCAGAACTGCTGCTCAAGCCCTGGGTGGTGGCCACGCTCTCCTCCACTGCATCCGATATTCCACAGTAGGCCCCCGTAAGGCCATCCAACACTACATGTCTCATCAAGGGACTGAGGAAATGTAACCACATCATCCACACACTAACAGAACTCCAATGGCCCTCCTTGCCGCCCGCACTATCTTCAAAACTAGCTGCATCATCTACAAAGCCATCACAACCAGTACTACTGCCTACCTGAATAACACCCTCACCACATCTGGTGGCTAGAGGAACACCTGCACCCAGAATACCCTCACGCTGGAGACAAATCACTGCAAAAAAGAAAGAACAAGGCGATAGGCCTTCTCCACCTACGGACCCAGAATCCAGAACATCTCTGTATCCATCAGGACCTCACCAACACTGCTCCAATTTGGGAAAAGGCTGAAGCACAGCTCTTTAAAGAACACAACATCAAGAATTTAGGAGAGTGGTAGATTATTTGTGGTGGACAAGTGTCCACCTCAAAGGATAAGGCCACCAACCTGATGATGTCACACAAATTTAATTAAATAAACCTGCGCTCAATCCCTAGAAACGTGACACGAAGAAGTCCGGCTTTAATCAAAGTCAATGTGTAAAGTATCTAAGCAGCGCATACCCAACAGAAAAAGTCACACAAACACAATATAATTTCACAACCGATTTTATGAGTAAAATGAGACCATAAGAAATATTTTTGAAGATTTAAGTGAAAAGAGCGCCAAAACGAACAAAGCGCCAATGACAGTCTATAGAAGTGGTAGACCAGGACCCAGGCGTGATCATGACGACCGGGATGAAGCCCTGGTCAGATACATGCGGATCGGTTCTAGTGAAAGCATGGAAGTCAAAAAGTTCAAAAACATGTTTAAGTCCGAATGCAGAAAGAGACTTTTTCTGTTTTTGAGAACATAAATCGGCCTTGAGCAGGCTGCGGCTGTAACTGTAAGTGCCACTGTAGCACCAAAGGCTGGATTCTTGAAGGGGCTTGGAGACATTTGAGCCCCAGAGTTTTGAAGGATTCTCAATGAATGTAGAATGGGATGAAATAGGTGCTGAGAGCCTTGACTGGGACGAACGTGAGAATCAATCCGATGCCATGGAATCGGCAGCCGGATGCTTTTTCAGGCATGTACCCTTGAATCTCTGGAGGGAAAGTTTTTCAACGTTCCCAACTTTCTTCTGGTACCCAAACAAACACAGGAGTACACAATCTAAGGTCTCCAGGTCCTCAGGTGAAGACACTTAGATACATTCAGGTTGTGAGGCAGAGGTCAACAGCAAAAGTCTAGTTCTGGTCAGTTTCCACTGATCCTGCTGAATACTTTCAGGATAAGGCTTCGCTGAAGCTTGTTGTGCCCCTGTATCCACACAGGAGGTCACCCAACTGACCCGTGGAGTACATTTCTTTGTTTTAGTTACAAGAAGGAGTAAGTCCGCTCTTTCTGGGCCCCTCTGAGGTAATAGACAGCAGTCCTCTTCTCATCTTACGCAGGTCTAGATAACTTTCTGAGGACGACTGGGTGACGGTCCAGTTTATAGGTTCCACCAGCCTGCGAGTGGGGAAGAATCCACTGCATTCACGAACCAATGTGGTCAACGTTCTAGGGGACAACACTACCCACTATTGTTTAGCAGTTTTTGTTTCCCTAACTCCAAACAATCCCACAATGACCCTCACACTCAAAATACAAAATAAACGGCCACATGCATCATTGCACCCGTTTGCGATTCCTAAATTGCGAAAATTAAGGAATCGCAATTTAGAAATCGCAAACTGTAATGCATGAAAAATTAGCTTTTTTTTTGCGATTCTGTATTTTTCCATAATTGCGATTCACAATTTGCGAGTCGCAATTAAGGGAAACCCTTCCCATTCATTCCTATGGGCCAAAAGGCCCATAGGAATGAATGGGAAGGCATTCACATTTTGCGAATTTCAAATTGCGATTCGCAAAATGTGAATGCAATTTCAAGGGTGCAGGGGGGGGGGTCCAAAGAACCCCTCCCTGCACACATGAAATGTAACTTCAAATGCAATTTACACACACACATGCCCCAAAGTGTGTAAATTAATACTTTCCAAAATGCAATTTGTGCATATTTGAACGTTTTCGGTAAATTAGCATGAAGGTCAACTTCATGCTATTTTACCACTTCCAAATTGCGAATTTGCAATTAAAAAATGATCATGCATTGCATTTAAGAACTCTGAAATTGCGATTTCTTAAATGCAATCGCAATTTTAGAAATCGCAACATGGTTGCGATTCCTAAAATAGCGAAAAGCATGATGCATTGCAATCTAGTCAATTGCATTCGCAAACGGACGAAAATTGCGATTCGCACCGTTTGCGAATGCAATTGACTTTGATGCATGTGGGTGGAAGAAATCCTTTCCTTTGTGCCCACCCAGAGGAGTGGCCTGGGTACCGAGCAGTTCCCTCCTCTGTGGTCATTCAAAACCGGTTCTTCTGCACAGCATCGATCTTGGTTCTGCCAGCAGATTCCCATGTCATTAACGCACAGTATTTGGCAGAGCATTACCTAGGAATTTTAAACCCAACTTAATTATTGGAAATACTACTGTGAATAGTATAAGGGATTGCTTCACAACCAATTATCAAAAATGAAATTAGTTACTACCTGTGGTTGCTTTTTAAAATGTTACTTTTTTTTTAATGTGCACATCCCAGAAGAAAGGGAACCTTTTGTTGGAGAGGTTGGTCTCGTTCTCTCAATAATGTTAAGCAAAAACGTTGAATTATCTCAAAAGACCTGCACGGAATAAAGTCGTCAGGCCAGTGATCTTACTCGCATCTCAGCAGCCTCACCACGGTAAAAGACAGCTCTTCCTCCTGTCAAACACGACCCAGTCTGGTGAGACAAAAGCAAACTAGAGAGCACTGAGCGAGGAACTAGCGTGTGCACAGTCCTCAAAACTGGAGAGACAGAGAGCAAGAGGAGAACATTAGACTCGCAAAATACATTCCAGAGGATGGACTTATTCTATAGATTGGAGGAATGCAGTGTACGTTTAGGTGGAGTGACTTGACTCTTAGTGACACTGCTCACTGCTTCGAAGGTTTGTATCTTGGCCTTACCTTGATTTACCAGTCTTCACCTGCGGGATGTCAGTGCTATAATGGTGCAGAGTCCACCTTCTCCTCTTCAGCATCCCTTTGCTCCCCTGTGCTTGTTAAAGGCAGTTCCTTCTCTGCCACGGCTGTTGACGGCTGCTGGAACCCTCCTCCTGCCAACACAAAGGTTATTATAACTTTGGAGCTGAAAACACCACAGGTTAAACATCCTCAACCATGCCTCCCTCCCCTAAGCTGCTTAACTAGAAGAGTCCCTGACCTGTCTTCCATCCAAGCAGACGCAGACTACACATTCATCCAATTAATTCACTAAGTACCCATACAACCAATCATTGTACCATGCAGTAACGTCACCAACCACAAACACATTCACTGCCCACACAATCACCTGTGCACAGGTGTAACTTCTTACAAACTACTAAACCTTCCAGTTAACCACACACCTGTGTATTACATAACCCATCCTTCTACACTACCACATATCTACTCCTTACACCAAAGAACTCAATGTGAAAGCCAAATTACCCATGTAACCATAGAAACCCCAAACCAATCTGATTTAAACACAAACCCTTAAGTAATCGTATTATAGTTTCTAATTCGGCATCCCCTCTTGCACTATATATACTCATTTATTCAAATGTATGTCTTAAATTTAGATGCACAATTTCCAAGGTCGTGTAAATATTTGTTTCAGTGTTACTTGCTGGAATATATTGTTTAATCTGTGTTCTAGTGTAGCCTGATACTTTCATTTTCTAGTTTCTTGGAAACAAGGTTTCATAGAAGTCAATATCTTGATTTCTCGGTTATTGTTTCTAAACTATAAACAATGTTTCACAGAGCATAAGTAAAAGGCAAGAGGTGCTTCTGTATTTTCAATCAATGCAGCGAGAGGCTGGAATTTTATGTTAAGACAGAAGGCTAACATTATGCATGAATTTTCTTCACTTCTACTGAGCAGGAACCATTAACCCCTTCCGTGCTCCCGTCGGCCGTTGGCCGTCACGAGCACTATTTCGCTGGTGCTGCGAATGGCCGACGTGGCCTCTCCCACTCCGCGGAACAGCCGCACTGCGGCGAAATAACGGCAGCGGTTAACGTGTTAAAGGCATCCACAACAGAACTTTAAAAACATCACAATTAATCTTAGAACGTCCAGTCCCATAAACACTCCTTGGCCCCATCCCCTTCCTCTTCTTTGCAGCTTCTCAGCAGATAAGTATATTGAGAGTTTTTATGTGAGATGTGTCATTGAATGATAGATGGTGTCATTTAAGTGTCTGTATAATGTTTACATTACCCAATTTATGGGAATTGCATCATTTTAGCAGACTGTATTCCTAAAGTGCCTTTATGCTGTTGGTTATGTGACAAAGTGTTTTACTTTTTCTTTTTAACTGTAGAATTGCATTTCTAACAACTTCAATAGGCGTTGACGTATTTTTGAATCAAATTAAGACATTGTTTAATAAAGTAAGAGGTTGACTCGCTCATTTTCTGACAAAGTTCTGTCACTCACGTAAGGGGTCGCTCCTTTCAGGTGGCAGCCGCAAAGCTATGGAACAGTCTGCCGCTCTCTCTTAGACAAGAACAGGATCTCCTCATCTTTAGGTGAATCTTAAAACCTGGCTCTTCCAACACTAGAAGAGATGTTTTGCTGTTAGGTCTCTCACGTGCTCCGTCTTGGGGTCAAGACCGCACCGGGACACTCCTTGGAGTAGCCGTGCGCTCTACAAATACCCCATAACATAACATAACATAACATTTCGAGTGCAAAGGTTTGCTTCCATCATGCTCGCGTGCAGAGTGCAGTAAATCTCGAGCACGAGGAGCGGTTGCTGTTTCCTTGGCGCGTGGAATGGCTGCTATTTTTTTCCTGCACGTGAGCTCTGATGACCCCATAAACTCCACAGGCGGGGATATCGGAGCGTCATCACGTCTGGCATTTTTGTTTACAGAAGTTTGGCCTTGTTTTGCAATGCATGCCTCTTTTTCCGAAGGCAGTTAGGCGCATATAAGCATTGAAGCCCATTTCTTTAGGAAAAAGGCCTGTAGAGAGCGTTTCCACGGCAACGTAACGGTGGCAAGTGCGTTTGTTTCCAGGAACGGTTGGAAGGAGCGAGTTTTATCATACAAAGGATATCGTGAGGTAGAAAAAGTGCTGGAAAAGGAGAAATACGGTTAAAATATTTTAAAAGCAGCAAATTATGGGTCAGGTATAAGGGAATATACAAGGAAAAGGAATGGATACTAATGGGAAAAAGTCATAACAACTGAGAATGTTAAGGGAGACACTAATCAGGAGGAGATGATTTGAAGGATTATAAGTAAACAGATTCAGGTCGCTGTCCAAGAGACAGGCAAGTTTTGGTCAAAAATAGAGAAAAGAGGAATGCCGATGAGGAGGAATACTTCTCAATATCAGGTGAGGAAGAACTGTACAAAGGTCCGGGAGGAAAGTGCCTTAAAAAAAGGAAACACGCAAATGCCTCATCCAGTGATTAAGGAACCCAAAGCGGCTCAATCAGAGTTGGTGCCGAAGCGGCGCACGAAAGAATCAGTTTCACACTGAGAATGATTTGAATCCTAAAGAGGATCTGGGGGTCCCAAGAGAGATCTGATGAAGATCTGGATGAATATATTTTGGAATATAGAATATAAAGATAGATTGGATGAAGAGATTGAAATAAGCAAGAGGAATAAAATAATAGTTTAAGCTACAGTGGTAGATCCTTTTGGGGAAATGTTATTCAACCCAAGGGATACTAGGCACCCCAGAGGGAAGGACTGGCGGCCACTGGACCACGTCTCAGACTATATTAAAGCCAGGTTGCACAGGTCCTTAGACAAGAAGGACAGGAAAATTATGCAGGATAGCATGTTCCCGTCCTGTACTAGATGAGAAGAGGACAATGACACCAAATGTAGACCTCAAATTTATAACATACTTGTTGAGGAAGGACCTGCGAAAAGGGTTGCAGAACTCACTGAAACAGTGCCAGAACCGGGCATTGGATATCCGGGGGCGCTTGGCAAAAATATTAGGTGTGGTGGAGGATGCCTTTTTGGAGACGTGGAATTGGATTCAAATGTATTAAGCGGGTAGTGTCAACGTGCCGTTTGTTTTTAGGAAATGCAAACACAAGCCTTTTGGCACAAAGGTGCAGAATCGTGCTTATGCGCATGAATGCAAAACCAACTGATTTGGCTAGAAAACTGCCTAGTGATGATGGGGGGGGGTTTTAACTTTTGGGTATGGGGTGGTGAAATACCGATCCAAATATATTCAAACTTTCACGAGTTTGGATAAGCCACAGTACTCTATGCGTAGAGTATTTGCAGGTAATAATTTTTATGGCACGGTTGGTAGGAGAGGGCACCAATCCGGCCGAACAAACTACAGAGCACAGTACCAGAGTGCAGGGCACCAAGGTACTAGATGTTACAGGGGGAACTAAGGAGGGAACCAATCTTATCCCCAAAGAGGGAGAGAATGAGGTTGCAGTAGCAGAGGAAGGGGAAGGGGACAAACCCCCAGTCAAAGCCAAGGTGAGTATGAGGACGGTTTCTGGTTTTATCCCTACAAGTGTGGGAGGAAGTTGAGGTTTTTCAAGGAGCAATGGAGAACAGCAACAAAAGACACCTGGGTATTACCAGCAACAGAAGGTTACCGAATAGTGCTCGACACAAAACCATACCAGTCGAGAGAGCCAAATTAATTGGTATTTCAAAAAGATCTGGAACAGGTTGTGCAAAAAGAGGTAGGCAAATGTTAGAAAAAAATGTGATAGTAAAGGTAAGAGAGGAAGAGAGGAAATTTGTAAGTACTTTATTTCCAGTGGAGAAAAAAGATAAAGGTTTGATGCCGGTGACAAATTTGAGGAATTTACATCAATGTGTAACATATCAACATTTCAAGATGGAATATATACGTGTACTGAGGCATTTACTTCAGGATTTGGATTGGATGATGAAAATGGATCTCAGGGATGCATGTTTCACGATTCCGATAGCGAAATGGAGTCAGGGGTACTCGCACTTCAGATGGAAGGGGCAGTGGTATCAGTTCCAAAGTCTCCCGTTCAGACGGTCTGCAGCTCCTTGGTGTTTCACAAGGGTGCTAAGGCCAGGTGTCGGGTTCCTGAGAGAAAGGGGAATAAAAACAATTGCTTACTTGAACGATATATTGCTAATGAATCGGAACGCAGATGAGCTGACCGAACAATTGAATCTGGGGAAGAGTTTGTTAAAGAATGCGGGATTTGTGATAATTTAGACAAGTCTGTACTGATTCCTAGGCTGACTTTGGAGTTTCTAGGCGTTGTGGTGGACACAGAGGTAAGCCCATTATGGTTACCAGGGAAGAGAGTGTAGAGAATAAGGCAAGAGGTGAAGTTGTTGTCAAGGAAGAAGGAGGTCACATTGAGAGTGTTGGCTCATGTGATTGTCATAATCAATTCAAGCCGTTTTTCACGAGGCCATTACATCGATGGACCCTTCAGCGTTTAAAGACTTGTGGTCTGATGTGAGGTTTGTGGTATTGAGACATGGAATCTCGGACTGAAGATACAAGAGAGGGGTTAATATGGTGGAAGAAGAATTTGGAAGCCTGGACGGTCGGACTATTCTTGGAACAAACCCAGATTTTGTACGGCTGACGGATGCAAGCAGCTTCGGTTAGGGAGCTACATGCGGAGGTCAAGAGACAGCTGGAGTTTGGACTCCATTAGAGAAACAGGAGCATATAAACGGCATGGGGATGGAAGGCGGTTTATTTGCGCTCCAAAGTTTCAAGACAAGGTTGAAGGAGAATTCTATGTTATTAAAGATGGACAACTTGACTTACCTAACTTGGTAACGTACATGACCAAGTTAGGAGAAGCTGGTTCAAGTGATTGTTGGAATTAGCAAAAGAAATGCAGGAATTTTGTTCGGCGAGCAAATTAAAATTGAAAGCAAAATATTTGCCTGGGATTCAGAAAGTGATAGTGGACTCGGATTCACGAAATGTGACAGATGACCGCGATTGGAGTTTAAGGGAGGATATTTTTCAGAGTAGTCTGAGACTGATGGGGACTCCAGAAGTAGATCTGTTTGCTTCCAGACCCACTTATAAATTGCCAAGTTGTATCAGTTGGAGACCAGATCTGGGAGCAATAGAAGCTTGTGCATTTATGCAGGATTGGAAGGGAATGAGAGGGCATGCCGTTCCCCCATTCTCCTTGATTCAGACAGTATTAGTGCAGGTGAGGAGACAGAGTTGTCGATTGATACTAGTTACACCCTTTTGGACAGCACAGGCATGGGTGCCAACAGTGATGGAAATGGCGATGGAGGAACCATATTTGATAATGTTATGCAAAGATCTTTTGTTAGGCGTAGAAGACACGGAACATCCTTTGGTGGAGTTGGGTTCACTCAGTCTTCTCGTATGGAGGATATCGGGTGTTCAGGAAGATTCACAGATCTTTCAAGTTCAGCTACAAGCTTACAAAATGAGTCATGGGCCCCAGGAACCAGGAGGAGATACAGAGCAGCATGGAAGGTTTGGTTACGGTTGTATGTGGAGAGGGATTTGGATCCCGTGGAGGCAGATGAGGTAGAGGTGGCCAAACTCTTTGCAGGGTTATTTGAGAATGGGATGTCATACAGGACAACAAATTGTTACAGACTGTCTGTGGCAGTTGGACGTTCTTTACGACAAGGATTGTCCATGGGTAGGAGTCCTCTGGTCTACAGGGTGATGAAAGGGATTTGGTTGGAGAGACGGCCTAATGCGAAGTTTTAAACATTATGGAATAAGAATTTGGTATTACAGTTCTTTGTGAACTGTCCAAGCAACAGATATTTGGATGTGAGGGAGTTATATTTGAAGTTAGCAACATTGTTATGCCTTTTTTCTTTCAGAAGAGTTTCGGAAGTGCGTGCATTAGAAGTGTCACATAGATTGTTTCAACCAGACGGAGTAGTTTTCGAAATCTGCAAGCGGACAAGGATTATGTGTGGGTCGATTTTTATCCTAGATTTTACAATTCTCCTACTTTGTTTGTGGTGCGATGTTCGAAAGAATATGAAACCAGATGTTAGATAAGAGATGTGCTGGGGTAGATCAGTTCCTAAGAGCTTACGTAAAACCATTTGAAGCAGATGCAGGAGCAACAATTGCAAGGTGGATGAAGGTAGCATTGAAGGAGGCAGGGGTGGATATGTCGACATTTAAAGCTCATTCAGTGAGGGATGATATGGCAAGTAAGGTTTGTATGAGGGGCGTTTGTAGGACATTATGAAAGCAGCAGATTGGTCAACTGCTGAGACGTTCAGAAGATTTTATTTTAAAGCTGAAGAATGTTTCAAATTGAACATGCATAATGCTAGCCTCCTGTTGTGACATTAAATGACTATTCTTATAAGTGAACTGAATAAAGAATGGCAAGACAAGGAGGCTAGCAATATCCCACCCACCTTTTACTTATGAAGAGGGTGTTTGTGGGGAAGGAAATTACAATGGCATTAACGTGTTTATAGCAATAGATATATTGAATTAAAAAAAAGTTCGAGTAGGTTTACGTTGAAATATGAAGTATCAGAGAACATGGAAGTATGTTTTTTCATTTATTTTGCAGATAATTAGACGCGGATAAGAAATGATGAAGAAGAATGGTAGAATAACATGGCTGGGAAGTGAAAAAACAAAAGAAGAAAATGGAGGCGAAGGACTATCTATGGGACAGAACGTTCATAGATTCTTTGTGATGTTTTTAAAGTTCTGTTTAAGACGCTATTAACCTGTTTACCTCGGCGGACATTCCACCGCGGTGCGGGCGTTCGACGAAGTGGGCGGGGATGCGCCGGCCGTTGGTCGTGCGCAGCACCAGGGAGGTAGTGCTGGCCGACGCGAGCACGCAACGGGTTAAAGGTTGCTGCTAGGGAGCAAATAAACGTTCATGCATAATGCTAGACTCCTCTCTTTAATAAAACCGCAATTCTTTATTCAGTGAACCTAAAAGAATCATCTTTCTCTTCCACTTAATCTGTGAAGCCTTGCTGCTCTCCCTAAGTTAAGAAAGGCCTGAAAAACCTCTCTTTTTAACTCATAGTTCACCAGGAACAATATGAAGTCTTTTCAGTGCCAAGAAACCCTTCCTGATACTGATACGGTTTATTTTAAAAACATTCAATAACGCTCAGACAGAGTATATAGGCTGCATTGAAGCATTATTACGGGGAGGAGGAGTTCAGTGTTCATTAGAAGACAAGTGGCAGGACTCTGAGGAAGTTTCAGAAGATTTATTGGATATCCGGAAAGACGGCACACAACGTCCCTGTGTTAGTATCCCAGGTCGAGATCCGCCTGACAAGCCTGGAATCCTTGCAGAGGACCCAGCACCCACAGAACCTACTGATTCCAGCCACAACAAGGAGCTTCAATCCATACAGTACAGATCTAGGGTCATGGAGGTGACAGCGGTGGCTGTAAACACTTTTCTTTAGTGAAGGTTACAGAGAAGGCACATCAAGTCTCTGACAGCCTCATGTGCCTGCCTGCTGTGGTGCAAAAACAAACAGCAGCTGTACCTCCACTGAACGCTGCTTCTGTGGTACTGACAAAACAAAGTATGTGGATGTGAAGAAGGCCATCTAAGACATGCACAGTAAGCCCTTTCGGTGCAAAGAAAAGCTTAGCTAGCCACAAGAAGGGAAAGATGAGTTATCAATATAGATAAATGTATATTACTATCATAATGTTACACTATTTTCTGTTTTGCTTGTTCACAAAAATGACTACCACTGTTATGTTTCCATAGTAACTACTATTTATATTGCTTGTACTATGATAGACTTCCGATTTGAATAATTCCTAAATTTACATTCCTTATGTGAATTCTTTGCTGTGTCTATTCATGACAAAAGAGGGCTTGGGTGCCACTAACCCCCACCCAGCCTCATCTAGTTTCTTTCTACTGAAGGTGGTTAAGAAAATCCTACCTTTTATTCCAGCAGATAGCAAGAAACCTGTGGTGACATTGTTAGTTCTTGCCAAACTGGACTACTGCAACGGGCTCTACCTCGGCATGCCCGAGAAGCAGCTCGGTAAGCTTCAGTTGATTCAGAATGACGCTGCTAGGCTTCTTGTAGGGATCCCCAAGATTCAATCAGTTGAGAAGCACCTTCAGAAGTTGCATTGGCTCCCAGGCAGGGGCAGCATCATGTTTAAGGTCCTTTGCATTACACACAGGGCCCTTCACGGCACCGGCCCTCAGTTCTTGAGGCGGTCACGGCATTGGTATTCCCCAAATAGGTATCTCCGTTCTGAAGCAGCAAAACTGATGCTTTCTCCAGATTCACTAAGCCAATTGGGGCAGCAGGATTTTCACAGTGGGGGCTACGAAGCTCCGGAATAGCCTCCCCAATTCTATCAGAACTCTTCCCTCCCTGACAGCCTTCAGGAAGGCCCTTAACCCCTTCCATGCTGCCGCGATTCTGCTCCTGTGCTGAAGATTTCAGCACGGGTGCGGTCATGATGGCCCCCAGCCGTCATCAGCACACGAGCACTGTAGTGCATGACGGCTGGGGGCCGTCAGCAGGCAAAGGGGTTAAAACCTGGCTGTTTAACAAATAGAGGTCCCTGCTCATTCTGGACTACTAGCGCCAAGACACCATTTTGGGCATTTACGCGGTTTATACATTTTAATAACATAACTAACCTATTCATATGAGTCCCACAGGACTGATCGTTATCTAATGCACACCGTACTCATGTACAGCTCAGTGAATCGGCAGCCTGGGGGGTTCTCGGTCTCACACTGGTACATTGACCAAGTCTTTGATTCTGTGTTAATCTCATCTGTAGTGCTCTATTCTGAGATAAACATGGAAGCTACACAATTACAGTGAGCAATAGCACCATTCCTGTAACCGGCGTCAGCGAGTACTAAAAGTTGAGCAAAAGGCAAGAAATCAACTGTTTTCCTACTGAATTAATTCACCCCGAAGTGAGGGATGTGCCTGAGCTCAAGCATGGATCGAGAAAACAGTACCAAAAACAACAGGTTGTAAACAAAAAACAACAGTTCCATAATAAAGTGGTGACAAGGAGACAAGTAGAAAGGTAAGTAGGACACGTCAGTGGAGTCAGGGGGTGGGGAGTCTCTTAAGACCGGCGCTGACCAGTGTGACGGACAGCAGCAGGAACCCTCTGTGGGAGTCTTCAACCCATGCACCACCACCAATGGGGTCTCTTGCTGTTGAGGTCATTTTGTCTTTTCCTGATTAGATACCTCCATTGCCTTTCATATATTCATGCATGTGAATACAATTTAAGTATCACATGAGGTGACTGCACATGTACAACATTTAACATTTTCTTTATAATATTTTGATACTTCATTACTCCTACATATGTTTTCATATGATTTATAATTAAACAATCACTACAAATCTATGAGGGTGCAAAAAGGTTTCTGTGGCAATCCTAGCCCTGTACATGATTCTGCCAGAGGCCAGCCCTTTTCAAACCAACCAGGAAGTGTTTTAAGCTTCGTACAGAAGAGTATGAGGTAGAGAGGGACCTTTAACTCCCTGTGAGGCTTGGATTGTATGGGCTGAGCAGTGAACATCCCCAGTAACGGTGTCTGCTTCTCCGAGTTCGCCTGGTGTTAACGGCTCACTAGGGAATGTCACAACTGAGACACAAAGTACAGCGTGAAGTACAGCTCGATTGTTCGACTAAGGTATGAGGGACAGAGGCCACCTAAAGAAACTCAGACAGGCCCTTCTGGTGCTAAGACAGCCAAGGGCTACAAGAGAGTGGTTGGTGAACAGCATTTCCTTCACACAATGAAATAAACTTCGGAAATACCACCACAATGTTGCAATTCTTGATAATATTGTGCTTATTGATTGATTGCATTGCCACTATATTGTTTGTTTTTATCCTTGCATCTATATATATTATCTGTACTAGATTAGGGAGTTGATTTAATTAAAGTCTTTAAAATGTAGCATTGAGTTCAGCCCTCACTAATCCAACATAGCATCCTGTAAGTCTCACAACACTGGTCACTGCCCAGAAGGCAGCATCCTTAAGTAATGCAGAGGTGGTTTGTGGGTTACAGTGTACCAAGGCCATTATCTCCAGCTTGTAAGTAGGCATTAAGCCTGTGTTTGGAGAGAAAGTTAAGGGGCCCTAAAACAGGGACTTATTTTATAGAAGACTCAAAAAAAGTTATCATGGTCTTCACTCACCTTCAAGCCGTCTCCTATAAAGGACAATAGATTCATCCGTTTTTCAGCCAATGACCCTATGATCCGCTTTTATTCACCACTCTGCTTTTTAGGTCGAGGGACCTATAAGCTGTGCAAAGCACAGCTTCCGGTCCGGAGAAATTATGTTTTGGAGTAGGGCAGTTTAAACCCGCCTCTCAGCTCCGTTCGCTTCCATTGGCTGGCTTCCTAAAAGGAAGCCAGCCATTGGAAGAGAAGGGAGTCACTCCAAACAAGCCCCGTCTTTTTCGGATTCGGGGGCGTAGGTTTTGCTGTTCTTAGGCTCGTGACGTCGTCGGTCACTCAGGACAGCAAAACACGCCCCCGAATCCGAAAAATATCGGAAGCTCGGGCTGCCATTTTGCTGCTGGTAAGGTTGAGGTAGGCTGCTCTCGCTTTCCTCGTTGCCGCCGTCTTTTTTCCCCGCCCCCTCCCGCTGTCCGTGTCTTTTTCTTAAAAGGTGACTGCGCACCACGGGTTAAGAGGGTCAGGAAACACCGTGACCAGAGGTGGAAACAGGAGCAGCAAGAGAAACCGGAACTCAGCCCCTTCCCGTGCCTGTCCTCAGAGGCTTGCGAGGCGCACTCGGCTCCCTGCTCCGAGCGGACTTTTGTGTTTCCTACCATCGGGATATCAAGTTTTAAAACACAATCAGTTAAACACAGCTTCCATGCACACATGAAAAGAAGCCCAGCTTCAGCCCCTTCCCGTGCCCGTCCTCAGAGGCTTGTAATGCGCGGTGAATTTCTGCCCTCCCCCGATGGCTGACGCCCCCATGCCTGCAATCCCGGGCTCCGGGCCCCTTTTCCCGGTCCACTCTCGCGCTCCCCGTGCCCGTCCTCAGAGGCTTGTAATGCGCTGTGAATCTCTGCCCTCCCCCCATGGCTGACGCCCCCGTGCCTGCAAACCCGGGCACCGGGCCCCTTTTCCCGTCCACTCTCGCGCTCCGAGGCCGGGAGCTGCGTCCCGCGGGCGGGAAGGGCATCCTGCAGGGAGCGGGCCCTGTGGCACGGCAATGGAGCTCCGGGGGCCGTGGGGAGCGCCTTCTGGAACGGGCCGAAGTAACACAGGGCTCCGCCGTCCTATTGCCGGGAGTGGAGACAATGCCAGGGAGCCGTCACCGCGCACCTGCACCCTCGGCTGTGGCACCCACGACTCGGGGGCAGCCGGGGGACTTTTACCAGCAGCGGGGCACGGTCCGTGCTCAAGCCCCGCATGCATCACCAGGCAGCTGCGCGCGGATAGCTTCACATGCAGGCAGAGGGCATTCACTGCCAAGCGAGAGGAGACGGGCGCAGACTAAAGAATCGGAGTGAGATTTTGGGGCTGGAAATCCAATGAAAGAATTGCCAGGGTTACGGTGAGATCAAGAGAAGTTTGAGGTGCACGTGAAGCCAAGTTGTGAGAGCCATGTTGTTGGTAATAAAGTCTAGAGGAAGGACCAGGCTTGTTATATTTTCCAGGCTGCATTTGTCCTTTCGGTTTGTGAGAGTGAAGCAAGCTCCGCGGAGATGGAAGAACTGGCCCGAGAGAGCATCGGCCTGCTTTCCAGGCCTTCGCTGGACACCGGGAGCCCACACCTGTCCACATTTGGAGCGGTTTTTAAAACGCTGAAATCTGCCCTGGGGGCAGGACTTCTGAACTTCCCGTTGGCGTTCAGCAAAGCCGGGGGGGGGGGGTATATACTCTGCGGTGACCTTGGAGCTGGTGAGTACAACTGACCGTGTTTAATGGTTCTTTGAAGTTTGTAAGCTATTAGTGTTAGGACTTCTATAGCTCCAGGCATTCTTGCTTCTAAGCGCTTTTGATTCTACATGTGACAAGCGGTGAAAAAGCGTTTCCAGAAATTGCAAAGCATTGTCTGTCAATAATAATTCGGTGTCGTGCATGTTTGTGCCTACTTCGTTAACCCCTTATTGTTACGCACACCATCACGCATTATCTCGGTGGCTGTGTAGGCGGCATCTGCAAGGGGAGGAAGATGGGGACCTGGCGAAGACAATTCCACTTTCCCACCCGAAGACTATCTATAGAAAATCCCCTTCAGTAAAAAAGATGCATCGACAGAGCTCTCACGTGTCCTAGGAGCCCAAGTACCTGCACGACTCGCTCAGCCAGTCCGGGTTTATTCTTTGCATTTTAAGGGCTATAGCCCTGAGATGTATTTTATAAGGGAAACACCAGGACTACAAATCCCAGGATGCAATGACTAACCCTGGTTTTTGACGAGTTACTCCTGCTTGCACTTGGGAAACTCTAGCTCTCTGCAGATGCTGGTCTTTTGCCAAATCTGCCATATTTGCCTTGCTGTATGTCAATATCACACTAAACATTTGTGAGGGTCTGTAGACTTTCAACTCATTGATATATTTACAATTTCTGTGGAAGAACGAAGTCAGAGGGGTGCACCGGTTTATTCAATTATCCTTCCCAGTGGAACCAAAGCAACTTTAGGCATTTCAAGAAAGTGGTAAAAATACATCTTGCTAATAACTTAACTGTGAAGCAAGACCTAATCTGGGTTAGGAAAGGGGAGGTAACAGCTTACTTTCTGATTCTGCTTTCCCCAGGCATTTTGAGGAAAAAATACAATTTGGGCACCACTGTATTTTTGTAACAGGAGTCTGAAAAAAAGCTTCACAGTGTGGTATTTGCATTTATATAGCACTTACGACCTCAGGCGGGGTGTTGAAGCAGGTTCTGTCAGACAGCACACTGCGCCGGAGCCCAAAGGTGGTGGTTAGTCCAGAATTATTGGTTACGGGGATTAGTCGTATGCATTCGCACAAATCATTCCATTTGTTTATTTAAGTTTCTTTGGGGTAGATTCAAAGTAACATGATTTATGTGCGAACATTCATGAGGGAAGGTGGATATGTGAATTGGGGGCAATTTGCAGAAATGCATTAATAGTGATTAAGCCAGAAGGTGTATGTGAGAGATGGTTGTGCTGAGAAAGAAGAAGCATACAGTGGATGGAAAGGAAGGAGAACCGTTTGAAAGGAGAGATGACATCCGATGTTTTAAGTAAAAATCCGTTTTCATGCTGGATTTTAGACATATAAAGGACTTTAAAAAAAATATTTTAATATCATGCAATTTCGGGAAGCAAGAGCTTAGAAAGAAACATTATTTGCACTTGAAGATAGTGCTATATCAGATACCTAGGCAGTAGAATGAGGTGGCCAGTCTGTCTACTGCTAAGTTACCACTGGGTCACAGTGTCCGCAAGGAGAGCAGATCAGCTTAGTAGCCTCCCACTCGCCCTGCCGAGCGCGCCTGGGTCTCCCCCCCCCCGGCATTAGAGGGCGTGTTTTTTGCGTTCTTTCTATCTGGGACGTCATTCGTCACTCAGCAAAAAACACGCCCCCGATTCCAAAAAATTTCGGATGTTTGTGGCCGCCATTTTTGTTGTTGTTGTTGTTGGCAGGAACAGCCTCGATGCCACTCCAGGTAAGTGCAGTTTTCTGTGCCTTCTGCCCCCTGATTGTGCAATTTTTCGTGCCTTCTGCCCCGATTGTGCCGTTTTTCGTGCCTTCTGCCCCCTGATTGTGCAGTTTGTGATCCTGCTTGTGCCTCTGCTCCCTGCGTGTGCCTCTGCACCCTGCTTGTGCCGTTTTTCGTGCCTTCTCCCTCCGCCAGGACAAGGCTGCAGGCCGCTGTTTTGATTGCTGTGTGGTTATCAGTGCAATACTCATGCACGCCAGGCCGCACACCTCTCTCCCCAATGCCCCCGCTTCTACAAACAAGCGCTTTGTGCTGAGTTGTGGCACGCGCATCTCTTGAGGGTAGCTGTTCGCAGAGGTGGTACAAGGGGTGCGTGCAGTGGCTGCCGGGCGCTATTAATGTGTGCTCCATTGGCGTGACTGGCAGAACCGCTCGGTGCCCCTCAGAGGCACTACCATTAGAATGCGCCCTTCACTGGTCCCCTTAGCAGTTCGGGACTCCGCATTAGACAGCAGTGCGATCTCTCGTTCGGGGTAACACTTAGACTAGTTAGTGTTTCCTCTCAGAAGCAGCAGAACGATCTTTCATTGTGCATTGCTGCTCCGTGAAGTAAGCAGCAGCGCTACCTTTACTTGTAACAACGAATGCTGTCCTTCTCAGCAGCACACAGCAGCGCTATCTCCGCGTGTGGCACCTGGCGCCGCAAGACGGGCTGTTCTGTAGTGTACACTATGTAAATTAACTCACTCACTTATGTTATTTGTAAAACATGGAATGCCTTGGATGTTTGTACAGGATTTGCATCTATATAACAACCAATAACTATTTATATCTTATTCTCTCTGATTTTCATTTGCACTTTTTCACTCTACTTTTTTCTCGTTATCACCCGTTTTACAGTACGATATTTTGTTCCCACTTTATTATCAGCAGGAAGCTGCACATTACATGGCACATCAAGCTGCAAAGGAAGTTTTTTTTTTATGTGGTTTTATGATCATGAGTTTAGGCGTCTCTGAGATTTTAATTGCCATAGAGGTGACGCAGTAACGTGTGGAATACTGGAGGTTGGTAGGTTGTATTGTGAGTCTTGGTAACACGAGAGCACCAGCAGTGAATTATCAATAAAGTTTCATTTTAAACAGCGTTCTCTTTAAACTGCATACTTCACGACGCACGTACGTCCACCGGTCTCGGGGATTCCTTGGAATCAACGTCTATCAGAGCTAGTCACTGGTGAGTTATTAGCGCTGAAACCTCATGTTACTGTTTTATTTTGTAAAAAGCAACTGTTCGTCTAGGGGCTTACGCTTAACTAAGGCTTCATTTTGTTTAGAATTGGAGTGCCCATTCGTTTCCTCCTTGTAAGATAAACCGCTTTTCATACAGTTCACGTAGGGTTGGTCACAGGGACTCTTCTGCATTTCCACATTTACTTACTCACGTCTTTATTATCACACATAATTGGCGTCTACATTCTCAAACCTTGGAGGTAAGCCCAGCAGTCAGGATTGGGTGTATACTAAGTGTTTAAAGGACACATTGAATTTATCGTATTTGATTTTGCCTTTGTTTACAGATATGTGTGAACTTTAGCAAATTCTAGATATGTTACGGCAGTTGTCGGTGACAACACGTGGTATATGCATCTATATTTGTTTATTGTGGGTGGCTCTGTGTGTGTGGCTCTGTGTGAATGACTGTGTGGGTGGCTCTGTGTGAATGACTCTGTGTGGGTGGCTCTGTATGTGTGTGTGCGTGGCTCTGTGTGTGTGTGTGCGTGGCTCTGTCTGTGGCTCTGTGTGTGTGTGTGCGTGGCTCTATCTGTGTGTGTATGTGCGTGGCTCTGCGTGTGTCTATGTGTGTGCGTGGCTCTGTGTGTGTGTGCGTGGCTCTGTGTGTGTGCGTGGCTCTGTCTGTGTGTGTGCGTGGCTCTGTCTGTGTCTGTGTGTGCGCAGCTCTGTGTCCGCAAATACTCTCTACTACTCTCTAATGCTCACCTATTGCCATTGTAAATGACAATACCATTTATTTATGTTTTTAAAAAAAATGAAAAAAGTCATGAGCAATGCCAATAGCTCTACCTTTAATACTGCCGAGACCATTGCATTGTAAATGCTTGTTTAACTTTTTGTTAGTACTTCCAAATTACTGTATGTATCATTAGTTTACTTCTATGGGATATTTTGGCCCAAATGAAAAAGTAATATATTAAAAAGCCACCTAAATGCAAACAGAGGAAATAGCGTGGTGATCTGCAGAGTCAAAAAGGTGTGAAAACCAAAGGAAGTCTGTACCAGTAACCACAGCAACACAGGCCCGTTTTCAGCCTCAAATTCTCTGGGAGGCCATTTATTTACTAATGTGTGTTTTCATCTTTCTCGCCCGCTCAGAGTCGAAGGTCCTGTGCAGAGCATTGCGGCTACTTACCTACACAATGTTTCTTATGCTGTGTTTTCTTTTCTTACCACCTAAGGAGTGTGAAGATGGCAATGCGAGGCCTGGAGAGATCTCGAGTGCGTTGCTCAGCCCTGGCATTGGCCATGAAGAGCTTCGCCTCTCGCTCTTTAATAACCTTGGGATGCATGCTCCGGCAGGATTCAGTGGAAGGGGAACCATGGTCAGACCCTAGATACCAGAGACAGATGGAGAAGGGGGTCAGTGACTGACATCTGTCCATCACTGACTCAATCCCTACAGGGCATAAAGCCTGATCTCAGGAGGGGACATTGGTACAGCTGAAGGAAAGCATTTTCATGTGAGAAAATGCACTACTTTGTCAGCCAGAGGTCTGGATCCTACACCGAGACTCAGAAAAAAGGGAGATGGCCTTGTTGTACTGGGGTGGGCACTATATAGCTTTAGTGACATCATCTGATGCCCCTTCCGGCGTTAATATGAAGCCAGTGCCCCCTACCGGGGACGTGAGAGCTTTGAGGTGTCCAGACCCACTCTGACGCAACACCGTCCGTGTCTCACTAGAGTTGCTTCAAGAGGAAGACTCTGCTGCAGCCGATCAGTGGCTGCCATTGCAAACCTTCTCAAAAGTACCTCTACAATTGGTGGTGAGCGGGTATTACTCGTGCTCCGAAATCTGTGAACAAGCCCGATAACTAAGTGGATGCTGAACAAGGTGCTTTAGCGACATTATTAGGCGAATCCAAAACAGGTTTCATCGTTTGCTATAACTCTGGACTGATCAAGTCAAAAGGCTGTTTTGTTTAATATTTTTGCCTCCTGCAGCCCAAAGCGCCACTATTCAATCCAGGGTAATAGGAGTACCCATCTCTGCTTCCTCAAGGTACCTGCTTCTGCCGTGCATTCAACTCTGTTGTGGATTAACCTTCCACGCGCTGCAGTATTTATTTATATATACTGCTTTGCTTTCATTGACACTTTTAGCAACCACTACACCACTTAGTTAGCAGAACATGAGATCCGATTGACCAAGTCCCCAAAGGTAGTGGGACGCCAGACAGGCTCCTTGTAACAGGGGAACTGGGATGCTGCTTGGCCAAATATCTGAAATCATGGACAAAGGCAATATCCCATATGAGGGGACAGGTCGGCAGAAGGCGAGTGTCAGCCTCAGGTGGGGTTTCCAGATGCCTTGTTGAACGGACAGGTCGGCAGAAGGCGAGTGTCAGCCTCGGGTGGGGTTTCCAGATGCCTTGTTGAACGGACAGGGCGGCAGAAGGCGAGTGTCAGCCTCAGGTGGGGTTTCTAGATGCCTTGTTGAACAGGACCGCAAGAGTTTTCCTGAAGAAGGTGGAATGCCCAGAGCAGCAGGCTTCCAAAGAGTCCAACCCGATGTCCAGATAACCCTTTGTATTAAGGTATGTTATTCGTTGGAGAAAAAAAGAGCCCCCTGATGGCCTATGGGCTCATTCCAGCTGGGCTAAAGCTGCAACAACTCCACCGCCCTGGCCATCACACAGTACATATTTTTCTGCATCCTGTATCGTGTGCACAAGTAACATCCTAAAATCTTCTGGGAAGGCTGGCACAATCTCGTTGGCCATGTCCTACAAAATATGGGTACAGAAACTCGAGATGTGGACAGTGGACCTTAAAGAAACATATGCAGCACCTGTACCATAAATTACCAATACATTTTAGATGCAAAAGTATTGTGTTCAAATTTCCAAATGTGCCCCCTGTCCAGAAGCACCTCCGTTCACAAGGGAATATAGAGCAAATAAACTGAATTAGAGCTGCACCACAACTAATCAAATAAGTCCATAAGGAATTATCTCTAGATATTGAGAAATAATTCAATGAAGAAAGTAGCTGCAAATGCAAGATGTATAGTGTTTTTCTTCATTATTATTCAGTTCGTAAAATCCATCAGCCAACACGTTTCGTCCTTTTTACATAGGACTTCTTCAGGGCACTGCCGATGTGAGAAAACAACCAATCCACTGGGTTGTTGTTAGAAATGGGATTTCTGGCTAGCTGAGACTTGCACCAAAGCGAGGCAGAAACCACCACTCTAGTCAGGGTAAGAGAGTTACACTTCTAAAATAACCCCTGATCACCCCCTTGGTAGCTTGGCACGAGCAGCCCGGCTTATCTTAGAGGCAGTGTGTAAAGCATTTGCACATAACCAACAGTAACACAGTGTATGCACTACAAAAGGACACCACACCAATATCACATTTTTATATACTTAAGATAAGACCAAATACGATAAAAATCCACAATACTATATTTAAAAGGTCACAGTTTAATAATACATTGATTAAAAAGAGTTCCTTGGGTGGATAGCTCCGTCCAGGCTTCCACGGCGTTGTGAGCACACAAATCGATAAAAAGTTCTGGCTGACCGCGGGGTCATGGCCAACTACGGTGTCGGGAAGACATGCAAACAGTACCTATCAGAGATGCAGGGCGATGGGGCCCCTGAAGTCACTCGCGTTACAGGTCGAGCTCCTTTCTGATGGGATCAGGAGCACTGGTGCCAACAGACACTGGGTGCTGCGGTGCGAATTGCAGCGTTGCGGCGTGCGTTGCCCCAGGTCACGGTGCGAGCAGTGGCTCGGTGCCGGCGTCAGACGTCGTCGTCGGTGAGACCAGGGGTGCGGTGCGAGATGGAGGCGGTGCTCGTCACGGTGCTAGCAGGTCACGGTGCAAGCAGCGGCATCGTCGTTGCTGAAGCACTGTCATCGGCTGATGAACTGGAGTCGATGACACCGGCATCAGTGGGCCAAGTCTACGGTGTGGGATGAGGGCGGTGCGTTTTGTAACTTACAAGCGGTGCCCCCGAACCACGGTGCAAGCAGCGGCGTTGATTTCGGCAGGAAGTGGCGGCGTCAGGAAGGCCACGCATCGTCGTGTAGCAAGGCGGTGCATGGTGCGGGCCCACAGATCGGGGCGTGAGCAGTTGCTCGGTCATGGCGTCAGCCGGCGTCTTTGGTGAGACCAGGGTCACGGTGCAACGTGGCGGCGGTGCTCTCTGCGGTGCCAAAGCTTCGGCGTGTAGCAAGGCGGTGCGGAGTGTGGTGCCCACAGGTCACAGTGCGAGCAGCGGCTCGGTGATGGCGTCAGCAGGCGTCTTCGGTGAGACCAGGGTCAGGGTGCGGCATTGCGGAGGTGCCTGCTGTGGAGCCTTCAGGACTCGGTTCAGCAGGGACGTCTCAGACATCGCCAAGTGACATTCTCCAGGTTGCAGCACGAAAGACACAGTCCCCAGTGCTGCGGGTCGAAGAACCTGAAGTCTTTGCTGTTCCTGAGACTTCGTGAACAGGGGGCAAGCCCTACCTCAAGCCCTTGGACAGTCTCACCAATTTGGTTGCAGAAAGTCCAGTCCAGGCCTTTCACTGCCCAAGACATGCAGGTCAGCCCAGCAAAGCACCCAGAAAATCAGTCGTTCCTTTTCGCAGCTTCCACGGCTCTCTTTCTTGGCAGTCTTCTTGTTCCAGATGAGTTCTAAAGTTCAGGGGTCTGGGACCCAGCATTTGTACACAAAAATTGTTTGATCTGCCAGGCAGAGGGTGTCTGTGTCTGGCCAGAACCAGTTGGGCCTTCTCTGGCGTGAATTCCTGGCATGAGGTGGTAACGGCTTTGTCAGAGGCAGACCAGGCCTTTTGAGGTGCAAGAATATTCCTCCCCCTTCCCCCATCGCAGCCCAGGTCTAATCAGCTCTATCCTGACCTATCCAGACTGGAGCCCCTCTGGCCCCCCAGCCTTCTGTCCTCCAAAACCCAGACAGTCAATCCACATTCCAGCAGAAGCACACAGGATGACCGAGCCAAATAATGCCCACTTTCTAAAAGTCGCCTCTATGAACTCAGAATGAAAAGGGAACCCTCGCTAAAGGCCCCATCTTTAGACGCTGAGTTCAGGCATACCAAACTTCACTCACTTACTCCTTTTTTTGGCTACGTACGTGGGTGGCACAATCCGTGCTGCAGGCCCACGAGTAGCGGTTGACTCACAAGCCCCGGCATCCGCAGTGCCCCTTTACTGGGGACCGACAAGTAGGTCACACATCCAATCATAACACCATTTACCACAGGAGCACCAGCGCTTTACCACTGTTCAGCAGTGCGGAAAGCAGGCAGAAACGTTACACCAGCAAAAACAGTCAAAACCGCGAGGGCAGAAAGCAAAAACTCGGGGGAAACACGCCAAAAGATGCCATGTCTAAGAGTTGTGACCTGAATGTAAGAATTATTTTAGACAAAAGCTGTAGCCTGGCATCTGTTCAAAGCTTCAAACTAATAATCCAAGTCGAGTTTGTACAAATTGGTTGGCGGGATCCAATGCCCAATTATATGAGGGTGAAAGGAGAACGTGGTATGATAGCCATAGACCGGTATTGGACGTGTAAGTTCAATTGAGACCAGCGCATAGTGATGGAGACTATCCACCTGCCCAAAAGGAACACACATTCAAGGAGCGTAGGGATCAGGCTAGCTGATGAAAAAAAATTCCCACATGCATCAATGCACTTCAATTCCGGCTATCGGGTGTCCGGGGTGAGGCATTTGGATTCACTTTACTCACGGATGCTCGTACTACAAGATTTTCAGACGCAAAGTTTTTGGTCAGAAAATCAGGGTCTCCCTGGACTGGCCTGCGCTGGCAGACCACAGTACACTGATCATCGTTTTGACCAAGTAGTCATGAGCGTGTCCATGAGTGCCTGGTCACTGACAGCAGAGGCTCTGGCAAAGAAGGCCGGGAATATTTCTATCAGCAAACTGGCTCTGGATTAAACCGTAGTAGTAGATCGAGTGGCTCTGCTGCTCTGCGCACTACTACAGCGAAGTAGGTGCCCCTTCCATCGGAGGGTGAGTTAGCGAGCCTTCATGAGTGCCGAGAGGGGGAAGCACCGCCTCCTCGTCATCGCTATCGTAGGTAATGTTTTAGAAAGTCCTGGACCGTGTCAGAATGGGGGACAAATATGGCCTCCAGCCTCTGTAATATCGGTGTGGTGAAGGGAGAGGATAAACGATCACTGGCAGCCCCTCAGGAATCTCATAGAGCCACAGAGGCCTGGCTTTGGGCCGAAGTCGGTTCGGGACCAGAACAAGAACCAGCAGAGTTGGCAACGGTACCCTCAGAGAAGCGGATGGTGTGGACCTTGGAGTCACAGCAGAAGTCTAGATCGGCATCAGTATTGTCCTGGTAGCGAGATCCTCGGGGCTAGCTTGTACCATGGGAGACTGTCAGTCAACGTCTAACTACCGGCCTCTGCATCTCTGTGAAGCTCAAAAGCGCAACTGGGGAGCCAGAAGCAACTTACATATCTGCAGCATGGTCCCCTTAAAGTTTGCAATTTGCTGCAGTGTCAACAAAAGCCAGAGAAATTGAGGGTATGCCGGGACCAACGGCAGCATCAGACTGGATTTGGAAGATGCTGGAGGTGAGCGGCCCTTTATGTTTCGACCTTGTGAGTTCTCGCCTAATTTCAAGTGGCAGGTTAGGGTCGAGCCTCGCTTGACATTCTTGCGCTTTCGGTCCATTCCAACTTACAAGAAGACTTTACTTGAGTGTAGCCCCACACCCTGGAGTGGAAGAGACACTACTTTTTTAATGCAACTAAACCTTATTCTTGACAATGTAGAGTTTCATCTAATCGCCTACCGGTGTACCGGGGCAGATTTTCACACACAAATTCGAATCATGACCTGAGCCCGAGCATCAAAGGCACTTGTTGTTTGGGACAGTAATCAGGATCTGCTTCCTGCAGTCACAGCACGAATCCGGTCGCCTTTGGGGGAGTCACTGACCTTAGCACACTGTTCGGAAATTTCTGTACTTTCTGGAGTCCTAAGAGAACCACCACATTTTCTACATCCAGTCTAGCGCCTGGAATATTCTAAAGCTGAGGAATCTGCTGTTTTTGTGAGAACGCATCTTAATTCAAAAGTAAAGGCCATTGCAACAGCGTGCTCGGGCCCACAGTATATTGAACATGCGGCAATGTTTATAACTGCAGGCCTGTACCTGGCCAAGGACCTCTCAAACTACGGCTGCTCATGTCATTATTGAGTGCTGGTACTAATGTAGGAGCAGTGTTTCAAATGACAATTTTAGCTAGCAACATAGGGTCAATTCTCACAACCCTCTTTTAGAGACACTAAAGCTACACTTGAAGAGGAGCGTTGGGCATTCCAGGAAGAACAGTCTCTGTAATCAAACACTATCTCAATCTGCCCGGAAACGAACTGAGCTACCCCTCCAAGAAGCTCTCGGTGTCTATAACCGAAGGTCCGTGACTGACCCATTCCCTTTCTCCAGCAGGATTTTCCAGAGGTTCTTCTGCTAATGATTCCATGTTTACAGATACCTTGTGCTGGTTTATGCTAACAGACTTCAAAGTTGTGAATTGAATTGAGAGAAACTAGATCTGCTTGTCTGGAGTCTGAAAGAAGGTTGCCAAGTTTCCAATTCATCAAATCCCAATGTAAATGTCTTCCCATCGATCACAAATATAACTTCAGTAACATCACATTTGAATTCTTACATTTATCAATTTTGTTTCCTAAGTTGACTGACCAATTGTTACTGTTGCGAGAAGTTTTCACTAATAAAGTTTCAAATGCTAAATGGTCTTTAATCAGATAAAACTTACAGAAGTTGTGAATAATTGAGTACCAAAGCATATTTCAAAAAATGTATGACATGTTCTTGGCAATAGAATTTTAACTTAATGATTTGAGAGTAACTTTTGCAGAGCAACTTGGACCTGTTAAATAAAGTACAGCGGACAGTTCGGACTGGACTGTTCCCATGAGGCACAGGGTCAGACTGATTTGCATATAGCTGGGCCTGAACTGGAGTAGGAAAGTGAGCTAAAGACTGATGATGGATTCAACCCAGAGCTGTGAATGGGTGTGATTGACTGAAAAGTTTCTGCACTCCGTCCATCATCTCCTCATGTTTGCTTGAAATTTGTACCTTAGCATGCAAACACGTATATATATATTTTTTTACGTCTTTGGACTTTAGCCAGACTCTGCCCCTTTACGCATTGCAATCTCTACTGAAATAAAAGTCATTGTGCTCTTCATCAGCGGCAGTGTCCCCGTAGCAAATGACAAACAGATTACATTCATAGAAAGAGGGAGGGGAGAGACTAGTTTTAAAACGGAGGAAGGCACTGAATGTGGAGACGTACAGCTCCCGGCAGAATTGATTTTTTCCAGGATTGAGCCACAACTTTAGACAAAGGACATGATGAAGTGATAAAAACACACACAGAAGAGACGTAGAGGAATCAGCGCACAATTTTGAGTACCCAGCCAGCCTGAGAATCAGTATGTACAAGAGCAAAGGGAAGCTTTGGATAAATCCCTCCCAAAGCACCACAGACCAAGGGTTCCATAGGGGCTTTTCAGGAACAACTCTGCTGCCGCCGCAAGGACGATCCAGCACAGTTTATCCGGTGGAAACACTACTGGACACAAGGCTCATTCTCTGGTCACTCTGTCTCAGAGTTTAAGCTGATCTCATTTCTTCATGGATCACAAGGACCAGAACACAGTTTCAATGAGCTCAGTGTTTGGATAATCTTGGATACTGGTAGAGGCCTTGACGCGAGGAAAGATGGCTGTGTACACCGACAAAACTGAGGTGCTATTCTTCAACCTAAAATCTCCTTTGCCGCCGTCTATGTGGTGGCTGTCCGAGCTCAACCCTTCCCTGTGAAAGTTGCTCGAAATCTGGGCTTCCAAATTGATAACGAGCTATCACATAAAACCCATATTCACAAAGTGACCTCTGCCTGCTTTGGCAAATTGCGTATGATAAAAAAGATCTCTCCATTCTTGCCCATGGACTCTATGAAGACTATCGTGCATGCCCTCATTACCTCCCATCTGGACTACTCTAATAGCCTGTGTGTGGGAGCTCCAGCATATCTCCTACAACGGTTGCAGATTGTTCAGAATGCTGCGGCCATGTCAATTTGCAACATTGCCTACCGCCATTCCATCTCCCCCCACTTAAAGAACCTTCACTGGCTCCCGATATCCTCCCACATCCAGTTTAAAGCCCTGGTTCTTACTTTCAGGGCTCTGAATGGGAAAGGTCCAGGGTATCTCAGACATAGGCTGTAGCTAGTCCATTCATCTCGAGCTCTCAGATCCAACCACCTCCGTCTCCTGCTCCCCCCCGCTTCCATCGATCCAGAAAAGGAGGCAGAGCTTTTTCGGTGGTCACAGCAAAACTATGGAATTCCCTGCCGTTAAGTCTTCGACTGATCGAATCAGAATCTCTGTTCAGATGTAAACTGAAGACATGGCTGTTCTCCAGCTACTAACTTCTAGGTTCTATGCCGCTGCTGTCCTCAGCGGCGGGACATCCCCGTTGGGGGTAGCTGCGTGATTAATACATTTCATAAATAATAAATAATAATAATACGTGTTTTTATGTCCCCAGAACTTGATACTGCCCGCTTGCTAGTTTTGATAGAGTGAAAAAAAATAGTTCTGCATCAACTGACCTAGCCATAACCATTATCAGACAGAAACAGAGCTATTCCTCACTTGCAAAATTGATGTTTTCTCACATTCTTGTGCAAGTAGCAGAGAAATCCGTCACTTAGCACAGACAGCTTAGCTAAACCAGGTGTCACTGACTTTACCCCTACTAAGTGCAAACCTGCCTGTCTGCATATTTATCCCATCATATTCAAGTGTCAATCGGTTCCTAGAAGCCCACAGGAGAGAACCTTGAGGCAATGGATAAAAGACTTCTCCCCTTGGCTTCTCCCACTCTGGTCTAAGATTATCAATAGCTCTCTTCAACAAGGATCCATCCCCAACGCCCTCAAAGTAGGCCAAGTCACACCGCTACTAAAAAAAACAACAGCAGACCCCACTGAGCTAAACAACTACCGCCCTATTACAAACATTCCCACTCTCGCTAAACTGTTGGAAAAATGCGTTCAACTACAACTGACTAAACACATAGATAAGTTTGATCTCCTAAACGCTCATCAGTCAGGCTTCCGAGCAGGGCACAGCACCGAAACTGCCATGACTCACATAGTGGACGATGCCCTCCAAATCCTAGACCAAAACGATACCTGTCTCCTCATCCTTCTGGATCTCTCCTCAGCATTCGATACAGTTAAACATGAGAACTTACTCGAACTGTTAAACACAAGAATGGGCATATCAGGGACTGTTCTAAAGTGGTTCACCTCATTTCTACACAACCGGACACAAAGAATCAAAAGCAACAACCTGCTGTCCTCTCCGGTTCCAGTATCGCTAGGCGTCCCTCAAGGATCCTCCCTCTCCCCAACACTGTTCAACCTAGTTATGGAACCTCTCACCACGTTGCTACAGGCTTCTAATGTGCACTTTCACATGTATGCCGACGACACCCAACTTTATCTTAAAATACAATCTCCCAAGGACATCATGCTTCTGAACACCACGATCAGAAACACCCAATCCTGGCTTGCTGAGAATCACCTCAAACTCAATGCTCTGAAGACCGAGTTCCTCCTGATCTCACCTCCCGCTAAAATATCCACGGCTCAAACATGGCTTAAGCAATTAACGGCTCTAAATGTACAGCCCATCGTAGTAGACTCTGCAAAATCTTTAGGCATAACACTTGACACCAATCTCAACATGCAGCAGCACATCAGCAAGGCAACCAAAGGAGCGAACTTCCAAATCAATACCCTGAGAAAACTTAAACCATTCCTTCCTGCCAAAGACTTCCAAACTGCAGTACAATCTATAGTCATCCCGCACATAGAATACGGTTGCACCGCCCTCTGCGGGCTCCCCCTAACTACGACGGCACCCCTAAGAGCGTCCCTTAACGCCGCAGCGAGACTCGTCACAGGCTCAAAAAAACACTCACATATCTCCCCGGACTTTAAATCACTGAACTGGCTACCTTTTGAAGCCAGAATCCAACTGAAAATCGCATGCATGACACACAAGGCTGTGCATCTGAATTCACCCGCCTACCTCACTCAAAAGTTGACAATTTCGGGTGGCTCCCGAACTACTAGGAGCACAAGCAATCTGCTGCTGAAACCCCGAAGATTTCGGAAGGAAAAAACGTATAAACGCTCCTTTTCAGGAATGGCGCCCAGGATCTGGAACTCACTCCCTCCTGAAACAAGGCTCATCACCTCCAACACTATCTTTAAGAAGGAAGTTAAAGCGATCCTCATGGCAAAATACACATGACCTATTTCTACGTATCACTCATGAATCTGCGCTGTAAGTCCTGCCCGTCCATGGCCTATTGTACCCTGTATTATCGAATTACGTAATGTATACGCTCACTCTTTGTATTTTGTTATAATGTTTGATGCACCTGGTTGATTATGTTTATTGTTATATTGTTGACGCACCTGGTTGACTTTGCACACTTTACCCTCTCCACCTCAACGATCCTTACTTCCCTACTACTCGCACCTGTGGGTCTTTACATCCTGCTCACACCCACCTCAACTAGGCCCACCTTTAAACTCTAAATACTCTAAAGACGCTTAAGCAAGTATATGCTCCTTGCTATTGCACTTTATGCTATTGACACAACTGTTTGTCTATACTCAGTGTACCTACATTACCACACCTATGACCTACCTCATGTCCTTTGACCTACCTATGTAACTAGCACCTTGTACCTAACTACCTCATATATTACTTTGTATATTCGCTTCTTTACTTTGTATTTTTACTTTGTATATTCTACTTTGTATTTTTTACTTGTAAAGCGCTCTGATATCTGCAAAGATCTTGTTCGCGCTGTATAAAACTCTCAAAATAAATAAAATAAATAAGAGCGAAACATTATCAGGACACACAGGTCTTGGGAAACTGCTCATTCTGGTTGGACAGGGAATCCAAAAACATGCAGACACAGGGGATATTAGAACAGAAAGAGTGACACAGTGACTTTGAGACACAAATACAAGACAGTGGCCTAGATAACAGAACAGGAGAAGGAGACAGCATATCTACTTTAGGTGTGTGGAGACAGAGAATGAAGAGGTTTGGGTGACACTACGTCTATCAGAACCTCAACAAGAGTTACAACTCCTGGACACGAAACGGAAGAATCACAAACGAGGTCACTGGGAAGGACACAAGATCATCCATCCCCTACAAAGATCCCCTCCAGAGACCTTTTGGTACTTTAACGAACGACAACACTGACACAGCTCACACCCACTATATGAAGGACCTTGTGGAGCACCCTGGGGAGGAAAAGCCATGACATGATTCTCACTTCAGCAAATTAGCTTGGAGCGCTGTGAGATAAAACCAAAGGAACAATGTAGTAGCAAAAATGCCACCTACAGGCCACGGTATTCAATCAGCCCTGAGGAAGAACGGATGCTCTGTGGGTTAAAGTCGTTAGTCTCCCTCAATGGTCGTAAGAGCCAGGAGATCATGGAAGTGGCAAACCCAGCACTACACAGAAGAGGCATCACTAATTTGACGATGTCATGTTAAGAAGATTTGTAGAGTGAGCATACAACCCAGGAGGTATTTTGGCACCAAATAAGGGAGTGGGGACTGCCCTGAGTGGGAACTTATTGGAACAGCCAAGTTTTCAGTTTCTTCCAACATTCTAGGACAGATGTGTAAGAGGAGGTCATTCCAGGCTTTAGAAGTCAGGAAAGAATCGGAGTTGCCTCCGGTTCCAGCTCTATGGATGCGGGCACCTTGTGCGAGAAGGAGATTAGAGGAGCAGAGGAGTTTGATTGGGGTGTGTAATTTGATGCCGGTGTTCAGGGATGCAGGCCCTTGGTTGCATAATGCTCTGTATGTGTGACAGAGGTCTTTGAAGAGGGCATGGTTGATTATGGGGTACCAGTGGAGGTCAATGAGGTGTCTGGATTTGTGTGTGTGGAGTGGGAGATTGAGAGGGAGTCTGGCAGTTTCATTCTGGATGATTGTGAGACTTTTAATGAGTCATGAGATGATTCTGATGTACAGGAAGTTTCCATAGTCCAGTCGGCTGGCATTCAGTGCTTGAGTGGCAGATCTCTGGATGACATCTGAAGATTTTCTTGAGGGCTTTGAGTGTTTGGAAGCAGATAGAGGCCACTGTGTTGACCGGCTTAAACATCAAGATTTGCTAGGCGGAGTAAAATAGTGGAATGGATGAAATGGGGGACGGGTCCGATGCTGCTTCCGATTCGATAGCGTGCATCATGGTGGCGGTTTCATGGGGGTGATGGTCAGTCAGCACATGTCAGAGTAGTTTCCTGAATGCACTTCTCATCAGAATGGCGGGAGGCAAGCATGGCAGGCTCGGCTGGGATGAGAAATTGGTGTGTATGGTGTTGATTTTGGTGAAGCAGTATTTAAAGAACTGGGTGCAAAGTTTCTGTAATGCGGTGATGATCGTGGAGCTGGTGGTGGGTATGGGAATTATTTTACTATGGTAAATATTTCTTTTGCGTTGTTGAATCTCTTCGATGATTGCAGCTCGCTCGTTAAGCCTCTTTGAGACAGCAAGATGCTCCTGAGGCATAGGCAGGGATGAAAATTGCCTTTGCACAAAGACAGCTGTCAGAGAAGCAGATTCTGGTCCACACAGAACACAATCACAACCCCATCCAAGACTCACTCATGGTTTGTCTATCAAGCCTTTGCTTGATGCGGCCTGAGGAAGGGATGCCTCCAGTTAAGAAAGCGCCCTGGTACTCTCAAAACCAAGGACGATCAATATCCCGGAGCTCCAAAAAGATGCTCTTTTTTCATCAAAGGTGATGTAGAGAATCCACAGGGAGCCGGTCATCAGGAACTACATGTCCCTGTGTGTATTCAGACAGATAACTTGATGGCAGCCAGAAAATCCACAATCACTTCTAGTATAACTTGACCCTTCCTCAGAGTGTAAAATCTCTATGACACCATGAATCTGCTGCTGGCGCTCTGCATTGAAGGGTAGTTCACAGGGAGCGTGCTGCAAGCCCCCCAACATGAATTGCTAATAGCCCCTCTGTTTGAAATGGCTACCACCAGCTCTCAGTATGCAAAGGAGTGAAACATGGCACAGCTGCAAGACAACATTCAAGGGTCCTCTATTCAGGGTGCGTACCATGAAGAAGGCCGTCACAAGACAACTCTGCCCTCAAGTAAGGTTTCAGACCCACATGACCAGCAAAACACATACAAACACACACATTCTCTTCACTCAGGGTCCTCAGTGTTTTAAGACATGAGATTTAAAAGAATATTTACAATAAAAAGATTTAAACCTAAAAGAATATTCACTCTATGAAACTACAAGTTGGTGTTGGCAGAACAACTCTTCAGTCATCAATGAGTTCTCCTCTATAGCAGGCCTGGAGGGGACCCTCCAGCCCATTTGCTTATGTCTCAATCGGCAAACCTTGAGATAAAAGCAAGAGGAGGCCGCTCCAGTTTTGCTGTAACAACTCATGTACAAAATTACCTGGTGCAGAGGTCATCGTAAATGTCTCAGTAGTAAGAAACTGGTTAATCGCTACAGGTCAGGATGGTGTGAAGAATCCGGTGGAATTGTAGGTCACAAAAAACCTTGAATAGGAAACGTGTTCTTTCTCTGGTGGCGGACTAGCTGTATGATTCTCGTTATCAGACACTTCCCACTGGTGCCGGACAGAGCAGAGACCTGCATATGTGGTGAAGAGATAAATGCCTGTGCATGTGGTCGTGGCCTGCAAACCATGTCCATCACAGCAACGCCAAACATCTTCCATATGTCCACAAGACTATGGTTGCCCGGACAATTCTTTATGACTTCTTTGGATCTCGGCACTAAAATCAACCTTCTGGTATACCATTTCTGGTTGCACCACTCAACGTACATTTTATAAGAACAGGTCAGTGTGCTTACACCCAAAACAGAGACTCGGAAAGAAGGATAGGGACTGACTCCTCAAAGCATTCATGTCACGATGTTCTAATACATCTTCAGTGTTTGGGTAGAAGAAAACCTTGGAGGAATGAAAAATGCAACATTTGTTGGACACAAAAGTGCTAGGAAGGAGAGTGCCAACCACAAGTGTGGATTGCTGTTAACTTCTTTGACGAAGACCCAATGACCGGACTCCTCATCCTCCTCGCAGAACATATACAGAGTAAGTACCAACAAGCATTGGAAATGCAATAGGTCTCGCATTAGGAAAGTTTGAGCTATTGGTCTTATAAATTACATTTTTTTTTATTTATGTATTTGTTAAAATAGCTAAATTAATAGCTCTGTCATTTACAATGCCAATAGTTATAACTTTCGCAAATGTGACACCTATAGCATTTGTAATGCAACATGTTTTTTATTTACGTGACTTAGATGTATTAATATTACAAATAACAATGGCTTTTATTTTTTTGTTAAATTGTTAAATACTGTATTTAATTTGTAATGGCAATAGCTTAAACTTTTGTAAATAACTTTTGTGAAGATTATATTCAGTGTTTTTTATTGTGACGAAAATCCAAGAACAGAAGTGAAATATTAACATCTTTTTTGTGATTTGTAATAAGGCTTGAAAGCTTGAAAACAGCTTGAAACAGTGTCGCCTGTCGTGAACTGAGGGCTATAACTCACTGTGTAATGCACTATGTAAAGGCGACCACAAAATACAGAAACTGTGAATTGAACTTTACAGGTTTGAAATTTAAATGATTCCTTTCTGAGGCCGTACATAAATAAATCATATGTGGGAAAGAAGGGTGGTGGTTGGTGTGGTGTGCATGTATAATAGAGATTGTTTGGAATGAATACCGGGAACGCAGCAATTAATTTGAACCGGTGGTTTCCAGGGCTCAGTACGGGCACTTTATTCTCAGTGTCGGCGCTAATGACAGTTCACACATGGTGGCGCTGTCTGTTTAATTATAAGATGAGAGCAACAACAGTATTTAATAATTCAAAATACATTGAAAATGGCAATTGAGACTATTCCATGCCATTCGTATTGGGAGTCCTGGAATAGTTTGAATTGTTACACTTGTAACATTGCAATGTGTTGTAGTTGTACTGGTACTTTTATTGGCAGTGCAGGCTGCAGTGGCATCCAAAGAAGGGCCCTGACACTTACTTTTTTTTCAAATATAAATTACGCACTAGTTTCAATAACAATATAGAATTATGCAGAAAAGGAGGCATCTGTGTAAATTTAAGATGATACAGGGGAAGCAGCGAGGAGAGTGCTCTGATTGTGGAAAACAAGCAGCAAGGAGAGAGAGAGAGAGAGAGAGAAAGAGAGGGAGTGGGGGAGAGAGAAAGAGAGAGTGGGAAAGAAAGAAAGAGAGAGAGTGGGAGAGAGAGAGAGTGGGAGAAAGAGAGAGAGTGTGAGAGAGAGCCAGTGGGAGGGAGAAAGAGAGAGAGAGAGAGTGGGAGAGAGAGAGAGAGAAAGACAGAGTGGGAGAAAGAGAGTGAGAGAGGGAGAGTGGGAGAAAGAGAGAGTGGGAGAAAGAGAGAGAGTGAGAGAAAGAGAGACAGTGGGAGGGAGAAAGAGAGAGAGAGAGAGTGGGAGAAAGAGAAAGACAGAGAGTGGGAGAAAGAGAGGGAGAGTGGGTCAGAGAGAAAGAAAGAGAGAGGTTGGAAGGGAGAGAAAATGAGAGAGTGGGAGAGAGAGATCGAGGAAGAGAGAGTGAGAGAGAGAGAAAGAGAGAGAGTGGGAGAGAGAGAGTGGGAGAAAGAGAGAGAGTGAGAGAGAGAGAGAAAGAGAGAGGGTGGGAGGGAGAGAGCGAGGAAGAGAGAGTGAGAGAGAGAGAAAGAGAGAGAGTGGGAGAGAGAGAGTGGGAGAAAGAGAGAGAGTGAGAGAGAAAGAGAGAGGGTGGGAGGGAGAGAGCGAGGAAGAGAGAGTGAGAGAGAAAGAGAGAGAGTGGGAGAGAGAGGAAGAGTGAGAGAGATAGAGAAAGAGAGAGAAAGAATGAAAGTAAAATAGAAAGGAGAGAGGAGAGACGCAATGAGGGACAGGGAGAGACAAAGGGACAACGAATTTGCGTGAGATAGAGGTAGAAGAGAGAGAGACAGAGTGAGAGATAGAATAGAGAGACAGAGGAAGATGCTGTTGCTTCTTTGCGCCTGTCTATCACAAAGCATGGGGCCAGATCAGGCCTCAGGAATGGAGTGGCAGTTTTTGCAGTCTGGATGAAATAGCTACGCCTGCACCCTTTGATCGCTGGTGCACGGGAGTATCAGATCTGAGCTGAGACTTTACTCTGGAATATATTTGTTAATTTTGTCCCGGTTTTTAGATCCCGATCTTTACATTCAGATATAATTACAGCAATATTTCATGCACTTTGTCTCCGCACTTCAAGGATAGCAGTGGTGATTTGATGCATCTGATATTTGATGGCACTTTTTATTCAGATGGTTCCAGGAGACGACGTTGGTATTATCTGTGATTTCTTCTAATTTTGAACAGGGGTCGCATCGCACTAATCCCGGTCTCAGAGATGAGGAGAACCTCAGGTATCTGACCGGTGACAAGATCATTCATGAGTGAACTATCGGTTCTGAGACATAGAACAGAAGGAGAGCCAAGATAGCGCTGTTGGTCAGAGTGCACGGGTGCATTTGAACGGCGCTATGCGCAGGGCATGGCCGTGCCTGTGAAAGATGACAAACAAGCAGATCATAGATGGAATCAAAGCTGTACCGAGGTGGGGGCTAAAGGAAACCAAAAGAAGTGAACAGTTGCAAAGGGACAACAAATACAGTCAGATGAAGGGCAGGGCGACAAACAAGAAAGGAAACAAGACGGAGGGCATTGCTGTGGGGAGGGGGGGAGGAGAAATGCACACGGCGGGCAGGGGAGGGGGCGGAGCGGGGAGAGCGGCATGAGGGTGTGAAGCAGCCGGGGCCTTTGAAGTGAAGCTAAGCTTCACTTCAAAGGTGTGGGAGGAGTGTGGCTTTGGGAACAGATGGCGATTTGATGATGTGCACGCGCATTTTAGGTCAATGCGCTTGCGCATGGACCTAAAAGCGCACGGGCACAGCACCAAATCGCCACAGTTAGTTAACCACTTGGCTGCTAAGGGGTGTGCATGTAGGTCCATTGACTTTCCATTGAAATCAATGGAAACTCCATGACGAGTTACCCTTGTCATTAGCACTGAAGGGGTTAAACTTTGTTTAAAGCCCTATAGTCTCGCTTCTCTCAATGCGCATGCGCATTGATAGGTCACGAGACCTAAAAACACCCCTGACTTTTGCTAAATAACAGCACAACTGCAGGGAGGCCGAGAGTGGAGCACAGGTGCAAAAAATACAGTACTGTGCAAACTCTGCTTAGAAGACACCCTGAGATTGCCCCAAGCTTCGGGACCCAACCATGAAATTTGAACTCAGGAAGCAGCTACATTACAAATGATGGGATGGATCTTCGCAAAGTACCCCAAGAGCTGCTGCTCTCTGTAACTGAAAGTGTAATGATCTGAAAGAGTCAAGTGAACCCCTTGCTGAACAAAACATCTGCTGAGCCGACTGACATCAAGAACTTCAGACCTATCTCTCTTCTCCCCTTCCCAGCCAAAGTCAACAAAAAGGCCATCAATGGCCAACTCTTCGAGTTCATTCTGGACCTCACCCAATCCAGCTTCCGAAGCAAGCACAGCACTGAGACCGTCCTCCTAGCCGCCATAGGCAACGTCCGCACCCTCCTCGACCCAGGTGAAACTGCAGCCCTCAATCTCCTGGACATCTCAGCTCCATTTGATAACCTCTCACCGCACCTTATGCACAAGACTCCATGACGCCAGCATCCGTGACAAAGCCCTGGAATGGATCTGATCCTTAGTCACTGGCCGAACACAGAGAGTCAGACTACCACTGTTCCACTCTGAACCCACAGAGATCCGCTGCAGAGTGCCTAAAGGCTCCTCCCTGAGCCTCACTCTCTTTGCCATCTACATGACCCACTTGCAGCTATCATCAGGAACCACAGACTCAACATTATCTCTTACACCGACGACAAAGAGCCGATTCTCTCCCTCACCAACGAGCTCACAGTCGCCAAGAACAACTTCCAGGATGGGATGAAGGCAGTCACCACCTAAACGACGAACAGCCACCTCAAGCTCAACTCAGAGAAGAACGGAGACGTCATCATGTGATCCACCCCCTCCACCTGGGATGACTCCTGGTTTGGAACCCCCCACACCCACGGACCACGCACGAAACCTCAGCATCATTCTGGACTCCTCACTCACAATGAGCCGCCAAATCACCACCGTCTCATCATCCTGTTTCCACACACTACACCTGCTTCGAAAGATCTTCAAGTGGACCCCCACCGAGTCCAGAAAGATGGTCCCCACGCACTCATCAGCAGCAGAATCGACAACAGAAACACTCTCTAAGCTGTCATCACCCAGAAACTACTCACGAAACTGCAGAACATTCAGAACGCCTCAGCCAGAATTATCCTCAACATCCCCTGCCGCAGTCCCATCACCGGACACCTGAGAGACCTCCACTGGCTCCCAGCCAGCAAAAGAATCACCTTCAAGATCCTCACCCACGCCTACAAAGCCCTGCATGACGTGGGACCTGCATACCTTAACCACCGCCTCGCATTCCACTAACCCACCTCCGCTCAACTGGCCCTGGCTGCCATCCCACGTACCCACAAGGCCACGGCTTACCTCGCAGCAAAGACCTGGAACACCTTGCCCCTCCCCCTAAGGCAATCACTCTCACTGCCTTGATTCAGGAAGGACCCCAAGACCTGGCTCCTCGACTCAACCACACCCCCTTTGATGGACCAGAAGTCCTCAAACCCTGTTTGACTGATGGAAGTGAACGACTGTGTTGCGGATAAAAGGTTGCTGTGGTTGGATGCCAATGTCTATGCACATTCTTGAAAGGTTTCAAGAAAAACAGTCCTAAAACCCATTTTGTATCATGAATCCAAAGAGGCTCTCTGCAAAGCACACAACTTTACGACCTAAACTGAGAGTGATGGAACCAGTAGCTGCAAACCAGACACAGGATGTTGTGGCATTTTTAACGCTCAACCCTGCATGCTGTGAAGGCTACCGTGATTAACCTGGAATTTTAGGAAAGCCATGTCCTAAACGTCCAGCTTCGTTGGAAAGACGATAGAGAAGCAAACCCCCCTATCCCCAAACAAGCATTGAAAATGCAATAGGTCTCGCAATAGAAGAGTTTAAAATTTTTCGTTTTGCAAATGGATGAGTGGCGTTGCGTGGATGAGTGGCGTTGCGTGGGCGAGTGGGGTTGCGTGGGCGAGTGGGGTTGCGTGGGCGAGTGGGGTTGCGTGGGCGAGTGGGGTTGCGTGGGCGAGTGGCGTTGCGTGTGTGAGTGGCGTTGCGTGTGTGAGTGGCGTTGCGTGGGTGAGTGGCGTTGCGTGGGTGAGTGGCGTTGCGTGGGTGAGTGGCGTTGCGTGTGTGAGTGGCGTTGCGTGTTTGAGTGGCGTTGCGTGTGTGAGTGGCGTGGCGTTGCATGTGAGTGGCGTTGCGGGTGAGTGGCATTGCGTGGGTGAGTGGCGTTGCGTGGGTGAGTGGCGTTGCGTGGGTGAGTGGCGTTGCGTGGGTGAGTGGCGTTGCGTGGGTGAGTGGCGTTGCGTGTGTGAGTGGCGTTGCGTGTTTGAGTGGCGTTGCGTGTGTGAGTGGCGTGGCGTTGCGTGGGTGAGTGGCGTTGCGTGGGTGAGTGGCGTTGCGTGGGTGAGTGGCGTTGCGTGTGTGAGTGGCGTTGCGTGTGTGAGTGGCGTTGCGTGTGTGAGTGGCGTTGCGTGTGTGAGTGGCGTGGCGTTGCGTGTGAGTGGCGTGGCGTTGCGTGTGAGTGGCGTTGCGTGGGTGAGTGGCGTTGCGTGGGTGAGTGGCGTTGCGTGGGTGAGTGGCGTTGCGTTCGTGAGTGGCGTTGCGTTCGTGAGTGGCGTTGCGTGTTTGAGTGGCGTTGCGTGTTTGAGTGGCGTTGCGTGTGTGAGTGGTGTGGCGTTGCGTGGGTGAGTGGCGTTGCGTGGGTGAGTGGCGTTGCGTGGGTGAGTGGCGTTTTGAAAATGCAAAATTGTTGTTTATTTATTTTTGTTTGTGAAATAAAGTTAAATAAAAACAATTGTGCAGTTTCAAAACACAAGCTAACAAAAATGTCACTGCTAATAAATGTATCTGTTTATATTTGCATTAAGGGTGCAGTACTTCACAACTCTACAGGGACACCTAGTAACAGCCTGTGGTACTGCACCCTTTCCTTGAGACCTAACATGGAAATAGAATTACGCAGTGTCGTAAAAAGCAAAACAAAAAAACATTAGCATTGGCAATGGCAATAGCTCAAAGTTACACTAATGCAAGACCAATTGCATTACAAATACTTGTTACATTTTGGTTACCGATCCGTGTCGGATCAGTGACTAAAAATAGAAGAAAACATATGAAAGTGGTTTTATTTCATTTTTAAAGTGGATGGGTGATTCTGAGGGCGAACGTGATGGGGGGGGGTGGGGGGGGGGGGGGCGAGAGAACGAAGCAACAAAGGGGGGAGGTGGAGAGTAGGTGGAAGCAACAAGGTGATAAGTTGCACAAAGGGCGCCGGTGGTGGAAGCCGTGGATAGAGCACATGGACAAGCGCAAGAGAGAGGAATCAGGGTGAAGCCGGTGGGTGACAGAACAACAGAGAGTGCAGGAGGAAAGACTTACACAAGAACAAGCGTTTTTTGAGTGGTTTTGTAGCCTTTGCGGTGTGCCGCGTTTTAACTTTATATGCTTAAAGCTAAAGCGCGGGGTGCCGTCAATGCTATACAAATTAAAAAATAGAAAGTGAAGGCAGGCGCCCGCCATGTTGAAATTTCACTAATGCAGACCTATTTCAATGCAAATACTTGTTTAATTTTGGTTACCGATCTGTGTTGGATCAGTCACTACAAATACAAGCATAGGTGTCGCATTTGTGAAAGTTAAAGCTCTTGGTTTTGAAAATGCTGAAAAGCCGAAGAGGTATATGCTGTGGGTGGTCTCTGCAGCAGGACGTAAGTCAGAATTTAAAAGCCCAGGCAGTGGCCAATTGGAGGAGCAGGCCTTGAGGACAGCATGCATCGTAAAGGGCCGGTGAGCTGCTGACAATAGACGCATGGGTACCATAGTTAAAGTGTACCATAGTTAAAGTTAAAGCAAGGCAAGGTGCGCTGTTGAAAAGAATTACGAATATTTAAAAAGTGGATTTAGGTGAGCCGCGCAGCACAAAAGTAAGGTGTGCAGCTGAAATGTTAAATCTAAAGCATGTTGTGTCGCATTGAAAATAAAAACAAAATAGTTAAAGTTATAGTGCGACGTCCAGGCAAGTGCTTTTTGGTAAATATAAAGCGGCCACACAAGAGTTGCGGCCACCATATTTTAAGTTAGAGCGAGATGTCGCAGCATGCCCTTTTTGTAAATATAAAAAGCGTTTAATAATGTGCAATAGCCAAGGATGGGGAGCGGGCGTGTACAGTGAGAGCTTTTTGTAAATATGAAGCGGCCAATAAAGCGCGACGTCCAAGCAGCTGTACCCAAAGAAGAGGAGAAAGCTTAAAACGAAACAAGGAAAGCCGTAGGGGGGGGGGGGGGGGGGGAGGGGGGGGAGGGGGGGGAGGGGGGGTAGGGGGGAGAGGGGGTGGGTCGGGAATGCGAACGAGGGGAGAAGTGTGGCAGGCAGATGGCTGCGCGGAGGGAAGCCGGATGGGGGCGGGAGAGCCTGGTGGGGGGGGGGGGGGGGGGCGCAAAGAGGAGAAAAGAAATGCGACACGGCGGGCAGGGGAGGGGGCGGAGCGGGTAAAAAAAAAACAAGACGGAGGGAAAGGCAGATAAGGGGAGGGCATTGCTGTGGGGAGGGGGTGGAGGAGAAATGCAGACGGCGGGCAGGGGAGGGGGCGGAGCGGGGAGAGCGGCATGTGGGTGTGAAGAAGCCGGGGCCTTTGAAGTGAAGCTAAGCTTCACTTCAAAAGGTGTCGGAGGAATGCGGCTGAGGGAACAGACGGCGATTGCGGCTGAGGGAACTGATGTGCACGCGCTTTTAAGCTCAATGCACATGCGCATTGAGCTTAAAAGTCACGGGCACTGCAAGGAATCGCCACGATTCCTTGCTTGTTAGTTAAAGAGTGGTTAAGCCGCAATAGGCTCGCAAGCTCGATGCGCATGCGCATCGACAGGCGAGACCTAAAAAGGGTAAACAAACAGTACACGCACTGGGAGATGATTCTTGGGGAGTACAGGCAGAGGTGGAGAACAGGAGACTAAGGAGAGAGAAGACCGACCGGTCATTGTGGGGAGGGAAAGGTGAGTTCAGAGCATGAAGTAGAAAATCCAAGCGCTTCTGGTTTTATATTTCAGTGCTACAATAGGATATGTACATCAGTTGATATCTGTTGGCAACGACTAAAGGGTGCTGGAGCGCAGGCGTCCATTTGACATCAGTCCAACGGAATGCACCAAAAACAGAAAAAAAAACAATTGATGGTACTCAAAGGGTTACTAGGATGCAGCAGCGGAATCGGGATTGTCTGAGAGTCTTACATATCAGTACATCTTAAGGAAACCGAGCCATGGATATTGCCTAAGGATGTGAACAGAGATTAACCGAGTACAGGTTATTATTCTAGGCTTTTAAATTATATGAAGTTTCAACCTTTTGTACAAAAAGCATGCAACATTAAAAGTGCTCACTTCCTACATAAACAGTAATGATTGCAGATCTACATTCTTCCTCAGACTGATGGATATTACCTAAGAGCTCCTGCAGCATGTCAGCAAACTCCTCTGTAATGGGTTGGGCCTCCCCTGGGCAGACCAGCTCTTCAGTACCCGCTTCGGCCTCCTCTGGGCAGCCCAACTCTTCAGTCATTAGTTGGGGCTCCCCTAAGCAGACCAACTCTTCAGTTATTTGTTGAGTTTCCTCTCGGCAGACCAACTCTTCAGTACCTGGTTGTGTCTCCACCAAGCAAACCAACTCTTCAGTCATGGGTTGGCCCTCCTCCAAGGAGGCCAGCTCTTCAGTCATGGGTTGGCCCTCCTCCAAGGAGGCCAACTCTTCAGTCATGGGTTGGCCCTCCTCCAAGGAGGCCAACTCTTCAGTCATTGGTTGGGCCTCCTCCAAGGAGGCCAACTCTTCAGTCATTGGTTGGTCCTGCTCCAAGGAGACCAACTCTTCAGTCATTGGTTGGTCCTGCTCCAAGGAGACCAACTCTTCAGTCATTGGTTGGCCCTGCTCCAAGGAGACCAACTCTTCAGTCATTGGTTGGGCCTCCTCCAAGGAGGCCAACTCTTCAGTCATTGATTTGGTTTCCACTAGGCAAATCAAATTGTCAGTACCGGTTTGAGTCCCCTGCAAGCAGAGCAACTCTTCAGTTATAGGTTGAGAATCCTTCAAGCGGACAAACTCTTCAGTTATTTGTTGGGTGTCCTCCAGGCAGCTCAATTCCTCAGGCAGCGGTTGGCTTTCCATCTGCATTTCAGATTTTTCACTTAAAGGTTTGTTAACCGTGAGGGAAACTGGTCCTTCGTCCATTGGCTGGATTCCCTCTTGTTGACTTGAGGCTGTATTCAACTGGTGGCTCTCCATGTGAGAGTGTTCAACAGCCACTGGCTGGCAGTCCTTAATCTTGTAAGTCTCTTCACTCATAGTTTGATTGTCCATGTGGTGGTCTAAATTTACTTGTATTGCTTGGTTCTCCTGCAGCTCACCTGATTCTTCACTAACAGGCAGGTTCTCCTCCAACTGACCTAAACTTTCCATCACTGAATGCCTCTTTTCCAGTGGGAACAATTCCTCGTTAGCCGACTGTTCATCTTCCAACTGGCCGACAGTTTCCACCAGTGGTTGGTTCTCTTCAGGAGGGAATGCCTGTTTTGGATGGTTCTCCGCGGGTAGGCCTAATTCTTCAATCATGGGCAGCCTCTCCTCCAGCTGTACAGACTCTTCATTCTGTATCTGGGGCCCAGCTGAGTGGATCAATTCCTCCATCATTGGTTGCATTTCCTCCAGATGGAATAATTCTTTACTCTCAGACTGCTTTACTTCTGGCTGAATTACTTCTTCCGTCAAAGGTTCACCTTTCTCCAAATGAAATGATTTATCACTCACTGGTTGGTTCTCCTGCAGCCAAGTTGGGTTTTCCACCAGTATCTCGCTCTCCTCTAAGTGGAAAGATTTTTCACTAGGTGCCTGGTTCTCCTCTAGCTGACAAAATCTTTCACTTATTGGCTGGCTGACATCGAGGTGATTTGGTATTCCACTGATTGGTTGATTGTCCTGCATTTGGAATAATTCTTCACGTTTTACCTGTTTAACCCTCAGATTGCCACATTCATTCACTATTTGCTGCTTCCCCTCTGACTGGCACCACCGTTCACTCACTGGTTGGTGCTCTTCCACCATGCATGACTCCTCCACTCTTGGTTGGATCTCCTCTGACTGCCACAGTTCTTCACTCATTTCCAGGTCACCCTCCTCTTGGTTTAATTCTGTTTTCACTGGTTGTTTTTCCACTTGGTGGCTGAGGTCTTCTGTGATAGGCTCGCTCTGCTCTTGTTGGCACCAATCTACACTTACACTCTGGTCTCCTACCAGCTGGGTCGTCTCGTCTGCTATTGGCTGGCTCTGCCCTTGCTGGCACCACTCTTGACTTAATGGCTGGTGTCCCTCCAGCTGGCTCGTCTCTTCTACTCTAGGCCGGTTCTGCTCTTGCTGGCACCACTCTTCACTTACAAGCGGGTCACCCTCCAGCTGGCTCATCCCGTCTACCATTTGCTGGCTCTGCCCTTGCTGGCACCATTCTTCACTTACTGGCTGGTGTCCCTCCAGCTGGTTCGTCTCTTCTTCCATTGGCTGGCTCTGCTCTGGCTGGCACCACTCTTCACTTACTGGCTGGACACCCTCCAGAATGCTCGGATCTTCTACCATCGGCTGGTTCTGCTCTGGCTGGCACACCCCTTCACTTACTGCCTGGTGTCCCTCCAGTTGGCTTGCTTCTTCTACAATAGTTTGACTATGTTCTTGCTGACACCATTCTAAACTTACTGGCTGCTGATTTCCTACCGGCTGGCTCGGCTCTTCTACCCTAGGCTGGCTTTGTTCTTGCTGGTTTCTCTCCAGCTGGCTCAGATCTTCTTCCATCGGACGGTTCTGCTCTGGCTGGCACCATTCTTCACTTACAAGCGGGTCACCCTCCAGCTGGCTCAGATCTTCTTCCATCGGACGGTTCTGCTCTGGCTGGCACCACTCTTCACTTACTGGCTGGTGTCCCTCCAGCTGGCTCGTCTCTTCTACCAATGGCTGACTCTGCCCTTCCTGGCACCACTCTTCACTTGCTAACTGGACACCCTCCTGCTGGCTCGTCTCTTCTACCCGGGGCTGGTTCTGCTTTTGCTGGCACAATTCCTCTCTTAATGACAGGTCTCTTTCAAGATGGCTCGGATCTTCAGTGATAGGCTGACTCTGCCCTTGCTGGCACAACTCTTCACTTACTGGCTGGTGTCCCTCCAGCTGGCTTGGATATTCTTCTATTGGCTGGCTTTGTCCCTGCTGGCACCATGCTTCACTTACTGGTTGGTGTCCCTCCAGCTGGCTCATCTCTACTACCCTGGGCCGGTTCTGCTCTTCGCTTACTAGCTGGTCACCCTCCAGCTGACTCAGATCTTCTACCATCGGCTGGTTCTGCTCTGGCTGGCACCATTTTTCACTTACTGGCTGGTGTCCTTCCAGTTGGCTCGGATAGTCTACTTTCGGCTCCCTCTGCTCTTGCTGGCACAATTCTTCTCTTACTGACAGGTCTCTTTCAAGATGGCTTGGCTCTTCAGTCATAGGTTGGCTCTGCCCTTGCTGGCACAACTCTTCACTTACTGGCTGATCTCCTTCCAGCTGACTCAGGTCTTCTTCCATCGGCTGGCTCAGCTGTTTCTGACACGATTCTTCACTAACTGGCAGATCTACCTCCAGCTGGCTCAGATATTCTACTGTAGGCTTGCTCTGCTCTTGCGGACACCAGTCTTCCCTTAATGGCTGGTCTCTCGCCAGCTGGCTTGCGTCTTCTGTTATAGGTTGGCTCTGCCGTTGCTGGCACCAGTCTTCCCTTAATGGTTGGTCTCTCGCCAGCTGGCTTGAGTCTTCTGTTATAGGTTGGCTTAGCTCTTGCTGGCACAGGTCTTCTCTTACTGGTTGGTTTGCATCCAACTGGCTCTGCTCTTCTGTGACAGGCTGGTACTGCTCCATCTCGGAGCTTTCTTTAGTTATTGGCTGCTTTTCCTTTAAGTGGACTAAATCTTTGCTCGCTAAGTAGCTTGCCTCCACTGGTCCCATTTCTTCCATCACATGCTCATTTTCCTCCTCATCACACACTTCTTTGCTCTTGGGACACGTCTCCTCCAGATGATGCAATACTTCATGGGGTTGTTGGTTTCCCTGCTCTCCTGTGAGAGGGTGGTTTTCCTCTTGCTGACTCACTGCCTCACTCGCTGATGGCTTTCTGTCTACGTTGACTAAATCTTCGCTCACTGAGCGGCTCACCTCCATCAGACTCATTTCTTCATTCACAGATTGGTTCTCTCCCCTCTTGCCCAATTCGCCGCTCCTTGGACATGTCTCCTCTAAATGGTGCAATACTGGACCCTCTGGGTGTTTTTTCTCCACGTTTTCCAAACCTTCACTTATTGGTTGATTGCTACTCAGTTCGCTGGATTCTTGCATTGTGTGTTGCTTATCCTCCAACTGGCACCATGCAGCACTTGTTGATTTCTGTTTTTGTAGTGGGCAGAGTTCTTCAACCTGTGCACGGTTCGCTTCTGAATGGCTCCATGCTCCAGTGTCTGTACTGTGCTCCTTCAGCTGGCTCTGCTCCTCCATCCGTGATTTGCTCTCCGTGAGGCAGGGTTCAACTTCATGTACTGATGCTGGCTTATTAAGCTCCAGTTGATGCCAATGGACACTTACTGTTTGCTTATCCTCCATGTGAGATAAATCTTCCCGTTCTGTTTCGTTCACCTCTGGCTGGCTTGAGTCTTCAATCGCTTGCTCAGGTACCTTGGCCCATTCTTCACTCATTGACTGGTGTCCCTCAAGTTGTGAGGATTCTTCGATTGATGCTGGAGTCTGCTTTAACTGGCACCATATTTCACTCCCTGGCTGGCTCTGCTCCGGCTGACTTGATTCTTCGGTGATTGGTTGGCCCCCCTCTACCTGGCTCCATTCTCCATGTATTGGTTGGTTCTCCTCTGGTTGGCCTGATTCTTCTTTTGTAGTGCTGCTCGGTTCCATATGGCACCAATCTTCGCTCACTGCTGGTTTCTCCTCTAGCTGGGCCGTTTCTTCCATTCTCTCTTGATTTTCTTCCAGAAGACACAACTCTCTGCTAATTTCATGCTTTTCTGCATGTTGGATTAGATCTCGACTCACGGTTTGATTTCCATCAAGATGGCCTGATGCTTTCATCGTTGGTTGTTTGGTCTCTTGCATGTACGAGTCATCACGTATTGGTTGGATATCTTCTAGGTGGGCTGAGTCGCTACTCATTTCTTGATTCCCCTCAAGCTGGTCTGAGCCTTCCGCTGCCGGTTGATATTTTGCCAGCTGGAACAATTCTTCACTTGCTGACTGTTTCTCATTCAGCTGACTCAAATCTAAAATGATAGGTTGGTTTTCTTCCATATGTTGGGATTCTTCACTTTGATGGGTCCTCCCCAGTTGCTGTAGTACTTCATTCACTGCTTGATTCTCTGACAACTGGGTTAAATGTTCACTTATTGTTTGGACCCTTTCAAGCTGGACTAATTGGACTATTAGTTGTTGGTTTCCATGCAGCTGGCGCCATTCTTCCACTGCAGGTTGGTTGGCTTCCAGCGGGCTCAATTCTCTTATCATAAAGTCTTTATCCTCACGCTGGCACAATTCTTTACTCAATGGCTGGTTCCCATCTAACTGGCCAGATTCGGCCACTGTTGGTTGAGGACTGTCACGCTGGCTCAGGTCTCTTATCGCTTGTTGCTGTCGTGGAGGTGAGCGCACAGGTTCATTTAAGGGCGGGGTCTCATCTAGCTGGCCAGATTCGGCCACTGTTGGTTGAGGACTGTCACGCTGGCTCAGGTCTCTTATCGCTTGTTGCTTCCGTGGAGGTGAGCGCACAGGTTCATGTATTGGTGGGGTCTCATCTAGCTGCCTTAGTTCCTTATGCCTTTGCTGGTCCCCATCCAGCTCATTCCCATCGTCACGTAATCGTTTGAGCCTCTTCGGCCGGCAGGGGGCATTCCTTTTCGGCTGTTCCCGTTCCACTGGATAACATTCTTTATTTATTTGCTGATGCTGCTCCAGATGTCCCCGTTCGGCACTTCTTGACTTCGGCCTTCCCAGCGGACATGATTCCGGGCTTCCCTGCAGGAGTGGCGATTCTGCTCTTAGTGCTGTGTTCTGCTCGACCGGGCTTGACTCTTCGTCACTCATTGAATCATTCTCATCCAGGCCAGCAGATTCTCCACTCGAAATTTCTTGCATCTCCAGCTGCCTTAGGAGATTTGAAACTTGAGCACGCAATTGTTTTTCTCGTCTTACAGCGTGTTGAATGCTTTCAAGCAGTTTTTCTTGCCTTTCCAGTGACTTGTCAAGGGCCATCTTCAAGGTTTTAGGACTGCTGGCACAATAATAGCTGTGTTCCTGAAAGAAGGAAAGAGACGGGTTAATTACTGGCACCAAAAGAAGGATATTCGACAGGCAAACGTTTCCACCACAGGACAGACACGTCTACACCAGCTGACATGAACTCGGTGTCATCGACTTAACTCTAATGTTATGTACATTACTAGGGAATTACTCGTGTGTTTCGAGTCAATCAGAAACACGGTCATCCACCTTGAGGTTCTCTTTCAGGAAGCACCAAGAAGGTGAATACTTCCAAAGGCAGTTGAAAATGCCAATATCAATAAATATATAATATTTGTGTCCTCTGGTACCCACTATGAGCATCTACATGTTGTAGGAAGCAGTATTTACAATTTGGAAAAGGGATAACAGGATCAACTAACAAAAGTAAAACGGGTATAGAATCTTAGAAGTGAATTCCCATAAAGTGAACATGTTTACTGACAACAAGGTTTGGTTAAGCACTGATTTTAACAATTACATATCAGCCAAATCAATCGAATGTAATCCCAACACAGGCCCAGCAATTCCAAAATCAGAGGTACACACAATCAACAATAACAGGTCGTTGCCGATGATGTAATAATGATGATGTTATAAGGTTTATAAGTAGAAGGGCCACTGTTATCGCCCAGAAGAAGCAGGGTGAGAAGGAGAGGGCATACTCCGGCCTTAGTATTAGCCTATCCGGGACAAGTGCATGCTTAAACTCTGGACCACTGAAGGGCACAGACCATAGGCATAGCTGAAAACAGCATTTGTACAGCTCCGGAGTCCAAGGAAAAATAAGTATTTCAGCACATGATACCCAATATTTACCATTTCCTGTTTACAGTATTATGATTTGTGGATAAAGGTGAAGTACCTCCGGACTTGGAAATCTGTGTTTCTCTTTTTATACAGCTGCCCCTCCAAAAGTGACAGAATCTGTGTAGTGCTAGTGATTAATCGCTTCCCACGGTCAGTACGTTCGATGGACCTACGGCAGATTGTGCCAATCACAGCCTTTGCATCATTCCCCTCAATCTGAATCTTCTGCTTTCTCTCACACTCACCGACTCTCACTCATAAGCCCTCTTGCATGTGTGCAGGATTTCATTGCCACACACCCATAGAACTTTGTCTGTCTGCTTTTCAAGGCCGTAAACACTTAACACTTCGCTATGTTTAAGGTGTGGTTAAGAAACCAGTGGTTACAACAAGGGGCGGCAATTTACATACTCCCTCTTAGAGATGATAAACAGTGCGGTCATTGTCCCCACTGCCCACTAGCAGAGACTTCGAGAAACCTTCAGAGGAAGGCTTTTTGCACAGATTGACTGGTCATATATCAGTTGCTAATTTCTGTTTGGTTGTTAAACTGGTACTAATGAGGTGACATATTTATGCACAGAGTAATGCCATGCGTAAAAATTGCAAAGTAATCAAGTGATACTATCAAATGTGCTGCATTATGCCACATAATTTGTCATTTCTTGCCGCATAATTTAATCAACCCCAATGCATAATTTGGTGCTAGCTATCTGTAAATAAAATCTGTCAAGTGCAAGTCCTCTCCCTTTACCACCACTTCTCTCTCCCCACCGCTCCTCCTCTTCTCTCGCTGCCGTCCATGGCTTTTGGGAGCATACATCGGCTGGGCCTGGCACAATGGTGTAGCAGCTCTCTTCCTAGAGCCCCACCCTGCCTCGCTGCTCTCTCTCACAGTTTTCCCCATCATCTGGGAATGGAGTTGTAGCTTCCTCTTCCTCCTCACAGGGAGGCTTTCATGACGTTCTTCAAAATTTATGACAAGTTAATGTAATGGTTCTCTGGTAGAACGCTTTAAAAATGAAGGACGCTATATTAAATGTGTTTACGCTTAAACAACACATTTAAATACAGGCAAGGACATCTCCTTAATAATCTCTTATAAGGTCTCAAAGGCGAGACTTATTGGCTATGCCAATGCTTGTTTAGATTCCCATCAAACAGGTTTTCGTCCCTCCCACTCTACCGAATTGATCATACTATCCGTCATGGACGATCTAAAAGGAAAGGTGGACGAGGACTGCACTCAGGCCCGGATTCTCCTGGGCCGGTCTGCAGCCTTCGATGCCGTCAACCATGATATATTGATGGAACGTATCGCTGCTGTGGGTCTCAGAGGGGCGGCCTTGAGTTGGTTTGAATACTTCTTAGAGCACCAGAAGCAATCAGTGTGACTTTTGCCCTCCAAAACCAGCATTGTTAATAAGAGCTGTGGAGTACCGCAGAGTTCTTCTCTATCCCCGCTGCTCTTTAACGTCTACATTCGCCCCCTCATATTTAGGCTTCGTCAGTTGGGGGTCTACAACTACGCTGACGACATGCAGCTGATCATTTCCATCGATGGCTCAACAATCTCCAATGAGTTTCTTAGGAATACCATGCCATTCATCAGGAATTGGATGAACAATAATCAATTAAAACTGAACTCTGAAAAAAATGAAATCATCATCCCCAAATACAAACCCCTGCGGACTCGCCCCCGGAGCGAGGCCATGGACCTACTCCAAAGAATACCATTAAGAGCCTAGGCATACAGATCGACTCAGATCTTTCCATGAGCTCGCAGATAGGCTCGGTTGCCTCTGCATGTCAGAAATTGTGAATAATCAGAAGGTTTTCAGTAGAGAGGCCAACATCCAAATCATTATTGCTTTGATTTTATCAAAAATTGATTCTGCAAATGCGATTTACTTAGGCCTCACGCAAAATCAGAAATACCGCCTGCCACAGATACAAAATCAAGCCGCCAGAATTACCATCAACTGTCATAACAGGCCGCTGCTGAAAGAGCTCCACTGGCTTCCTGTGGAGCAGCGCTCCATGTTTAGGGTGTGGCGTCTTGGCGCTGGGTGGGTAAATGGGGGGACTGCGTCACCTAACTCCAGAGATTTAGATTGAAGAGAACAGCCAGGTTTATAGCGATTTCCTGAAGATGGACCGATTAGATTGGAGCCGCATCATGGGTGGCAGTTTATTCCATAACTTGGCCGCACAACGAGAGCGTTTCCGACCCTGCACCTTGCTCTGTGGATTTTTGGGGTGTGGGTGAGACCTGTGTTTGTGGATCGGAGGGTTCTTTTGGGGGAGTACCATGAGAACACCTTCTGGATCTCCTCCGAGACCCCTCCTTATAGAGCTTTGTGCACCAGACAGAGGGCCTCAAATTCCACTCTTTGCTGGACGGGGAGCCAGTGTAATGTCCTTATGCCAGCCGAGGTGGAATGGCCTTTCGGAATGTTTAGCAGCTGTCGGGCAGCGGTATTTTGCAAAGATTGTAATTTCCTCATCTGACACTTATCAATACCCATAAAGAGCGAGTTACAATAATCTAGTTTTGAAAGAAAAAGCGCTACTGTAGTTGTAGTTCTAAGGGAAAAATTCTTCCGCAAACTTTTCAGAAGAAAGAAGCAGGTGGTCAAAATGTTGACCTGGCCTGAGAAATTGAGCTGATCATCAAAGATCACTCCAAGATTCCTAACTTTGGAGGATGGACGAGGGCATTCACCCGCCTCAGACGCCCACCAGGTGTTGTTCCAGAGTGGGAGGCCTTTGCCAAACTGCAGGACTTCAGTCTTGTCAGTATTTATTTTGAGGACATGAATGCTCATCCAGCTCATAATTTCCATCAAACAGGCATGGAAACTGCGGGCCACGGTCTCAGGTTGTTCAGATACCGATATTATTACCTTAGAATCGTCTGCATACGAGAAATCCATGTTTCCTGATAAAACTGGCCAGTGGGGCAATATATACGTTAAAGAGCGTTGGTGACAGAGCGGAGCCCTGAGGTACTCCGTGTGGGAGGTGGAAGGTGTCGGACTGAAGACTCTCCCAGTGGATGTTCTGCACTCTTCCCGCTGGGAAGGAGGAGAGAAGGGCCAGCGCGGCACACATGATTTACAGTGTCAAATACTGCTGATAGGTCCAGGAGAATGAGTACCGCTCTGCCCCCTTATCCATCACCTTCTGTATCTCCTCAGAGGCCATTATCAAGGCTGTCTCTGTAGAACGACAAGGCCTGAAGCCATGGTCTGTCAGGTCAAGCAGGTCGTTGAACTCTAGGTATTGTATTAGCTCCTTGTTAGTGGCTTTTTCAAGAATTTTAGCTACTGGTGGTAACCCTGAGATTGGGCAATAGTTTTTGGTTTCAGTGGGATCAAGGGCTGGGTTTTTGAGAATTGGCCTGATGCAAGCGTTGTTCCAAGCGGAAGGGTATATGCCGGTTTCAATGACTTGGTTTAAAAGGGGGGTTCGACGTGTACAAATGTTTCTAGGGACAAGGTGCATTGTGGCTGGGGGACAGGGGTCAGTCGGGGAACCTGGCTTCATGGATCGAAGACAATGGTTAGCCTCCTCCTGAGATAGCTGCTTAAAACAGGTTAGCTGACAGTGGGCTGTCCTCTCCTCCATAAGTGGAGTATCACAGGCAACAATAGCACTGGGCAAGTTGAGAAGGTCGTTGTAGATCAACTGTACTTTATTTTGAAAAAAGGTGGCCAGCTTATTGCAGAAGTCGTGATCCAGTCTAAAGTGATTAGCCTGTTGAGGTTCAGCTAGCAGTTGAACAGATTTAAAGAGTTCCTTGGAGGAGTTTCTAGCAGCCTCAATTTTTGCAGTAAAGTCGGCACACTTTGCTTCCATGATTGCCTCTTTATAAAGTTCTAAGTTTAAATTGTACGCTGCTTTAAGCTCCGTGCTGTAATCGGATCGCCAAATATGTTCGCTTCTCCTATATTTAATCTTTACACGTTTGACGTCCGGTCCGTACCATGGAGCAGGTTTCAAACCTCTTTTAACTAGGATTGTAGTTTCAGGGGCAGCATGGTTTACAGCATTCCGAATCCAGTTGTCGAAACAGATGCAACTGTTTAAAACAGGATGCATCCTGTTCAAAGCTTTACACGGCACAAGTCCCAAGTATATATCCTCAAGAATTCACAAATACTCCCCACAGCGCACCCTAAGATCCATGCACATGAATCTACTGGTAGCCCCCAGATTCAGACGCAAACTGACAGGAAGGTCGCGTTTTTCAATACAGGACCCCAATTCTGGAACTCTCTGCCTACATCTCTGAGATTTGAAACAGACCACTTGCGATTTAGAAACAAGCTGAAGTCCTGGCTTTTTACCCAGCCTTACAGTTAGACATGGACTTCTTCACAGGTGACTCCAGAATTAAAACACAGCGCCAAGAGACCTGCAGGTGAATGTACACTTTAGAAATTTACAATAACATAACATTTATCTGGACATTCTAGTTATTAAGTGTTAACCTCGTGTGTAAAAATGTTATCTCAGTGTATATCTGTACAATCTTCTACAGTAGGCCTGGATAGTTCGACCCCGCTGCCCAGAGAGAGTCAATTGCTGAACGGGAGTGCTACGTCATCCAGTCAGAGAGCACAAATTGGTGGCACATTTGAGCCCCCAATAAGACCGGTTAAAGCAAAGGCTGCTAAGCTGAACCTACACCATCCAGATGCTGCGCCGTGCCACAGGAGCCAGACCCGGAGGTGGGGAGGGGGTCTCCCACATGCCCCTCAGCCCGACCCCCCCAAAAAAACTCAACCTACAGGGCGTTTGGTGCCTTCTTGGAAAATTCCCAAAGTTGGCCAACATCTAACGGAAGTGCCACCCCCAACCCTGACATAGCGCTTTCTAAAACCAACCAGCTGGATAATCTCCGCACTTTTAAGGTGGAGCTGCACAACAAGTTGAGGCAAGATCTCATGCAGGGCCTGGCAGATCTGGGCGCAATAATAGCTGCCCTGAGAACAGATGTTCCCTTAGTGGGGCAACGCATCCTGGAAGTGGAGGGGCGCTTCGAAGTGGTGGAGACAACACACACCATGACTGCTGAGAAAGGTACTGCATTGGAAGCCCAGCTCAATAATGCCACCAAGAGACTGGAAGACCTCGAAAATGTGTCAAGGGAAGAAATCCTCTGCATTCGAGGACTGAGCGGGAAGATCCTGGACAGCAACTGTGAGAAGTTTACCTGGTATATGCTGTCCACTAATTACAGTGGGCACCCTGTACGATTCCAAACAACCCTTATGGTAATTTAACCGCATGCGTGCTGCGGTCATTTTTGCGCTGTGCGGCTTTGTTCGATTTACCGCGTTACATGACAAGCTGAGCTCGTCATGAGCATGGAAGGGGTTAAGAGGTCACAGATAACCTTAGAACGCTATCCAAGTGGTAACTGTGTAGAGAAGCCTTCAGACATAGTCTTGAAGGAATGTAAAGCAGCTTGTTTTACAAGAATGCAACCTTATTGTATTGGTTAAATGAAAGGAGAACCACACAGTAGTTATAGAAATATGTATTTATTACTATAACACACTCTAAGTACGACACAGTATCTTCTACACGAAGTTTCTCGCAAAGCACATAATACTGTAGCACAGAAACAATAGTAAATAGCACTAATACACAGTGGGCTCCAGGGGAAGACCAAACCATATACTAAAATAGTGGTATAAAAACCATGACTCGAGTCGAGACAGAGTCTAGAGGATGTAAAATCTCTGAGACCCCGAGGAACCCCCAAGGTGAGTAAGTAGGGACCCCGCGGAGGACGGGTGCAGTGTGGGAAAACGACCGCGTGCGACGTACAATTCTAATGGAGAGTTGAGGTTGCCGTTTTAAGGTTTAAAGACCCTTCTAAGTGGACTTTGAAGAAACCCAGTGGAACTTAGGAGGTTAGAGATCCAACCCACCGTGGATACCGTGGTACCAGAATTACCTATCCCAGGGAAGCCGGGTGCATGGGTCTGAAGTGGCGTCGGAAACAACCGCTGATCTCTATGGAGGACTTCGAAGAAGAGCCACTGCTGGGAAGAAGAAAAGTGTCTGTCGGAATCCAAAGGTGGACTCTTGATGAAGAGTACCTGAAGGCAGAGGGGACAGAGTCTGGGTCACTGGGGAGTGACCAGCGGCTCGGTAGACGAATGACCACTGATGTCGGGGGCTTCAGGTGCGTTGAGGGGGTTCTTGACTATGCAGCCACAAGGACCAGGAGACGTCTAGGACGATCAGGAGCCGCATGCGAGCTGTCCCACGAAGGAGGTCAGGTGCTGAGGAGTCAGTGTCCGGCTGGAGCACCAACAAGCCTTGGCACGGCAACCCAAGCAGGAGGTCAAGGAAGGTTACGGTTTTGACCAGCAAGGTCCAGGAGACTGACCAAACACAGGGGAGTCAGGGCAAGCCTGGAGCAACCAGGAGAGCCCAAGATAAGCAGAGTTGACCCTCAAGAGGACCCACAGGCCGGAGGCACAAGAGTTGCGAGGGGACCTCGAGCAGTTTCACAAAGCAGCAGCCCACGGAGTACTTGGTGCCAAGAGGCCGGAGTTCTTTGTAGGAAATGGTGCCAGAGGTTGTGGCTACTTGGAGCCCAGTGCTCTTCTTTTGGAAATGCCAACAAGCATATGCACTTGCAAAAGTATGCAGTGCACAGGGGTATGGGTAATGCAGCCCCCACGAGGGATTCTGACTTCAAACTTGGTAAGAGGGCAGCTTGGACCTTGAGGGACCTGGAAACCCACCTCCTGTGTTGCTGGAGCCTTTGGAGTCTGTAGGAACTCAAGAGCAGCAGACCGGTCGGTTGAGATGTGGTGGCTGCAGTTGCAGGGGAGGGACTCCTTCACTCCAAGGGAGATATTTTCAGTTGTCCTTGATGCTCCACATCTCCTGCACGGATCCCGTATGCTGCACGGGCACAGACGATGCTTCAGACTCAGAGGGAGACGAAGTCGGACCCAAACGAAGTCCACACGGTCGAAGTTTAGAGGTTTCGGATTCAGAATCTTGTTCATGTCGAATATAGGGTCCTATAGACAGGTAAGCCCCTTTGTACCCACAGGAGAGGGTTGGACAGATTCAGGGGACCCTTCCAGGAGAGGGTTCTGGAGAGAGGGGAGGTTACTCCCATGTCGTTTGTCCAGTTTCGTGCCAGAGTAGGAGCCAACGGCTCCTAGGACTAGTTTGAACAGGACTATGCACACGGACACCAAATGTGCCCCTCATGCAGACTTGCTGTCGCTAGCATGCGCACCCACCCATCCCAAAATACACTAAATCCTGTTTCGGAGGTGGTCACACCTTCCTATGACAGGATGCCTATTGTGCTGCCATCCCCTGCTCGAGCTTGGCTCAGCAGCAGGAGGGCAGAAATGTGTCTCTGGTCAGCAGCAACCATTTTGGGCTGCCCGGGACTAGAAGGCTGGCACCGGATAGACCAGTGACCCCACGAAGGACGCTTCTGATGGGTGGAATCATACTTCCCACAGGGGTATGATTCCACAATGTTTGACACCAAATACAATAGGGTTACTTTCAGCCATTTTAGAGTTGGTCATCACGCGGTCGCATAATGCGACTCTATATGTCGTAAATTGCTGTAATACTAACAACCGGGGAGAGTGTACTCCGTAGGCTGCACAGGTGTCCTGCTCATGCAGTGGCACGCTCTCACTTAGAACCAAGCACCCTGCCTTCAGGAATGTTAAGGCCTGCTATAGGGGTGACATCGTTTTTAAGTGAAGTGACCCTTAGATATAGTAAACCTACATCTTAAGTAAGTGGTGCATGCACCAGCTTAGACAGGCTGCAATGGCAGGCCTGTAGGTTCCATTTTGCATGGCCTCTCATGGGTGGTATAATGCATGCCCATGGGAGGCCTCTGGGGTACCTATGCCCTGGGTACATGGGTACCATATACTAGGGGCTGACAGGGATACCCCACTATCCAATCTGGAGTGTCCCTAAGTACATGACATAATAGCTAAGGGAGAAAGCAGATGGACGTGGGTCCCGATTAGCAGAATCCCAGTTGGACTAGTCAATAACCGTACCACATGAAGCAAAAAGTGGGGGTAACCATAAGAAGCAGATCCTACTTTCCTAAGGCAACCTAGAATCCTTTGTAGTGGGCATGCTCTCTACTCTCTAGGAGATAATCGGCGCATCCCAGAGATGAACGTATCATGCTCCACTATTTCTTAGAAATGGAGAAAGTCTTTCAACATGCTAAGTAAGCAGAAGAGGTGAACTTTCCAGACTACTTGTGCACAATCTTCCAGGACGTTTCCAAACTGATGCTGCAGAGGCGAGGAGCATTTTCTACCCATAACTCAGATGCTAAGAAACTGTGCCATACGCTACAGATGGACATGTCCCTTTGGTTTCACCTTTGAACTGGGCAACAAACGCCATACTGTCTCAGACTTCCAGGGAGCGGCCTCCCTCCTCGGCATTACGATTGAGATCATCCCCAGCAACTCACGAGCAGGGGACAATGCACCCGGCCCCTCGCAAGAGCAACAAGATAATCGATGTCGCACGCGACCATAAACAGGGCTATGTTGTGCTAGTGGGACTGAGGCTGCCAGCGGGATGAATGCTGAGGAATGTGCCTGGCACCGGAGCCGCCGAATAAGTGCTTATGGGAGTGCCCTAAGGGGTCAAGAATGGCTCTGGTGCCACAGAGACTCAGCCCTGGGGAATAACGCAACAACGACAGATGGCTTGGCTGCTGGCATGGCTTACAGTAAACACCTCCTACTCTTGACAAGGGGGACCAGTGGGACAGGAGGCTGAGGAGCTGAGACGGCTCTCGCGTGGCGGGCCAATGCCAGTGTGATACAAATGAGTTATCAGGGAGTAGGGACAAGATATGCTTTAAGATATGGCGTGGCCGCGCGGGAGCAGGAGGACCACCCACGGAATGCTCCCTCGTAGGCCGGCATTGAACTGTAAATGTTTGGCTTTGAGGGAGAGGGGTTTCTGGAGGAGGGTGTCGGCTGAAGAGATGGGCCTCCTGCCTCTTCATCCAGTGGTGCGGGGTACAGACTCGGCCCTCATGCACTGGTCTGCAAGTGCGACCCATCGCCGCTCCAAGCTGTACACCACATATGCTTTTGGGTTGTCTGTAAATTAATGTTTACTTTTCAGTTTAGGAATGTTACTGGTGAAATGGCAATTCTGGGGGGAATGGAACACCAGGGGAGGGAACACCATAGTGTTGTCCTTAAAGAGGTCTTAGTCGAGACATTATCTCCTTTGGCTATTAGTTCAGGATTGTTAAACATTTCAGGTCAACCTAACTTACTAAAACTGCTTTTACATAGTTTAGCCAAGGTGTGCTGAACACAAGGTTAAAAGCCAAACGATCTTTGAGACAAGACAGTTAACACGTTTTTCAGGGCATAGCCAGACCGATAACCATAAGAGAAGAGGCCACATCTGCAAGATATCATCTAACACCCTAGGCCAAGTTCCTCGTGGATAATAAAAGTTGGTGAGTTTGAGGAAGGCATTAGAACCTTCTTACATTTGCTCTCTACTACCATTAAAGCAGATGCAGATAACTGCAAATATCACAGCCAAAGGCCGTGATAGGGGCACACCTTGTGTATTCTTTTGTGTGGGAATACACTACAGCGGAACACCAGACAGTTCAGGGCACAGATATCTGCAAGCCTCTCTCCATTCTCGTTCATTACGCCGAGGCCATGGTTGCCCATGATTTCTTTGTACCCAGTGTTGTTGCTTCTAATCTTGGCATGGAGGTCCCCCATCCGTATGGTGATGTCACAATCAAGGCATTTCGTCATGATGGACGGGAGTCTTTTGTAAAACTGTTCTTTTTCTTAATTTTTGCTGTCACTTGTAAGAGCATAGCACTGCATAACATGCATGTTGCTCCTCTGTTTCTTTGTGAGGAAAGTCCCTGTGATGATTCTGAGATTGTAGGCTTCCCATCTAATCAGAGCTCAGTTGGCTGCTGGCATTGGCATCGGTACTACTACGAGTATGTGGGCGTTCTCCTCCTCATTTCCAGATCCAGTAGCATTCCTCCTGGAGCCAGTCTTTGCTGTCTGGACTGTGTACATCTGGTCTCGCTTATGCCAAGCAGGACAAGGTTGTTTTTCATAATCTCCGCAGCTACTTGGGCCATCTTTTTTTTTATATATATTTTTATTGATTATAATACAAGAGGAAAAATGGCCATAACGGGAGTCATACAGTAGAACACATTACAGCAGTGAGCGGGCAGATAGGTAGACGAAATACATATCAATTAAAGGCATCTGTAAATCAACAATAAAGGCATACAACTGGAGCAAAATAATGCGTTACAGATCACCAACAGCCACCATTATCAGCGCCATTCCACCCGTAGATCAGGATAATAGATATCAACTACTTGACACCCGAATATGAGAAACAGTGCAACTCAGGATAATACGCCGCATCTCTTGTAAAAAGGAAAAAGGGAAAAGGAAGAAAAGGCCATAGAAACAAAATAAAGGAAAAAAAAAAAAAAAAACATCCCCCCACCCTGCACTCCTGCAGATGGCTACGGCCTAACCCCACTAGCAGCGTGCCTGTCGCCCACTAAACTAAACCCCAAGGAAGGGAAAAGATGTTTATTCCTCGCGCCGATCGGAGAGCGCCATTTTGGATTGGGGGAAGCTCTCTCTGTGGGAGCGCCATCTTGCTGAGGGAGAGCCACTCGCCCTGCCAGGACCCACGTGACCTTTTGGTCAGGCTTCTTAACATGGTGGAGGGACTGGCGCGCAGCGACGGCGCGCAGCGGACGCGCCGTAGACGCGCCGGAGGTGCGCCAGAGGTAAGCCCGTTTGCGCCCGTTCGCGCAACGGACGCGCATAGGGCCGCTGCCTCTGGCAACCCGCTCCCTTCCCCTCGGGTTTACTCCCACTCGGACCTGTGTGCTCTGAGACCACCGCGTGACCCGGTAACACACGGTCCCTGCACTCGTTCGCCGCCCCAGCCACTCCTCTGTGGGTTGCTTAATGTGCGGTCACTCTGCAAACACCACACGGAGATCGCCTTTCTGGTTGAATCCTCCGGGCTGGATGTGTTGTTTATGACGGAGACCTGGACTCGGGAGGACTGCCTAGTAGAACTCGGCTTGGCCTGTCCCCCGGGCTTCAAAATTATCCATACTCCGCGCCCACTAAATCGTGGCGGCGGAATTGGAATTATTTTCCGCGAACAGCTGGATGTTTCTCAGCTTAAAATCGGCGAAGTTTCGGGTTTCGAGCTTATGGGTTTTTCATTCAGTAACCCAGAGAGAACGCTGCTATCTGGCGTGTTATGCTATAGACCGCCGGGCTCGGCCTCGTCGCTGCCGGAGTTCCTGGACCTAGTGTATGATCTTTCCAACACCCATTCTAATCTACTTGTCCTGGGAGATTTTAATCTCTGGCAGGGGGGCCCTTTAGATGGAGCTTTTACCTCACTCTGCCAGGCTTTGGCCGATATCCACCTGCAACAACTGGTTGGCTCCCCGACTCACAGGGGTGGTCACATGCTCGACCTCATCTTTGCGGGCGCCCACTTGGCGGTGATCATTGACATCTTAGTCCAATATTGGACGGATCACGCGCTGGTGGTCTTCTCCCTATGCCTTGGGAACAATCCCCCGGAGGCTTCAGGGGTGGGACTCTCGCAAGTGGGTCGACCGTGGTCTAGACTGCTTAGTCTAGCGCCACTACCCTCTTTGATATCTGCCAATTTTGGCCTGGGGAACTCAGTGGAAGACAGCTACTCCTCCTTCTGCCGGTCTATTACCGAGTCACTCGATAACATCGTGCCTCTTCGGAAAGCAAGAGCGAGGGCGAATCGGGCCTTTCCTTGGTTTACGGTGGAGTTACAACACCTGAAGCTGAGCTGTAAACGGGCAGAGAGAGCATGGAGAAGGGATTACTCCCCCTCGGCTAAAGTCCTGTTTAGACTCGCACTGAGAGGTTACAAGGAGCAGATCAAGCAGGCCAAGACGTCTTTTATACAAACATCCTTATTACAGGCGCCTAATAAATCTCAAGCCTTGTTTAAGATTGTTAAAGACTTGTCCCACCCGGTCTGCGCGGCTAACTCCGTGCGAGCCTCTCAGGCTTTATGCGACTCGCTGGCGCTGGCCTTCGAGGAGAAGACCGCTAAGATTCTGGCTGGCCTCACACCTCCTGCAACTGAGGAGGCCTGCCTTGCGAGCCCTTCTGACAGGGGGCGGGGAGCCTCGGGCAGCCAACCCCAGAGGGTCACCGGGGTTCTGGATCTGGGCGCTCTGAGCGGCTCACCCAGTCGACCCCAACCGACGGTTATGGGAGCTCCGGGTGAGCAGTCCAGTCGACCCCAGACAAGCACTGCTGTCTCTGTTCTGGGAGCTCCGGCCAGCTCACCCAGTCGACCCCAACCGACGGCTATGGGAGCTCCGGGTGAGCAGTCCAGTCGACCCCAGACAAGCACTGCTGTCTTTGTTCTGGGAGCTCCGGCCAGCTCACCCAGTCGACCCCAACCGACGGATATGGGAGCTCCGGGTGAGCAGCCCAGTCGACCCCTGACAAGCACTGCTGTCCCTGACCTGGGAGCTCCGGGTAACTCACCCAGTCGACCCCAGCCAGTTGGCGTGGAAGCTCCGGTGGAGCAGCTCAGTCGACCCCAGAGAGGCACTAGTGTCTCTGTTTTGGGAGCTCCGGCCTGCTCACCCAGTCGACCCCAGCCGGGTGGCGAGGGAGCTCCGGTGGAGCAGGCCAGTCGACCCCAATGGAGCACAAGTGTCGCCGAGCTGGGAGCTCCGGGCAGCTTATCCAGTCGACCCCAGCCAGTCGGTGTGGGAGCTCCGGTGGGGCAGCCCAGTCGACCCCAGCCAGCTGGCGTGGGAGCTCCGGGTTGCTCCCCCAGTCGACCCCAGCCGGCCGCGGCGGCCTCTGGGGCGGGCGATCTGATCTTCTCACCACCGCGGTTGGATTCCTTCCCTCTCCCGTCCTTTGAAGAATTCTGTAAAATGGCTTGTTCGGTGTCATCTGGATCTCCGCTCGATCCACTGCCCCCCAAATTTTGGAAAACTTTTCAGGAAGAACTGTTCCCGCCTCTGTTTTCAATCTGTCGCCAATCGCTGGAATCGGCTTCTGTCCCGGGCTGCTGGAAACTAGCAGTGGTGTCGCCTCTGCTAAAAAAGCCAACCTTGGATCCAGCCGTCCTTTCCAACTACAGACCGATTTCCTTGCTCCCCTTTCCAATCAAGATCTTGGAGAAATGGGTAACTCGCTCTCTCTCCGGCTACCTGGAACATATTGGGTGGTTCGATGAGGCCCAGTTTGGCTTCCGACCTGGTCACGGGACGGAGACCGCACTTGTGACCGTGTTGGATAACCTGCGTTCGCGTGTCGACAGTGGTCGGGCAGCCTTTTTGGTGCTGCTCGACATGTCGGCCGCGTTCGACACGGTCTGCCATCGGACCCTGGTTCAGAGGCTGGAAGAGTGCGGGATTTGCGAGGGGGCCAGAGACTGGCTGATGTCATATCTCGAGGGCAGGCAACAGCTGGTGTCACTTCCGCCTTTCAGCTCGGAACCAAGGAAAATCGGACAGGGGGTGCCACAGGGCTCGGCCATCAGCCCGCTATTGTTTAATCTGTACCTCCGTCCACTTGTCCAGCTAATAAAATCTTTTGGGGTCTCGGCATTTAATTATGCCGACGATACTCAGCTGGTGTTTTCCTTGGAAGGAAGCAATGCAATCTCGCTGAACACCTTCCATCGCTGCATGGCAGCTACAGCAGATTGGCTTCAAGCAAATTCTTTGCAATTTAATAGCTCGAAGACGGAGGTGCTTCACTGTTCCACTGATCGGATCCCGCGGGTTTTACCCACCGACTTCTGGCCCAGCACTTTTTCCGAACTGGTGTCGGCATCGGAGTCAGCCCGTAATTTAGGGGTCATGTTCGGCCCTAATTTACAACTTGACCTACATGTTAACAAAACCACGGGAACATGTATGATGCTGCTCCGCATGCTCCGCAGAGTCTTGCCTCTGCTTCCTGCTCGATCCAGGCCGGAGGTAGTCCGTGGGACTATTTTAAGTCGGCTGGATTACTGTAACGGCCTCCTTTTGGGGGCCCCAAAAAATCTGATTGGGAAACTGCAGAGGGTGCAGAATATGGCTGCTAAACTGGCCCTTTCGCGTCCCAGATCCAGCTCCTCTACTCTGGCGCTTCGTGACTTGCACTGGCTCCCGGTAGAACTACGGGTCCAATTTAAAGCGGCCTGTTTGGTATTTAGAGCGGTTCACCTCTTAGGCCCCCTTCCATTACAAAACATGTTTGCATGGTATTCTGCCCCACGGCTTCTGCGGTCGTCATCGGCCCACCTTCTGGTGGTGCCCAGGTTTCAAAGAGTGAGGATGGGCGGCCGCTCATTTAGAGTGGCGGCAGCTAAATTGTGGAACTCTCTCCCACTCACTCTCAGGAGCTGCAAGGACTATCTTCCATTCAGGAAAGCCTTAAAAACTCATCTCTTTCCTAAGTAATGGTTGCGCGTCTGCTCTAGTCTTGTGCGATGGGTTCTCTGATCAAAGCGCCAGGATGCCCTCTGGGTGACAGGTCTGCGCTATAAAAGTATGCGAAATAAATAAATAAATAAATAAATGGACGAGGAAATGTCATACAATACAAGCTTCCGGACTCCCCTCCCCCGTCAAAGCAGACAACCCCTACCGTCATACAAAGCGAGATAAAGAAAACAAGTAAGCAAACAGATAGGGGAAGTTATAAAAAAAAAAAACGCCTAACTCCCGGAGCAGCAGAGGCAACAAATCCCGTATCAAACAAAGCCATTGTATCGAACCCAGACAATCAAACTCCGCCCTGGCCCCTCCGATCAATCGTACGAACACCACCCGGCAGAACCAAAAGGAAGTCATTGTATCGAACTCAGACAGTCAAATTCAACCCTGGCCCTTCCGATCCATCGCACAAACCCCATCCAGTAGAACCACCATATTAGCAGGAGAGTCAAAACGTTTTAGGAAATGGAGACCAATACAGCCAGAAAGGGTCAAAAATGTTAAGTCTCGAAGTCCACCAAATATACGAAAGTCAGTCCAAAAAGTACTGAAGGAAGTCTCCAGGAGTAAAAGAATGAATGGGTCCTGCGCGGGTGATGGCTCTGTTGATTGTATTAGTTGTTCAGGGGTTCCAGTAACGTACCACTTTGCTCGTGCGCAGACAAATGGCACCAGGTCTTGTGTCTGTTCGGGGTCCTCCTCTCGGGTTAAACCAAGCTTCGCGGGATCACCGTTTGTTGCAGGTCTGACAGAGGGCCGGAGTCCGGTCTCGAACACACAGTCTCGATCCTTACGGTTAGTTTGTGGAAAATGGCTTCCATTTGCGAGTGAAGAGCCCCGATGGCGGCCATTACGATCCTCAGCGATGGCCCACACTCCGTCCGATCCATCTCCGCTCGCACGATAACAAAGCAGATCCTTAACCCCGAAGGCCGGCAACTCCGGGGAAACAGGCAGGAGCGGGGTGGACGGAAGCAACGGGCGACATGTAGGTTTAGCGATCTTTACACCGCCGCCGCGAGCGGGGGTCCCACCCGCGGACCCCGAGAGAGGCAGCAGTGTCCCCGGGACCTGGCCCCCCACCCACAGCCGCAGACACGTCTTGTCGCCGTCCTTTCAGTAATCGCCGGACCTGAAACCACCACCAGGATCGAAAGGATAAACTTCACTCCGATGAGACCGGACTCTGCCAGGTACCCGCGGCCGATGTTGTTCAACTGAAACCCGGCTGGGTCAGTACTCGAGGCCCCGGCTCACACGCTGGGATAGGCCGGAAATGACGTTTGGGGAATAGCTGCTCCAATCAAGTCGATAAATACTCCAGGATTGCACCCCTAGGCTCAGCAACGATTCAGACACACGGGAGTCGGGCGGGAGGTCAGGATTAATTACAGGATAGATCCGCAAGCGACGGAGGTCGACGGAGCCGGGAGCTTATGCGGCCATCTTGGTTGCTAGCGTAGCTCCTCCTCCTACTTGGGCCATCTTACCTGCTTCGTACGTGGTCCTCAGGATCCCTGTCCCGATGGTGATGGTCTTGGTTGAAAGCAGGTGGATCCGTTTTATGGCTTCCAGGGATCTCTGGCTTTCATCACAATGCATCGCGGGCCTCCGTGAAGGAGATTCCTCTCTCCCCAAGGCCAGGATGTCTTTTGGTTGACATTACTGTACCTAGGATATTTTTTTACATATCAGGGTACCTAACCCCACGCATAAATCTCCTCCTTTCGCCGCTGGGCTTGGGAGAATCCATGGCGGAGTTCACCTACTCCTTGGGGTGGAAAATATATTTCAATGTATAGTACGGATTGGAAGTGCACCCCCATACTCAACACCCATGTCCCACAATGCATCTCTTAGGTGCTGAAGAGGGTTGGGACGCTAGGTGAAGCACTCCAAATTTGGTGACAATGCCCAGTGCAGGAAGGATGTATCTAAGCTACTCCAGATGGCACTAACCTATCCGATACCCACTACAACAGAAGTCATGCTCCTTGGCCTGAAACATTTCAATTTGATACAAATGTCCAAGGATGAATGCCACATGTGCCTTCAATGCCTTGGAGCCACAACATTAACCATAGCCTTCCACTGGCAAAAACTGCATGCCCTCCGCCCATGCAGTGAGCTATTGTGGCTACGGAGCACCTGACAAGGTTGCAGGTGCCCCACTTGGCCTGTGAAGCAAAATGGAGAACATTAATTAACCACCTGAGTGGAGGACAGGTAAGTCTAAGCCGCTCACCCCCCACGTTGGCAGGGGGTGGATCTCTTTCGCTGACGATCACAAGGTGAGCCACCTATAATGCAATGCGAGAAACGGCATTGATGGGACCAACCAGGGTGCTCCGGGACATCGGGCGGCCTACCCTGGCCGATGTACCTCCAGGTTGATGCAGTGGGACAGTTTAGCCTTCTGCAGTTGGGAGGGGCAGGCGAAGGGAGGTGGGGAGTTGTGAAGCAAGTAGATAATGTACAGAAAGGGTTTACAAGGCACCTATCATATAGATTGGTATGTTGAGCTCCCTGTGAGCATCGTTAGCGGACAGGTACTGATGACCCGTGCTGATCTCTCTTGGAAAAAGCATCATTGTAATGGAATAAACTTGCCTTATTTAAAAATACCAGTAAAATATTCCAAACCAAAAATAAAGCACAGATCTGCCGCTATCAAACAGGAATGCAATCCCTTCAGAAAGCATGTTAACAGATCACTGAGGGCAATATAATACGATCATCAATCCAGAGCGGACACTGGCTATAAAAGCACAACGGAGGTCTCAGACCCCACTGACATCAATACAGTGAGCAGAGCAAAACAGACCGTATGCACAATATCACAGGCCGAGCTCAATAAATCAACAGCAATGACCGTTACCCTTCAAGCCTCGTGCAAGGACGTCACATAACACTGCCAACTCTCCACAAACAGCCAGTGGTGCCAACATCACATCGTGCAGGTAGCACACAGCACGATATTGGATTACTATTACTTGGGGTTGGTAACTCACCATCTCAAGGAATAATCACAACCACTGTCAGGTTAAACCATCAAAGTCACTCAACCTGAGCTCAAACCTCCAGCAGCATGGCACAGAGCAGACAGGCTTAATGTGGGTCAATGTGTTAAGTATTTATACAGTAACAACATCAAAATGCAAGATAATAAAAACCCAAAACTAATTAAGAAAAATAGTGTCAATTTAATGAAAACAAGAATACCACAATGACATAAATCCAATAAGCGAAACTGGAGATAAGAATTTTTAAAGTTTTGAGTAGAAACGGCACCAAAAAAGCAAAACGTGCAAATGATAATAGACCGGGACCTATGGGTAATTTGATTCCCAACGGCGATAGAGTGGGGTCAGATGTACTAACCAAGTTCTTCCTGTTCAAAGGTGTCACTCCAGACTCGGTGGCCCGATTTATATCTTGGCAATATGTGTGCTCAGTCGCAAAGGCAATGGAGACTACATGCCAGCAAGACAACGGTCCGTCCGCCAAATTGAAAAGTGGGAGGACCTTAGGTTTATTCACGGCGGGGCCTCCTCTGTCTCAGCCTTGAATAAACCCCTCTGACAGCCCTGTGTAGTAAGGGTCGTCGGAGGAAGATCTCCAATTCCACCCACCTCATTCAGATTGGCAGAATTAGAGTTCAGTTTTCACTATCTGTCAATGTAAGGAAAACTCTGACGGTAAGGGGCAGTGAGAACTGCATAATGCTCCCCTCGCCACTGGAGAGGACTTCTACGGCGAGGGAAGCCTTTTTCTTTTTATTTTGAAAAAGAAAATACAGCTTCAGGATTTTCTGTTTGAAAATATAAAAGAACACTGTTTGGTGCAGGGCTCTTTCATGTTGATAAAGTCCTGCACCAAACTGTAAACAGCACTGTCAGGAACCGCCGTCACCGTGGTGCCTGCCAATGCTTTACGAATGACCGCCGGCTTGGCAGTCAATTCTAAATTAGGGAGGAGTACTTTACTCCCTCTCACTGACGGAGAAATGTGTTGCCCGCCTATATATAAACTAGGCTCTTAGTCTTTTAAGAGCCAACCAACTAGAAGAGTCCACTTCTAAGGCTGGCAGCACCTCAGGAGAGGCATTTAGAGACCCAGAGGGTGTCAGAAAGAGGTCAACAGCATTTGCAACTAGTCAGCTGGGCACTTTCAGGAAAAGGATGGTTTACAGCCGGTTGTCTTTTTGCAGCCACGCAGTCAGTTATCCACTTCTTTGTTCTGGGTACAAGAGGGAGCAAATGCAGTCATACAGGGCTCTTCTGAGGTTACCGAGAGGAGGTCCAATCCTCTTCTGATCTCCCTAAGTTCGGAAAGAGTTTTGAAGAAGTTACATGGGGATGCCACATTTCTGCCTGGCACTAGCAAGTGGGTGGATGTGATTCCTGGCCACTCCCTAACCAACACAGTAAACGTTCCCAGGCCCTGACATACTTACTTTTGCAGCAGTTCTTGCTTGCTTTACTGCAAACAGGAACAAAATGCAATGTATCAGGGAAAATCCAAGATGGCGAAAGTCTTTGGCCGCACACAACTTGGGCTCTGAAGACTGGTTGTATATGTGAGAAGTGTACTTACTATAATAATTCTGGTGCCCTACCACATCTAACATTAAAATCGAGTTTGTAGCTGGCACTGTATACACAACAAACCCAGAGACAGACGACTGGAAGAACAAAAGCAGGGTCCTTCAGCAACCAGACAGGGGGGTCCACAAGAATGGTCTAATGTGCCCCAAGTACTACTTATGGCTGACCAGACGGTCAAGCAGGACCTGATAGCGCAGTGTCAAAGGATGCACACCGTCCTCACTCAGAATCTTCTGTGAGGTTCAGAAGATTCATCTTGGTCCATTCCGATCAGCCTATTGTTTGCTCCTGGGATCCATTTCCCTCCTTGGTCACTACTACTCAAGGCTCAGCACAGTGCTGGCATGAGATTATGCTAATTAGGCTTCAGACTGTTAAGCCAGGTAAAGTCATTTTCTAAAAGTTACCTTTTCTTAATATGTATTTAAAATTTGAATTTGCCACTGAATTTCATTTTAATAAATATGAAAGATTGTTGTGCGATTATTTTTCCAGCCGTCTCAATCCCGAGATACAGTATTAGTGTTTTAAGTTTACTCTGGTTTTCTACGGTGGACACCTGGGGTTGCCACACAGAGAACAGCTTTGAGGGCCATGTAACTGTAATGACACGGTAATATTAACTTTCTACATACCCCACTATTAAATACCATGCACCCTAATTTGTGGACTACAAGGCTGACATGGGGTGACGTACTAATACTTAAAAGGGAAGTTTTCCCCTGTCAAAAAAGTTTTTTTTAACAAGTTGAACTGCAGGCTTTACAAGGCAGCGGCCAGGCTACAATGGTGTCCTGATGCCATGTTTTCTTTTGTCACTCTTGTGGAAGGAACAATAAGTGCTGCAGTCCACAAGTGACTTAACTTTCCATGCCATATAGAAGAGTTAAATACACTGCAACGTACGAGAAGGCTCTTCCGCCTGTTCTGTTTCTCCGGATGTGGGGGGGTCTCTGCCAGGGCGCGGTCGGCGGATCGAAGGTTCATTTTGGGTATGTGGAAGGAGACACTCTCGTGGAGGTATTTGAGTCCAACTTTGTGGAGGGATTTGTAGACGTTGGTGACGAGTTTGAAGGTCATTCTTCTCGACGGGGAGCCAGTGGAGGTCTCGCAGGTGTTGGGTCATGTGTTTGTGCCGCAGAGTCCCGAGGAGGAGTCTGGCTGCGGCGTTCTGGATGGTGTGGAGCTTGTGTAGGAGAGTTCTGTTGATTCCGGCGTAGACGGCATTTCTGTACTCAAGTCTGCTGGTTATGAGAGCCTGGGTGACAGTCTTTCTGCATTCGTGGAGTATCCATTTGAGGGTTTTGCGGAGGATGCGAAGGCAGTTGAAACAGGTGGAGGCGATGGAGTTGATCTGGCGGGTCATGGTAAGGGAGGAGTCAAGGATGATGCGGAGGTTCCGTGCGTGGTCTACAGGGGTGGGTGGGGTCCCGAGTGCAGCGTCCCAGGCGGAGGTGCAGGGTCTGAGGAGGAGGACCTCGGTCTTCTCTGAGTTGAGCTTCAGGCATCTGTTTTTCATCCAGTGTGCGACATCCTTCATTCCTTCCTGGAAGCTGAGCCTGGTGTCTTTGGGGTTCTTCGTGAGGGAAAAGATGAGCTGGGTGTCGTCGGCGTAGAATACTATGCTGAGCCCATGCTGTCTGACGAAGGCCGCGAGGGAGGCCATGTAGATGTTGAAGAGCGTTGGGGTATAAAAAACAAGCAATAAGATAGGGTCCTGCAAAAGGTGATACATCGAGGGTGTCCACACAAGAAAGGCAGATTTCCTACAACTTACAAAGATCCAGTGGTAGCGGTGAAACACCTCACAGTGTTCACTTCAATCCACAGATAACCTGATGAGAGTTTATCACACTGAAGTCAACAAAAAATGGATGTGTTGATGATGAAATGAGGTGCATCTTGGTTCCAATGGCACAGTGAGCACAGGACCTATGTCTGGGCAACCTGTCCCACTTAGGGCTTGAAGGGTGGAATGCTTAAAGTAATCTCAGTCACTGGAAGTGTCTGTATGGGGCGGACAGCTCTCATGAGGGGAAGTGTCGGCACTCATTTCTATAAAGCTGGATTTTGTCTAGTGTGGCATGGGGGCAAAAACCAAAGCGACCACCAGTGGGTGAGATTAATTTAAGCATGCTATCCATCACTCTGTTGTTACAGCTGCTGCCCTACGTGTGACGGGTATGCCCACATGCCCAGTGCTCACTGTGCCACAGGACTCAAGTGGCACCTTACGGACAATCTCCAAATAGGTCAAAACCACTATCGGGTGCTTGTGGTCTCTTCTGGGGCGGACTGTTCTCATGAGAAGCATCGGTGCTGATTTGCACAATGAGGCCATATCTAGAGTGGCGAGGCAGGTGCAAAACAATGCATTCGAAAGTAGCAAGAGAGCGCCAGTGGCTGAAATTAATTCAAGCATTCCATCCATCACCTTGATGCTGCGGGCACTTATCATCCAGCGCTACCACCACCACGTCACAGAAGGCCAGCTGTTCTGCACAGTACTGCCATCAATGCACAAAGAGCAAGAAAGACTGTATGAAAGGCACTACCATCAATCCAGAGCTGGCAGAGCATATTTCATGCAGCCATCAACAGAGAGCAGCTGTACAGGCACCACAAAGCACTATAATCAGTCCCCGGGGAATAATCCATGCCAGACGCACACAGCATTTCAACCATTACAGAGAGCTGGTTTACATATATTACACAACACTTTCAGCAATCCATAGAGAGCTGCCATCTGGGTATCACACGGTACTTGAATCAGGACAAAGACGGCCAGGCCAGTATCACAGCGCGACAATCAATCCATAGAGAGCTGCCATGTCAGTATTACACAGCACTATCATTTATCCAGAGAGCTGGCTATCAGGCATCACACAGCACTGCCATCAATCCACACAGCACTGCAGAGTGGACAACACACAGCACTAAAATCAATCCACGGCGAGACAGTATCCAGCTTACATCAAGGAGACTTAAGGGATCAGTCCGGTCTTAAGGATTCGAAAAAACTGCTCTAAGAAAGAAGATTACTTTAGATACATTTCTAGTGAGAAGTTATCTATACAAATTACTGAGAGGAGATATGAAACGTACTTGGTACACTCCCAGAGGGTGTTTACTGATTCCCAAAACACGTAGACACAAATAAACTGGGCTGCGCAACTACTTTCAGTAGCAATACGAACCACTTCAAAAAGTCATCTGGCAAAACTGGAGGATCGTATCTGCATCGGAGCAACTTCAAAATGTATGAATATCCGCATTAATCTGTAATAGGAACCTAGGAAACAATTTGTTCATCCAAACACTGAAGTATGGAAGTCACGCCCAACAATAAGAGAACTCTTGGGTCTCCTCCGCCAAAGGACACCACAAATGTGGTAACTGCTTGGTTGGTAAATGCACTACAGAGGGAGAGGACATTTTCCACAACAACACTAATATCGAAAACTCATAACTCGCCAATTGCAATATATGCAACATAGTATATTTAATGCATTGGTTCCTGCAACAAGGCATATATTGGCCAAGTCAATCAGGAGATACGATGGAGAACTGTCCAACACAAATCAAGAGTAAGGTGCAAAACCAATCATGATCCTTCAGCCCAACACTTCTTGACCAATGAACCCTCAGACGATGAAATTAGATTATGGGACATATAACAAATAATAAGTGTAATATACTCAGACAAGAAGCCCTGATGATAATGAGATTGAGAACAGCAGAGCCTGGGCCAAATGTATTACCTGAGCCCAACAATTTTTCTCTCTCACTGATTTATACAAGTCACGTGTACAGGTGACAGAGTGAGTATCCCCCTTGTAACACCACAGCCTAACTCATTAACACATTGTCGCCTAACTTCATTAATAAATCACTAGTGAGTACAGTTAACAATCCATCATCTAGACGAGATGGATTAATTACAAAAATACACGTTCTTTCAGAGCTTCATCTTATCATACAAAGCCACCAGTTTTACACCCCCATCACGGTGAATACATGGTCAATTAAATGAACGGGTCTCAGGACCACATGTAACATCAAGAGTTCAAACATAAAACCTCTTTTAGTACCGGCCCAGGAACTCTAAGTATTCGGACTCACTGAACATACGAATACACAAGATCCTTTATGTGTTGAGTCCAACACATTAAATATCATCGCTCGTATCCAAGTCTTATACAAGACTACATTTTCCAGCAGTCCCAAGATGGCTGTCCAAACAGACGTCACATGCCATTGATACAGCACTGTACTTAAGTAATACTTATATCGAGTACAACGGAAAAGAAAAAAAAAAAACGTACAAGCAACTTCAGTAAGTAGGCACTGAGGAACTGGCTGACTACGGAGTATACTCATCGGGGACCGCAGCTCACTGAGACGGCCCTTTCTCCATTTGTCTACCATACCTGGGTCAAACCTATGGAAATACAAAACTAAAAAATAGTTTTGTATATTTATTGATTAATGGTGATCAATTTATTATTCTCAAATGTATTTTGTGCATATTTGTTTCTGCATTGTGTCCTGCACTAAAAATTAGGTATCGCCCTGAGGAATACCTCATCTACTTAGAGTCTCACTCTTGAGGTCAAAACGCGTCAGCATGTCATAGCGTTTTGAGGAGCATGAACTCATTCATTTAATTTTAAAAAAAAACATTTTATTGGCACTTTCATTGAAAAACAAGTTTGCAACATGGTGTGCTTTGTTGTTCACAATATGGATTATGGATGGCTCTGTACCAGTCAATGGTAGTGTCTTAAATAATAGTGTAGGGCCTCTATAAGTCCGTCTTGTCGTTATAGCTATGTTAGACACCACGTTTTGTATTTTACCAGTTATGCATGTACTGGCTGCTATATGTACAGCACTCAGATACCCGGGAGGGTCATGATCGCTCTTTATAAAACTCTGCAAATAAATAAATAAATGAGTACATTCTTAGGACTTTAGCAATATCACCTCTGCTAAAACCTCAATAACAATTCCGTACCCCCTACCTACTTGCCCGGTCCAATTACTATCCAAAGGGTAAAGCTATAATGTGTCTGTGCACTTCTACCGTCTGAGAGTGGGTCGAGTCGGGATGTCATGAGGGGGGGAGTCACGGGTCAGGGGCTTACATTTTATTTATTTATTTGCTGAGTATCCTAAAGCACTAACATGACCCTTATAGATATCAGAGCACTGTACACATAGCAGTCAGGACATATATAAAAGATAAAAAGTAAGGAAGGGAAATGTAGGGAGCAATGCAAGACACAAAAACAGACACCGTGTATCAGAATGGCATATGTGGATCCAGAGAAGTCCACATGAACATAATCGAGCCGAGTGCCTAAAGATAACGAGTGCAGCAATCCATCCATAAAAAGGCTTCCTACGGACCAGGCATGACGTCAATCTGAACGGGCTCTGCCTGTCACATAGGCTGTCTTTAGTCTATTTTAGTGCATGGGGGAAGCAATCCTCAACTAACTGAGGCTTGTCCAGCAGTTCTGCCCTCACTTGCTCGAGCCCCACCCCTGACTGGCATCCCTTCTAAGAGTAATGCTTTCATATTCAGTCTACCGTATTAGGTCGCTACGACATTTCGTTAGTTGAGGGCCTCTGGCACTCTTCCAATTAAAAATCATTTGTCTCTTGGTGGCCACTTGGCGTTTGGCAGGCCTAGGCAATAGTCCCAATAAGCACTTCGAGGGAAACCGCGATAAAGTTTGGTCGGTTACGTCATTAAGTAGAGCCAGCACGTCTACCCAGAAGTTAGTAAGATGTGCACCGCTCCACACCTTGTGCAGCATCTCGACACCCTCCTCGCCACACCTAGGGCACGACGCCCAGGAGGTCTAATATTTATTTATTCACATAAATCGGGCACTCCTCGAAACTCGCTGGATATTTTTTAAGACTTTTACCCAGTCCTCATCCGAGATTGAGGGGCAACAACCATCTCCCACTTTTCTCGCAAGTCATGAAGGGGGGTGACCATGTCTTCTTGGAGTGTGGTATATAAGCTGGTAATCGCTTAAGGTTTACCTGAAATTGTGCACGTGGCATGACATCCCCATGTGTCTCGAGCTCATCTTGTCCATTCCTACACTTCCTCCTTAATACTGCTGAAAAGCGCTCCAAACAGCAGGAACGGCCCTGCTGGTAAGTCATGCAGTTCCTCAAAGGATTGCAGTTTACCACCAGCATACACGTCTCCCAGTGTTTCAATACCTCGTGCTGCCCAGTCCAGTAACTGAGTCCTGGCATCTGCTCGTAAGAGGATCGACGTCCAGCCCACAGGTACTTCTGGCGTATAGGTGGTCTCCATTCTACATTTCAGCAGACAGCATGTCCAACAGAGTTTGGCCACTGACAGCCGCCATTCAGGCATCACGTAGCACTGCCATCGATCCACAGAGCAGGACTATAAAGTCATGAACACAGCACTACAGTTCTTCCAAGGAGCCGGCCAGTATGACACAGCACTAGATTCTATCCAGAGAGAGGGTCATGCCCGTATCAAAGGGCACTGGAATTGCTCCAGAGAGCCAGTCATGCCAGTACCCTGCAGCACACAGAGAGGCAGTCACACATTTATTTCACAACACTTACATCATTCCACAGAGTACCCATTGGTCAGGCAGCACAAAGCACTATACTCAAGCTACCGAAGATTGCAGTTCAGGACACACAACACGGCCAACAAGCCACTGAAACATAGCTGAGGAGTAACACAGCCATACACAGAGTCAGCATTGCACACACCACAGAGCATTACATGCAAGACACAGAGGTCAGCAGTGCAGGGACACACAGTACTACCAACAAGCCGCTGAAAGCTAGCTATGGAGGCATAGCACAGCCCCAGCCCTAATTCAGACACACAGATTGCTGCAGCAATACAATCAAACCACAGAGAGCAGGATGTGCAGACATCACAGAGCTTTACCAAGAATCCAGAGAAACATCCGGACACTATAATGCAACCAAAAAGGTTTAAAGCACGGATAGCAGGAGAAACGAGAACTGTAACGTACCGGCAGGACGTTGCTTGGGGTGATATCTACTTTGGGTGGGGTCTCTTTCGGCCTGGCACTCTGGTTGCTGTCACTTGCTGTTTCTGCAACAGCCAACGTTGAGTTCTTGGTAGTTCTTGGGCGAGGAGTTTTTTTCTAAAAGAAAAAAAGTTAATTAAATATTATCAGCACCTGTCAAAGTACAGTGAATATCTTCATTTTATAAACTCTAACATCAGACAGCAGAATGAAAACGTTCACCCATTCCCACACCGACAGCATTAGGGAGGTACTGATGTTATAGCTACCAATAAAGTTCTGAGATGAGGTAACTATCAGACGAAGATCACGCAACTCCTCCCTCGCCCAGTCTGTCGGTGAACCAGAGGCACAAAAAAACACAACTGAAGGCGGATGTTGGGCACTCTACTAAGAGTCGGTGCACCTGATGCAGATGCAGAAGGCACTATGAAAGGTTTGTGTGAACTGCTAAGAGAGCCGCTACACTCCTCTAATGATATGATTATCTCCTTTTCTGCTATGGTCACAATACCAGTCGTCCTTCTATTCCCACTTGATATTTTAGCCCCATCTCTCTGCAATGGCAACGTCTGTGCAGCGATTGTGAGAACAGATTCGAGTAGCCATCACTAATGCAGCTCAATGCAAGGTTCTTAATATGAGAAAGTTTTGGCAACCACATTCCATGTTTTTAAACCATTTTTCATTTTTGGAACAGTTCAAACAAATAACAGCACAGTGCAAGCAGTATGAGACACTTGTCACAGTGTTTTCAAACTTAAATATCTTTATCATTCTGATGAACGCAGAAAATACGCAGAACCAAAACCCGCATGATAATATTCCCCCCGTTTATCCCAGATCTTGGCATGCTTTCTGGGGCACCCTCCCGCTCTATCCACCAGCACCTCCTTTCTGGCACAGAAGTCCATGCCTCTGGTCTAGTCAGCCACGGTGGGGCCCTTCTCATCCCACCAATGTTTAGCAATTTCTCTTTTGGCGAGGAGCAGGCCCAATACAGCCATGGTCCTCGCGTAGCGTGACTCTCCACATTCGTCCATCACCCCAAGGAGCATCACACTCGGGTCAAAGTTTACTGTTCTGCCCACCACGTCTCCCAATATTTGCTCCATTTTTTTCTAATATTGTGATATCACTCACCATTCCCAGATTACTAGAGAACATGTGCCCCCAAGACTCTACATCTCATGCACTGAGCATCCTGTGCTCAACCCATCTCTCAGAGTCTGCATGGTTAGTAGGAGAATATATGGAAATACTTAAATCGGATAAGGCAGAGCTCAGAGGATAGCGCCAGCATCCTGGCAGTCATCTTAGTCTCTGTCCAAGCATCGTCATCATCCGGGGTCCCAACATCTTTTTCTCACTCAGCTTTTAGATCCACTTATGGATCTGGAGAAATGTTTAACAAAGAATTACAAATATTGGATACGCCTTTGTTCCAGAAATGTTCAGAAAGTATTCTGCCCTAGGGCGGGGAGGGGAGCATACAGAGATGACTATCAGGGGCGTACCTTTGCCGCACATAGCGGAAGAACTAAGTTTATGTAACTCATGTTCTGCCATCAATGTGTTGCATGATTTAATATGCTCTCAAGACAAAAGTATCCCCCAAATGGGAAATGCCCATCAGGTCACAAGAATGAAACCCACCCAGCAGGTGGGCCGTATGCAGAAGCCACATGACCTTCCATATGGGGCTCATTTCCGTCAAGGCCCCCTTGCCACTTGAAATGCTGCAACACCCCTCCCCCCAGTACATGTCGGGATATCTGGACACATAGCCTGGCCTGTTCCCAAATGGCTGGGTACAAACTGAGGTGGCAGGGTGGGCAAAAGAACAGTGGGTTGGAATGCTGCCCCGAGCATTGCCTATGGTTAGACTTACTGCAGGAATTTCTCGTCATCTTCAGTGTATTGGATGCATCAAGCAACAGTGCCAGCAGATCACATCAATCATGTGAGCCTATCTCTAGCTGAGTCATCTCATTCACCGTATAGCCAGTCACTCATTAGGACTAACTGCAAGGCCCAATAATATCGCTTTATGGCTGCCCGCCCCTTAGCAAAGGAAATGCATGAGTCTTGTTCTCACATGGAAAGCCAGAAATCAAGACCTAGAGATTCTGAAAAAAAGCCAATAGGAATTTTGCAAGGTATATCAAAATTAGGAAAAAGAAACCATTTTAAATAGCGCCCCACAACACATATAATCGAAATTAGTAATGTAGCCCAGGCCTTGAATTCAAACCTCAACTTTTCAAGCAATGGCGCAATATGTAACTCCCAACTTCTATACTGGCACAGCAAAATATCCAGACATAGGTAGTGGAGGTGGTCTCCAGCGCTCTGTATGGGGGTTGAGGACAGGGAAGAGAAAACTTTCAGACAGAGGAACAAATTAAACTTTTCCCAATTGACCTTAAGGCCGGCTGCGTATATTAAATGCTGAGTATCTCCTTGGTATGTGGAATGGAGTAGTCTAGGTGTCTTACAAAGAGAAGCATGTCATCAGCCTTAGGGGAAACTGTATCCTCGTGACCGTCGTCCCATTTAAACCCTTTTATTTGGAAGTCAATCCTTAGACATTTTGCCAGAGGCACTATGGCTACGGCAAAAACCATAGGTGAGAGAGGGCATCTCTGTCGAGAGTCTCTCTTAATTGTGAATTAGAACAAAAGGAATCCTGTGACTCGCACCCGTGCATGAGGGAATGCCTATTAAGACTGTTCGAATCGCCGAAAGCAGGGGCTGATATTCATCCGCTGCGGCACCTGATGACAATGCACCAAGTCAAAGGCATTTTCAAAATCTATTAATAATAGCCAATCATCCCCACATCACTCCTCTGCGTACGCCAGGATCACATGCAGGAATGTGAGAAAATATCTAATGCTTTTGGTGGGCATAACGCCATTTTGGTCACCACAACCCAAAGTTTAATTCACATAAGACAAAAGTGCTGCAAAGATTTGAGCTAATATTTGAGTCTCAACATTAATTAATGGAACGGGATGGGAGGAGGCGCACTCCTCGGCTACGTTAGATCGCTTGAGGATCACGGAGGTCGTTGCACTCCGTTAGTCATATGGGAGGAAGCCATTGTCAAGAGCCTCATCCAGAGTTCTCCGTGCAGAAGAGTGAAGCCGTGAAGAGTGACATCTAAGGCATTCAAGGGGAATGCCATGGGGTCTTGCCAGGCAACACTGCAGTGATGGACTGTTGGATCTCTTCAGCCGCGTTTGGGTTATCCAACTTTTACAGAACTGATGCAGACAAAGAATAGATTGGGAGATCTGTTGTGTATGGGGTTGTCTTGCTCAGGCTTGGGAGGGGCATGAACTGCATATAATTATGCATAGTAGGTCACAAATGAGTCCACAATGCTTTCGGCCGAGTGAACCACATACCCGTTGCTATTTCAAATTGAGTGGATTATTCTGGATGCCTGTTCCCGATTTGTGAGCAAAGACAGTAGTGTACCAGATTAGTCAGATGTTTCATATATCTGTACCAGCATGCTGGGTCTGGCTGCATGCACACTACCAAATAATGTTCCGTTCAACTCCATTTCATTCTAGTCTAATTGTCTCAGAGTAGGGGCCTGTTCTTCCAGCTAATTCTCTCTCTCCAGTGTAAGAATGTTGCTTTCTAGTATTACCTCCAATCGTTGGGCCCGATTCACAGAACTAATCTGAGACAAAATCCTAAACGTACTACTTTTTTGTATTCACAGAAGGCACTTAGTAGTAGTAAACTAACTTTACTACTACTAAATGCCTTCTGTGAATACAAAAAGTAGTAAGTTTAACCAAAAGCAGTCAGTGCCTTCTGTGAATACCAAATGTAGTAAGTTTACTAACATATATGTCGTCACTCATGCTCCGGGGAATATTAGAGAGTGCTAGAGGAGGCGGCCAAACCAGCATGAAATTTTAATATTCTGTGATTCTATTGAGGAGCAACTCTGCAAGTATCTTTCCTGTTAACCACCAGGTGTTCATGTCACAAGTCCCATGTCTACTCTGATCCGGAATTCCCTGCTCACTTTAACAGTGGTTGGAGAGGCTACATGGAAGAATCCCAGTCTGCCCGACTCTCCCCACCTCCACCCCCGGGGTAAAAAAAGAATCCATCCAAGAATGTGAACTTTGTGAAGATGTAGAATATGTGTATTATCGATCTGTCTTACAATGACGACACCAAAACTCTACCAACGGTGGATCATTAGCTGACTAGGCAACGCTAGTTGAGGCCATTGGTTTGGGGGTGTCCATCCCAACGTTCATCACTGCATTAAAGTCCCATGCAAACACAGTCGTCACCGCTGTAGTATCTGCAAGCAACTATGAGAACATGCAAAGTGTAACATCCATCGCGGAAGCGATAAAAACACTAATGTGTGTCCTTGGGTGACCACGTAACAACTGTGTCATACTTATGTATCTCCTAAGGTCGTCAGGACTGATTTAACAATCAATGGTAAGATTTTCCAGAAGAAAAGCGAGTTTACAGGAGCTGCGAACGTAGCCGGCATGATAAACTCTGACATAACCAAGTCACCCCAGAAACGCACATTTTGTACCTAATCGGTGAGTCTCTAACAACAGAGCCACCTCTGGTGCGGGCTGTTTATATATAGCAGAACGGCTCCCCTTTTGATCTTATTATCGAGCTCGCTGACATTCCAAGACATCACACAGTGTTACTTATATGTAGACATTTGCAGTGACGTGACGCCATATGTAAGGATGTGAAAATAATCTTGTAGCCTGTAATCACCTTCCATTTAAGACAACCAATCCTTCCAACACCAGGGTGTGGAGTGAGTGTGATTTTGGTGATAGCCTTTCACTTTGCCTCCACTGCATTTCTGAACCACTTTGGTAAGGTAAGCAACTTCATAACACAAACCCTCTATAATCCCCCAGAAATGAGTGGACACTTCAATTGTCACCAGGCCTGAAGAGCGTCAGAAAATTCCAAATTCTGCTCCATTGTGCTACAAATGACACCACCCCCCATATATGATCACAAACCCTCTCCAACTGGCAACTTCACTCCTCCAAAAGTAACTGAATTACTGAACATACTGGTGCAAAACATGAACATGTAGCATGCCTGCAGGACACTAGCCGATGTAGCATGACTACAGAACAATAACACGTGTAGCATGCCTAGAGAACACTAATACATGTAGCATACCAGAACACTAACACATGTAGCATGTCTACAGAACACCAACACACACAGCATACGTGCAGAACACCATTATATGAAGTATATCTACACGGTGCTGACCTGACTGTATCAGAACAAGTCGGCTTTTACTTGACACTTGAAGGTGGTTAGAGTTAGGAAGGGCAAGTCGTGGTCATCTTTGGTAACAAATCTAAACATCTAAAGCAGCTTCTTAACGATCAAACCCCTTCCTGTGCGTTTACCCATTTCAGTTCCTTTACGCTGCTCAGCCCCTTCCTTTGGACATAGTCTCCTTTCCCCATATTCAAGGCTTCTCTGGAAGCCCTCTTTCTTTATCTTCCCACTAACTACCCACACCTTCAAGCACATCTCACAACTACTTCCGCACCTGGTCCTTAACATCAGCCGCTCTCTCCAAATGTCTCTCTTAAATGGAATGTAATTAACGATTCTGCCGGTCTCAGTTCTCAAAAACTCGCCACAAGGACACCTCTTGTTGTCATTAGTGAATTTACTATATTGCCCCATGTACTCCTAGTCTAGCTATGCTAAGGGGTACTGTGAAACACTCATGCCTAGGGTAATACGCCTCTTTTTCTGGAGCGGTGGTTGGCCAGGAAGAGACAAAGAACCAGCAGAAGAGGAAGCAGAAGGTAGTGGAAAAATACAGAGCAACACTAGATACACTGGAGGCAACAGAGAACTGCCCCAGGAAGGACAATCTGGTAGGCAGAGGAGTCAAGGCCACAAAGGGCGGAACCGAAAGACCTCCCTGGTGAACCCTCAAACTATGGTTTCAATGGGCAACAGATAACACAGCACCATCTAACACTGAAGAGCTGAGTCCAGCAGAATCTGATTATGTCACAGACAGCATCCACCCTCACAAGAGTCCACTGCATGAGGACAACTAGCCCAAACGCAATCTCTTGCTTACAAGCAAGGGAAGTACTTAACTAGCCTGGTTTCACCGGGCACAACACGCCATGTTATGAGCTGCATGCACAGAGAGGACACAATGGCGCTTATCTGGGTTAAAACATGCCATATTACACATTAGGATAGTTTAGACATTTACTCAGTCACGGCCAGCAGTTTACAAACATTTTGATTTGTCTTTGTAAAATTGCCACTGTCCATTAATATTAAACTGTATAATTAGTTCTACAGACATTACTAAACATTGGGAATGTCATGGGGACTAAAGAAAAAGGGGAAATTCCATGTTACGTAAAACAATATTTTTATTTACATTGTCCATAAGTATACGAGATGGTGATAGTGCACATCACGAAGGAGTTCTGTGTAGTAGGAGTCATATTTAGGGCACAGAACTCCTCTGTGACTTGCAATAGCCTCACTACATATATTTTGGGACATTTTGTTCCTAACAAAGGATATCTTCCTTGGTGCATATGTAACATTAAACATAAAGCCTAAAGTATTGAGATCCAAGATGCACACATTGTAGATGGAATATAACGGGTGTATAACATCATTTAAGAATATGCAATTTAACGCGGTCTGACAGAAAGCACATGTCAAAGGTAGCCGCAGAGCTGGCGGAGACATAAAACACAGATGCAGCAGAGGAGTTTTCATTTTGTCCAACTTTACCCACTAGGGACAAGGAGGGACCCTGATGTAACAAGTTGTATTATGGCACAGGAAGGGCATGCACACACAACTTTAAACGGTCGAAACATTGATGATAGCAATAGGTGTTCATAAGAGTGTCTCGCATACTTCACACCAAAGAAATAAGGCTATATGCCTGAACGTACATGTAACGGACACTCAACTGGGTCGTTTGTGTACTTTATGTTCAATCATGAAATGTCCTGTGTATTAATCGTTTACATTTTTGGGATACTCCGTCAAACATTTGTTATTGTTTATGTTACATGACAGTCCAGTGTGTTTTCTTGATATGTCATAATCAGTGTTGCTCCACAATATATGATTGATAATATACTGTGTTTAATTCCATTTTTGTGTCAGGTTGATTTTCTACTTGTAAACCAGATGTATTGTACCTTTCAGTTGGCAATTCCTAGTCCATCAGGAGATAAATAAGGCTCGTTAAAAATAAATAAACTGTTTTAGGAGAAGGGCTGTCAGACAAAATTCAATAAACTCTCTTTAAAAGCACCTCTTGTCGACCAGAGTTTAGTGCTGTACCATTTTCACAGAGGCCATGTTAGATCAGAAATAAAAACCTCATTTTTCATCCTCACCTGCAGGTGTTTCGGGAAGTTGAAGATGGTGGGGACCGCCCCCTCTCGAAGGCGCACTGTCTGCCCCGTCCTGTCGAAGCACTCTTCTGTGAAGTGTGTGGAGCACAGGCTGCTGCTCTTTGTCGGCTGCCAAGGCTTGCCATTGGGCAACAAGCGGCGAAGCGCCAAAACCCATTTTTTTCTCCTCACAGGGTCTTTTGGGAACCTACAACAAGTGTCGAAACCAGAAGTGTGCTCAGAACAGGCTCAGATAACATCTCACTAAACCCACTGAGATCCCGTCCACGCTGAGGAGTCACTCAAAAAGATGTCACACAAGTCCCTGGGTATGTCAGCTCACAATACTGCAGTTTGCACTGTGTAGTTTAGAATGTCCTTCAAGCAGCATTTATATCCTTTATAGAAAAATTAATATACCAGCAAATATACAAAACAATATTTGGATTATTTGCATTTACCTTGTAAATACTTTCCGTTACTTTCTATTAAGCATAATGTTGCCAAGCATCAATTTAAGTGTAACAGTTTTTTTTGTTAAATCAACTTTGAAACGGGGGAAAGGATAACCAATTTTTGATCTAGCCATTATTTTGAGCAATTTGTTCCAAATGTTGCAATTCATTATCCAACATCCTCACCCCTCCTGTCTCAAGTATGAATGAAATGGGTCAGCTCAGCCCGAGAATCAATCATTGCATCCAAAAATTAGCCGAATAGGCATTTTTTCTAGACCACTTCTACAGGTTAACTGCAGAGAGGATCTGGTTGGAAAGAAAGTGCTTTCTGCATTACAGTTTGCCTTTCTGTAACTCACAGCGAACAAATCCAACTTGGCTAGATTGCTTCACTTTCTGAAAATATCCACTTGGCGACAATCTGTGCTCATACTTGTCAAGGTACCGTGGGAGAGAGCGGTGCTCCTAGCTGTCTTTGGTACAGAACGGCCAGAACCAAAGAGTGGCAGACTTCCTCCCCCTGTAGCTCAGACGTCCATCCCCGTGGCTCAGACTTCCTCCCCTCGCAGCTCAGACTTCCTCTCCCCGCAGCTCAGACTTCCTCCCCTCGCAGCTCAGACTTTCTCCCCCTGCGGCTCAGACTTTCTCCCCCTGCAGCTCAGACTTTCTCCCCCTGCAGCTCAGACTTTCTCCCCCCGCGGCTCAGACTTCCTTCCCCCGCGGCGCAGACTTCCTTCCCCCGCGGCGCAGACTTCCTTCCCCCGCGGCGCAAACTTCCTTCCCCCGCGGCGCAAACTTCCTTCCCCCGCGGCGTAGACTTCCTTCCCCCGCGGCGCAGACTTCCTTCCCCCGCGGCGCAGACTTCCTTCCCCCGCGGCGCAGACTTCCTTCCCCCGCGGCGCAAACTTCCTTCCCCCGCGGCGCAGACTTCCTTCCCCCGCGGCGCAGACTTCCTTCCACCGCGGCGCAGACTTCCTTCCACCGCGGCGCAGACTTCCTTCCACCGCGGCGCAGACTTCCTTCCCCCGCGGCACACACTTCCTTCCCCCGCGGCACACACTTCCTTCCCCCGCGGCACACACTTCCTTCCCCCGCGGTGCAGACTTCCTTCCCCCGCGGCGCAAACTTCCTTACCCCGCGGCGCAAACTTCCTTCCCCCGCGGCGCAAACTTCCTTCCCCCGCGGCGCAAACTTCCTTCCCCCGCGGCGTAGACTTCCTTCCCCCGCGGCACAGACTTCCTTCCCCCGTAGCTCATACTTCCTTCCCCCGTAGCTCAGACTTCCTTCCCCCGTAGCTCAGACTTCCTTCCCCTGTAGCTTAGACTTCCTTCCTCGCAGCTCAGACTTCCTCTGTGGCTTCCCGAAAGAAGGGTTACACCTCCTTTCAGAACAGGCCCCTCTTGTATCTTTCCTGGGAGTCGTTAGCACATCTTCTGAGGGGGGCAGAAAGTTGTCTCTGCGACAGGACCCCGTGTGCAACCAGTATAGGCATAGGGAACTAAAGGCAACTAAGCACAACTTTGTTAAAGTTGCACATTGCAACTTGTACCATTAATTTCGACCTGAGAATCAAGTCGGGTTTAATGTAACGAGTTGCTCGATACCCTGGATGACCCACTTAGGTTGCACCATTCCAGAGTTAGCACAGCTGAGGGGGGTCATCATGTAACTCTGCACTTGCTAATTGGCCGACCAAGCTTTTCCACAGTAAAATCAACAGTTCCTCAGTTTTACTATCAGAGCACGTAAAATTACATGTTCTGCCCATGGAATATGTTTCACTCTGCCTCCCTGCCAAAGGGCTCGATAAGCCTTCCTTAGAGGGTAATTACACATATACGAGGGCGAAGCCAGACTTTGCCATTGCTTTAAATGTCAAAGTGGGGCATGCAGTAAAAACTGCTCTTTCAGCCTACAAATTGTTTTACTTGTGTCCCACCCAGGGTGGCACAACCAGTGTTGCAATCCTTGGAGGGACCCTCAAACTTACATGCCCTGGGTACCATTCACTAGTGATTAACAGTTAAGTTAAGTAAAAGCCAAAAGTTACAAAGGCAATTACTAAATCAGGTACAGCTTCAAGTGACTCCACAGATTCCGACCAGGAGCCTCTTCCAGTATGCAAAAGGGAGAGAATGCCCTCCCCTTCCCGGCCACGTATGTCCAACTCCTCTCCGGCTAACCAGTTCACTTGTAATACTGAAAACATCATCCACCCTAAATTTTCGGATTGGGTCCTGCAAGACAAAGGGGAGGACACGCCCAAAAAAGATCCCAGAATGATTACTTCCCTAAAGAAGAACGGCAGAGACCCTAAGAAAGGGATCGATCGATCTTGGTGGGCATGCCGGGATAAATGTTGGATAATGCAGTTCCTCTGGCAAAGATTTTAGTAATAGCCTTGCAAGACAAGGAGGGAGTTCCTGGCATAGACCCAGAGATCCTTGCCGGGTGCATCCAGCTTGCAATTACCTCTTGGGCAATCCTAATTGTGCCATTTCGCTGAGAGAAGAAAATCTCTCCTCATCAGGATCGACCCAAAACTTACAGAGCATTCTGTGGCTTAAGTGGGTCCCTTTGCAAAGGGTCTGTTATTCTGTGACAAAGTGTGGTGAATCCACTTTGAAATAGCATAATCAGAACCTCCGGTCATGACCGAGAATAAAAACTTTTCTAGCATTCAAACCAAGTATTTTCAATTCTATTGAAGACACAGAGGCGAGGATTATTCCACCCGATCTTTGTACACAATAGGGTAAGAATTGTTTGCGGTCAATGTTTTTATTGTCAACTCATTATAATGTTTACACCGTGCATTGTTTTGAGAATTAAATAATTACGAAAAAGTTATGTTAATGTACACCCTCCCTTGTCCTGATGGGATTATAGATATTACAGGTCTTTGTTTTATTACAAGTTCTGATCAGAAAAAGGAGTGAAGGCGAGAGTGTTCACAGTTTCAGATAAATTATTTTTTGTACTGTCTGCTTTGTTGAGTTGTTGCCAGAGAAACATGCGGGAGCTGGCCTTACAGAAGTTTATTGTTTATGAACTGATTGTTCACAAGGAAAGAGGCAGGCGAGATGGTGAGCACATCTGATGTGGCTTGCAGATGTATGTTTGAAAGTAGGTTGTGGAAGAAAGCAAAAGCCTGCTCTAAAAAGTCTTAGAAAAGCCAAAGATGGTGTTGACAGTATATTAACTATCAGTAGCTATGTAGCAGGTTTCAAGAAATCTACTCACTTTGGCAAGTCAGTGTAGGAAGGTGGCTACCTGACTATGGTTACCCCAGATTTTTTGCCTGTGTTTAGCTAGTTTTTGACTTAGTTGACCTGGTTCCCTGCTAATCAGGGCCCCAGGCCATCTGCTCTCTCTGTAAAATGGATTCCATGTACCCTAGGTACATACCACAAATGGAAATGGACTCCTTGTCAGCCCCTGTATAAGGCACTATAGGTGCCCAGGGCATAGGGGCCACCAAGGCCTACCAGGGGCTGCAGCATATCTTTTGCCACCCCTGGCTGGTTCTTAAATTGACACAACTGGCTGATCACTCAGCTGGGGTAAGGTGGTGTAATCACCCCTTACTTAGATATAGTATACCTATATCTAAACCTATATCTGGACACATATTAACCTGTGAGCCACTCCTATGGAAGGCCTCATCAATCCTGGAGGCAGAGTGCGTGGTTTAATGGGAACAACTCCCTAAGCTGTTTCAGGATAATGCCATACCATATACTCTTAAGTGCCTTATAATCCTCGCGGTTACATAGCAACTCTGGTTTGGCTTTATCAAAACATGTCGTGTAAGGTGTCATACGATTTGGAATACTATCCCCTCGCCAGTTCTGGCGACGGGGATAGCATTCCACCCCTCTAGAGGGGTAAGACATGTTACTTTACTTAAATGCGGTTAATTTCTAAAAGGACCTTGGATCCACAAAATGGATGCCTCTGCCACAGACAAGAGTCTGACCCCCTGAAGCTGACCGAAACTCAGTCAAATGGGGCCTGGACAAAGGGTTTCCTGTCGCAGGGAGGTGTTACCACCCCCCAGACAGGAGATAGTGGATTGTAGCAGGGAGGTTTGAAAGAAACCAGACACTGCTTGGGGCGCACAAGGCTGCCCCTTGCATAATCCGGCCAAACCGGTTCTGGGGCACTCCAGACCTCATGCCAGGGCGGCCTGGACCATAGGAGGGGACCTAGCAGGTAATCCAGCCCCCAAAATTAGTATAAGACTGGGAGCAGTGCCAATGCACTTCAGATTATCCTGAAGAAACACAAGAACCGAAATTCTGGACCCTTCGACATCCTACTCGACGTAGAATCCCGAAGAATCTCCCTTGTGGTCAAGGAGTGACCACCCTGTGCAAACAGGCACCATCCAGCCATCGACGTCTGCTTTGTTGCAGTTCCAGCCGGAACTCGAGCGACAGAGATCGACGAGATCAAGCTTGCCTGCCTTCCAACAGCCCGATCCACAGTCCCTGCAGAGCTGAGACCCGTGGAGGCGACCGGAAGCGTGGGCCACGCCATCTTGGAAAGACCACGAGACGCTGACCGTGCAGCCCACGAGTGACCCTCGAAGCTGTACACCGGGGTTTGAGAAGCCCCAACCCTGAGCCACTCTTGCACCGAAGCTCACCCCTCTACACTCATCGAGTGCTGCGTGGGGCCCTTCTGCTACTTTTGGCTCAACGCGTTGGCCCGGTCACTTGCCAGCCGTCTTGTGGCCCCTGTGCCGACGAAACTTGAAATTCGACCTGCGATTCTGGTTGCTCCAGATTTGCACCAGCTCCCCTGAAAAGGAGCCCCCACTCTGACCCTCCTGGTTCGAGTGAGAAGCAATCTCCCGGTTCCGCGTGGATTGCTTTTGCCAAGTGTTGTTTGCTCCAATTCTGAAGCCGACAGCGCTGACGGCGAGAGCCTGCGTGGGACAGATCGTGACCCGCTCCTGGACGTCGCAGATGCCCCAGAGCCCACGTGACAGCGGAGAGAAGCTCCTCGACGACCACCTGATTGCGTCCGACATTGCCTGGTTCCGTCCTGGTTCCACCCTGGTCACTGCTGAGTGACCCAGACTCTGTCCCCTCTGCTTTCAGGTACTTTTCGACTTGAGTCCACCCTTGGACTCCACCGGACACTTCTCTTTCACCCCGCCTGCAGCCCTTTCAGCTTCAAGCACCAAGAGCCTGCGTGACGAAACCCGACTCAACTTCGACCCTGTGCACCTGCTTCCTGTGGGTGAGGTAACTTTGCTCCGCCGGTGTTCCCACACTGGTACACATCTCTAGGGTCTGTGTCTTAAGTTTTGTTCCTCTAGGTTCAGCGGAAGTGTCCTTAAACTCTAACTTTGTAACTTTTACGCACCATTGGTTAACATTGGTGCATGCGTGCGCTTTCTGCACTGCACCCGAATCCCGCTGGCTTTTCCCGACTTCAGCACTGCTTGTCCTGACTGCTCCCAGCGATTCCCTAGGCCCTAGGCCTAACCACTGTTCGATTGGTATCTCTTATACCACTTGTTTAGTATATGGTCTGAGTGGCCCCTCGCCCTCATCCATATTTGTGCAACTTTTGTATGTTATACAGTGCTTTTGATTTAACGCTTGTGCCCCTTTATTCATAAAGAATACTGGGGATTGTTTTAGTAATAAATACATATATTTTTATAATATATACTTGTGTGGTGTCCTTTCATTTGGTATTACAGGATTGTATGTGGTAAAACAGCTCGCTTAACACGACCTCTTAAGTTAAGCCTTTAGGCTGCTTAGTCCATGCTACCCCTAGGATAGCTTGTCTAACAAGGTTGACTTACAACCAGACACCATAAGGGATTGTTTGGTCTGATATCAGGTGGTTCCAGAATTGGAAACATCACCTATCAGGCCAACTTCTCACATTGGTGAGCAGCGGTGCGGATTTGAGCTTGCTGTTGTTTTACCATTGCAATCTTTTTATCAAATTGAAAGATCACATCAAGTACCTCTAGGTACATATAAATCAAAAGCTTAGCATATTTAAGTTCTACTGAACTTAGTAGTTGTAGGTTGAAGGGATTAGCACACCCTGACTACAACTCACTAGCCAGGTACAGTAGGCAAACACTTAGTGTAGGTAGGTGCATCACTTACACCACACTAGAGTCATGTCTGACGCAGGAAAAGCCTCAGGGTCTACTCCTGTGACAGTTGACCTTACCAAGGCAGCTTCCAGCTATGACAAATTAACCCGAAAGGACTTGATTGCCTTGTGCATCTCAAGAGGGTTAACAAGGGGCAGAAGTCCCACCAGTCCTATCCTGATAGCCATTCTAGAGCAGGATGACTTAGAGAAGGGAAATGCAGCTCCCTTAGAATCAGGAGATGGAGTGAACCCCCCTGTAACTGACATCACTCCAGAGGAGGAAGAAGAAGAGGAAGAAGAGGAGGAGGATGGTTCAGACATAGAAGATCCTGAAGATCAGGAACTAGGGGTTAACCAAGGTAAAGTTGCCAGGCTTAGCCAGGCCAACTTAGACCTACTGGGGAATGGAGAGGGCCAGCCCCTCCCCAGATCCCACCAGAGCATTTTCCCAGGCAACAGAAGAATGAGATCTCCCTCAGAGGACTCTCATATTTCTAGTGCCTTACGAGAATCTCAGAGAGGCAAGACTGCTTCTCAAAAGCTAGAGCATAAGGCCAGGATGAGAGCTGTCAAACTCCAGATAGAGAGGGAGGAGGTAGCCCTGGCCCAAGCTAGACTTGCCTTGGCAAGAGAGCAAAAATTGTGTGGCTTAGATGCCACTGGTGGCAGCAATATTCCTAAAGAGAAACCCAGGTCCTATGATAGTAGAAACCTGACAAAGAGTGTGCCCCCCTACAAGGAAGGGGATGACATCCACAAGTGGATAACTGCTCTTGAGAGAGCCTGCATGGTACAGCAGGTTCCTGAGGAACAGTGGGCAGCAATCTTATGGTACTCCTTTTCAGAGAAAGGGAGAGATAAGCTCCTCACTGTTAGACATGAGGATGCAAACAATTACAAAGTCCTGAAGAGTGTTCTGATAGATGGGTTTGGCTTAACCACTGAACAGTACAGGTTGAAGTTCAGAGACACCCAGAAGACACAGACACAGGACTGGACTGATTTTGTAGATTGTGCTACTAAGGCTCTGGAGGGTTGGCTAAATGGCAGCAAAGTACATGACTTCACAGGATTGTATAATTTGATTATGAGGGAGCAGATCCTAAGTAATTGTCAGAACCAGCTCTTACACCAGCACCTGGTGGACTCAGATTTGACCTCTCCCCAAGAATTGGGAAAGAGGGCAGATAAATGGGTCAGAACCAGGATTAGGCCTAAGAATCAGGACAGTAACCAGAAGAAGGAGTCTACCAAGCCTCAAGAAAAGGGTGGGGATAAAAGTAAGGAAAAGACTTCCCCAGGGTCCCAAAACTCCAAGAATGGGGGTGGGTCCCAAGACACTTGTTCAACTGAGAAAAAGCCCTATTGCCATGTCTGTAAGCAGGTTGGGCATTACAAAACAGACAACTGTTGTCCCAAGAATGGCAATAAAGAGAATATACCTCCAAAGCCAGCTCCAGCACCTCCTGTTACTGTCAGCAGTAATCCCCCAGGAAGTGGGAGCACGCCCAGGAACCTGGGTGGGTTTACTTTTGGAGCCCAGGAGGACCCTGGCCTATCCAGGTCCCCATCCCCAAATAATCTTGTTTATGAGACTGGCATGGGGGTTGCCAACTTCTCTGATTGCCCAAATACTTTGAGCAAATATAGACAAGAACCCATCATCAATGGTTTGAGAGTTGAGGCTTTTAGAGACACATGGGCTAGCATCACCATGGTGGCTGATGGTATAGTCCCCTCTAAACAACTTTTACCTGGTGCCACATACCAGGTGACAAACATTGATGGCATCAAAACAAATCATCCCATGGCAGTAGTAAGTCTCAGCTGGGGAGGTGTCACTGGCCCAAAGAGAGTGGCAGTGTCATCAAACTTGCCTGTGGACTGTCTACTTGGTAATGATTTGGAAATCTCAGCCTGGGCTGAGGTTGAACAGGAAACCCATTCTAGAATGGTAAATTCCAATGGAAAGGTTAGTGGGGCTGTAATGGCTACAGCCCCAATTCAAGATGTCCTTCCTGGAAAGGTTGGTAGGGCTGAGCAACTCTCTGCCCCATCTTTAGCAAAAGCTCTTCCTGAACAGAATAGCAAAGCTGTTATGATAACAGCAGAAACCCAAACTGAGTCTCCTCCTGAAAAGGTTGGTGGGGCTGTGATGGCCACAGCCCAAACTCAAACTGATAGGTGTGTTGTGAAGCCTGAAATGATGGATAACTCCACACAAACTGAGAGCACAGAGGAGGACAAGAAATCTCCCCCTCACCAGACTTTAGGAAAGGATCAGCCTCCTCAGGGAACTGATCTTACCCCTGATGAAGGAACTGCCCCAGAGGTGGTTAGGCCTAGCCTGACAGAGCCTCTGATGTCAGTGGACCCTTCTCAGGTGGGACCCAGTCTGGAACAGGTAACCTGCCCCTCTCTACCTTGCCTTACTCAGCCCATGGCTGCAGAGGACAAGAAGGACAGTGACACCCAGAGGGCCCCCTGTCAAATAAAGCACCCCCATCAACAGATTAGGGGCACCAAAACTAGTAGCCCTAGTGAGGTGAAAACTTTAAAAACTCCTGAGGGAGCCCCCTTAAAAACAGTTAGGGACCTCCCACAGGTGGATTCTGTTGGGCACAGCCAAACCTGGGACACAAAGGGCCCAAACCTGAACTGTCCCTCCAGCAAGCCAAACAGAGGGACCCAGCCTCCAGCTTTAGGTAGCCAGAGGCTGACCCTGAGAGCACAGTGCAACTCAGTTAAAGAAAGAAAGGCACACATGGTGGAAGATAATTGGAGGAAGCTAAGCCCTAAATTAGTAGAGCCTCACTTCAATACTCCATATCCAAACCAGCCTTTAACTTTGCATAAACACACCCAAGGTAGTGATTCCCTATGGTGGAGACCCTCTAATACCCCAAGGGTGAGGGACTGCTTAGTGGACCATGAGACAGGGGGTACCCATGCTAGTGCAGGTACTTCCTTATATGGCCACTCAGGCAATATAGGCTTACCTGGCCAAGGATAGCCTTATCTCCTTTCGTTTGGGGGGGGGGGGGTTGTGTAGGAAGGTGGCTACCTGACTATGGTTACCCCAGATTTTTTGCCTGTGTTTAGCTAGTTTTTGACTTAGTTGACCTGGTTCCCTGCTAATCAGGGCCCCAGGCCATCTGCTCTCTCTGTAAAATGGATTCCATGTACCCTAGGTACATACCACAATTGGAAATGGACTCCTTGTCAGCCCCTGTATAAGGCACTATAGGTGCCCAGGGCATAGGGGCCACCAAGGCCTACCAGGGGCTGCAGCATATCTTTTGCCACCCCTGGCTGGTTCTTAAATTGACACAACTGGCTGATCACTCAGCTGGGGTAAGGTGGTGTAATCACCCCTTACTTAGATATAGTATACCTATATCTAAACCTATATCTGGACACATAGAAACCTGTGAGCCACTCCAATGGAAGGCCTCATCAATCCTGGAGGCAGAGTGTGTGGTTTAATGTGAGATGGAGCTCTAGCATGAGCTGAGCCTGTCTTCAGCTGTCGGGAACAACTCCCTAAGCTGTTTCAGGATAATGCCATACCATATACTCTTAAGTGCCTTATAATCCTCGCGGTTACATAGCAACTCTGGTTTGGCTTTATCAAAACATGTCGTGTAAGGTGTCATACGATTTGGAATACTATCCCCTCGCCAGTTCTGGCGACGGGGATAGCATTCCACCCCTCTAGAGGGGTAAGACATGTTACTTTACTTAAATGCGGTTAATTTCTAAAAGGACCTTGGATCCACAAAATGGATGCCTCTGCCACAGACAAGAGTCTGACCCCCTGAAGCTGACCGAAACTCAGCCAAATGGGGCCTGGACAAAGGGTTTCCTGTCGCAGGGAGGTGTTACCACCCCCCAGACAGGAGATAGTGGATTGTAGCAGGGAGGTTTGAAAGAAACCAGACACTGCTTGGGGCGCACAAGGCTGCCCCTTGCATAATCCGGCCAAACCGGTTCTGGGGCACTCCAGCCCTCATGACCGTGCAGCCCACGAGTGACCCTCGAAGCTGTACACCGGGGTTTGAGAAGCCCCAACCCTGAGCCACTCTTGCACCGAAGCTCACCCCTCTACACTCATCGAGTGCTGCGTGGGGCCCTTCTGCTACTTTTGGCTCAACGCGTTGGCCCGGTCACTTGCCAGCCGGCTTGTGGCCCCTGTGCCGACGAAACTTGAAATTCGACCTGCGATTCTGGTTGCTCCAGATTTGCACCAGCTCCCCTGAAAAGGAGCCCCCACTCTGACCCTCCTGGTTCGAGTGAGAAGCAATCTCCCGGTTCCGCGTGGATTGCTTTTGCCAAGTGTTGTTTGCTCCAATTCTGAAGCCGACAGCGCTGACGGCGAGAGCCTGCGTGGGACAGATCGTGACCCGCTCCTGGACGTCGCAGATGCCCCAGAGCCCACGTGACAGCGGAGAGAAGCTCCTCGACGACCACCTGATTGCGCCCGACATTGCCTGGTTCCGTCCTGGTTCCACCCTGGTCACTGCTGAGTGACCCAGACTCTGTCCCCTCTGCTTTCAGGTACTTTTCGACTTGAGTCCACCCTTGGACTCCACCGGACACTTCTCTTTCACCCCGCCTGCAGCCCTTTCAGCTTCAAGCACCAAGAGCCTGCGTGACGAAACCCGACTCAACTTCGACCCTGTGCACCCGCTTCCTGTGGGTGAGGTAACTTTGCTCCGCCGGTGTTCCCACACTGGTACACATCTCTAGGGTCTGTGTCTTAAGTTTTGTTCCTCTAGGTTCAGCGGAAGTGTCCTTAAACTCTAACTTTGTAACTTTTACGCACCATTGGTTAACATTGGTGCATGCGTGCGCTTTCTGCACTGCACCCGAATCCCGCGGGCTTTTCCCGACTTCAGCACTGCTTGTCCTGACTGCTCCCAGCGATTCCCTAGGCCCTAGGCCTAACCACTGTTCGATTGGTATCTCTTATACCACTTGTTTAGTATATGGTCTGAGTGGCCCCTCGCCCTCATCCATATTTGTGCAACTTTTGTATGTTATACTGTGCTTTTGATTTAACGCTTGTGCCCCTTTATTCATAAAGAATATTGGGGATTGTTTTAGTAATAAATAGATATATTTTTATAATATATACTTGTGTGGTGTCCTTTCATTTGGTATTACAGGATTGTATGTGGTAAAACAGCTCGCTTAACACAACCTCTTAAGTTAAGCCTTTAGGCTGCTTAGTCCATGCTACCCCTAGGATAGCTTGTCTAACAAGGTTGACTTACAACCAGACACCATAAGGGATTGTTTGGTCTGATATCAGGTGGTTCCAGAATTGGAAACATCACCTATCAGGCCAACTTCTCACAGTCAGTTATTATCAGAAAAGCTATTTTTAAAGACAAATGGCCAGTTCTAGCAAAAGAAAGCGAGCTAGCAAAGAACAGGTGTTCTGTTCATTCCACCCCAGCTCCAACTCCAACGGCATACCACCGTCACAAGACCTCTGCGACTACCTAGCCACCTTCTTCCACCGCAAAATCGCCGACATCCACAACAGCTTCAATAACCAGGCCCCTGACAGACACTGACACATAAGACTCACTGCCCCCCCCCCCGCCACACCGACCTCCTGCTCTCCTGGACCCACGTCAACGGTGACAACACCATCAAAATCATGAAAACCCTCCACTCCGGCTCACCATCCGACCCCTGCCAGCACCACGTCTTCAACAAAGCAAGCTCCATCATCGCACCCCACCTCCGGAGGATTGTCAACAACTCCTTCGAGGCCACCACCTTCCCACAGCACCGAAACTGCCCTCATGGCTGCCACTGACGACATCAGGACCCTGCTGGACCTCTCGGCTGCCTTCGACACCGTCTGCCACCGCACCCTACGCACACGCCTCCACGACGCAGGGATCCGCGACAAAGCACAAGACTGGACCACCTCCTTCCAAATCGACAGAACCCAGAGATTCCACCCCCCCTATTCCGATCTGAAGCCACCGAGATCACCTGCGGCGTACCCCAGGGATCCTCCCTCAGCCCGACGCTGTTCAACATCTACATGGCACCACTCGCCCACATCGTCCGACTGCACGACCTCAACATCGTCTAGTACGCCGACGACACCCAGATGATCCTCTCCCTCACTAAAGCCCCCAAAACCAAGGGTGGTCGCTTGTCAGGCCGCAGCGCCTGCAGCAAAGCAGCTCCAGCCCAGGAAGTCACAACTCTCTCCACACCTAGGGTTGTATGTTCTTAGAACGTATTCCGTTGCAACGCATGCCTTTACCACGCATGCGTTACAACGGAATGGGTTTTCAACGCATAACCTTTTCCTCTAATTCATGCGTGGTGACGTCGTACGTCGTTAAGAAGAAACTGAAGTTTTTTTCCTTTTCCTCTTAAACGACGACGATTGCCTGCACATTCTGACGTGATTTCAGGTGAGGTTTTTGTTTGGGGGGGTGGGGGGAGACCCCCCGAAGCCCTCCTTGTTTATTTTGAACCTTTACCACATATGCCTTTACTACTTACCTCGTAGTAAAGGTATGCGTGGTAAATGCTTTCGTGTTAACCACGCATGCGTTGTAATGCATGCGTGGTTAATGTATTCGTGGAAACGGCCGCGTTGTAGTGGCCGTTTCCCCACACCTAGCTGCCGCTCATCACCGGGGCTGGCAGGCTGGGGAGGGGGCTGCAGAGGATCACACCAGGATCAGAGTCAGAATAAGGGGCATTCTTAGAGAATGCTTTATGCACATACAGGAGATTGTATTATTGCAATCAGGCAATTATGCATTGTGTACATGAGATGTTAGAATAAGTTTTAGAAAATGTATTATGGGTGAATAATTGTTATGTAAAGGAGGCGTCTGAGGTCCTTGGATTGTTAGAAAGGGATGGATCTTGATTAATTACAGTAATGAGGTGAATATATCGAGTTAAGGCCAGGCAGCCCCAGGGGGGCTCTGTCACCTGCACAGGGTGTCTGTCTCTGGACTATGCAAATGACCCTGCATATATTATGCAAATGAGGGCGCGCGCAGCCGCGAGGAGGGCGGGGCCGCCCGGGTCTGCACCGCCGCCCGCCGCCCAGGCCCGGCCCCCGCCCGCCGCACTCACTTGTGGAAGGTGATGGGCCGCCCCAGGCTGTCCACCGACGAGAAGCGGTGGTAGGTGGAGCACTTGAGCGCCACGCAGTAGCGAGGCATGCCGGGCCGGTCCCGGGAGCCCCCGGCGCCGCCGCCGGTGCTGCACACACCTAAGATGGCCGATGGAAGGGCGGGCGATTCGCGGCCGGTGTAGCTCTCAGGCTGAGGCGGCCGCGACGCTGCCTACACCCAAGATGGCGGCGGGGAGGGTCGCGGCTGCGCAGCGCCGCCGACTCTATGGTTCCTGCATACACTCAAGATGGCCGACAGGAAGGGTCTCCGCTGCGCGAGCGTCTCACTCTCTATGGGGCTGTTAAATACATTCAAGATGGCCGACAGCACGGTGTAGCGCAGCACGTCTCAGACTCTATGGTTCTTCTACATACACTCAAGATGGCGGCGGCGAGGGTCGCGGCTGCGCAGCGCCGCCGACTCTATGGTTCTACCGCATACACTCAAGATGGCCGACGGGCTGGGTCTCCGCTGCGGAGCGTCTCACTCTCTATGGGTCTGTTAAATACATTCAAGATGGCCGACAGAAAGGGTCTCTTCAAGCAGCGTAGCACGTCTCAGACTCTATGGTTCTACCAAATACACCCAAGGTGGCGGCGGGAAGGGTCGCGGCTGCGCAGCGCCGCGGACTCTATGGTTCTACTGCATACACTCAAGATGGCCGACAGGAAGGGTCTCTCCTGTGCAGCGCAGCACGTCTCAGACTCTATGGTTCTACTGCATACACTCAAGATGGCCGACAGGAAGGGTCTCCGCTGCGGGAGCATCTCAGGCTCTATGGGTCTGTTAAATACATTCAAGATGGCCGACAGGAAGGGTCTCTCCTGTGTAGCGCAGCACGTCTCAGACTCTATGGTTCTGCTAAATACACCCAAGGTGGCGGATGGGAAGGGTCTGTGCACGGAGCGCCTCTAAGACTCTATGGTTTTATTCCATACAACCAAGATGGAGGGCGGGAAGGGTCAAAGTCACGTACCACGGCTCAGATTCGATGGCTCTGATAAATACACTCAAGATGGCGGACGTCGAGTCTGCGCGTGGAGCGCGTCTCAGTCTCTATGGTTCCTCTGTTACATACACCCAAGATGGCGGCGGAAGGGCAGTTCCTAATTTGTTAAAAGTGGATAAAGAGGTGCAGGTTCTCGCCAGGAGGCCCCCGCAGCAGCACCAATGACAGTCATAACTACCACGTTTTCAGTTTACTTATGTGTGACATTCTCATATGGTGTATTTATTTTTACTTTTCTCCTGGACTTAGGCATACATGCCAACATGTTAGGACAAGGACAGGGGAGATTTAAAATACAAACTCGGGAGAATGTAAATTCCCCATTGACTTCTATTGTAGGAAAGGCTATTTCAGGTGGGAGACCGCTAAAATAAAGCCATTTTTGGCTTGAAAAATCAGCCTGAATCTGCATGTATGTTTAGGCGAAACACGCGAGTCAATACCGCTCATCGCCAATGTGGTGTCTTGGGCTTTAGGCTCACATACTTTCACGATAAGTGAGACATTCACACACTTAGGTATGCATAGCTACCAAGGTTTCAGGTGGGGGCTCACTGCAGCACTCTCCAAGGTGGGGGCTGACTGTAGCACTCTCCCAGGTGGGGGTTGACTGCAGCGCTCTCCCAGGTGGGTGCTCACCGCAGCGCTCTCCCAGGTGGGTGCTGACTGCAGCGCTCTCCCAGGTGGGAGCTCACCGCAGCACTCTCCCAGGTGGGTGCCTATTGCAGCACTCTCCCAGGTGGGGGCTGACTGTAGCACTCTCCCAGGTGGGGGCTGACTGTAGCACTCTCCCAGGTGGGGGCTCACTGCAGCGCTCTCCCAGGTGGGGGCTCACCGCAGCACTCTCCCTGGTGGGTGCTCACCGCAGCACTCTCCCAAGTGGGGGCTCACTGCAGCACTCTCCCAGGTGGAGGCTCAACACTGCACTCTCCCTGGTGGGTGCTGACTGCAGCGCTCTCCCAGATGAGTGCTGACCGCAGCACTCTCCCAGGTGGGTGCTCACTGCAGCACTCTCCCAGGTCGGGGCTGACTGCAGTGTTCTCCCAGGTGGGGGCTCACTGCTGCCCTCTCCCAGGTGGGGGCTGACTGCTGCGCTCTCCCAGGTGGGGGCTGACTGCTGCGCTCTCCCAGGTGGGGGCTGACTGCTGCGCTCTCCCAGGTGGGAGCTCACCGCAGCACTCTCCCAGGTGGGGGCTGACTGCAGTGCTCTCCCAGGTGGGGGCTCACTGCTGCGCTCTCCCAGGTGGGGGCTCACCGCTGCGCTCTCCCAGGTGGGGGCTCACTGCAACGCTCTCTCAGGTGGGGGCTCACTGCAACGCTCTCCCAGGTGGGGGCTGACCACTGCGCTCTCCCAGGTGGGGGCTCACTGCAGCACTCTCCCAGGTGGGTGCTCACTCAATCACTCTCCCAGGTGGGTGCTCACCGCAACACTCTCCCAGGTGGGTGCTGACTGCAGCGCTCTCCCAGGTGGGTGCCTATTGCAGCACTCTCCCAGGTGGGGGCTGACTGTAGCACTCTCCCAGGTGGGGGCTGACTGTAGCACTCTCCCAGGTGGGGGCTCACTGCAGCGCTCTCCCAGGTGGGGGCTCACCGCAGCACTCTCCCAGGTGGGTGCTCACCGCAGCACTCTCCCAGGTGGGTGCTGACTGCACGCTCTCCCAGGTGGGGGCTCACTGCAGCACTCTCCCAGGTGGAGGCTCAACGCTGCACTCTCCCAGGTGGGTGCTGACTGCAGCGCTCTCCCAGATGAGTGCTGACCGCAGCACTCTCCCAGGTGGGTGCTCACTGCAGCACTCTCCCAGGTCGGGGCTGACTGCAGTGTTCTCCCAGGTGGGGGCTCACTGCTGCCCTCTCCCAGGTGGGTGCTGACTGCTGCGCTCTCCCAGGTGGGGGCTGACTGCTGCGCTCTCCCAGGTGGGGGCTGACTGCTGCGCTCTCCCAGGTGGGAGCTCACCGCAGCACTCTCCCAGGTGGGGGCTGGCTGCAGTGCTCTCCCAGGTGGGGGCTCACTGCTGCGCTCTCCCAGGTGGGGGCTCACCGCTGCGCTCTCCCAGGTGGGGGCTCACTGCAACGCTCTCCCAGGTGGGGGCTCACTGCAACGCTCTCCCAGGTGGGGGCTGACCACTGCGCTCTCCCAGGTGGGGGCTCACTGCAGCACTCTCCCAGGTGGGTGCTCACTCAATCACTCTCCCAGGTGGGTGCTCACCGCAACACTCTCCCAGGTGGGTGCTGACTGCAGCGCTCTCCCAGGTGGGTGCTGACTGCAGCGCTCTCCCAGGTGGGGGCTCACTGCAGCGCTCTCCCAGGTGGGTGCTGACTGAAGCACTCTCCCAGGTGGGGGCTCACTGCTGCGCTCTCCCAGGTTGGGGCTCACCGCAGCACTCTCCCAGGTGGGTGCTGACTGCTGCGCTCTCCCAGGTGGGGGTCACCGCAGCACTCTCCCAGGTGGGGGCTCACCGCAGCACTCTCCCAGGTGGGGGCTCACTGCTGCGCTCTCCCAGGTGGGTGCTCACCGCAGCACTCTCGCAGGTGGGGGCTCACTGCAGCGCTCTCCCAGGTGGGTGCTCACCGCAGCACTCTCCCAGGTGGGGGCTCACTGCAGCACTCTCCCAGGTGGGGGCTCACTGCAGCGCTCTCCCAGGTGGGGGCTCACTGCAGCACTCTCCCAGGTGGGGGCTCACTGCAGCACTCTCCCAGGTGGGGGCTCACTGCTGCGCTCTCCCAGGTGGGGGCTCACTGCAGCACTCTCCCAGGTGGGGGCTCACTGCAGCGCTCTCCCAGGTGGGGGCTCACCGCAGCACTCTCCCAGGTAGGGGCTCACTCCTGCGCTCTCCCAGGTGGGTGCTGACTGTAGCACTCTCCCAGGTGGGTGCTCACCGCAGCGCTCTCCCAGGAGGGGGCTCACCGCAGCACTCTCCCACGTGGGGGCTCACTGCTGCGCTCTCCCAGGTGGATGCAGTATGACACAGTGACAGGGAATGGCTTTACAGTGTCTTGTGTCTCTGTTCCCACGGCTGCCACAGCATGTGAGGCTCACTTTGCCTCATCCAAGGGGTGCTCCTCTCTCTTCGTTTCGCCGGGATAGAAAGGTCGGCGGCTCGGGTTAGCGGACAGTCATGCAACGGGCCGGCACAACTTAAACTGCGACATGTAGGAGCTGCAAATAGTGCTGGCGTCTTACGCTGGCGGCGACTCTTTAGCCCCCTTCCCAGCTCTCACTTGTTTCTGGACAGGTCGGAGTCTTGGTGGAAGGGAGCATCAGGGGCATGGGCATGCGGGCAGTGCCAGGGGCCTCACCGGTGGACACCGGTGCACCCTCTGGGAGGCCTCTCCTTGCCCTGTCCTGCCTCGGTCACTGATGCTGGCAGCAGGGGTGGGGGGCCTCCTGTTACCGCTAAGCTTCCCTCCCAACGAGGAACTGTGGAAGCCCTGGCAGCAAAACACGCGGGTCAGACATGAGGCCCAGATTGCAGTGAGCAGAGTCCAAGAAGTGGTAAGGAGACAGACTAGAGCTGTCTCTTCCCAAGACAAAAAGTTGTTTAAAAAATGATTTTCATTTTCTGTGTTTACTGTCTATGCCTGTGGTTGTTACAGTTAAAAATTGTAATTTTAGCCTGCCTGTAATTGCATATTTTCAACACTAATCCTTTATGGGTTCCGGAGTGGCGTGCTACTCGCCAGAAAAGCGCTTCAACGCCCATCAGGGGTAACAAGTGCTATATGAATGCAAATCTTTCTTCCCCTTTTATCCATCGCTATCCTTCTCACTCCAAGTAACAGACTAATATCCAGCACTGAAATTACCTCATATTTCACCATATTAATTCACCACTAATCCTCTATAGGCTCCCTGAATAGCATGCGTCAACAAGCGAGCGATAAATAAATACAAACCTTTGTCCTACTCTATCCTTCTGCTATCATTCCAAATCCAAATAACCGACTAACCTATCCACCACTTAAAATGTACTTGCATGTTTCACTATACTAATTCAACACTAATCCTTTTTGGGTCCCGGAGTAGCGTGCTACCCGCCGAAAAAGCACTTTGACGCCTCGTCAGGGGTAGTAAGCGCTATATAAATGCAATTACAATACAATACAATACAATGTGGTGTCTTGGCTTTAGGCTCACATACTTTGTCAATAAGTGAGACACACACACACTTAGGTAGGGTACTTAGAACTGGCCACAAGCACGTGGACTCCTTTTATTGGCAGTGTCACCTGACCAGTGACGCCTGTGTTGGATGGGTGTAAAGACCAGCCCTCAGTAGACACTAGACTGCATCCAGTAGGACACAACATGTGTGACACTTTATTGTGAGTGAAATAAGACAGTTTCATCTATGTCAAGGGATCATTTTTAGAAATGATGCTCTTTTCTTATGTGTGATGTAGCAGGCGCAGGCGTGATGTCACGTAATATCGCGCACACATCAGAGGGGCATCTCGGCACTGATGTGCAGTCTTGCGTGGAATAAAAAGGGACCTTAACGAAGCTGCAACAGCCTGAAACCATTGGAGACAGGAAACATGGAGAGTGGCCTAGCAGACTGCATCCTGTGAGAAATATAGTATTAATATGAGAAACTCAGGGTCTTTCCTGTGACATCCCAGACTGACCAGGGGCAAGCATGGAGGGCCTCAGGCCTCAACAGCTGGACTTCTGGCACAAAGGACCATCCGTGAATAAGCTTCATAGACTGCTAGACAACAAGTAACCTCAGGTGGTGCTTGGGAGGATCAGTTCTTCCCATTTTACAGACCAGGAGCTTCCTACCATCCTTTCCTTGTCCTTCTCTCTCTGTTCTTTGCTTTGGTGTTCATTCATTCCATTCTCCTTTTTCTCCGCTCTCTACGTTTGCTTTCTCCCCTCCTCTTCTTGTTCTCTAACTCCGCCCTGCTTCCATCACCCCTCCTACTTTGCCACAATCGTATTTATTCTCATTTTTTCAACTTTCTGTCTTCCCCTATTCTCTATCCTATTCACATATTTACCCTTCTCTTGGTTTTCACTTCTTGCTTCTTCTCAACTTCATCTCTGTCTCTTCATTGGGATATTGTTTCCTCCCTCCTGGTTTTCCCCCCTTCCCTTCCTCTGCTCACAACCTTTCATCCTTTACTTCGCTCTGCCCCTCTCCCGCTTGTCCTCACTCCTAGTCTCACTTGCTCCTTCAATCTCCATCTCCCTTTCTTCCTCCTTTCCTGCTCTCTTGCTTTGTCTACCAATTTCCCTCATTCTATCTTCTCCTTTCCTTTTATCTCCCCCCACTTTCCATCCTCCTGTTTACTTCTCTCTCCTCAATCCTCCAGTTGTCTCCATTCCTTCCCTTCTTAATGGTCTTCTCCCCCCTTCTACCTCTTAGCGCGATCCCACCACCCTTTGTCTCTTCTTTCACTCTACTTCCTCTCACCTACTCACAGCCTCTTCCCTTTGGCCCTCCTTCCTCCCTTTGCACCACTTGTATCCCTCCTGCTCTCTCCCGTATCGTGGTGACAACAGAATGGCGGAGCGCGATGTTATGCCACCATTGGTAACGCAGCGCTCCAGCATTCTAAAAATACCTTAGGATGCGCTGTATTTACAATAATAAGCATATCCCTGCAATTCCCCTAGCGCTGGCACTAACTTAAGCTGCTTAGCACCAACGCAGGCACCCTTGTATCACAGTCCAAGGGTGTCTGCGTTGTAGAGAATCATTGTTCATGTGCAAGAAGGTGTCCGTTCCTGCACATAAACAATCACGAATGGCGATTTGTAACTTATATGTGTGCTGCACAATGCATCACATAAAGAAGTTGCAACTCCTCATTATTTAATGATTATGTCATCCATACGCGAAAGGCTCACATGGGCCCCCAAGTGAAATGTTGTGATTTGATATTGTCATGCCACGGGATTAAAGGCCCGCCAGGCGTCGACCAGTCCATGCACCCCCCATGAAGTCCACAAGAGGCCTGCGTGTCGATGTCAATTGGCGAGAAGGCCAGCGGTCAGCCTCCTCATCCTCAACGACGGTAAAGTCAGCACTCAGTAGAAACCCACCCTCCGGAAGCTGGTGAAGAAGTGCACCGATATCTGAAAAAGCACCGCGTGTAGTGGTGCCGTGGGGATGTAAAGTGAAGCAGTGTTAAGCACGGTGCCCTCACATTGACCCGCAATCTCTCCCATGGGGATCAGGCAACACATGCTGTATGGTAAGCGGGAACGTTTTACGCACTAGTATGCCCACTCCTCTCGACCCCGTTGTATATTCCACATGGGTGACCATTTTATAACCCCCCCCTTCTGCCTAATGCGTAGCAGGTATCACCTTGTAAATGTGTCTCCTGGTGGAGAACTGTCAGGTGAGTGTCTCTTGAGGTACTGCACCACTACACCCCGTTTGATCTTGTCCCCCAGCCCATTGACATTCCAGCAAAGGGTCTTAAAGGCAGAGGTCATCAAGGGCTCGGCCATGGAGCTTAAATACCCAAGAGGCGACAATGGCACGAGAGGTCAGTCCCTCACCCACTGTACATAAGGACCCAGCTCAGAGCAGAAGACTCATTCCAACAACCCTTCTACCCACCCAATACCTACAGACCCCCTTTTTTAGGCAGGGGCGGAAGGGGCAGGGGCAGAAGAAGAAACAGCAACCAAAGCAACCAAGTACACTGGGGAACAGAGGACCCAACTACGAATCCTTCTCGGAGCAAGACACCGCAGGCAGGACCCATGTGGTTCCCAAAATCCGGACCCTGTGGTTTTCCCGATATCGAGGTCCAATACCCGTGTCACGAAACCTCAACGTACCGAGACGATTTTGGTGTCTACGAACCGATAATGATTAGGACATCATTCCTATGTATTTGCGTTACAATCGAGGGTTGCCAACACCCCTAAATCACAGTTTCCGTCCCATCCCTTAAACTCCATTTTGTGAACGGCATCCATCTTGCATCTTGCCCTCATGATAAGTCAATTAAAGGTCGAGCTTGATCCAAATAGACACGTCCACCTTTCGTGACTTTCCCCTGACCTGTCCCAACTGACTCCACTGTCTTCGGCCAAACCTGTTTAGGCAGCTCCTCGCCCAGTGGCCGAATACGATAGCATCTACGCATAACATTCCACGAACCATTCACTACATACAGCCCATGTTTCCTTCAAACACGCACCTGTCCCCGTATCTTGTTTATGGCCCTTTTATGGCTAGGTTGTACCTTCCTTTATTGGTGGTTCATCTATATCTGATGGGAGTTCCCGATCCAACTGGGTAATCTATCAGCAAACTGGACATCTAAAATATGGGCTTGCTTACATGACTTCGCTCTTTGTATTGTTGTAGAAATATGTGTGTTGCCATACCATAAACTCAAGAATTCTTGCTTGAAGCCATATATTTGATATATAAGGAGACGGCTGGTTCTGTAAAAACGAACAGTCTCCCAAGAACCTACTCTCTGTGTGGTGTACTTCTGGGACACGTGTTACTTGGTAGCTACCAATAAAACTTGATCTTTGACTGCGACTAGAAGACTACGTGTTTCTGTGGTCCGGAACAAGGGAACTCAGAGGTCTTCGGGTGTTATCCCCTGACACCAGCGGGTTCCTAAAAACCCGTTACCTCAGTTGGCGCCCAACTCGGGGCGATATCAAGCGGTGACGGTCCAAGCCAGATGTTCGTGAGGAGCTTCGTGTGAAAATTCCGGAGGACGGCCAGCCACTTCAGCGACCCCTGTATGTCGACGTGGTTCCAAAGGTCTTTGCTGCGAGGTTCCCCGCATCCCGACGGCTACGAAGGACTGCTGCCCTGACTATCGCCTTGTTTTGGACCCAGTGATCCTTGGTAGAGCGAAACGATAGACGAGTCTTCTAGCGACGTCATCGATCTTCAAATACTTCAGTTAAGTATAAGTGGAGCGTCTCCTAGTCCTTAGTTTGTTCTTAGTTTTTGGTATCCTTGAGATACGACTTGATTTGGAACTTGCAAGCCCCAAAGCCGAAGGACTCGTGTATTCACGAGAAATATCGTAACAGATAATCCTTTGAAGTTTGAAGCTAGACCAGTGAGCGAAGATGCCTGGTTTTAGCAAACTTGGAAACTTGTTTTGTCTTGGTTGTAGTAAGGACTCCCAATTGGAAGATTCTTATCCGGTTCCTCCAATTGGAACTCCAATGTATGAACTCTATGCGAAGCACGGCGTAGGTCCTATCACATATAACGAGGTATGGATAAAATACACCCGCAAGGATGGTGTTTTAAAATGGCCCCAATATGGTAGTTTCGACCAAGAAATATTAGATAACTTAGAGGTCAAATTGTTCAAGAAGAAAGCCCGGCCGGCAATGTTTGACTCTTTCCGCTTATGGCGCAAGGAAGCCAAACAGAAAGAAATAAGATTAGCAAAAAAGAATAAAAGAGGTATGTCAATGGTGCAAGCTGCCGTTGCATACAGAGATAACGAGGAAGAGCAGGAGAGCGAACAGATGCTTAGGAGCAAGAAACTAGCGATAGATAAATGTTACCCAATGCTGCCAAATAGAGGAAAAAGTCAACAGGAAGGATCCGAGAAAGATCCATTGATGTCCCACCTATTAAATTCTCCGCCACCCTATGCACAAAATGCCACAGCACCTCCGCAACCTTTCGTTGCACCTTTGGTAGCTGTAATACAGGCTCCTTTACCGCACTCACCAGCTACTCTTCAGCTGGCTCCTGTTTCTTTGGCACAGCCTCCTCAAGGCTCACCGATCACATCTATTTCTCCTACCGTTCCTTCTAAAATTTCGCCTAGCGCACCTTCTAGTCTCTCTGATACTCGTTCTACGAACACTTCTGTTTCTACTTTGCGTGACTCTGTTCTACTACCAGCTATTCCTCCACTTTCACCTTTCGTCTGGCATAAAATGGCCAGCATTGTTACTAACTTTCCTTCACCACTTTTTCGGTCGCCTAAAACGACCCCTAACATGGAACGAAGACAATTACGAAGCCAAATGCCTGATTATCAGGAAAGAGAAACATTGAATAAGTTAGCACGAAATTGGGCTATGGATACAGCGAGATATGATGTAGAGTCTGTCATGAACGTTTTCCGTCAATGGGATGAACCAACGCAAAGATACGTCTTTGAGCAGATGTGTGTTTTCCTGTGTGAGGATTTGGAAGATAATGGTCAGAAGAGCAACCTGCAGGAGTTGTGTAGGTTACGATTTAAATTTGGGGAGGGTATGATAGTTGGTCCAGACGTTGAAAGAGCAGTAGAGATATTATTATCACATCGAAGTACAGGTGGTAATTCTGGGTCATCCTCTGACAGTGGTATGTATAGTAGGAAAAGAGCGAGACAGTACCCTATGAGAGAGGTTCCTCCGGTTTGGAGGGAAGGTGATGCAAACGCAGTTCCACCGGTTCTGCCTCATTTCCAGCGTGTATGGGTACATGTCCCCTGGAAAAGATCCGAAGTTCTAGCACTCAAGCAGACACTACCCGATCCCCGTAAAAACCCGACTGGGTATTATAAGGAGTTGTCCCAAACTGCAAGCTCATGTATAATGAATTTAGCGGATATAGACATGTTGTTTGGGAACATTGTTCCACATCCTTTATGGAGTAAGATACGTCATACGGATCATGACCAAGAATTAGGTGACTCATGGGCAAACATTGCGACTACAGATGCTAGACAAATCGGTGGTTTCAAGCCTGAGCCGTTAATAGCTGAACTTCCTGGTAGAATTATCGCATACATGAAGACAATTATGCCTGAAGTACGTGTAAACTGGGACAAGCTATCCGCGTGCAAGCAGAAGAAAGACGAGAATGTGTCTGACTTCTTCACGAGATTTGAGGAAACCTTCACTGACCATAGTGGTCAGGATATGGCTACCGAGGGTGGCCAAAGACTGTTTGTAGACAAGTTTGTACACAATTTGCTTCCTGAATTGTGTGCTAAACTAAAAGACTCAGAAAGTGCTTGGGCTGTCTCTACGTCAGCGCAGATTCTAGCAACAGCCCAGTACTATGAAAATAGGAGTAAAGACGAGTTAGACAAGGCAGACAAAAAGACGAAAGATTTGAAAACTAAAGTTCTTCTCCAACAGGCCTATCAGCCTCGTATGGCTAGCCAGCCTAATTATCTACAGAATCAGCAGTACTCTAGAGACGCGCAAGGAAACGAGCTTTCCCATCAGCGTCCTACGTATGGCCCGAATCAATGTGCGTATTGCAAAGAAGAGGGCCATTTTAGGAATAATTGTCCGGCTCTTGCACGACGCTTAAACGGTGCACAAGGTGTAAGGGAAAGAGGTGTTCAGCATGCCTCTAGAGGTAGAGGCCGTGGAAATTTCACTCAGAATATAACTTCTTTTCCACCTCAGAAATCAATGAATAGCTTTGATCAACAGGGTAATTCATCGTCCAAGTCAGCTCAGTACTATGCTGACGACTATTACACCGAACACGACAATGAGGGTAACGATCGCTAGGACGGCCATGGACAAAGAGAGGGAGTTGTTTCAGTTCCAGTAGAATAGGATGGACCTTATGTCGAGGTAATTACCTCAGGAGTGTCAGAGCCATTTCTGCTGGATACTGGTGCTACAAAAAGTTCTATTATGCACTCAAAACTTCCTGGCGCACCTTTGTCTGGCGAAATGAATGTCTCAGTAGGCTTCTCTGGCGCCCCTGTTAGAAACCCGATCTCTAGTCCTGTTTCCGTTTCTGTTGGCCCCTGTGAATTAGAAGCACCCCTCATTCTTACAACAGGTTGCGGTGAAAATTTGTTAGGATTGGATTTGCTAAAGAGGTTGTACGCGACTTTGTACTGTTCTCCCTCGGGAGTACAGCTTACTTTAGGGAGAAAAGTCATTTCTCCAATGTACTTGTCAAAAGAAGGTATCCCAACCGAATTGTCATCACTTCCAGATATACTATGGGCTAATGGTTCCAACGATGTAGGTCGTTTAGAGATAGCACCGTATGTCATAACTTTGAAAGCAAACGTCAGATTGCCACATATTCCCCAATACAAAATTTCTAACGACTGCGAACAGGCATTGTTAACGATCGTTTATGATTTGGTCGATAAAGATGTTATCGAGGAAACAACAGGAAACATTTGTAACAGTCCAGTTTTACCGGTCTTGAAACGTACTGATCCTTCACAGCCCCCTGTGTATAGGTTTGTGATTGACCTCCGAGAAGTAAACAAGGTAGTTATACCGCAGTTTCCAGTCGTCCCCGACATTACTGCTTTATTGACAATAGTTCCAGCTTCAGCAGCTTGGTTCTCGGTGATTGACCTGAAGAACGCTTTCTTCAGCATCCCGATCGCCGAAGAGAGTAGAGACCTTTTCGGCTTCAATTTAGGAGGACGAAGCTTCCGCTTCAAATGCGCTCCTCAAGGCTACTGCGAAAGTCCATCAATATTCAGTCAGGCTCTGAAAACACAACTAGACACAATTGTACTGCCAGATGGGTCAACATTGATTCAGTACGTAGACGATCTACTGATCGCTGCAGACACTGAAGAGATTTGCAAGGAAGCTACGTTGTCGCTATTACGTCACCTATGTGACATGAAGCACAAAGTCTCCCTTTCAAAACTGCAGTTTTGTCGACAAGAAGTAACCTACCTAGGTCACATCTTATCGAAGGAGGGAAGGAGACTGACACCAGAAAGAATACAGGCAATCACAGAACTAAGTGCCCCAAAGACACTGAGAGGTGTCCGAGCTTTTTTGGGCATTACATCGTACTGTAGACAATGGATACCGAATTTCTCACTACTAGCCAAACCCTTACTGTCACTACTCCCCAAAGACACGCCTAAACCTATGCCTTGGTCTGAAGATTGTCAGACGAGTTTCCGCGAGTTGCGCGATGCATTGTGTTCGGCTCCTGTGTTGGGAAACCCCAACTACAGTAAGCCTTTTACATTGTATGTCCACGAAAAAGAAGGTTGTGCATTATCAGTCTTAATGCAACTCTTTGGGGACAAACAGCGCCCATGCGCGTATTTTTCGGCAACTCTGGATCCAGTGGCTAAGGCACTGCCAAGTTGTCTAAGAGCAACAGCCGCAGCAGCTGTCTGCATTCGACAGTCTGCTGGATTAGTCATGAATAACACTCTGATCGTTATGGTTCCGCATGCAGTAGACATTTTACTAAACAGGACAAAGACACAACACCTTACTAGCGCTCGACTATCCAGTTACGAACTTACCCTGCTAGCAAGTCACATCCATATAAAGAGGTGTGATACACTCAATCCCGCTACGTTATTACCCATCCCGACAGAGACAGACAAGATTGACAAGCATGACTGCTGTTTCAGGACAGAGGAAGAGACAAAAGGGAGAGTAGACTTACAGGACACTCCCCTTCCCGCATGCAATGATACTCTATGGGTTGATGGTTCATGTTTCAAGTTGCCGAATGGTGATACGACTACAGCATATGCCGTAACGACGTTACACACCATTGTAGAGACTGCACGCATTCCCCACAGTTCTGCACAAGCTGCAGAGTTGATAGCGCTTACTAGAGCATGTGTGCTGGCGAAAGGAAAGCGAGTGAATGTGTACACTGACAGCCAATATGCCTTTGGTGTGGCTCACAGTTTTGGGAGATTGTGGCGTGAACGTGGGTTCCTTACGTCCCATGGTGCAAAGATACAACATGGCCAGCTAGTCAATGAGCTCCTTGAGTCACTCACCTTGCCCCTACAAGTCGCCATTATAAAATGTAGTGCACACAGAAAGATTCAGGATGATGTTGGCCGCGGAAATGCATTTGCAGATGAGGTTGCGAAAGGAACTGCAAGGAACACAATGAATCGGATGTATGTCATGGGTCCCGCTAGATGGACTGCTGATGTAGGAATGTGTGAGGACACCATTGAAAGCGTAAAATCAATACAAGCCGAGGCCACTGAGAACGAGATGAATGAATGGAGAGAAAGCACAGGTAGATTGGATGCGAATGGTTGTTGGGTCGAACTATCGGAACACCAGCGATGGTTACTACCTAATGCATACAGTGAAGTAGTGTGGCTCACTGGTTAGAGGCGGCAGACCCGAGAGCAGAGGACGGCCCGGGACCAGGGTTCGATTCCCGGCGCGGCAGGTTTCTGGACCAGGGTCAGCGGACTCGATAATTCTCTCGCCTCGGTGCCCACTCTGATCAGCGATCACACTCGGCAACTCTGGGCATTAGCTTGCCTCATCTTCACCAACGGCCCCACCAGACCGCCGGGGATGCCTGGTCTCACCCTGGAGATACCCATTAAGAGACCACCTCTCAGGGAAGCCAGGAAGGGTTTCGCAGCGGTCGAAGCGCCTTGGGACCCTACGGGTAAGTAGTGCGCTATATAAATGCCTATACATTTACATTTACATTTACATACGTACTTGCAGTGGTAACGATGGCTCACGGAATGGCACACGTCAATTCGAGAGGAATATGTAAACTATTGGCCCCAGTATGGCAGAATAGCAATATCCCAAAGTACGCAGAAAACGTGGTCAGAAAATGTATGGTATGTTTGAAGTACAATCCCGGTAGGGGAACGCCAACTCCAGCTGGTCATTTTGCGCCTCCAACGTACCCGTTCGAGGTTTTGCAGCTAGATTTCATCCACATGGAGAGGTGCAACAACCTGAAATACGTTCTCGTTGTTGTTTGCGCCTTTTCAAGGTGGGTGGAAGCGTACCCCCTTAAGGACAACACCGCCTTATCGACTGCCAAAGCCCTTGTCAAAGAGTTCTTCCCTAGATTCGGTATGCCTAGAATTGTCTGGAGTGATAACGGAAGTGAATTCGTAGGATGCGTGATGAAGAGAGTGTGTGAGTGTCTAGGCATACACCAAAAATTCCACTCTGCGAATCACCCCCAATCGGCTGGATTAGTAGAATGCTACAATGGCACTCTGAAACTCAAACTAGCCAAAATCCAAGCCAGTACAGGTCTTAAATGGCCTGATGCCTTGCCTCTAGCACTTTTGTCAACCAGGACGACTGTCCACTCCAGGTTAGGACTTAGCCCCCATGAAATCGTGTTTGGCCGCCCAGCCAACGTCTGGGGCGTGCCAAGACCCAAGAAACTGAGCGAGATAGAGCACCCCGTACTTCTTGACTATTTGTGCGAATTGACAACTAAATTGCGTGTTTTACACCAACAGGTTCACAGTTCTTCTCCACCAGCCTCTGACGATCCAGGTCACCTCATCGAACCCGGTTTTTGGGTTTTGTTGCGGAATTTTCAGCGCACCAACAACGGACAACCGAGGTGGACCGGACCGCACCTGGTACTACTTTCAACAAGATCTGCTGTTCGGGTTGAAGGCAAGAAGAACTGGGTACATGGGACCCACTGCAAACGGGTCCCTCTACCCCTTCCATACGACCGGTGGGTCAACAAAGGACTTGCTGACTCTGAGACAGAATCCGTACCGCGCTTCATCCCTTTCAGCGATGCCCGTTTGAAAGAAACTAGCACCGAAAAGAAGAGTGATCATATTTTGCAAGGACTTGTGTCACCATCTATGCAATTGGACACTTCTGAACCTGAAACGCTGTTTGAAGATCACACCGTACCTGGGAAACGACGATACAACCTGCGGTCTAGACAAAAGAACTAATAAAAGCTTGATCTAATGTAATTTCCTTTTCTCCCCTAAGAACTATTTTTGAATTTTCAGCTCTCTCGTCCCAAGGGAACTAGCTCATTTTTGATTTTTCGAACCACCATCCGGTTCTGCTGCTAGGGTCGCGGTTGAAGTCTGGGGAGTGCAACTGGGAAGTTCTAGGTCCACGGTTCTGATTGGTCCACGGGAGTTACCCCGGACTGAGCAGAGCACGCTCCCTGGGAGAATCAATCAACCACCGCGGGCAGCAACTAGAGGATGGAGTTTCCAAGGGTAGAGAGACCTGTCAGACTCACGAACTTTGAAAAACAGTTATGCACGATACTGTCCAGAAGAAGATTCCTGATATTATGTGTTTTAATGTTATGTAGCATACTTGTGTTTTTTATTGGTTATACCTTGTTCGTGTTTAAAGTTACCTTTTCGAATGACACCCAGACACCACCTCCTCCCACTATTTCTCCACACTACTTTCACCCTTTACCTGAACACGAGTCTGCCCGAAGACTCGAATTTGTAAACAACTCTTTCATCCAGCTTCTACACCAACACCAGTCCATAATGAACACGTCAAACTGTTGGATATGCGGACTTATGCCACACACAACCGATAAGGGTATCCCATACTTCGTTTTGCCATTTAGCTACTATGGTTCTCTGTGGGCTTTCCAGACCATGTTCCTATTCGCCCTAGAACCATACCCGACCCGTTCCGCTGCGAGCGACTCCAGTAACAAGGCACTAATTGCAGGGATAAGGAACATGAGTAGGGATATCGACACTTATCTGACAATCCCCAAAGATGAACTGAGTCCCTACACCTGTTGGAACGTGACCAAACATGGGGTTTACCTGGTCAAGAGCCAGGCAGCACAGAAATCTCGCCCAGTTTGGATAGTTCCCCACCGAGGTCACTTATGCTTACAGGGTATTGGTAGGAACCCCACAGCACAGTTAGGAAATAGCATTTGCACGGAAACATATGTATTTGCTTCCCGAACTTCCCCGATACTCTTGGCAGCTAAAGGCACGTATTTCGTTTGCCACGACCAAGCCTACACGTGGTTGCCCCCTGATTTCTCAGGTATATGTTTTATTTCATTTCTGCTGCCTCCTACCTACACGGCCCGAGCAGATTACCACCGGACAAGGACAGCTAGAGGTGTCGTGAGTAAAGACGACACCGCGGGTCAGGAATTCGCTGACTTCGCAAAGGGTTTTCTGCCATTTTGGGGGCCTATGGTGAACAGCAGGAATATTCGCCAGTTAGCGAGGATAGTTGAATCCGCCGTGACCACAACGGCCGGAGCACTTGGCAATTTGACAACAGAGCTTCAGTCGGATCGACTTATGACCCTTCAGAACCGAATTGCCTTAGACATTATACTCGCCGATCGTGGGGGTGTGTGTAGAGTCATCCAATCCAGTTGCTGCATTTTCATCCCTGATAACGCACCAACAGTATACCAGGCCATCTCCAAACTACATGAAATATCTGGTTCCCTTCACATTGAGAAAGGGGATTGGTCCCTGCTGGGGTGGTTCTGGGAACTGATCACTGCCTGGGGATGGAAAACTTTGATTTTTTTTTTTCTTTTTTTTCCCCAATCTTTATTTCGACCATTAGGTCATAAAAGATACACATACAATAAAATCACATGAATTCTATCAAATTTAGTAAAACATCAATACATGATTTTAAGATCAACACACACAATAAAAACAGTTATTTTTAAGAATTGAAACGATTCTGAAGTCTACCCAGCATTTTTTAAAAGACAATTACGCGTATACCAAACATTCGTAAAGAATTTGGAAAGTGCAAAAACGGTTGGGCCAGAGACATCGGATTTTAAAATCCTGTACATAGGTGTGTATTCCCTGCCACCCAGATTCTTAATCAAGGGGAGCAGCCAATACTTTCTGGCTGCCTTGTAGGCTGGGCAGAAAAAGACCACATGCAAATCATTTTCCTCTTTATCAACGCAAAGAGGACACTACTTGGTGGAAGGGACTTGTGACCAAGTGCTTGAAAAGGACCGAAAAGGCAATGTGCCGTATCTCCACTGGAGAAATAACTTTCTGGTAAGTATGGGATATATGGGATCGAAAGCCTTCTCAAATCGGTAGAGATCCTTGGTTTGCAGGAATATGGAAGAAAGGGACCCCTCTATCTGGGTAGCTAAGGCCCTTGTCCTTTTGTGTTCATGATACAGATTCGCCAGGGATCTCTTAGAGATTCCTGGTGCTGCATTTGCTGGTTCGGTCCACAATTCAGGGAGCCCCAGATCAGTGCAAATTGACTGGATGTTTTGGACCCAGGGAATACTGAGCGCCTTGGGATGCTTTAATAGTTCGGCCAGTTCCGCCCTATAGTCGGCGAGATCATCGCCGCTCCATAGCCTACGCCAGAAGGCAATTGGTCTTAGACTTATCTCGTCGGCAAGTGGCCGTATCCCTAGATCAAGCCTCAGAGGAAGGAGTGGGGTGCTAGGGGGAAGTGCGGTTATTTGTCTTATAAACCTATTTTCCGTGGAAGACAGGTTCCGACATGGGATGTGGCCCCACAGTTCAGCCCCGTACAAAATCGCCCCCCTGGCCTGGGCCTTATATATCTGGATTAAGGCCCCCAGTGGGCGGTAAGTCGAACCGGTCATCATCCGGGATATACCCCCGGTAATTTGAACTAATTTAAGGTTAGCCCTGCTCTGATGAGTCCCCCAGGTCATATTTTCGTTGAGCGTCACGCCGAGATATTCAAACATGGCTACTCTTTCCAGCCGCACTGCTCCCAATTGGGGATTCGGGCGCTGTTTGGGGCTCGGATTCAATACCATATATTTGGTTTTTGTGGCGTTGATTTCCAGCCCTCTATCCTGACAGAAGGCCACAAAGGCATCGAGTATCCTTTGGATGCCCATGGGTGTTTTAGAGATCAACAGTGTGTCGTCCGCGAACATTATTGCGGGCACACTGTTGCCATTTAATTTGGGGGCATCTGTATTGTCGGTGGCGTTAAGATGGGCGATTACCCCGTTGACGAAGAGGCAAAACAGGGTCGGCGCCAGCACACAGCCCTGTCTTACCCCTCTGCCAACGGGGAATCTATCAGTCAGTTCCCCCAACCTCCCACACCTCACCTGGGCATAATTATTATGGTGCAGCCTCTGCAAGGTCAGTAAAATATCTGGTGGTACGCCCATCCCTGCCAAGATGATCCAAAGTTTTCCCCTGGGCACGAGGTCGAAGGCGGCCCGTAGGTCCACGAAAATCGTGTACAAACTACCGCCCTCGAACCTCACTGTCCTCCAATAGACCAGATTCAATCTGAAGACCTGATCCACGGTCGATACCCCTTTCCTAAATCCTGCCTGATAGGGACTCAGGGCGCCCACCTCTTCTATCCATTCCTGAAGCCTATTCAGGAGAACCCTGCCGAACAGCTTCTGTGCTACGTCTATCAGGCTGATCGGTCTGTAGTTGGCTGGGAGGAGGGGGGATCCCTTTTTAAAAATCGGGACCACCTCAGCCCCCAGCCAAGTACTAGGGATTTCCATCCCACCGAGAATACCGTTGAAAAGAGCAGCGAGGTAAGGCGCCCAGACGGTGGGCTCCTGCTTGAACAGATCTCCCGGTAGCCCATCCAGTCCAGGCGCCTTCCCCGAAGCCAGGCCTGAAATAGCAGCAGTGACCTCACTCAGTGTTATTAGGTCCGCCTGAGGGCCCAGCCTCTCCGGTTCAATTGACGCAGGAAGTTCTCCGGACTCAGCACTATATAGGGACTGGAAATGGTCCTGCCACACTCCAGGAGCTATGTTAGGCTCCACTGCCGAATGTAGACTCCCTGATCCCCCATTCACAATCCTCCAGAACAGGCGTTGATCTTGTATTGCTAAGGCCTTTGTGAGTTCTTCCCACTGGTTTTCCTCCCATTCTATTTTGGCCTGAGCAAGAAGCTTCTTGTACGCTTGCCTGCATTGCTTAAGGCGTTCCCCTCCTGTACCCTCCTTAATTACTCCAAGGAGTTCTGTTTTGGCCCGTCTACAGGCTGCATTGTACCATTGTGTTTTACCCTGGCACCTCTCCCTTGGCTTTCGTAAGTTACGGGTGAAGTGGGGTGCCGCAACTTTTATGAGCTCCTTATGGGCATCAAACAGTTTGCTCCTTATATCTATTTTATTTGCCACACTGTCAAGATCCCCAACAATTTCCAGGATAGGAGTAATCTCTGCGTAAAACAGTGGGAGTTTATCCTTGTTTGTGACCATTTGCTCCCACCTGATTCTTTTCCTACTGTTATCTAGGAGGAGCGTGGGGTGATTCTCTTCCTCATGGGTCACTGGGGCCTGAGGTGCTGGGTGGACAAGGTCTAACTCGAGGGCATTGTGGTCACTGTCCATCCTGTCTATTACCCTGAAATCCTGTATTGTTGACCACCTCACTAATTGGACCAGGACATAGTCCAAATGAGACTCTCTTCCCCGGCGGTTGTAAGTGTTTTTGCCTGGTCTGTCGGATTTGATTCGCCCATTACACGCTCTGAGTCCGAACCTTAACGTCAGGGCAGTAATTTGCAGTGCCAGTGGGGTCCAAGCTTTCGGAGATGGCACGTCAACCCATGGTACTGCCCACCTGTCTTCTTCTTCTGATAAGAACCCTTCCTGGATGCCGGGGAGTGGCTCATAGTGAGAGTTAAAGTCCCCACCCACCACATAATATGAATCAGTCGACAGTTCAGATAAAAAGTTCGAGAGTTCATCAAAGTTCGGTGATTCTTTTGCCATTCCCATCGGCCTGGAATAGATGTTGACCAGCAGGAGGTTAGCTTTTTTTGGCCATGTTAATAAGACCGCAAGGATATCATCAGAGTTGAATGGGAGCCGTGTAGCCACACAGCCCAGGTGAGCAGCAACCCACGTCGTGAGGCCCCCTGATGGGCGGCCTTTGCCTTCCCACCTTGCTGAGATGTAAAATGATGAGTAACCTTGATGTCCATAGTCCTCTCTGGCCCAGGTTTCCTGGAACATGCATATGTCACCAGTCTCTATGTACTTTGCCCAGGCCGGGTCTTCCAATTTGTTAGCTAATCCCGCGATGTTCCAGGAGATTATCTTCAAATGTTCAGAGGTGGCAGATGCCATACCATGAGGGTTGGAGAAGATGAGTCCAGGCTCCACTTCAATAGCGGGGCCTGTAGCGGGGGCAGCAAAAGCTGCATGTGGCACCGGGGGTCTCGGCGCACCATTGCCCACAAGGAAAGGAACCATAGTTGTCCCCTCAGCAACAACTACCCCATCGGTGGCTAGGTGAGAAGATTCGGTTCTGCCGTGGTCTGAAGCAGCTGGATCATTCAGTGGGCCAGAAATTGGACCGGGGGACACAGTGGGGGGTTCCAGGAGGCCACGGGAGCCCGAGACCCCTGGCAGTGTCTTACAGACAGTAAGTCAGTCGACCCCATCCAAACCGTTCAGACAGTTAAAGCGATTAAAATCGCAAAAAGGTGTGTCCGGCGGTTGGAAGTACGGGCGTTGTACAAAGCCTTTGTGTTTACGTCTGTATTCCACCCTTGTCCAGTCATCGTGTATTGGAACCTGGTGCCTGGGAATCGGTGGAAAGAAAAAAGATACTGGGAGGGTCTGTATGGTGGAATCAAGGGATCGATTCATTCCTCCACAAATGTGTCGGACCGTGCCCGGATCCTTAAAAGTTACCATGATACAGTCCCCCACTATGGTTTTCCTGGTCTTCCCTAGCCATGGGACCCTTCTCACCATGATGATTTCGTTATTAAAATGGGATGGCAAGGGTCGGTTCCAGTTAAGCCATTTGATTACCTTTTTCTTAAGGGACTGATAGTCCTCATTTTCCCCTGATCTTAAGTGGGGGGCACCAGCTAAGACCACCATTAATCTATTAGCTTCCGGCGGGAGGTCTGGCCTCCGTGGTCTTGGAATTGGGCCAACGGGCGTAGGTGGAGGGGCATTAACCTGATCTTGATGTGTTCCAGAGGACTCTGTTTGAGAGCTATGGGGGGCTAGATCCAGTGGGTGGGTAGGTCTATTGCTTTGGTTATTATGTCGTGCCTGGAGTTGGATGGCCATAAGGGGTTGCAGAGGGAGGGCAGGTGGCGGGTTTCTGGGGGGGGCTTTATTGGCATTAGTTGCAGCTTCTGCTTTGGATGGTTCTCCAACAGAGGAATGGGTTCCCACTAGCTGTGTCTGCTTACTTACTAGAGTGTTCAGAGTGGTAAGAGAAGTTTCTAGTAGGGTGAGCCTAATCTCGACTTTTTTTAAGCTGTCGGTAATAGGCTGCAAAAGGGAGCGGAATAGGAATTCGATGCTCCCCTTGGCAGAGAGTGGAAGGTTTAGGTTCGACGAAATAACCTCTGGTTCTTTAGTAGTGGCTGTTATACTGGGGGTTGGGGGCTTAAGAGGAGGAATGGTAGGCACTATCTCCGTAGGCTTCCCCGGTAGAACGGTATTAGTGCGTTTCTTGCCAAAGTCAAGATGTGATATTTTAGATTTCCCCCACCCCCCCCATTGTTTTCCGAGCACGTTTACTAGGTGGGGGCCTATGTAACTCCACCGCTACATTTAATTTGGACTTGCTCTTATTAGCCAATTGCATAGGTGGGGTTTGAGTTAACAGGTTAACAGGAGTATGGGAAAACTCTTGAGGGGCTGGCTCTGTGTTTTTTCCAACCGCTAGCCCTGGGGTAGAGGGAATTTCCCTTAGTAAGACGGGAAAGTCCTCGAGTGTCGAATTAATTAAACTGCTAGGTGGCGTGCTTTCCTCTTGAGTGATGGGGTAAGGGATGATATCGGTCGAGGGCCTGGTTTTCATAGATTCAATGGAGCGCCTGCGCTCCACCCTACGTTTCTCAAGCGTGCTTTCCTTGTCCACCTCTCCTTTAGTGGCTTTAAAATAATTATCCAAAGTCCCAGAGCAGGAGGCGCCATCCCTTGAGGGAGTTTCCCGTGGTGGAGGCGAAGGCATTGCCTTAATTGTACAGTAAGGGGGATCAAAAGAGTGGGCCCAGCCCAGCCTCCTTCGGCCACAGACGGCCAAAGACAGTCCCGCCCTTGTCCCGGGCTTCTCCCGGGACGCTCCCGCGCGCTCCCGCGCAGCAGTCTCCTTGGTCCAACTTATATCCCCGATAGCAATTGGAAGATTGTTGGGGGCGGGGCGATGAGGGAGAGCGGCCCAGGTGTTACGGGCGCGAGGTAGGCTGAGACTCTTGGGAGACTGAGTCCAGCCCCTCCTGCTCGCAGCCCTCGCAGCCCTTAGCCCCAGATGGCAAAAAGTGCAACTGCTCCCAAGTTCAACAGCGCCCCTGAACAATGCGGGACCCGCGCAGCGGGTTCCGCGAGGCGTTGGGTCAGAGGCTGTTCCAGGGAGTCCGCAGATCCTTCAGGTCACAAGGTAGGCTGCAAGTGGTATCCCACGGAGAGGAGAAAATCCGGTGGCTTTCAGCGGTCTGTTGGGGGCGGGGCGATGAGGGAGAGCGGCCCAGGTGTTACGGGCGCGAGGTAGGCTGAGACTCTTGGGAGACTGAGTCCAGCCCCTCCTGCTCGCAGCCCTCGCAGCCCTTAGCCCCAGATGGCAAAAAGTGCAACTGCTCCCAAGTTCAACAGCGCCCCTGAACGATGCGGGACCCGCGCAGCGGGTTCCGCGAGGCGTTGGGTCAGAGGCTGTTCCAGGGAGTCCGCAGATCCTTCAGGTCACAAGGTAGGCTGCAAGTGGTATCCCACGGAGAGGAGAAAATCCGGTGGCTTTCAGCGGTCTGTTGGGGGCGGGGCGATGAGGGAGAGCGGCCCAGGTGTTACGGGCGCGAGGTAGGCTGAGACTCTTGGGAGACTGAGTCCAGCCCCTCCTGCTCGCAGCCCTCGCAGCCCTTAGCCCCAGATGGCAAAAAGTGCAACTGCTCCCAAGTTCAACAGCGCCCCTGAACGATGCGGGACCCGCGCAGCGGGTTCCGCGAGGCGTTGGGTCAGAGGCTGTTCCAGGGAGTCCGCAGATCCTTCAGGTCACAAGGTAGGCTGCAAGTGGTATCATTGGGATGATCTTGGCACTTCTGTTCATGTTTTGCTTGTGTATACAGTGTGCTCCTGCACTATGTGGCCTCTGTGCTACCTCGTGTGTACGGAAGCCTGTGTCACAGGACGAGCTGAGTAGCAGAATGATGCTCCAGCAACATCTCCACGAATTTCTTCATACCGATTTGGACTCAGATTAGCATGAGTTATTGCCTTATATGAGGGCAAAAGGCGGGTCTGTGGTTCCCAAAATCCGGACCCTGTGGTTTTCCCGATATCGAGGTCCAATACCCGTGTCACGAAACCTCAACGTACCGAGACGATTTTGGTGTCTACGAACCGATAATGATTAGGACATCATTCCTATGTATTTGCGTTACAATCGAGGGTTGCCAACACCCCTAAATCACAGTTTCCGTCCCATCCCTTAAACTCCATTTTGTGAACGGCATCCATCTTGCATCTTGCCCTCATGATAAGTCAATTAAAGGTCGAGCTTGATCCAAATAGACACGTCCACCTTTCGTGACTTTCCCCTGACCTGTCCCAACTGACTCCACTGTCTTCGGCCAAACCTGTTTAGGCAGCTCCTCGCCCAGTGGCCGAATACGATAGCATCTACGCATAACATTCCACGAACCATTCACTACATACAGCCCATGTTTCCTTCAAACACGCACCTGTCCCCGTATCTTGTTTATGGCCCTTTTATGGCTGGGTTGTACCTTCCTTTATTGGTGGTTCATCTATATCTGATGGGAGTTCCCGATCCAACTGGGTAATCTATCAGCAAACTGGACATCTAAAATATGGGCTTGCTTACATGACTTCGCTCTTTGTATTGTTGTAGAAATATGTGTGTTGCCATACCATAAACTCAAGAATTCTTGCTTGAAGCCATATATTTGATATATAAGGAGACGGCTGGTTCTGTAAAAACGAACAGTCTCCCAAGAACCTACTCTCTGTGTGGTGTACTTCTGGGACACGTGTTACTTGGTAGCTACCAATAAAACTTGATCTTTGACTGCGACTAGAAGACTACGTGTTTCTGTGGTCCGGAACAAGGGAACTCAGAGGTCTTCGGGTGTTATGCCCTGTTCCTAAAAACCCGTTACCTCACCCAGCAGTCGGAGAACCTAGTAACTAATCTAGCCACAAGACCCCTTTACGACCAGGAAGAACGAGTACTGAACAAAGGCCTCGGGGTTGTCCCGACGGCCAACTTGGATAAATTTAAACTCCATTGCGAGCTTTCGGCCTTTTTCAGAAAACTGAAACTCAAAGCTTTTTTTGAAAAGAGGAATGACATGACTACCAATGATGACCCTAACGAAACTGGTCTACGCACAAAGTCGACCTTTATGCCACCGCCACACACGATCCCGGTGGAGGTAACCACTTTTGAGCAAGCGGTCTTTAATGAGGTGGAAAAACTACACCCCAAAAAACATTTACGAACCTGACAAGACAGGAGAGAATCGCCCTGGAGACAATCAGATATTGCGACACCATCGTGGTAAAACCTGCGGACAAAGGTGGTGGAGTGGTAGTACAAGACAAATCAGCATATCAAGCCGAATGCCACTGCTGTCTGATGAAACGAACTACCGAAAACTACAAAGTGATCCTACAGAAGATCTACGGAGTGAGATCAAATCCTTCGTGGAACATGGGGAAGTGGAAGGCTATATCTCAAAACAGGAGGCGGGTTATCTGTGCAACAGTGAAGGGAAGACACCGTACTTCTATACACTCCCAAAGATGCACAAGAACAAACTTCCCCCGCCGGGTAGACCAATAGTGTCGGGTCTGGGCTCACTGCTGGAACCCCTGTCCCGTTTTTGCGATGTCTTCTTCAAGGAATTAGTTCAGAAGACCAGTACTTACCTTTAGGACACCAAAAGCCTGCTGCAACTTTTAAATGACCTCACAGTGGACGACGATACCATGTTGGTAAGTTTCGACATCGAGAGCCTATACACAAGCATTCCCCAGGATGCAACCCTGGAGGTCCTAGAAAGGGCCTTAGAGAAAGAGGAATGGACATGTAGAACACCCAGGCGGTTCATATTGGAATGCGCCAGGTTGGCCTGGAAAAGAAACTATTTTGAATTTGAAGGAACACTGTACCTTCAAACTGGAGGTACTTCCATGGGGAGTACTTTTGCCCCCAGTGTGGTGGGGCTTTACGTCCATGATTTCGAAGAAAAGTATATACTCAGTGACAAGAACCCCTACAGCTCGAATGTCCTTGTAGGAAGGTGGCTACCTGACTATGGTTACCCCAGATTTTTTGCCTGTGTTTAGCTGGTTTTTTACACTTAGTTGACCTGGTTCCCTGCTAATCAGGGCCCCAGGCCATCTGCTCTCTCTGTAAAATGGATTCCATGTACCCTAGGTACATACCACAATTGGAAATGGACTCCTTGTCAGCCCCTGTATAATGCACTATAGGTGCCCAGGGCATAGGGGCCACCAAGGCCTACCAGGGGCTGCAGCATATCTTTTGCCACCCCTGGCTGGTTTACATTGACACAACTGGCTGATCACTCAGCTGGGGTAAGGTGGTGTAATCACCCCTTACTTAGATATAGTATACCTATATCTAAACCTATATCTGGACACATATAACCCTGTGAGCCACTCCTATGGAAGGCCTCATCAATCCTGGAGGCAGAGTGCGTGGTTTAATGTGAGATGGAGCTCTAGCATGAGCTGAGCCTGTCTGCAGCTGTCGGGAACAACTCCCTAAGCTGTTTCAGGATAAGGCCATACCATATACTCTTAAGTGCCTTATAATCCTCGCGGTTATATAGCAACTCTGGTTTGGCTTTATCAAAACATGTCGTGTAAGGTGTCATACGATTTGGAATACTATCCCCTCGCCAGTTCTGGCGACGGGGATAGCATTCCACCCCTCTAGAGGGGTAAGACATGTTACTTTACTTAAATGCGGTTAATTTCTAAAAGGACCTTAGATCCACAAAATGGATGCCTCTGCCACAGACAAGAGTCTGACCCCCTGCAGCTGACCGAAACTCAGCCAAATGGGGCCTGGACAAAGGGTTTCCTGTCGCAGGGGGGTGTTACCACCCTCCAGACAGGAGATAGTGGATTGTAGCAGGGAGGTTTGAAAGAAACCAGACACTGCTTGGGGCGCACAAGGCTGCCCCTCGCATAATCCGGCCAAACCGGTTCTGGGGCACTCCAGCCCTCGTGCCAGGGCGGCCTGGATCAAAGGAAGGGGGTGTATCCACCCACTTCCTGGGTCCCACCCATAGGAGGGGACCTAGCAGGTAATCCAGCCCCCAAAATTAGTATAAGACTGGGAGCAGTGCCAATGCACTTTAGATTTCCTGATGAAACATAAGAAACAAAACTCTGGACCCTTCGACATCCTACTCAACGTAGAAGACTGAAGAATCTCCCTTGTGGTCAAGGAGTGACCACCCTGTGCAAACAGGCACCATCCAGCCATCGACGTCTGCTTTGTCGCAGTTCCCGCCGGAACTCGAGCGACAGAGAACGACGAGATCAAGCTTGCCTGCCTTCCAACAGCCCGATCCACAGTCCCTGCAGAGCTGAGACCCGTGGAGGCGACCGGAAGCGTGGGGCACGCCATCTTGAATTGACCACGAGACGCTGACCGTGCAGCCCACGAGTGACCCTCGAAGCTGTACACCGGGGTTTGAGAAGCCCCAACCCTGAGCCACTCTTGCACCGAAGTTCAGCCCTCCACACTCGACGAGTGCTGCGTGGGGCCCTTCTGCTCCATTTGGCTCAACGTGTTGGCCCGGTCACTTGCCAGCCGGCTAGTGGCCCCTGTGCCGACGAACTTTGAAATTCGACCTGCAAATCTGGTTGCTCCAGATGTGCACCAGCTCCCCTGAAAAGGAGCCCCCACTCTGACCTTCCTGGTTCGAGTGAGAAGCAATCTCCCGGTTCCGCGTGGATTGCTCTTGCCAAGTGTTGTTTGCTCCAAACTTGAAGTCGACTGCGCCGACGGTGAGAGCCCTCGTGGGACAGATCGTGACCCGCTCCTGGACGTCGCAGATGCCCCAGAGCCCACGTGACAGCGGAGAGAAGCTCCTCGACGACCACCTGATTGCGCCCGACATTGCCTGGTTCCGTCCTGGTTCCACCCTGGTCACTGCTGAGTGACCCAGACTCTGTCCCCTCTGCTTTCAGGTACTTTTCGACTCGAGTCCACCGTTGGACTCCACCGGACACTTCTCTTTCACCCCGCCTGCAGCCCTTTCAGCTTCAAGCACCAAGAGCCTGCGTGACGAAACCCGACTCAACTTCGACCCTGTGCACCCGCTTCCTGTGGGTGAGGTAACTTTGCTCCGCCGGTGTTCCCACACTGGTACACATCTCTAGGGTCTGTGTCTTAAGTTTTGTTCCTCTAGGTTAAGCGGAAGTGTCCTTAAACTTTAACTTTACAACTTTTACGCACCATTGGTTAACATTGGTGCATGCGTGCGCTTTCCGCACTGCTCCCGAATCCCGTGGGCCTCTCCCGACTTCAGCATTGCTTGTCCCGACTGCTCCCAGCGATTCCCTAGGCCCTAGGCCTAACCACTGTTCGATTGGTATCTCTTATACCACTTGTTTAGTATATGGTTTGGGTGGCCCCCCGTCCTCATCCATAATTGTGCAACTTTGTATGTTTAAACTGTGCTTTTGATTTAACGCTTGTGCCCCTTTATTCATAAAGAATACTGAGGATTGTTTTTAGTAATAAATACATATATTTTTATAATATATACTTGTGTGGTGTCCTTTCATTTGATATTACAGGATTGTATGTGGTAAAACAGCTCGCTTAACACGACCTCTTAAGTTAAGCCTTTAGGCTGCTTAGTCCATGCTACCCCTAGGATAGCTTGTCTAACAAGGTTGACTTACAACCAGACACCATAAGGGATTGTTTGGTCTGATAACAGGTGGTTCCAGAATTGGAAACATCACCTATCAGGCCAACTTCTCACATTGGTGAGCAGCGGTGCGGATTTGAGCTTGCTGTTGTTTTACCATTGCAATCTTTTATCAAATTGAAAGATCACATCAAGTACCTCTAGGTACATATAAATCAAAAGCTTAGCATATTTAAGTTCTACTGAACTTAGTAGTTGTAGATTAAAGGGATTAGCACACCCTGACTACAACTCACTAGCAAGGTACAGTAGGGAAACACTTAGTGTAGGTAGGTGCATCACTTACACCACACTAGAGTCATGTCTGACACAGGAAAAGCCTCAGGGTCTGCTCCTGTGACAGTTGACCTTACCAAGGCAACTTCCAGCTATGACAAATTAACCCGAAAGGACTTGATTGCCTTGTGCATATCAAGAGGGTTAAAAAGGGACAGAAGTCCCACCTGTGCTATCCTGATAGCCATTCTAGAACAGGATGACTTAGAGAAGGGAAATGAAGTTCCCTTAGAATCAGGAGATGGAGTGAACCCACCTGTAACTGATACCACTCCAGAGGAGGAAGAAGGAGAGGAGGGGGAAGAGGACTCAGATGTAGAGGACCCAGAAGATCAGGATCAGAGGGGTAGCCAGGTCCAAGTTGCCAGGCTTAACCAGGCCAACTTAGACCTACTGGGGAATGGAGAGGGCCAGCACCTCCCCAGACCCTATAACATTCTCCCAGGCAACAGAAGAGTGAGATCTCCCTCAGGGGACTCTCATATTTCTAGTGCCTCAAGAGAATCTCAGAGAGGCATGACTGCTTCTCAAAAGCTAGAGCATAGGGCCAGAATGAGGGCTGTCAAACTCCAAATAGAGAGGGAGGAGGTAGCCTTGGCTCAAGCTAGACTTGCCTTGGCAAGAGAGCAAAAATTGTGTGGCTTAGATGCCACTGGTGGCAGCAATATTCCTAAAGAGAAACCCAGGTCCTATGATAGTAGAAACCTGACAAAGATTGTGCCCCCCTACAAGGAAGGGGATGACATCCACAAGTGGATAACTGCTCTTGAGAGAGCCTGCATGGTACAGCAGGTTCCTGAGGAACAGTGGGCATCAATCTTATGGTACTCCTTTTCAGAGAAAGGGAGAGATAAGCTCCTCACTGTCAGACATGAGGATGCAAACAATTACAAAGTCCTGAAGAGTGTTCTGATAGATGGGTTTGGCTTAACCACTGAACAGTACAGGTTGAAGTTCAGAGACACCCAGAAGACACAGACTCAGGACTGGACTGATTTTGTAGATTGTGCTACTAAGGCTCTGGAGGGTTGGCTACATGGCAGCAAAGTACATGACTTTACAGGATTGTATAATTTGATTATGAGGGAGCAGATCCTAAGTAATTGTCAGAACCAGCTCTTACACCAGCACCTGGTGGACTCTGATCTGACCTCTCCCCAAGAATTGGGAAAGAAGGCAGACAAGTGGGTCAGAACCAGGATTAGGCCTAAGAATCAGGACAGTAACCAGAAGAAGGAGTCTACCAAGCCTCAAGATAAGGGTGGGGATAAAAATAAGGAAAAGACTTCCCCAGGGCCCCAAAACTCCAAGAATGGGGGTGGGTCCCAAGACACTTCTTCAACTGAGACAAAGCCTTATTGTTATGCCTGTAAACAGGTTGGGCATTACAAAACAGACAACTGTTGTCCCAAGAATAACAATAAAGAGAATATACCTCCAAAGCCAGCTCCAACACCTCCTGTTACTGTCAGCAGTAATCCCCCAGGAAGTGGGAGCACACCCAGGAATCTGGGTGGGTTTACTTTTGGAGCCCAGGAGGACCCTGGCCTATCGAGGTCCCCCTCCCCAAATAATCTTGTTTATGAGACTGGCATGGGGTTCGCCAACTTCTCTGATTGCCCAAATACTTTGAGCAAATATAGACAAGAACCCATCATCAATGGTTTGAAAGTTGAAGCTTTTAGAGACACAGGGGCTAGCATCACCATGGTGGCTGATGGCATAGTCCCCTCTAAGCAACTTTTACCTGGTGCCACATACCAGGTTACAAACATTGATGGAATCCAAACAAATCATCCCATGGCAGTAGTAAGTCTCAGCTGGGGAGGTGTCATTGGCCCAAAGAGAGTGGCAGTGTCACCAAACTTGCCTGTAGACTGCCTACTTGGTAATGATTTGGAGATCTCAGCCTGGGCTGAGGTTGAACAGGAAATCCATCCTAGAATGGTAAATTCCAATGGAAAGGTTAGTGGGGCTGTAATGGCTACAGCCCCAATCCAAGATGTCCTTCCTGAAAAGGTTGGTAGGGCTGAGATACTCTCTGCCCCATCTTTAGCAAAAGCTCTTCCTGAACAGAATAGCAAAGCTGTTATGATAACAGCAGAAACCCAAACTGAGTCTCCTCCTGAAAAGGTTGGTGGGGCTGTGATGGCCACAGCCCAAACTCAAACTGATATGTGTGTTGTGAAGCCTGAAATGATGGATAACTCCACACAAACTGAGAGCATGGAGGAGGAAGAGAAATCTCCCCCTCACCAGACTTTAGGACAGGATCAGCCTCCTCAGGGAACTGATCTTACCCCTGATGAAGGAACTGCCCCAGAGGTTGTTAGGCCTGGCCTGACAGAGCCTCTGATGGCGGTGGACCCTTCTCAGGTGGGACCCAGTCTGGAGCAGGTAACCTGCCCCTCTCTCCCTTGCCTTAGCCAGCCCAGGGCTGCAGAGGACAAGAAGGACAGTGAGACCCAGAGGGCCCCCTGTCAAATAAAGCACCCCCATCAACAGATTAGGGGCACCAAAACTAGTAGCCCTAGTGAGGTGAAAACTTTAAAAACTCCAGAGGGAGCCCCCTTAAAAACAGTTAGGGACCTCCCACAGATGGATTCTGTTGGGCACAGCCAAACCTGGGACCCAAAGGGCCCAAACCTGAACTGTCCCTCCAGCAAGCCAAACAGAGGGACCCAGCCTCCAGCTTTAGGTAGCCAGAGGTTGACCCTGAGAGCACAGTGCAACTCAGTTAAAGAAAGAAAGGCACACGTGGTGGAAGATAATTGGAGGAAGCTGAGCCCTAAATTAGTGGAGCCTCACTTCAATACTCCATATCCAAACCAGCCTTTAACTTTGCATAAACACACCCAAGGTAGTGATTCCCTATGGTGGAGACCCTCTAATACCCCAAGGGTGAGGGACTGCTTAGTGGACCATGAGACAGGGGGTACCCATGCTAGTGCAGGTACTTCCTTATATGGCCACTCAGGCAATATAGGCTTACCTGGCCAAGGATAGCCTTATCTCCTTTCGTTTGGGGGGGGGTTATGTAGGAAGGTGGCTACCTGACTATGGTTACCCCAGAATTTTTTGCCTGTGTTTAGCTGTTTTTTTTTACTTAGTTGACCTGGTTCCCTGCTAATCAGGGCCCCAGGCCATCTGCTCTCTCTGTAAAATGGATTCCATGTACCCTAGGTACATACCACAATTGGAAATGGACTCCTTGTCAGCCCCTGTATAATGCACTATAGGTGCCCAGGGCATAGGGGCCACCAAGGCCTACCAGGGGCTGCAGCATATCTTTTGCCACCCCTGGCTGGTTCTTAAATTGACACAACTGGCTGATCACTCAGCTGGGGTAAGGTGGTGTAATCACCCCTTACTTAGATATGGTATACCTATATCTAAACCTATATCTGGACACATATTAACCTGTGAGACACTCCTATGGAAGGCCTCATCAATCCTGGAGGCAGAGTGCGTGGTTTAATGTGAGATGGAGCTCTAGCATGAGCTGAGCCTGTCTGCAGCTGCCGGGAACAACTCCCTAAGCTGTTTCAGGATAATGCCATACCATATACTCTTAAGTGCCTTATAATCCTCGCGGTTATATAGCAACTCTGGTTTGGCTTTATCAAAACATGTCGTGTAAGGTGTCATACGATTTGGAAAACTATCCCCTCGCCAGTTCTGGCGACGGGGATAGCATTCCACCCCTCTAGAGGGGTAAGACATGTTACTTTACTTAAATGCGGTTAATTTCTAAAAGGACCTTAGATCCACAAAATGGATGCCTCTGCCACAGACAGAAGTCTGACCCCCTGAAGCTGACCGAAACTCAGCCAAATGGGGCTTGGACAAAGGGTTTCCTGTCGCAGGGGGGTGTTACCACCCTCCAGACAGGAGATAGTGGATTGTAGCAGGGAGGTTTGAAAGAAACCAGACACTGCTTGGGGCGCACAAGGCTGCCCCTTGCATAATCCAGCCAAACCGGTTCTGGGGCACTCCAGCCCTCGTGCCAGGGCGGCCTGGATCAAAGGAAGGGGGTGTATCCACCCACTTCCTGGGTCCCACCCATAGGAGGGGACCTAGCAGGTAATCCAGCCCCCAAAATTAGTATAAGACTGGGAGCAGTGCCAATGCACTTCAGATTTCCTGATGAAACATAAGAAACGAAACTCTGGACCCTTCGACCTCCTACTCAACGTGGAAGCCCGAAGAATCTCCCTTGTGGTCAAGGAGTGACCACCCTGTGCAAACAGGCACCATCCAGCCATCGACGTCTCCTTTGTTGCAGTTCCCGCCGGAACTCGAGCGACAGAGATCGACGAGATCAAGCTTGCCTGCCTTCCAACAGCCCGATCCACAGTCCCTGCAGAGCTGAGACCCGTGGAGGCGACCGGAAGCGTGGGGCACGCCATCTTGAATTGACCACGAGACGCTGACCGTGCAGCCCACGAGTGACCCTCGAAGCTGTACACCGGGGTTTGAGAAGCCCCAACCCTGAGCCACTCTTGCACCGAAGTCCAGCCCTCCACACTCGACGAGTGCTGCGTGGGGCCCTTCTGCTCCATTCGGCTCAACGCGTTGGCCGGTAACTTGCCAGCCGGCTAGTGGCCCCTGTGCCGACGAAACTTTGAAAACGACTTGCGATTCTGGTTGCCCCAGACTTGCACCAGCTCCCCTAAAAAGGAGCCCCCACTCTGACCCTCCTGGTTCGAGTGAGAAGCAATCTCCCGGTTCCGCGTGGATTGCTCTTGCCAAGTGTTGTTTGCTCCAAACTTGAAGCCGACTGCACCGACGGTGAGAGTCCTCGTGGGACAGATCGTGACCCGCTCCTGGACGTCGCAGATGCCCCAGAGCCCACGTGACAGCGGAGAGAAGCTCCTCGACGACCACCTGATTGCGCCCGACATTGCCTGGTTCCGTCCTGGTTCCACCCTGGTCACTGCTGAGTGACCCAGACTCTGTCCCCTCTGCTTTCAGGTACTCTTCGACTCGAGTCCACCCTTGGACTCCACCGGACACTTCTCTTTCACCCCGCCTGCAGCCCTTCCAGCTTCAAGCACCAAGAGCCTGCGTGACGAAACCCGACTCAACTTCGACCCTGTGCACCCGCTTCCTGTGGGTGAGGTAACTTTGCTCGGCCGGTGTTCCCACACTGGTACACATCTCTAGGGTCTGTGTCTTAAGTTTTGTTCCTCTAGGTTCAGCGGAAGTGTCCTTAAACTCTAACTTTACAACTTTTACTCACCATTGGTTAACATTGGTGCATGCGTGCGCTTTCCGCACTGCTCCCGAATCCCGTGGGCCTCTCCCGACTTCAGCATTGCTTGTCCCGACTGCTCCCAGCGATTCCCTAGGCCCTAGGTGTAGGGATTGTACATATGCTCACACGAGCCGTGTCACGAGCATTCAGCTATATCTGACAGCTCGTGACACGGGCGTGATTATGGGGACATTATGTTATGTTATAAACATGTAGAATGCAGACTGTTAAAGCAAGTCTCGTTATCGTCATTACTGACTTGAACTTGATGACTGAAGGAACGGAATAAACTTTGTCTGCTTTCAACTATCTTCCGTGTGATAAGTGTCTTCCCTACACTAGGCCTAACCACTGTTCAAGTGGCATCTCTTATACCACTTGTTTAGTATATGGTTTGAGTGGCCACCCGCCCTCATCCATAATTGTGCAACTTTGTATGTTTAAACTGTGCTTTTGATTTAACGCTTGTGCCCCTTTATTCATAAAGAATACTGGGGATTGTTTTTAGTAATAAATACATATATTTTTATAATATATACTTGTGTGGTGTCCTTTCATTTGATATTACAGGATTGTATGTGGTAAAACAGCTCGCTTAACACAACCTCTTAAGTTAAGCCTTTAGGCTGCTTAGTCCATGCTACCCCTAGGATAGCTTGTCTAATAAGGTTGACTTACAACCTGACACCATAAGGGATTGTTTGGTCTGATAACAGGTGGTTCCAGAATTGGAAACATCACCTATCAGGCCAACTTCTCACAGCGGTTAATTTCTAAAAGGACCTTAGATCCACAAAATGGATGCCTCTGCCACAGACAAGAGTCTGACCCCCTGCAGCTGACCGAAACTCAGCCAAATGGGGCCTGGACAAAGGGTTTCCTGTCGCAGGGGGGTGTTACCACCCTCCAGACAGGAGATAGTGGATTGTAGCAGGGAGGTTTGAAAGAAACCAGACACTGCTTGGGGCGCACAAGGCTGCCCCTCGCATAATCCGGCCAAACCGGTTCTGGGGCACTCCAGCCCTCGTGCCAGGGCGGCCTGGATCAAAGGAAGGGGGTGTATCCACCCACTTCCTGGGTCCCACCCATAGGAGGGGACCTAGCAGGTAATCCAGCCCCCAAAATTAGTATAAGACTGGGAGCAGTGCCAATGCACTTTAGATTTCCTGATGAAACATAAGAAACGAAACTCTGGACCCTTCGACATCCTACTCAACGTAGAAGACTGAAGAATCTCCCTTGTGGTCAAGGAGTGACCACCCTGTGCAAACAGGCACCATCCAGCCATCGACGTCTGCTTTGTCGCAGTTCCTGCCGGAACTCGAGCGACAGAGAACGACGAGATCAAGCTTGCCTGCCTTCCAACAGCCCGATCCACAGTCCCTGCAGAGCTGAGACCCGTGGAGGCGACCGGAAGCGTGGGGCACGCCATCTTGAATTGACCACGAGACGCTGACCGTGCAGCCCACGAGTGACCCTCGAAGCTGTACACCGGGGTTTGAGAAGCCCCAACCCTGAGCCACTCTTGCACCGAAGTTCAGCCCTCCACACTCGACGAGTGCTGCGTGGGGCCCTTCTGCTCCATTTGGCTCAACGCGTTGGCCCGGTCACTTGCCAGCCGGCTAGTGGCCCCTGTACCGACGAACTTTGAAATTCGACCTGCAAATCTGGTTGCTCCAGATCTGCACCAGCTCCCCTGAAAAGGAGCCCCCACTCTGACCCTCCTGGTTCGAGTGAGAAGCAATCTCCCGGTTCCGCGTGGATTGCTCTTGCCAAGTGTTGTTTGCTCCAAACTTGAAGCCGACTGCGCCGACAGTGAGAGCCCTCGTGGGACAGATCGTGACCCGCTCCTGGACGTCGCAGATGCCCCAGAGCCCACGTGACAGCGGAGAGAAGCTCCTCGACGACCACCTGATTGCGCCCGACATTGCCTGGTTCCGTCCTGGTTCCACCCTGGTCACTGCTGAGTGACCCAGACTCTGTCCCCTCTGCTTTCAGGTACTTTTCGACTCGAGTCCACCCTTGGACTCCACCGGACACTTCTCTTTCACCCCGCCTGCAGCCCTTTCAGCTTCAAGCACCAAGAGCCTGCGTGACGAAACCCGACTCAACTTCGACCCTGTGCACCCGCTTCCTGTGGGTGAGGTAACTTTGCTCCGCCGGTGTTCCCACACTGGTACACATCTCTAGGGTCTGTGTCTTAAGTTTTGTTCCTCTAGGTTCAGAGGAAGTGTCCTTAAACTTTAACTTTACAACTTTTACGCACCATTGGTTAACATTGGTGCATGCGTGCGCTTTCCGCACTGCTCCCGAATCCCGTGGGCCTCTCCCGACTTCAGCATTGCTTGTCCCGACTGCTCCCAGCGATTCCCTAGGCCCTAGGCCTAACCACTGTTCGATTGGTATCTCTTATACCACTTGTTTAGTATATGGTTTGGGTGGCCCCCCGCCCTCATCCATAATTGTGCAACTTTGTATGTTTAAACTGTGCTTTTGATTTAACGCTTGTGCCCCTTTATTCATAAAGAATACTGGGGATTGTTTTTAGTAATAAATACATATATTTTTATAATATATACTTGTGTGGTGTCCTTTCATTTGATATTACAGGATTGTATGTGGTAAAACAGCTCGCTTAACACGACCTCTTAAGTTAAGCCTTTAGGCTGCTTAGTCCATGCTACCCCTAGGATAGCTTGTCTAACAAGGTTGACTTACAACCAGACACCATAAGGGATTGTTTGGTCTGATAACAGGTGGTTCCAGAATTGGAAACATCACCTATCAGGCCAACTTCTCACAGTCCTCTTTTGGAGACGATATATCGACGATGTCCTGGCCATCTGGAAAGGACCCGAGGACACTCTGGTCTCCTTCTTTGAATGGATAAACACCTGTGATGATAATCTGAGGTTCACCTACGTCAAAGATCACAACAATATAGTGTTCCTAGACCTAGTAATCAAAAAAGAGAATGGACATTTTGAAACACTGACGCATTAAAAACCACCAGCAAAAAACAACTTGCTACGGTTCGAGAGCTTCCACCCCAGACCCCTACGGGAGAACCTTCCCTACGGACAATTTTTGCGAATCCGCAGAAATTGCAGCAGACTCAATGATTACAAGGATCAGGCCAAGGACCTCACCCATAAACTGAAAGATCGGTGATATCCAGAAAGAATACTACAGAAAAGCCAGAAACGCGCACGCAACCAACCACGGGAGGCACTCCTGGAAAACGTGGTGAGAACCAACGAAGACACTCCCCTTACCTGCGTCACGACATACAATACAGTGTCGAACGAAGTGACCAAGGTGATAAACAAACATTGGTCAATTTTGAACTCAGGGAAAATGCAATGGGAGAAACCCCTTTTCTCGTTTCGAAAAGCGAGAAGCATCAAGGACTGTGTGGTCAACACCAGACCAGTCAGAAGAACCGTGGATAGCGAATCAGTGCTGAACGCATGGGGACTACCTAGGGTAACTGGCCATTACAGATGTGGCAACTGCAGTGTCTGTCCACTAACGACAAATACCAAAACACTCCAGCTCGAACCAGGGAAGACCTGGACCATCCGAGGACACACGAAGTGTAATAGCGAGAACGTGGTATACAGGATAACGTGCCCCTGCAATTACCATTACATAGGTATGACCAGCAGGAAAATCAAACAATGTATTGGCGAGCACAGAAGCACCATCAGGTGCAAAAAGGCTATGACAAAATTGACTGAACATTATCTGTCTGCCGGGCATACCCCAGACGACTTACAATGGACCGTCATTGAACAAATCAGCCCTCGGAACAACATGAGCCAACGCCTGTTCGAAAAAGAACAGAGATGGGTCTACAGGCTGTCCACCCACAAGACCGGTTTAAATGATAACATTCCTTGGAATTCGGTAATGGGCTAGAGGTAGCGTTATAATCCCTGACCTTTGATCACCTCTCTGCATAAATACGGGGACGATGCATTAATCCATGATCATGATACCTCCCCCTAACAGATATACCACACATATTATGTTTGGCTGTACAGGTGTTATCAGTGTGCAAGGAATCGCTTGCCTTTTACATCCTGCATCTCGCTCCCGATCTGGAATGGATCACTATGGAAAATACGAGCTTGGCACTACAATTCTGAAAGCTTTATTGGAACGCGCACTTTAAACACGGGGCCCTGGCACCACGGCAACCGGTAAACGTGTTTCCCAAACGCCATGCTCACTCTCTATTGGCCCAGGCATCCACGTGACCCGGGTCACGCCTAACCATGCCCACTCCGGGAAGCGATGAGCTTCAGTATATCTCCGGCGCTGGAAAGGGCTGCTGGTTACATCCACGGGGCGTACCGCAATAGGAACCAAGTAGGTTACCTGGTTGATGAGCAGAAGCCACAAGTAAGTCCCACAATACTTGATCGTCCCGGAGCTTTGCTGTGACATTTGCAACTACGCTCCGGCACTCATTCCGTGTTCGCATATCTAATTTTTTACCTACCAGGTTACGTGAACACACAGCTCTTGGAACCCGGACGCCCATGAAGCAGTCAATTGCCGCTTTCTGAGTAAGCTGATAGCATTACAAGTTTTACATGTACCTAGGTCTAAAACCGCTACATTTGACAATATCAATGAGAAATCCGACCTTCAGGATTGAAAGTTGTGGCGAGCCCTGGGTGTTTGTGAGACACGTGTGCTTCTTGTAACGCAATTGTTATCACGGCCATTCTTTGCTACCACTGCACTAACGAATACCCGCTGAGGCGATCTCCCGCCCATTCAGAAAACCCTTCATTTTTAACGCCAGACGAGGGGTTAACAAACCCGTAGGGGGCCAATTACAAGCGTACAGTTGAATTAGAGCAGCACTGGCACGGCTCCCTATAAAAACGCCACCAGGTTCTGTTACGCTCCCATTGTGGCGACCAGCACCCGTGATAAAGACACAGTTTCACGGCCACTGCCATTAGGAGCACATTTTATATGTTTTATGTACAAAAATGTTTGTCCATTGTCTATGTGATCCCAACCCCCTTTTTCCTCAATTCCTTTTTTTCACAGGTTTTTCTTCCAGAACGGGGAGAAGACATCACAATTTTGTAAAGGGCCACAAGTTTGTGGTTCCGTTTCTCATGATCAAGGGTAGGGCACACCTTAGCGTGTGCGCACCACCCAGGTCATCTACATTTGTCCTGACGAAAACCCACAATTGCAAGATGGTTGAAACATGTAGACCTGTATTTTAATCACATATCACACGTCGCTATTTTAAAACACTACACGTCTTGAACACCGGAGTCTACCTAATTAGACATAGGTGTCACAGTTTTTCTTTTAGGGTGTCCAATCACTCTGGAATAAAGTCTTGGAGTGAGTAGTATTGGCCCCTTTTAAAATCACTAATCACCTTTTAGTATCACTGCACATATAAAAAAGAAAAAATACCCGCTCCACTGTAGTCAAGTGTCGAAGCACACCCTGCTGGCACTCGGCCTGCGGGGTGGGACCCCGATGATGAAGCAGGTCACCAACTAGGCTGGTGAGTGAGGGGTCTTCTAAAAGGACATGCTATGTGCTGTAAAAAGGTTGGGCACATTGTGCATTATTGATCTTTAAGTTTTGGTTACAGAGTCTTTCTCTGTTATACCTAGGGGGCACACCTCCATTTGTTGTTTAAAATACTCAGAAGGGGACCATGAATTCCCGCCCTACACTAATGTAGAACACCCTTTCTCTCTCTTTTGTTTTTGAATGACTCAGAGAGGCCGCCACACTTCAGAACGGACAGCACCTGCTTGGGGTAAATCCAATCGTGGCCGTGATAGGAGGCATCGAAGGTGAAAATTAAAAAGCATCTGGTCGAGATCGCCGCTTGTGAAGGAAAGGATGTCCAGCATTTCCAATTTTAACCGGGAATACAGCTAGTAGAAAGCAAGTGCATAACATTTTATTAGGTGGCCGCGCTTTGAGCGGAAGCCAGTTTACCTTGAGGTGGGAGGGCATTGACACGCTCTAACACGAGATGCGTCGGCAGGGCTGGAGAGTAACAACAAAACTACTACTCATCGCGAACCTGCAAGTGTGACCATTCAGACTATTTCAGACCCCCGAAGCTATAAGAATGGCTTGGACATCAGGTAAAAGTCATTTTTAATGTATATTGAATTAATAATGAACTGTTGTTGTGGGCATCTCTAAACTAGCCAGACAGCACCGCCTTCTGGAAGACTGTCACAAGAGCTGGTGTTAACAACAAAATAAAATTCAAACTTTGGGACAAGAGATTTTAATTGTATTAAGGACACAAAGGCGAGGATTACATTCTCTCTCTTTACTACTCAAAGCAGCCGCCAATGGAAAGTATTAGAAAAAATAGATAAAGAACTACACAACCCATGATCTTTTGAACCACGCCCCCACCACCGTCCACCAATCAAGCCAATCAGTGAGGCTGAAAACTGTGAGACGCCATCTTGGCTGCCTCTTTCTTTGCAGTCGCCCACAGTCCAACCAAACAAGGAAACCTGAACTCCATCATCTCCAAGAAAGCCGCAATCAACCGGAATCATGGCTCAATCCAACAAAACTCTCTAGAAGAACGTAGGAGACCATCCGAGAACACCAGGAACATGCGCTCAATGTCAAACCATTCTTGTTTTTGGTCTGATCCTACAATCTTACATCACATCAGACTTCTAATAAATGGGTGGGTGGGAATCAAATTCTTTTTGCAGAGCTAGATGTTTTTTATGCCAGTGGCTCAGATTATGCTGGTTCAAAGCGGATGTACCACAACAGAGGTTGCATGAACAACAGGTTCGCAATACAAAGTTTTCAACACAGAATCAGATGACCAATCGTCCTCCCGTAATCTATCTTCCAGTTTAGAACCTAGCACAATGGCTTTGGAAGCCAAGGTCCCCCCCCCCAAGCTAAGTGAGCCCATTAATTATAATCAAGAGGCACATACAAGCAATATTAGACTAAATCAGTACAATATATAGTATGAATAACAAAGAAGACTTCTTTTCTTGACTGCATGGGTTTATTCTGTGCTTGTATAACCTCTCCCGAGCTTAGCCAACATGTGTTTCGTCGTTTGGGGGACATGTCGCCACCATCATGATCTATTGGCAAAGACAGAAGTGCCCGAAATCCATGGCCATGTCCACTAGTAGGATCAGCCTGGTACCTTTCAACCTGTCGATGTAACGGACTGCGGAGACATTGTCCATCCCGAGGAGGATGCAACAATTGTTATTTTTGGGGGACAGAGAATTTAGGGAAAGGACCCTGGCAGGAGTTTCAAGCAGTTTAGGTGAAGGGTGTGTTTGTCTGAGGACCATTGACCTCTTGTGGAAAATTCTCCTCACCTGGCACCTCAGCTCTGACTGACGTCAGATCAGATAACTATGTCCAGATTGGCTCTGAAAATGGCCTTGCCGTTCCAAGCCTCCAAGTGGTGCAACCACCAGGTTAGGCCCACTTTGGCTGAATCTTCAGTCTTTGGAGGGCCCTTTAGTAAGGGCCCCTGAAAACTGCCGGAATGGAAGAGGGCAGAAAACCCACCAGTCGAGCTATAGCCCTCAATTAAACCATCTGTTTACAGAGAACAGCCTTCAGTTCTCTCCAGATGGATTTAATCTTGGAACTTGAGAGAAGATGAGTCTTGACCAAGTCGATTTGGAATCCCAGAAATTCCATCTTTTGAGCAGGTTCCACCACCGATTTTTTGGGGTTGATGACATCATCCAGGATAGATGCCCGAGGAGAGTGTCCTTGGATTGGGCCAGTAGAATCATTTCATCTAGATATACAATCATCCGAACGCCCATTTCACTCCGCTCTTCTGTCACAGGTTTCAAGAGTTTTGTGAAAACCGAAGGGGCAGAGGACAGTCTGAAAAGAAGAGCATGGTATTCGAACCATTTGTCCCCCCACTGGAATTGTAGAAACCGTCTGTGAGGAGGGAAGATAGGGACTGTGAAATAGGCTGTCCTGAGGAGTTTTAAAGGGGTTTGTATATTGTTTCTGTGCACTCACCCTCACTAATCATGACTTCTGCCAGGGATCATCAATATTCCTCCTTCCTGCAGCTTTGAACCAGGCGCTGTCCCAAGCTATTTCCAGGGCACTGGCTCCCCTAAGGGATCAGGTAGACAAAATGGGCAATGTATTGCTGGGGTTTTCAGTGACCCTGCCTCTCTGGAAACAGGACCTACCGTAGTGCGATGGGGAAAAGGGCCTCTATGCGTGACACAGGGCACCTGCAAAGCTTAGAGAAACCTTCCGTAAGAGAGCACGCACACTTAAAAATGTACCCTACATTTAGGAATACGAGCCCAGAGAAAACTGCGACGAGGTCGCCCAAAATCTAGACCTCGAAAGTGGGGTTCCCTATAGAGAGGAGGGCCACTCAGATGGGGATATCTCCGATGAGGATCAGGACTCGGGCAGACATGGCACCCAGGATCCAACTCCTCTGAATCCCCGGACGGGGACGGCAGACACTGTGTAATGTTTGGCCCAACTGACATATAACATCGTAGGTCAGCCAAGTGGACCCCAGATCAGAAAGTTGCAGAGTACGTCGCCAGCAAAATCCACCAACCCCTTGAAAAAGAGGTCAGGGCGCAACTCCAGGGGAATGTCAAGACCATCACTGATAAGGAAGGTAGCGGTTCCCTCTAACATAGATGATAAGCTTTGCTTTTGTTTAGCAAGTATATTAGGGATCCCAAGAAGGGCATTGATTGATCTTGGAGGGCCTGCAAGGACACGTTTCTTGATGTAGTAGGACTTGTCACTCAAATGATTCAGATGGCGGAACGTACCAAACGAACTGGGGTTCCCATGCCCACTTAGAAAGTGGCTGGCTGGGCACAAAGGGCAATCTGCCTGCTCGGGAATGCAAACTGTGTGCGCTGACAGCCGAAAGGAGGAGATTTCTCCTCATGAAAATCGATCCCAAGCTGGGATAGCTGGCTACGTCCAAAGCAGAGGCCATAGCACCGGGCACCCTTAGCGGGGAACCTTTCGTCAACTAAATAACTTCGTATCCACCTTCTCCGCCATTGACAAGGCACAAGCTTCCATAAAAACACAGTTTCCTGGGAAGGGTTTTTCAGGGGCTGGTCCTCCGGACCACCATACCAGCAAGGTCCCTCTAGAGGCCAATTCAGATGAAACAGCGGCTAGAATGATGGACAACAAGGAACATTCTACCCCAGCAAGGGGACCAGCAGAGGAAAGGCCAACCAAGCCGGTAGAGGAGGCAACAACACCCCAGGAGGGAACTCTGGTAAGCATTATCCCTTCTACCTCTCAAGATCTATGGGGGGGAGGGGAGACTCCTGCAATTTGCTCACAATTGGGGGAGAATCACAGCGGACCCTTGGGTCCTTCAAACGGTGAGAGGGATTCACATAGAATTTTACGGATCCCAAGTGCCGGAAGTACGCCCGAGGCTACTGGTTTTCTAAACGGAGGACATGCACCTAAAACATGCAGAGGTAGCAGAGCTTCTACAAAAAAATGCCATTTACAGGTCAGGACTTCACCCAATTTGGTTTCTGAGCAATCTATCCCTTGTAGAGAAAAAAGACAAGGGTTTCAGACCAGTAATAAACCTAACAGAGTGCAACAAGTGGTTAGTGTATCGCCACTTCAAGATGGAGGGTATCATTCTACGCCGGGAAAATTCTTCTTACGGGGATTGGATGCTCAGGCTAGATTTCAAGGATGCCTGCCTGACGGTTCCCATTCACCTTCCACAACGAATATTCCTACAATTTGCCTGGAGGGGACACGTTTACAAGTTTCAAGCTCTTCCCTTTGGCCTATCATTGACCCCTTGGTGCTTCACCAAGTTACTATGACCAGTGGTAGAGACTCTATGCACGAAAGGAGCACAAATGATTATTTACCTGGATGACATCCCCCTCATGGACCAGTCTCCAGTACAAATCAAGCGCAATCTTAAAATGACTATTGCGCTACTCCAGGACCTTGGCTTCATCATCACTGAGCGAAAGTCAGAACTGCTTTCCGCACAACAGATGACATTGTTGGGGTTTCTCATCAACTCAACCTCGGCTTCCCTGAGCCTACCACCTTCGAAAGTCTCCAAGATCCGCAAGTAACTCGGAACAGTCCTACGGCATGATAGAATCTCCTTGGGGCAACTCGCCCGGATAGTTGGAGCACTATCATCATCCATACAGGCCATCTTACCGGGCCCACTGCATTACCGGGCCCTACAGAGTCTGAAGGCGAGTCACCTACGACGAGGTCTGACCTACTCGGAGCTGATATCACTTACACATGAAGCCAGGATGGAACTCCAATAGTGGATCAACCACATGGACGCCTGGAACTGGAGAGTGATCTTTGAGATCACGACGGACTTTGTCAGAGAGTTGGATGCCAGCCGCCTGGGCTGGGGAGCCAGATGTGGAGATGTGTTGATGGGGGGACGATGGTCAGAGGAGGAACTACAGTTACATATCAACTGCTTGGAACTCCTGGCCATATCCTTTGTGGTCAAATCCTTCACCAGAGTATCCTGTTGCATTCTACTATGGATGGACAACCTCTCGGCGGTCCAATACATCAATCGATTGTGAGGCACCTGCTCGAAGACACTTTCGAATCTGGTGAATGATTTCTGGCATTACTGCCTGTAGAAACAGATTTCAATAACTGCGGAGTATCTCTCAGGAGTACAAAATACAGTAGCGGACTGGAATTCCAGGAAATTTTGGGACTGCAGCGACTGGCAGCTGAATCCCAAGTTCTTCTTGGCACTAATGGACGGATGAGGTCCTTGTGTTTTGGACCTTTTTGCATCACAGATGAACCATCTGCTTCCACGATATATGAGTTGGAGACCAGATCCAGAAGTCCAGAAGCCATAGCAGTGGATGCGTTAATCCAAAACTGGGCGAAGGATCTCCCGTATGCCTTCCCACCATTCATGATGATACCCAGGGTAGCAGCACAAGTCAGACAACAGTCAGCTTCCTGGTGTTAGTCACAATGATCTGGAAATCACAGGCAGGGTCCCCAACGCGGTTGACATTGTCCTTGGACCTACCGATAGAACTGCCCTCGTTCCCTTCATTACTCCAGCACCCGCAGGGCTTGCACCCCCTGGTCTTCAGGGACACCTCTCCCTCATGGCTTGGACTAGAGGATTTCCAGCGGATGCTGGGAAGACAACCAGCTTTCAGCGGACACTGACATTTTTATCCAGCAGGAGTGGGCTTCAGGCACCATCAAGAGATATCGCTCAGCTTGGAGAGGATGGAATCGTTGTTGTGTCGGATTCGGGGGAAGAGGGAGGCACAACACGCGCTGTTGAGATTGCAGAAGTTTAACATAAACGCTGCTGCAAGTAAAGATCGGCTGCAATGGCCATCAATTATTTTATTTGCTCGCTAACCGCATACACACAACATGCCTGCCGAGTCAGCGAGCACATCTAGATAAACATCACAATATAAAACTCAATGGTACATAAGGTATCAAGTACATTAAAGCAATAACATTTAAATACATAACACAGCAACAGCACAGTTAATCATTAAGTCTGTGAGGCACTTATCTTAACTGCGGAGCAGCAAAGAAAGAGGCAGCCAAGATGTTGTCTCACAGCTTTGAGGGTCGTTGATGCACATGATTGGTGGACTGTCATAGGTTTCGGCGTGGTTCAATGGCTCATGGATTATGTTGTTCTTTATTTTTCTAATGTTTTGAATTTGCTGCTGTTTTTAGTAGTAAAGAGAGAGAAAGCAAAATCAGAGCCTCCAGTATGGCCATAGAATTAAGTGGCCGTGTCACGCACCTGATACCACGCGCTGAAATTAGACAATGGGTAGGGGTCTCTGCTGAAGATAACTTCTCAGACTCCATGGTTCTATCACATACACCCAAGATGGTGTATGGGATGTTCTCTGCTGCAAAGCGCATCCCAGACTCTATAGTTCTTTTCAGTACACCCAAGATGCTGGGCAGGTAGGGTCTGTTCCGCGTAGTGCGTCTCAGACTCCAGGGTTTTATTTTATACACTCAAGATGGTGGACAGGGAGGGTCTCTCATGGGTGAGTGTATCAGACTCTATGGTTTCTTACATAAACCCAACATGGCGGAAGGATAGAGCCTGTGCCACAAAGCATGTCTCAGATTCTACAGTTCTATCATATACTCCCAAGATGGTGGACGTGAAGGGTCTCTGCTGCAGAGCACGTTTCAGACTGTATAGTTCAATTACATACACCCAAGATGACAGATGGGAAGGGTCGCTGCCACAGAACACATCTATGACTCCATGATTCTGTTCAATACACCCAAGATGGCGGACGAGAAGGGTCTCTTCTGCAGAGCATGTCACAGACTATGGTTTTGTTACATACACCCAAGATGGCAGACAGAAAGTGTCTCTCATGAGTGAGTGCTTCAGACTCTATTATTTGTTACATACACCCAAGATTGCAGAAGGGTAGGATCTGTGCAGTGAAGCACGTCTCAAACTCTATGGTTCCGTTACATACACCCAAGATGGCAGACGGGACTTGTGTCTGCTGAGGAGCGTGTCTAAGGCTCTAGGATTCAATTACATAAACCCAAGATGGTGGACGGGCAGGGTCTCTGCTGCGGAATGCGTATCAGACTGATTTTGTTCAATACACCCAAGATAGTAGACAAGAAGGTCTCTTCTGCGGAGCACGTCACAGACTCTATGGTTTTGTTACAAATACCCAAGATGGCAGACGGGAAGAATCTCTGCTGAGGAGCTTGTCTTAGACTCTATGGTTTGTTATATACCTCAGATGACCGGCAGGAAGGGTCTCCGCTGCAACTCATTTACTATTCTTACTCCAGTACTGAAAGGAATAGTTGTAAATGTCCTAACTCTGTTTAGGAAGTGTTGAGAAGTAGTAATTTTGGACGGGAGAAAGTGCTGCGCTGTGGGCGCAGGTCAGGTAAAAAACTAGCAATACTGTCTCATACTCTTTGGTTAGTTACATACACTAACATAGCTGACTGGAAAGATCTCTGCTTTGGAGCACGTCTCAGACTCTATGGTTTTTACATACAACGAAGATGGCCGACAGGAAGGACAATTGTGGCAGAGCTATCCTCAATCTCTATGGTTCTGTTACACAACTCTAAAATGGCAGGAGCGTACCTCGACTCAATGGTTCTGGTACGTACACTCAAGATGGTGGACTAGAAGGGCCTATGCTGCAGAGCTCAACTCGGATTATATGGTTCTGGTACATACACCCAAGATGGTGGATTGGAAGGTTCTCTGCCACGCAGCCCATCTCAGTCTCTATGGTTCTGGTGCATACACCCAAGATGGTGGATGGTTAGAGTCTCTGCCACAGAGCACGTCCTAGACTCTGTGGTTCCATTACATACACCCAGGATGGCAGAGCACGTCTCAGGTTCTATGGTTTGTTACATACATCCAGGATGGTGGACAGGAAGGGTCTCTGCCGCGGAGCGTGTTTCAGATTCTATGATTCTGTTCAACAGACCCAAAATGGAGGACTCTATGGTTTGTTTTTATACACCCAAGATGGAGGAGGGCAAAAGTCTGCTGCAGAGCGCATCTCACACTCCATGGTTCTAAAATATGCTCCAAAATGGTGAACGGGAAGGGTTTCTGCTGCGGAGCATGTTCCACACTTGGTTTGTTATTTACAACTAACATGGTAGACAGGAAGGTTCTCTGCGGCGGGACGCAACTCAGACTCTATGATTCTGGTACATACACCTAAGACAGCGGACAGGAAGAGTCTCTGCCACGGAGCGCGCTCAGGCTCTATGGTTTGTTACATCCACTAAAGATGGCGGACAGGAACGGTCTCTGTTGCGGAGCGTGTTTCAGACACTGATTCTGTTAAAAACACCAAAGATGGCAGATTGATAGGGTCTCTGCTGCAGAGCACCTCTCAGACTCTATGGTTGGTTACGTATACCCAAGATGATGGACCGAAAGGGTCTCTGGTGTGGAGCACATCTCCGACTCTACCGTTTGTTTTCAGACACCCAATATGGTGGAGCGCAAGAGTCTCGGCTAGAGAGCGCATCTCAGACTTTATGGTTCTGGTACATACACCCAAGACAGTGAACGGGAAGGATCTCTGCCATGGATCGCACTCAGGCTCTATGATTTGTTACATATACCCAAGATGGTGGAAGGGAAGGGTCTCTGTCGCGGAGCCTGTTTCAGACACTACGATTCTGTTCAATACACTCAAGATGGCCCACAGGAAGGGTCTCTGCAGCAGAGCACCTCTCTGACTCTGGTTGTTACATATACCCAAGAAGATGGGCAGAAAGGGTCACTAGTGTGGAGTACATTTAAGACTCTATGGTTTGGTTTTAGACACCAAATAAGGCCGAGGGCAAGAGTTTCGGCTATGGCGCCATACACCCACGATGGAGGTCTTGCCGTGAAATGTTAGTGGTGTCAATTTAAACAATATACTTCATTGACTGGCCGCACTCTTTATTGAAATTGCATTTTACATCCAAAATATACTTCAGTTTCATTCAGTGTCGGAAAATTAAAGTTTAGGGTCTTCCTCTGAAAAGGGAAGCATATGTTTAGGAGCTAGTGGCAGCCTTTTCCCCCCATGAATAAAGCTTTTTTTTTTAAATACACTATGGGGGGGGGGGGTGGCTTGCCGAGCCAAGATGGTGGACGCACTCAGAGTGCTCCCGGAGCCCTCCGCCATCTGTTCGTAATCCTCACTTATGACGAGCCATTCAGCCCTGAAATTGGCTGTGTATCTGGCGTAGCCGCTCTGGCTGTGCCCCTGGGAGTGCAGAGCCCTCACAGCGTTGTCATGCTACTGCGAGCCAGCCCATCGTGCCTTGCATCCAAAATGGCAGCTCCCCTCTGATGATCGCAGCGCTGGCCGCCCCCGGAGTGTCTTGCCCGGTTCCGCGCCTGGTCCTTGGGTGAGCGGAGGGTGCCTCGGCCGAAAATGGTGCCGGGGAGCGGCTGCCGGCCCCGGATGATTCCTCTCCCGCCTCCTGGTCTCCCCTTGTCGGCACTGGCGGAGGCGGGCCTGGTGTGTGGCGCCCCGGCGGCGTAGCTCCGTTCGTGCCCCGGGACCTCTCAATGGCACGGCTGTGGTATCGGCTGCCGCATCGAGAAGCAGAGGTGGAGGACCACGGCTGCAACCTCACATCCACCGGACGGGCACCTGAAGATCCTGAGGTTGTGTGCGGAGAGATCTGGAGCGGTTGAGTCCTGGCGGTGGTGGGGTCCGGAACAGTTGCTTGGGGACCCCCGCATGGGAGGCCGGTGGGGGCTGGCATCGTGTGGCCTCATATGTGGCCTGGAACCCCCCCTCCTGGGCTGAGTGACGCTTGGACCGCCCCCCGGACATTGTGGATATCTAGGGAGACGCCCTGGGCTGTGTGACGCTCCCTGGGTTGGGGTGGCCTGGAGAGGATCCTATGCCGCATTAACCGAGCGGTGGGGGGTATTTGAGTGAGCCCTTCTCTTTTTGGCCCGGGTTGCCATATCTGGAGACTGTGTTGGAGCAGGGGCATCCGGAGGGCCCTCTTTGGCCTGGCATCCATCCTGGCTCCCTCTCTGGCCACACCAGTGACTGGGGACTCATCATTGAGGGCTTTCGGCCAAGCGCTTCGAGCGGTGCCCAGCTGTGTGTGGGGACCTCTGCTGGGGGACCCGTCCTGTGCCTCTTGTGCTGCAACATCTCTCCCGTTGGGCTTGAGTTGGATCGTCCCCCCCTCCCACCCGCACCGTCACCTACTGAACTGCTGGCCTGGGGGGGGGATGAGGCTGCCTGCGGATTCCACTATTATTGCCCTGGCGGAGTGCATAGTGGCCCTGGCGGGCGGGGGCCCGAAGGCTGCCTTTGGTCTGGACTCTCTTCTCTCCTTCCCCCCTCTCTCACTCCTGAAGGGCCACCTTATCCAGAGTAGCGGACTCAGCTGCATGTATCGGGCGGCGGCGAATCGGTCTGGGCCTCATCTGCGCGTTGGCTGCTCCCCCTGGTTGAATCTGGCCTGCCTGAAGAGATCTGCTGGTCCCCTGCTGCGGGGTTTGCCTGTGGCTCCCAGGGGTGCCACCATGGGCAGAACAGATAGGTTAGCAAAGACCCCTGCCACCCAAACAAAAATGGATCGCTTCACCACCTCAGAGGTGGGGGTGACCGGAGGAGCCGCGGAACAGGAACCCCCACCATCCGCGGACTTGTCCACTATCTTACAAGCCATCCAGGCCTCGCAAACCTCGGTCAAAGGCAAGATTGCGGAGGGGCGTGTGGACATGACTCTCATCCGGCAGGACCTCCAAAATGCAGTGGCTCGGATCAAGGAAACTGAAACCCGGATCTCCACCATAGAGGACGATGTTCAACAGCTCAAGGGACAGGTGGCAAACTCCAGTCGCGCACGCAGGAATTACATTGCCGGGCGGAGGACACAGAAAACAGGTCACGGCGCAACAATCTTCGCCTAGTGGGCTTCCCAGAGGGGTCGGAGCAGGGCCGCACGGTGGACTTCCTGGAGAAGTGGTTAAGATCATGGGTCCCTGTGGGCTCTCTTTCTCCATGGTTCATGATTGAGCGGGCCCACTGGTCTCTCGCCCCGAAACCACCAACAGGCACGGCCCCCCGACCAGTCATAATGCGGGTCCTTAATTTCAAGGATTGTGATGCCATCCTGTCTGAAGCTCGCAAACAGCAGCGGCTCCACTACGAAAACCATGCAATCATGATCTTCCCAGATTATACCCGTGAGGTTCAGGGTCAGCGACACTCCTTTGGTGAAGTTAAACAAAAACTGAGGAAACTCAACATCCAGTATCGGCTCCTTTTCCCGGCACGCCTGCGAGTGGTGTTCGCTAACTAGACCTTGTTCTTTAACACTCCTACTGAGGCCTTGGCTTGGGCGACGGAGGAGCGTCCCCTGCACATTGCTGACCAGGCCCCGTTTCGGGGGGGGGGGGGGAATGAGGAGCCTGTCTGGTCTGCACCTTTCGCTCCCCAGCCTCAGCGCCACCGCTCCCGCAGGCGCAGTGGACAGAGGCGGACCCGGTCGGACTCCCCGCAGGGCCACTCCTCTGGACAACTAATACTGCTCTCTGATGGAGCCTCGGCCAGGAGGCACTCTGGTTCATCTAGACACCTGGACCGCAGAGGTGCCTCGCTCCGGCCTTCTTTGCCCGATCTCCCAGACACGGATCTCTCGCGCAGCCAGATGCTCCTGAAGGACCTTGCCTGAACTAGTCTCTGCCTGCCGGGCTTGACTCCGCAGCCGGAGACCGCACTCACAAACTCAAAACATTTCTTCATTACCGATGGACTCGCTTAAGCACATTCTGACATGAGGAGGGGTCCTCCACGTTTTCCCATTTCCAAGCATTATAGTTTGGTTTTTCATTCATTGGTTATTATTAGGGCGATGCTTCTGTTCCTGAAGTGTAGGGTGGGGGGGGGGGTGCGGGACCGTTGTCCAGAGTTTTTATTTTTTATTTTGTTCTCTTTGCTCTTTAGTTTTGTCACACCAGCACTCACAAAACACCCTGACTTGCGCCCAGTGGGGCATGCAGAACTCCCTTCAGACACCTCGCTCAGCCCGTTGACGTCCGTGTTTGCTACCACAACTACACTTGGCGACCCCCTACCATACTGTTACACCTGCCCACATGCCCGACACCTTCGCTGAGCACTTCCTGTGCATCATGTCCTGGAATGTTAATGGCCTCTTGGATTGTTTCAAACGCATGGCTGTCTTACGCCATGCACAACGCCTAGGGGTGGACATTTTACTGTTACAGGAAACACACCTATTGGGTAATCACTGCCCCATTCTAGCGCGATATGGGTACGACAGGATTTGGCATTCGGGGTTCACTCGAGGTGCCTGAGGGGTGACGATTCTGGTGAAACGCTCCCTTCCCTTCGTGACTGTCCGGACGACCCTTGATGCCCAGGGCACCTTTGTGGCCCTAAGTGGCACACTGAATGGTAACCCCCTCAACCTTGTGTCACTTTATTTTTCTCATTCAATGCGGACGGCAACCCTAGCCAAATCTGCCGATCTCTTGGCAGCCTTACCCCTGGATCCTACATTCATTGAGGGCGACTTCAATGCAGTCTCTTCACCAGACCTTGATACAACCGGTCCCTATTCTCACAATAGGATTGAACAGGCAAAACAGCTTACAGCTTGGGCTGAATCCTTGGGTTTAAGTGATGCATGGTGTGTATGGCACCCACACTCTAAACAATTTACACACACCTCGGTGGCACATCACACACAAGCACGCATCAATGCCATCTTCGTTCCATCGACTGACTGCCTACTGATTCAGGATGTCTCACTCCTCCCAAGAGGTATTTCCGACCACTCCCCGTGATGCTCCGCACAGGCCCCCCCACTTTTGCCTGGCAAACATGGAGGGTAAACGCCTGGTTCCTTCAGGATAAGGAGTTTCGGAAGGTGGTGGGGCGGGAACCTAAACATTATTTTCTTTCTAATGAAGGTTCGGTTTCCTCCCCGGGTACCCTATGGGAGGCGGGCAAGACCACGATTAGAGGGATCGCCAAGGGCCAGCTCAAGATCCAACGACAGGCCCAATTGGAACAAATCAGTACACGGGAGGCGCAGGCTCTGCGTCTTGAGCGCATCTCTGCCCGTTCCTCTGACGTATTCTGACACAAGACTTCTTACCCGGCTTCGCTCGGAGATCAAGCAGTTGTCACTGGATGCAGCCAAACTCCTTTGGAGCTTTTCGGTGGTCAGGGTATATGGTTGGGGCGACAAGAATGGATCACTCCTTCACCACCTTGCCACATAACCTAGGGCGAACCGTATCATTCCTGAGATCGTGGCGCAGGATGGTTCCGAGTGCCGTTCCCCAGTGGACATGGCCTATGCCACCTATTATCGTCAACTATATGAGGCCAGACCTCCAACCCTTTCTCTCGCAGACCTGCTGGAGGTTGGAGGTGGCAACCTTCCGTGTGTAGATTCTGCTACTCAAGCTGATCTAGATCACCCCATCTCTCGTGAGATCGGGGAGGCGATTGGCCTTATTTCATCCGACAAGACGCCAGCTCCAGACGGTCTCCCTCAAGAATATTATGTACACTATCGGGACACTCTTGTCCCATCTTGCAGTGTCTGTATCCGTAAGCCGTGGAAAAAGGCTCCTTCTCTCAGGAGAGGGACATGGCCACCATAGTGGTTCTGCCTAAATCCCAGCCGCCCTAGTCACGTTGTGCCGACTACCGCCCTATCTCACTCATTAATACTGAGGTCAAACTGTTTGCCAGAATCCTCGCCCAGCGGCTCAAACCCCACCTGTCCACGCTGGTTCTTCCTGACTAATGCGGGTTCATGCCCTCACGCACCAGGCATTGTCTCCGTAGACAGCAATCTGCGTTGGCACACCGTCATCTCCTCACCCCATATCTGGCGATTCTCCTTGTAGACTTTAAGAAGGCCTTTGACTCGGTGGACTGGCGGTTTCGTGGGGATGTTTTGGAAGGGATGGGACTCGGTCCTCGGTTTCGGGCCAAGGTTCTATACGCCCTCCCGCGAGCCCGTGTCCTAGTAAACGGGGTTCTATCAGAGCCCTTTTCGATTCGCAGTGGAACGAGACAAGGCTGTCCTCTGTCCCCCCTGCTCTTTGCTTTGGTGATGGCGCCCTTGGTGCGGTCGTGTGAACACGTTCGGGGATGGGAATGGCCCCATACTGAGCCAGATAAAATTGCCCTCTATGCGGACGACATCCTCATCTATTTAGCAGACCCCGCCCGGTCAGGTCCACACTGTCTTTGCTTTCTGAATTCTGCATACCTTTGAGCGGGCCTCCGGCCTCTGGTTGAACCCCGACAAATTGGTTCTGGTCCCCTTCACTTATCCCGGGAATGCTTCGACTGGAAATCTGATATACCTCTTTGCCGTCAATACTTTAAATATCTGGGGATCTGGATTACCTTACTCCCTGAGCTGAGCTGGGCCCTCAACGTTACTCCCCTGGTGAAATGTGCCAAGGCGGTCCTCCAGAAGTGGCAGTCGCTCTTTTTAAAATGATGGCGCTTCCCCGCTTCCTTTACGTTCTTCAGAACACCCCTATGTGTTTTTCTACAACTTGGTTCCGCGTCCTGAATGGTATGACCAACAAGTTTTTGTGGGGGGAAAGGTAGTTCCCGTCTGGCGCTAAATACCTCCAGGATCCCTTCATTTGATGGGGGTCTAGGAATGACTCATCTCTATTTATATTATCTCGCCACGCGACTTCTCTCCATACACAGCTGGTTTAACGGGGGTTGGTCTGACCCGGCTTACGACTCGAATTGGGAAAGTTGGGCCTTGCTAGGATTCAGTCCATGTTGTAAGGGGCCCCTATTCCTTATTGCCTACCAGAGATGATGCGCTCTGTGTTACTGGCCTGGCGGGCTGCACTGCAGCACACCAAAAGGACACATACACTGACCCGATGTACACCCTTGTGACATGGGACCTGGCTCAAAGAAGTTAATGAGCTGCAAGCCTTCAGGGCACAGAACCTGATGGGTATTTCATAATTGGGCAATGTGTGGGTGGGGGAATCACATGCGTTCCTTCGGAGACCTCCAGAATAGGTACTCACTGCACCAATCACAATTTTATAGGTATTTGCAACTGCGACAAGCCCTCCATACACACCTTACAACAGGCGCACAGCTTCCTGACCACAGCCCGTCCGAAGCTCAGATAACGTTTGGGGACCTGGGGAAGGGAAGCATCTCCTGTATTTATCGTACACTGATCAACAATACCCCTACTTCCTTAGACCGCCTGCGGACTCGGTGGAAGGACTGGGTTGGCCCCTTGGAGGAGGATGACTATTGTGACACCCTTATGTCTCCTAGTCACCGAATCTGCAGCTCTATTATTTACACACCGCATATCTCACCCCGGTGCGCCTCCATCGGGCAGGGTTCAGCCCGACCTCCACCTGTACTAGGTGTGGCCACGACCCAACAGACTTCCTCCATATGGTATGGGCCTGCCCCCGCCTGACGCTGTTCTGGGGGTCATCAAGGAAGAACTCCCCGAGGTCTTAGGGTGAGAGGTCCCCCATGACCCAAAGCACACGATCCTGGGCATCACTGATGGGTTGGATGGGTCTCGGAACGAGAAGTGTTTTTTTTAACTGCAGCTATGGCGGTCACCAAAAGAGATATCACAGCCTCATGGAAACGCCCTGAGCCCCCGAGTGTCAGGCGATGGTGGACTGGTGCGCCACACAAGAGAAAGTTCTTTATGAAGATCGTGGGTGTCCCAAGAAATATCACAGAGTCTGGGGGGGAATGGTTGGGGGGGTGGTTTAGTCATAAAGGGGATGGTCTATTTTCAAGTAATTGTGTTTTAATAATGTCTGTACAAGGGGTTGCGCAAGTTCCTATATGTAATCCTGGATTTTCATGGGGTTGTGCTGAATGGCTGGTGTATTCCTTCTGTAAATCAATAAAAATTTGTTTATACATTTTTTTTACCCTATTCGTTCAATGTTATGAAGATTTCCTTTAGGAACAGAAATGGGTCCACCAATACCACCTGTTTAAAGTTCACTGCAACAACCATTCCTTTGTGGGCCCAACCACGTAGCCACCCGGGCTGGCTCCTGAGCAGCAGGGGCGTAGCTATCAGGGTTCCAGAACTTAAGTGTCACCGGGTCAAATGGTGAGAGGGGCTCACTGCAGCACAATGAAAGCAAGTTTTTCGCATGTAGGTGGGGTAATTTCCTATGTTTGCATTAGGTTCCTTGGCACCCTTGGTACACGACTACCGAGTAGGGCGATTTCATGGTGTTGTATCTCACAGTAAGGTCACTGACATGCCACAGCCAATTCCCTATACCTCCTAGAAAAGCTCCCACACAACCTACACAATGACCGGACTACAACAACCCTGCTGTGTTTGTGATTAGTTGAAAAAAAACTGATGGACAAAATGCTGAACAATATCAAACACCTCCCCTCTCTCCCCCACACCCAGTACAGAGATCTGGACCTAAATCCATAATACTTTTGCTTGCCATGCTATTTCAGTTTGGAGCCAGCCATATGCAAATCAGTCTTGACCCTGTGCCCTATGGGATCAGTCCATCCCGAACTGCCAAGCCAGGTCCTCCCTGGAACGGAAACAAGCATCCTAGGACCAGTTTCAGGCTCTCAGCCCTTATCAGCCAGGGTAGCTTGACTCCAGTGGCATGGAGACTGCGGGACCCATGTCTGGGCATACCCGTCCCACTGGGGGGATGACAAACGCAAAAAGAACAATTGATGGATGGACTGCTGAACAATGTCAAATATTCACCCCTAGTACAGAGATGTGGGCCTAAATCCATCGCCCTTTCACTCACTCTGTCACCCCAGTTTGGACCCAGCCATAAGCAAATCAGTCTTGACCCTGTGCCCAATGGGAACAGTCCAGCCGAACTGCCAGGTCCTCCTTGGACTGACAACAAGCGTTCTAGGACCATGGTTCGTGGTGAGCAAACAAACGATGGGTTTAGGCCCAGATCTCTGTGCGGGGGTGAACGTTTGACATTGCTCAGCTCCATCCATCAGTGGTTGCGAGTAGAGCTCAGTGGTCACTAGTTCCAAGCTTTCATTCCTCAAGACTGGTCCGCCACTGCTCTCCGGCCCTTCTCCACAGGATGCATTTTACCAGTGCCGTCATTAATGCAGCTAGGGCTTCAGTGCTCAGCCCATGAGTACGGCGAGTGCAATACTTCCAACTTTCTGGATTTCATGAGAAGCTCGTCCAGATAATAGATTTATTTTTTGCAATCTCATACTCGTGGTCCTCTTTCTCAATTATAAATTAGCGGCTTTGTGTATTAAAATGTCAAAGAAAATCATTGGCTGTATGACCGGTCAAATGTGAAACAGGAAACCCAAGAGCTTCGAGTCGCTGTTTAAACCTGGGATCGAATGTGAGGTGCTCAGGTATATTCCCGCTCTAACTAAAAGGAGCGCCATGTTTGCTCTTGAAATAGGGAGGGTGTGCAGTCTAAAAAAGAGCTGTGCACTATTCAATCAATCAATCATATCATTTGTAAAGCGCACTACGCACCCGTGAGGGTCTCAATTGATTGATTAATAGAAAGGGATGTACGCTGACTTGGCCCATTAATAGCCAAGGAATATGCAATATTTTATACAGAAATGTGCCTCAGTATTGCTCCGCTGCAGGCCCTGCTATTTGCCCCACAAAGTGGTGTTTTGTTCTTGCCCCTCAGTCATGTTGGGCAGCAAGTCCCAGAGTTCACATCATTCTGCCCTGGTAGTGCATGTCAATCCTAAATGTATTTCTCTCTCAGCTTAGCATTATAAAACCTCAAAATTGCCTCTTCCCAAAATAGACCGAGATTAAGCAACAGTGAAACAGACTATTCGGACTCGGAGGAGACCCCGCCAGCCGCAGCCGGACACCTTAAGAATATGTGAGCATAAGCAGAATACTGCTGCTCACAAGCACAGCCTGCACATCTGCAATTAATAAAAGGAGCAGAATCTTCACTGAACAACTGGTTTTCTCTCATTACAAAAACTGTTAAGTAAGAACACAAAAACAATCGCACCGCTTCAGCAGATCGCACTGTTTTTAGATATAGAAAGAACTCAGGACCATATTTACGTCCCGGTTTGGTCGCCCTTGCACCACGCAGGGCCCATGGTTGCGACACATCCCCAGACTTACAAGACCGTGTGAACCTGGGAATGAACCAAAAAGATACGCCTCCCCGAGAGAGGCGTAACAAGGAGAAATATCTATATTTCTCTTCTTTTTTTCCTCTTTCTGTGTGCGCTGCAGAAAGACGAAAAAGGCTCTCAGAATTGTTTTTGTGCAGGAAGGTGCCCCTTCATGCACAAAACAACCCTACCTACAACACAGACATCCTTGCACCATGGTGTACGGGTGCCGCCATTGGCGCTAGGTTACCAGCACAAGGGAAAAGGACAGGAATGCGCCATGGTGACGCCGGGCAGCGCAACAACTAAACCAGTTTTAATTAAATTATCATGTTCCCCTATTATGCAAACACTGAGGGGCCCATTTATGAGTATTGTAGCTAACATCACACATGCACCTTTCCTTGTAAACCTCCAGGACCCGGCAAGGTTCACATATAAATCCGATCACATCTTTGGAAGAACGAGGCTAACATTGGACTCTATTTTTGCATTAAAAGCAAATGTGACAAGATAAAACAAAACTGGTAGGTCTGTTTTTTTTTTGCTTATTCACTTCTGAACTCTAGCATGGTTATTTGGGGGGGCGAGGGGTGCTTCTGCACCCATCCCTTCCCTACTTCCAGTGCCGATGGCATGGGCAAGTAACGAAGGAACAGCAATGACAGAACATTGCTCCTCATAGGCATGGATGGGTTCCACAGCGGTATTCGTACAAGCGCCTTGAGACCCTTGCGGGTGAGTAGTGCGCTATACAAGTATCAATTTACATTTTACATAGACAAGCAAGACTGATGCACTGGTAGTTGCAGAGATAAATAGTTTAGGACTAGCAGAAAGATGGGAGGCAGGAACCCGCTTCAAAGAAATACTGCACATTTACTGCTTCTTAATCTAGCAGACAAGGGATACAAGTGAAAACTCACTCCTGTGGAGTGCCTCACGAAAAAGAAAAAAAATGGTGCTCAGAAAGTGAGCATACAAGGAGCCAATCAGAGAGGTGGTAAACAGGCTAAACTCCACGAAAGGGACAAATACATGCTGGACAGCCTAAAAAACATAAAGACAACAAATAGAATGCAAACATATGTGAGTTACAAACACAAAATCAATATGTTGCAACCAGACGCGCGGTCTGGTAGGCTTCGAGCTAAAAAGCCTGCTCTCCGAGTAAAGATCTAGCTTTTTTACCAAATTTGGTATAACTCTATTCAGCCGTTTCTTCTCTCATTGGCAAAACCGTTCAATGAAAATTGCATTTAGAAAAACAGTGTTTTGGACCCCTCATTTTTCCTCGACGCCACTTAATAGATCTCGCAAAAAGCTGCCAGGAAGGAGCTGATGCGGATGATCTTATTTTGGTAAGTTTCGTCAAACTTCACCAAAGTTAACAGCGAAACAAAAACACAAACTCTGACTCACATATAAACTACACAGTGGCTGCTACTGTGTAATTTATACTTTAGGTGATAAAACATTATATAAACGTACTGATTTTGTTTTTAAATTATTATATTTAAATGTAATAAAAATCATAAAACACGAGATGAAACTTGTAAAAAAAAAAAAGTTTTGTGTGTTTAACTTAATTAAATATATAATTTTTAAGGAAGTCTACAAAATAATAAATAAAACTGTTAGTGGCGTATTTTTTTAAATTATTGTCTAAATAATATTTATCAAACAAATCAATATATTTCATGGGCACTCCCTCCCTGGTGCTGCGAACGACCGTTGGTCGTCGCAGCCCCGCCCACCCATTAGAACGCCCGCACTGCGGCAGAATTGTGGCCGCGGTTAAGGCGTTAAATTAATTTGGACCAAATATACATTGTACACAAAAATATTTAAAACATAAAATATTAAACTTTATTAAAATTCCATAGGAAGATCTGCACTCAGTAGCACACATCTTGTGGTAAATAAATAAATAATACCCTATTTTTGACTAGACATATATCATAACAGATAGCTCAATAAATAAGAGTCAGGATTCGAGGTAGTAGGAGTTTTGCAGGTTTAATACAGCATAAGGACAGGAACAGGACAACCTGCACGGGAATAGGATGGCAGCTGCCGGGGGCCAGGATCTGGGATGAGCGCGCCAACTTTTGATAACAATACACGAGCATATATACATAGCGCAAACACATAGCATTACATTGCAGTAGGCGTAGCAGTGGGTGGAACAGAAGGCATGACGCGTAGCAGTCGCGAAAGATAACAGTAAAAGTAGGTGTAACTGGGCGTATACATAGACATGTGGTGCAGACGTAACAGAATATGTCATGAATGGGCGGAAACATAGGAGGGGGCTACCTAAGGAGCCGGGACCTCTAACCTGATGGTGCGCGCAAACTGGCAATGACGTGTTACGAGGAGAAGCTGGGGGCTATGAACTCTGTGCTAGGAGCAGAGACTAAAGTCTGGAGGGTCGGAGCGACATGTACCTAAACCCTATCTAGTATCTGATGTTTAGGGAACATGTTGATATAAACTAGAAGTCAGGAGGGGAAAGGCTAACTTGATTCTAAGACTGGACCATGCATTATTCTACATGTAGTGCGTGATGAAGAATATTAAATGACCATTAAATACAGTATTTCTCTAACGTAGAGCCCTGAAGGCTAGACAATGACGGAAACTATTGATGCAGTTCAGTAGCTTAGGAATGCAGAGAAGGAGGACTGAACTGATAACTGGAACTATAACATACATTTGGCAGACTCAGAGGCAGAGCCAAGCTGCACCGGGCACTGCGAGGCAGGAAGTAAGTGAAAGGTCGAGGATACAGGTGGGGGCTGTATCGCTCCTTAGCGAGGCTTCAGGAGACAGGAGCTGAATCTGATGTCCAGGCCCTGTTGAGGCCTAGAAACGGGGACTTTATAATGAAATAACGTGCACACTGAGAAACGTGGCAACGTAGCTTTACATAGGCCTGGTATTCGTAGTATTCACGAGGACTGGAAACTGGCATACTAGAGGTGGACACAACTATAATTGCGTCATTAATCAGACATGGGAAATGCATATGCATATTGGTCATGCACACATAACATATGATGGATGACACGTAGTGACACAGAACATGACAAAATTTACTTTTCCACATTCCCTCCTTGTCACTACGTTTCCATCAGGAAACATCAATATTCATGATACCATCTATCATTTCATACAGTACCATTTGTTCATCTCGAATTGTCTTGGAACGGGATTTAGAACGGGGCTTGGGACTAGGAATACAAGAGGTAGCACACATGCCGCAAATCGCAGGGCCACATTGTATACAGAGGCAGCAGCTGAATATGATCGCTACTGCGATACCTAGAAAGGACAGGACTTTCCATCCCCATGCGGAAATTATATTCCAGAACCAACCGGACCATGTCCAGGTGCCTGGATCCTGGTGTAATAGATGGGCTATTTTATGGAGTCTGGTTATAGCTGAATAAACAGACGGCGCGTTATTTGGAATGAAAATGCAACAACTGGATCCGATAAGTCTACAGGCCCCGCCCCTATCGGCCAGTATGACGTCAAGGACGAGACGATTCTGGAGCACAACAATTCTCATAAAGGATTGCTCTTCGGTTAAGTTACCTAGAGCGGAGGCAGTCTCATCTACTACTGCTTCAAGGGTTCTTGTTAACCTACGGATTAGCTTACTATTTACAACTGTACCTAAATAAGGGAACACACCTTTATCAATATCAATGAATTGTTCTGCAGCAGTTTCAGTATAATCGACAATCGGGAGATTTCTCTTGTGTCTAGTATGTACTAGGAAGGAATTCCTATGGTAGTCAGGTGGGGCTAGAAAAACAGGTGGCAGTAGGAAGGCAATATAACAGGTTCCCTCCCAATCGAGGGGCAGACGAACATATGCAGTTTGACCACAAACAAAATAAGAATGACGTGAAGCTTTAAAAATAGATTTCCCACTGTCACTATACTTGATAATAGTAGTACAATCACTATGTCCTACATGTACGGAACCCTTATTTCGGACACATAGTTCGCCTTTGACTGGTAGTACTGAAATAGCAGGTGAGTCTGGAGTAGTATCAGACTGAACATTCAGGACCATAAAATTCGACGAATAGTTACCTAAATTATACACTTCATTTTCTAGATCTAAACCTGTTCTGTGGGGGAGACCTTGCTTGTCTGGGAAACATGTGCTGTTAAGAAAAGACATATCTGTTGAGGATGACGTTAACGTGGACCATGCTCCACACGAACCATTATGTGAGAATGGATAAGGAAAAAGTGGCAGAACTCCATTCGGGGTCTGGAAAGGGGGAAGTCGACCACACACCCAACAATTAGTGGCATTGCTGGTCTGGTGTGAGTAATGTAACATGCGGATAAATGAGTTATTACGCATAGCGAGGCGATATGAATATTCGTGAGGAGGCAGATCACTAAACGTGTGCTCTGCTGTAACATTAGAATGCTTATTTACATGAGGAACTGGGAAATATAGGAAAAAGGCATAACTGGTGCAGGAAATCATAATGCTGATGAATAATATGAAACTTAGAAAAACGATACATTGAATTGAGTTTTTACTAACTCTCTCACTATGGGGGTCTATTTTATACATGTCAGAAACAGTCTAACCGTTTCACCTAGGGGAGGACTTATACAATCAAACTGACTGACTTATTTTACTAGACCGGAGTTTTTGCTTATACTCCTGCTGCGGAGTTTTCTCTAACAGGGGAGGGGTTGTATCAATGTCATTTGCGGGACAGTCCTTAGGAACAATGTTTTGACAAGTCTTGATATCCTGGAAAATGTTTTTAAAGACGGGTTTCAGTCCTTTTAAAAGTTTAACGTGAGAAAGGTGTATCCATCCTTTTCGGCCTTCCAACTTCACGGCTGTACGGGTGGTGAGGAGGACCTGACGGGGCTCTTTCCATCGAGGCTCCAGCGGACTTGATCTGTCAAAGTTACGGACCATCACCATGGAACCTGGAACGATTTCATGCGGTGCCACCTCGGTATTGTCTGGAAATGCGGCAGCAACCTGTGAACGACATGAGTTGAGGGCAGACATCAAGGAAGCTAGGTAATCTGTCAGCATATTACATGAAACATCAGTAATACTTCGGGGTCTAGGAGTACCCCACATGTTAGGGGGGCGGCCGAATACGACCTCATACGGGGACAGACCTGATCTGGAATGTGCGACCATGCGCATATAAAACAAAGCGACTGGCAGAGCTACTAGCCAGTCCACACCCTTATCTTTACATATTTTTGCAATTCGAATTTTCAGAGTCTGATTATGTCTCTCGACTAGACCGGCTGCTTCGGGATGGCGTACACAATGGAACTTCCACTGGTACCCTAACAACAGGGAAACGTGCTTCATCAACTCAGATGAGAATGGCTGACCGTTATCAGAATATACGACTCTAGGGAGTCCATATCGAGGGAAGAACTCACGAACCAACTGCTTGGCAGTGGTCGCGGCTGTGTAATCTGGGACTGGATATGCTTCTGTCCATCTGGACAAAGCGCATACAACTACAAGGACATACTTGAAACCTCGACATCGCTCCATCTGAATATAATCCATCTGGAGGACTTCAAAGGGGTGGTCAGGAGGCTGGAAACCACCTTGTTCCACCGGGACACTTTTACCTGGATTAAACTGACAACATATCATACAGGTACGGACTTTCTGCTTGGCTGCAGCTCGTAAATGTTTGTTGAACCAAATGTTCTGGATACTGTCTAACATAGCTTTTTCTCCTAAATGTGCTGGACTATGTGCGGTATTAATGATGACTTGAACCATAGAGTCGGGGAGAAACCATGTGGCTCTACCCTTCGTTAACCATCCTTGATCTGTCTGGACCCCTCCTTGTTCGGACCATTTCTTGATTTCTTCAGGAGTAGCATGTAACTGGATATCTATGACATCTTCAGTAGGGTCCTTAACTGTCATACATGTAATCGGATCTGGAGTGTGTGTCAGGTTAACTGGAATGTCTAGAGTCTGTGCTGTAAGCTTGGCTGTGCGATCTGCTAGATCATTACCTTGAGAAATAATGTCAGTGACTTTCGTATGTGCTTTGCATTTCATGATAGCAATGGATGTCGGTAAATGTATGGCATCTAACAGGGCTTGAATAAGGAGACCATGCTGAATCTTGGTTCCATGAGAAGTCATGAAACCTCTCTCCTGCCAGAGCACTCCAAAGTCGTGTACGACTCCAAATGCGTAACGTGAATCTGTGTAAATATTAACTTTCAGGTTCTTGGCGTGTATGCAGGCTTGTGTCAGAGCAACTAGCTCTGCTGCTTGAGCGGACAGAGTGTCAATACGGTGTGTTTCAATAACTTCGGTGTCAGTAGTTACTGCATACGCGGCGACTAATTCTCCTGTACTAGTTCTCATACATGAACCATCCACATAAAGTGTCAGGTCAGGATCTGGTAACGGAATGTCTGTCAGGTCTTGTCTTGGCTTTGTCGTAATGTTAACTACTTCCGCACAGTCGTGTGTGGCAGAATTTGAACTAACTGATGGTAACAGTGTAGCAGGATTCAGGACGTTGCAGCGTCTAATTACTATGTGTGGCTGGAACAGTGTCAATTCATAACCTGTTAAACGTGCAATTGTCAAGTGCTGAGTTTGTGTTCGGTTTAAAAGAACATCCACGGAGTGTGGGACTTGTACTGTCAAGGCATGTCCTAAAACTATGGAATCACTTTGTCTGATAGCTAGTGCTGTGGCTGCAACTGACTTGAGGCACGCAGGCAACGCCTGGGCGACTGGATCTAGTGTGCTCGAAAAATAAGCACAGGGCTTGTATTGTCCTGCTTGATCTTGTGTGAGAACAGATAATGCTGTACCTTCGCGTTCAGTGACAAAAAGTGTAAAAGGCTTACTGTAGTTCGGTGTAGCTAGAACTGGAGCTTGGCATAGGGCTTTCTTTAACTCGTTGAAACTAAGTGTATGTTCGGATGTCCAAGGGAGAACAGTCGATACGGCTGCCTCCTGTGTCGTTAACTGTATCAGTGGCTTGGCTAGAAATGCATACTGAGGAATCCATTGTCTGCAGTAAGAAGTGAGGCCGATAAAGGCACGTACCTCCTTCTGGGTCTTGGGCTGGGGAAGACTCGCTATTAACTGGATACGGTCTGGTGTCAACTGCCTACCCCTCTTGGACAGTAAGTGTCCTAAGTATACCACTTGCTGGACACAGAATTGAAGCTTCGAAGGTGACACCTTGTGCCCCATCTCGGCTAGGAAATACAGAACCGTGAGTGACGCTCGCTCGCAGTCACGTTCAGAACGGGCTGTGATCAGTAGATCATCGACATACTGGAGCAGGGCAGTGTCAGTTGGCATGTGAATGTTGTCTAGTTGTCTCTTGAGTGCTTGACTGTAAATACTAGGGCTTTCTGTGAAACCTTGAGGAGCTCGTGTGAACATATAGCTCCTTCCATTTAAACAAAATCCGAAAAGAAACTGGCTGTCTGGATGAATAGGAACACTAAAAAATGCATTCTTGAGGTCTATTACTGTGAAGAACGTGGCTTCGGAATCAATGGCTGTCAATAGGGAAGAGATGTCTGGGACAACTGGGTACTGAGGAATAATACATTTGTTAAGTTCTCGTAAATCAATCACTAATCGATATACTGGGGGTGCATTTGGATCGGTACGTTTCATGACTGGAATGATCGGAGAGTTACATACATTGGAGTCAGTTTCTACAACTACTCCTTGAGCGATGAGCTCGTCTATAATTTTGGATAAGGCTGCTACAGCCTCGGGTGGCAATCTGTACTGTCTGATTCGTGGTAACACTACACCTGGTTTGAGAGTCACACGATGGGGTGTGATTTGCATGTAACCTACATCAGTTGGACCTTGCGCCCATAAATGCTGCGGGACATTAGACAGTCTGGAATCAAAATCTCGTAATACATAGTGACCCTTAAAGTCACGTAGGAACAGACGTATTCCCTCTGGGGAACAGCATATAACTGCACCTAACTCTTTCAGTGTTTTAATGCCTAATAGGTTTTCTGGACATGACTTAGTAAGTAACAGATCAGTAGTGCGGGACAATGGACCTACTTCTAGAGTGACTGGCTTTGAAATCTCATTAACGATAGGCTTTCCTGAAAATCCAAGGGAAACATTTCTTGAGCCTGAGAGCGGAGCCCCTGGAACTTCGGCATGACTAATTGTGGTCCTACTTGCCCCTGTATCAATCAAAAACTTTCTGTCTTTCCCTAATACTTGACTGTGAACATAGGGACCTTCTTGATCTACAGGTATCTCGATGAGAGGCAAGCCTACCTCCCTCTCTAGGCTGTTTCATGAATATGGCTGGTACTCTGGATACTCAGACTGTGCATACTGGTACATCTGCGATGTAACGTGCTGTGTTGCAGCGATAGGCTGCGGTGCTGTAACTGTCTGTGGTGCATTCTGTGGCTGAGGAATCTGTGAAACTTGTTCTTGTCTAGGCGGACGTGGTCTTTCTTTAGTCTTACCAGTAGCTATGTTGTGTTTCAGAACTGCACACTCGTTTATAAAATGACCTGGCTGTTTACAATAATTGCAGTTCCCTTTAACGGGAGCTGCAGGATGACTGGCTTGATTCGGACCCCTCTTCTGACTGTCTTGAGGAACAGATTGTGCAACTAGTACTTTCATTTTCGTGTCTTTCATACGTTTTCTCTCGTGTTCTTGCTCTTCCCTGATTCTATTCTGGTGGTACTGGAGCATCTGGAGCATCTGGGACGGGGTATTTGCTTGCCAGGTGCTTTCGACTTTCAGAACTCGGTTTTTAATTGGTGGACTTGAATTCTCGACTAATTTAGTAACAAAAAGGTGAGGGTATGACTCACTACTTGTCTTGAGACCACTGTTGATACTGAAACATTTTTCAAATCTAGAATAAAAATCACTAATATCTTCATCTTGTTTCTGTTTACAGGCTGATTTTGCATCCCAGTCTTCTTTTCTCGTTGTTAATAATCTGGGTAAAACTTGTATCAATAATTCTGGTAATTCTTTACATTTCTCTCCAAGACCAGTACCTGGTACACGTATCTTATCTTCTGCTTCTAGGACTGCCCAATCTATCTTTTTCTCTCCCACCTCCCATTCTTTTTCTTTTAGCTTTTCATACACCCCTGCGGGCAACAGGACCTTTAACATTTTAATGATATCTGGGTAAGTGTATTCTCCCATACGGAGCATGTCTTTTAATTCTCGATGGAACCCTGCTGGATCTTTGTCATGACAGGGAATTAATTTCTTCATTTCAAGGAGTTCCATCTTTGTGATTGGAGTGTATACAAACACTCGTTGCATTTCGCCACCCGTTCCTTTAACTGGGTGGACTTCTCGTAACGGATTCTGTCTGTCTATGTAGAATGATTTACTTTCTGGGGGTGAGACATGAACAAAATGCGGGTTCAAGAATGTTCTATATTTGTGACGCTGTTCTAAAATGACACTAATTAAATCGGTACCTAGACCTCTCCATCTATACTGGAGTAACTCGTTCAGGGTATCATGTAACGGGCCTGGATCAGAGTGCTGACCCTCATACAGAGTAATGAGGTACTGAATCATATACATACCCACCAGTCGCTGCTCGGCTGGGGGCAATTTCAGAAACATTTGTGCCACTATTTCGTCTGGAAAAGTGGTAGAATCAGTAATCCATCGGACTGCTGATCGCACTAATTCCTGTTCATGCATAGTACTTAACTCACTATAACCGATTCGTGATTTCAGAATGTGATCGGTAGCTTGAAATACTTGTTCTAGGGAACCTTGTTCTGGTGCTGAATGATGGAAAGTAGACTTGGGTTCTAGACGTAAATGGCGATCTGGAAATCTAGGTTTCCCTACATACGCTATTCTGGCGGTATTCTCATCGTCATCCTCTTCAGGATCAGAGGTACTTTCTTTCTCGCTTACTTGTGCTGCTTTACGCTGTTCGTGTATCTTTATTATCTCTCTACGGATTTTCTTGTACATACTTTCCATGGCACTAATGGTATTGTGCTTTCCTTCGGCTATATTATCACTCCACTTTGTCAGAGTTTTCATTTCTTCTGGATCTTTAGACGGGTAATCTTGTTCTCTTATTAGACAGTTAATTAAGAACTTTAATATCATGCGCTGAATCTCGGCTTTCCTTTGAGACATGGCATTACTAATACTTTCTGGATCATCCCCTGTACGGATGAAACGATATATTCTGTCTAGATCTTCTTTCATATTCGGCAAGGTGACTAGATACTCGGTCACCCTCCTTATGCGTACGGAATATAAAACCATATTAAATTCGCCTGGAACTGGGTCATAGACACATTCGCCAAGGGTTTGCCTGATTTCTGCAACAGACTTAGTACTTTTAGGAGTACGCTGTGATGCTTGAGCATGTAATTTGAGTGCTGATAAACGCTTGTATGGCGGCGGGGTTTGAGGAAGACCTCCCCCTGCGGCCCCTAAACTAGAATCATCAACTGATGCTTTTCGTCCTGGCAGGGTCGGTAATTGTAACGTGGGCTGGACTTGTATGGCGGGCTGACCCGGGGGGGCTGTTAAGGGCACCCCGGTGTCTGGAGGAGCAGGGATTACCTGATTTACAGGGACTGGCGGAGCGTGAACAGGATTTGCATATTCGGGGACTGTGTCGTCCAGATAGGACGAAATAAAAATATCAGCTGCGGTCGGTTTGTGACGTAGCTTGGTCGGAACTAATGGTGGCGGGAAATTACTGGATGCCTCTGGGGTCGCTTTTGGCAAGCCCTCAGCAAGAAGAGGATACATACCCTTATTAAGGGCATGCCTCTGTCTGTCTGATTGCTCAGTTCTAACTCGTTCACCTATCTCGATTAATTCTCTTTCTTGGGCTCGTTCTTGGGATTCTCTACTTAGTTCTGACTTTCTGATTTCTTTTTCGGTTCTTTTATGAGCTTCTTTGCGCCATAACTCGATGGCATCTTTCTGTGACTGTCTGGCTTTCTTTTTCCATAATGCTTCTTCTACTCGCATGATGCATTCGGCATCCCATGTACCCGATACGGGCCATCTATACTTTTCTTCTAACTGTTTGGTATAATCTACCCATAAATCTAGATACAATATGGCGCTTATGCCATGTTTCTGATACATAAAGTGACCTGGACTGTCCCTAGGCGGAACAGGAACTGCTTCTTCTAACAAACCCTTTCTAGTTTTTAACTGACGTAATCTCGAAAAGAGAGACATTGTAAACTTGAATCGGAACACAATACAATAGACGAGGAACAATAACAATTGGGAAAACAATTCAGGCATACCACGACATTGGAAATACATTGAACAACATCATAACATTACAGTTCGGACAGAAATATTACCTGGAATACTGAGACCAGAAACACAAGAATTTCTCGAGAACGGAACAGACTAGAGTTACTGGATGCACTGCTGAAACAGTACGGAACATACCGGTCCCATAAAGGGACGCATCAAGACCCGTATCCACCTAGGTGAACACTTCGTTTGTGGGCCTGGGTACCACCAACCCACGGACCAGAGTCAATTTAGATTGACCCTGTCTAGATACTACCCCAGTAATGGTACTCACCGGGCAGCAAGAACGGAAAACTTCGGACTGGACTGGACTGCTACGACGACGGACGACGAACTTCGGACTTCGGTTACGGGTGGGCCTCCGGATACCTCGGACCTTGGACTCTTGGCTTGGGCTCTGGTCGGGACTCGCCGCGTTCCTCCACCGTCTCGTTTGGATGCTGGACCGCCTCCTCCGTCTCCTCCGTGGGCCTGAGGGATACTTGAAGCAGAAATATCTGCACGTGGCCGGTATGGTTCCGTCACGGCTGCAGAGGGTCAGGGGGTCGGCGTGGCTTCACCGACGCGTGGGGAAAGGGCAAGTCCCTATTCGGGCGCCATTATGTGGTAAATAAATAAATAATACCCTATTTTTGACTAGACATATATCATAACAGATAGCTCAATAAATAAGAGTCAGGATTCGAGGTAGTAGGAGTTTTGCAGGTTTAATACAGCATAAGGACAGGAACAGGACAACCTGCACGGGAATAGGATGGCAGCTGCCGGGGGCCAGGATCTGGGATGAGCGCGCCAACTTTTGATAACAATACACGAGCATATATACATAGCGCAAACACATAGCATTACATTGCAGTAGGCGTAGCAGTGGGTGGAACAGAAGGCATGACGCGTAGCAGTCGCGAAAGATAACAGTAAAAGTAGGTGTAACTGGGCGTATACATAGACATGTGGTGCAGACGTAACAGAATATGTCATGAATGGGCGGAAACATAGGAGGGGGCTACCTAAGGAGCCGGGACCTCTAACCTGATGGTGCGCGCAAACTGGCAATGACGTGTTACGAGGAGAAGCTGGGGGCTATGAACTCTGTGCTAGGAGCAGAGACTAAAGTCTGGAGGGTCGGAGCGACATGTACCTAAACCCTATCTAGTATCTGATGTTTAGGGAACATGTTGATATAAACTAGAAGTCAGGAGGGGAAAGGCTAACTTGATTCTAAGACTGGACCATGCATTATTCTACATGTAGTGCGTGATGAAGAATATTAAATGACCATTAAATACAGTATTTCTCTAACGTAGAGCCCTGAAGGCTAGACAATGACGGAAACTATTGATGCAGTTCAGTAGCTTAGGAATGCAGAGAAGGAGGACTGAACTGATAACTGGAACTATAACATACATTTGGCAGACTCAGAGGCAGAGCCAAGCTGCACCGGGCACTGCGAGGCAGGAAGTAAGTGAAAGGTCGAGGATACAGGTGGGGGCTGTATCGCTCCTTAGCGAGGCTTCAGGAGACAGGAGCTGAATCTGATGTCCAGGCCCTGTTGAGGCCTAGAAACGGGGACTTTATAATGAAATAACGTGCACACTGAGAAACGTGGCAACGTAGCTTTACATAGGCCTGGTATTCGTAGTATTCACGAGGACTGGAAACTGGCATACTAGAGGTGGACACAACTATAATTGCGTCATTAATCAGACATGGGAAATGCATATGCATATTGGTCATGCACACATAACATATGATGGATGACACGTAGTGACACAGAACATGACAAAATTTACTTTTCCACAATCTCCACCAAGAGGTCAAACATTTCTACTAGTAAGTGTGCAGTCATAGATTCTGGTTTACAAGATACCGCACCCTCGGTAGAGGGAGCGAGTGACACGTTAGTCTACACCAATATGTAACTCTCCAATCCAAAATTACTAATACCAAAAAAGTGGAGAGTTACACCTAGGAGTAAGAATAAATATACAGGTGAATAGATATACCCTGGTATATCTAGCGCTGTGGATCAGTTCCAAAGTGTTCATGGCTGTGCTGCAAGTGACTTTACACCTGGCTGTCAACAAACAGACGATATCACACATCAGAGGCTGCAGCAAATAACTACACGCACTAGTGAGAGGAAAAAGGCAGCATTTTGGGCTCTGCCGCGTGGTGCTGTGTAGGAAGCTGGGTTTCTGTTGCAGTGACCCCCCTCACCCCCCACACACTTTTTGCCAGACTACTGATGCACTCTGACTTGATGTGCCCTGGGTCTCTGCCAATCAGGTTCCCATGGGCAGGTTCTTTCCCAAAAATGTACATTGTACCTCCAATTGGCACCTCTCTGGCCACATGTAACTCCCTTGTGAAAGGTACCAAGGGCACAGTGACTGGGGAAGGCCTCTAAAGGCTGCAGCCCCTATTGTGCCACCCTTAGAAGCCCTGTGCCCTGACACGCACACACACCCAGTGCCATTGCAGGCTGCGTGTTTTGGTTCAGAACAAACTGACGAGTCAACATGGCACACATCCCTGTGTGTAGAAATGGTCAAGCACAGAGATGGCTTGAAAAACTGTGCACGCAGTTTTTCAAGCAATGTTTGTGCTTGGCCATTTCCACATTTATCCTAAATCTGGGACAGGCAACCCACAGATACTGCGTAGCGCACATAAACTTATAAGCTTATTTCTTTAAATCTTACTAGATAACTTCTTCATCAACTATTCTGGTGTGCACCGCTAATCCACACACATCCCTGTGTGCAATGCCTACAACCCACTGCCCTGGCATAGGTCCGCAAACCCTCTAGCTGGGTGCACTATACCAGTGGTGAGGGTACAGGTGCATGAGACCTATACCCCTACAGTGTCTAAGCCAATTCGTAGACACTAAGTGCAGTAATGCCATGAAGAGTATATGGTCTGGGAGTTCGTCATTATGAAATCCACAGAACCATAATTGCTTTACTGAAAACTGTGAAGTTTGGTATCAAACTTCTCAGCGTATTAAACACACACTGATGCTAGTGTGGGATTTAATGAAAAATGCACTCAGATGGCATTTTAGAGATCCCCCCTGAAAAACGAAAAGCCTCTGGTGGGTTCCCAGACTGGTGCACACCAGCCTGCCACTGTAGGAGAGTAGGATCTGCTTACTATGGTTCCCCCACTTTTTGCTGGTGTTTCACTGTTTTTCGACTTTAGTCTGGCTGGGGCCCTGCTATCCATGACCCCAGCCTAGCTGCTTCCTCTCTAAATTGATTGCAGGTACATTAGGTACACTCCAGATTGGTTACTGGTGTACCCTTGTGAGTCCCTAGTATATGGTACCTTAGGTACTAAGGGCATAGGTGCCCCAGAGGCCTACCAGGGGCTGAAGCATGTATTATGCCACTCGTAGGAAGCCTTCCAAAATGGAACCACAAGACTGCTACTGCAGCCTGTGTAAGGTGATGTATGCACCTCTTACTAAGATATAGGTTACTTATATCTACCTTTAACCACTGACACATATAAACCTATTAGTCACTACTATTGCAGGCCTTATAAATCCTGAAGGCAGGGTGCTTGGTTTTGTGTGAGAGGGTGCCCATGCATGAGCAGGACCCCTCTGCAGCTTTCGGAGCCTATTCTCTGAGGCTGTTCAGTGATGCAGTCAGACCATATACTCTTAAGTGCATTATAACCTCGCGGTAAATGCTAACTTTGGAATGGCTGCATGGAAACATGGTATGTTTGGTGTCGAACACTTTGGAATCCTCCCCCCTCCCCCACCAGTCCTGGCGGCAGTGGTAGAATTCCACCCTTCTAGAGGGAGAAGACACGTACACACTGGTCTGCCTGCTACTAGTTTAAACGAGCCCTGGCATCACAAAATGGATGCCACAGACACGGGTCTGATCTCCTGCTGCTGGGAAAAAAACCCGGGAGGGGAGGCCTGGACAATATATTTCCTGTCACAGGGCTCCCCAGGCAAGCTTTAGTGTATAAGGGCTGGGTGGGGGCACTCAGAGAGTGCTTTTAAGGCAGAGCTGGGGGCACACTTGGTGTCCCATGCTTAGGCCAGTTCAAACCGGTTGCAGGGTTGGCGCTGGCTCTGGCGCGAAACTGGCCAAAGTGAAAGAGGTGTAACCACCCCTCTTCCCACACCCTCCCATAGGTGGGTCCACAGAGTAAGTCCAACCCCTTTCGTCAGTATAGGTAAGGGACCTCTGGCAACAGGACTTTAGATTATACCTGGACAAAACTCTGAAGCTGAATCCTGGAACTTTGACACACTACTAGCGACTAGAGGACTGAAAAATCTCTCTTGGGATCAAGGAGTGACTCCCCTGCATTTCCGAAGCTCCAGCAGGACTCCGAAGTATTTGCGACTCAGAACACATGCTTCCAGACTTCTAAGATGCCGACATGAGATCCCAGCAAAACAGAGACCCACAGCCCTCACGAGTGACATGGGACCACAACTCCTGGACATCGTGCACATTTGCTAGTGCATCGACTTCCTGAGCTTACCCAAAGTTGTGCATTGGGCTACTTGTAGTCCAGGCCCTGAGCACCATCTGCACCAAAGATTGTGGGCCTACACTCCAAGAGTGTTCCGTGATTCCGCTTCTGACATTTCAGCTTGAGGCCCCTTCGCGATCCCTGGTCCGTCGACTGGTGGGTCCCTTCAAAGGTAACTACTTTTCCTTGGGTTTCCCTGGTTGCTCCAGACGTGCCCTGACTCTCCTCCGCATGGTGAGTCCCTCAGACCTTGCTGGTCTGCACCATAGCCGATTTCTACTTCCTGCGTGGGTTGGTGTTGCCAAGGCTTGTTGGGTCCAATCCGGAAACAGACACCACAGCACCAACATCCTTCGTGGGACAGCCCTCTTGGGACAGGTCCCTACTGGCAGGTACATATGGGGACCGACCGCTAGGAGGGGTCTTCTGTGGCGGGCAAGGAGAACACGGTCCTCCATTGGTGCAGCTAGTGGCTGCAATATGGAACCGGGTGGTACGGCGACTTATCCGAGAACGGCCGTTTGGTCCAGAGATGGACTTCTGTCTGATGCCACCCTTTGCTCAAATAGACCAGGTTGTGTCAACAGATAAACGGAAGGATGGGGGCTGCCTGATGCGGTCTGACCTCTACCAGGACAATAAATTCATCACTTATCAGGAAGCGGTGGCCATTTTTGAGCTGGGATCAGGCCAATTTCTGCAATACGCTAAAATAACGGCAACGGCGCGGCAATTATGGTCCTCGTTTCTAGAGGCTCCAGGGCACACCCAAACCCTGGTCATTATGATTGCTATGGCAGGGGGACAAAAGTTTGTAACTCACCTCTACAGGGCGCTGAGGGAAGATAAAAAGACAGTCCCCCTAAAGATAGAACACAAATGGCAGCAGGTGTGTCCGCAGGAGGTCACAACACAAGACTGGGAAAAAATACACAAAAGGGTGCGGAAGGTGTCGGTAAGTAGTTGCTTCCAACAAATCCAGTGTGATATCATACACATGACTTATCTCTTACCCAGGAGGCTCCAGGCCATCGATAACACCAGGGATCCACATTGCCCTAGATGTTGTAACGCTCAGGCGGATTTTCCGCATATGGTGTGGACGTGCCCAACGATCCAGACGTACTGGGTGGAGGTCCTAGAGGATCGGACCAGGGTAACAGGGTGGACAATAGCCCTGGACCTACGTGCCTGTCTCCTGGGCTTGATTCCTCGAGATCCTAAGCAAAAAATAAGCAGGCGATTCCTGGTTCTGGGCCTGGTTGTAGCCAAGCGGCATATTGCGACCCATTGGTTAACCCAGCAAGGGCTATTACTAGCGAAATGGAGGATGGATCTACGGGAGTGGGCTCTGGCAGAGGAGGGACATGCGGAACACCAGGAGGGATGACAAACTGCCCAAGGCCCTACTGGCATGGGGAGCGATGATTCAGGAGATAGCAGGACAGGCCTCCCAATCGACACCGGAAAGATCAGGGGTGACGTCTTCTATGCGGGAGGGAGGCCCCAGGACAAAGGGGAGAGACGCACGGAGACCCAACATAAGGATTATGATGCTTAGACCTCAAGTTATAGATAACCAGCAGCAGGGGAGGGGGTTGTTGGGAGGGGGTGAGGGGGGGTTGGAAGGGAGTTTATTACTTTTGAGTTATGTTTAAGCACTGACTGACTTTGCGGCAGATCGCCATTGAAAACGACGAGGAAACCGGACACGAAAAGACACCAATGCACCCGGCTCCCCTGGGTGTCCTTTATGTTTAAAATCCCAACAGCGACTTTCCCCATAGAAGCTAACGGTGATTCGCGGCTGTGTTTAGACACTGTACGCGTCTCCCGTGGGTCCCCGGTGTCACTGCCTTGGGTGGTTCCTGGTGGCCCCAGTGGTTCTACAGGCTCTAGGCCTTGTCTCTATGACAGTCGTGGTTCTTATACCACTTTCTTAATATATGGTTTGCTAAGCCCCTAGGGGTCAACGTATATTGTGCTAATTTACTGTGTGCTAATTAAGTTTACTGAATGTACTTTTGCATCTAGCCTCAAAGAGACTAGAGGGATGTGTTTAGAATAAATAAATATATTTTATACATATACCTGGTGTGGTTCTCCTTTCATTTGGTCATTCACAAGATTATAGACTGGTAAAACAAGCTGCTTTACATTCCTTCAAGACTTAGCCTGAAGGCTACTCTCCACAGCTACCACTAGGATAGCTTTCAATAAAGGTTGTCTTTGACCTACCATCAATAAGGGTCGTTTGGACTGGTGCAAGGTGACCAGTAGAATAGTAGACAGCATATGGCAGGCCAACTTCTCACAGCCACCACGAGACATGTTTCTGGACCCCTAGGATGGGAGCCATCGCTCCCTGAGCCCAGAAACAAAGCCTTTCCTGGAGAAGGTGTACATACCTCCCCCAGGCCAGGAAGAGTCATCTGTGGCAGGGGAGCTTCAAAGGCCTTACCGCCTTTGTAATGCGACCCCCAGCCTCTCCTGCTATCAATCAATCAGGCATTTGGAGAGCGCACTACTTACCCGTGCGGATCTCAAGGTGCTAAAGAGGAGGGGGTGGGGAGGCAACTAATGGGCAAACAGCCAAGTCTTGAGGAGTCTCCTGAAGGTCAGCAGGTCCTGGGTCCGGCGCAGGTGGGCGGGGACGGTGTTCTATATATTTGCGGCAAAGTGGGAGAATGATCTGCCGCCGGGTCGCTCTGCGGATGCGTGGGACGGTAGCGAGGGTGAAGTCGGCGGAGCGAAGCTGGCGGTTCGGGGTGTAGAAGGACAGTCATTCATTGAGGTATGCTGGTCCGGCGTAGTGGAGTGCTTTGTGAGTGTGGGTGAGGAGCTTGAAGGTGATCCTCTTGATGATCGGGAGCCAGTATAGATCTCTTAGGTGGGTGGTGCTGTTGCGAGGGAGACAAGAGGATGAGGCGTGCGGAGGCGTTTTGTATCGGTTGTAGTCTCCTCTGGAGTGTAGCTGTGGTTCCTGCTTAGAGGGCGTTGCCGAAGTCCAGACTGGTGCTGACGAGTGCCTCAGTGACAGTTCTACTGGTTTCGGTGGAGATGCAGCTGTAGATCTTGTGGAGCATGCGGATGGTGTTGAAGCAGGAGGAGGAGACAGTGTTGACTTGCTGGGTCATAGAGAGAATTGAGTCAAGGATAAACCCCAGATTGCGTGCGTGGTTAGTGGGTGTCGGGGCAGCTCCCAGTGTGATCGGCCACCAGGAGTCGTCCCATGCGGAGGGGGTGGAGCCAAGGATGAGTACCTCGGTCTTGTTGGAGTTCAGTTTCAGGAGCAGGCCTGCTTCCTGTCTCCCCTCCTTTTTAGCTCAAAGACAGGTGGGACAAATTAGCCAGAAGGTGTGCTACCCTCTGCCAACCCCTCTGGTGGGGGAGGAGAGGTGAAGCCCACTCTTCAGTGCCTGCCATTTTGTAGATGGCAGACACTCCCAATCAGGGATTGAGCTCACTCATGTGTCGTGAGCACACCATGGGTGTAGTCATCCTAGGTCATGCCCATTGGTTACTGACCTAGAGACCACTAAAACGCCTTCTAAATACAGTATTTAGGGGGCAGTCCTGAACCAAGAAGACAGATTCCTGCAACCTACAAAGAAGGACAAAAGAAAATGCCCAGCAGAGGAGACTGCAGAGAACAACTGACTTTTCCTCAGGCCTACGGGCCCGTCTGCAGTTTCCAGTGATCCTGTGCCAGAAGTCACCGTGTCCTGCAGTCTGTGACCTCCAAACATTGCATAAGAATTTTGCAAAGCATTTAGTTCACTTACCTCCACCACGCTTGGCTTGATTCTAGAAATACGAATGTGAATACCTTGCCCTCTCCGTTTGCAGCAACAACACCCTACTGTGCAGACTGCACATCTTTTACCACCCCAAGGCATGAATGATACCTTCACTGACCACCTCATAGAAATAATCACAGGCAAGGTTTCCAAAGGCATTTTCCTTGGTGACTTCAACCTGCACTGGAACGACCCCAAGGACCCACAGGTCAACACCATTAGATACTTACTGGACGACCTAGCCCTTACCCAAGCCTGCACACTCCCAACTCACTCGAAAAGCGCCACTCTTGACTAGATCATCGCTAAGGATTCAGCGGTCAAGCTCATGTCTATAGACCCATTGCGATTGGTTTGACCACCACGCTATCACCTTCCTTCTACGTGGCACCCACAGGACAAGAGCACCACACGTTGGGTTAGAGACACCAAGAACCTTGATCACTGGAAACTGGCTGCTCGCTGCAAGACTGACCTGCCCCCCCATGTCACTTCGGTCAACAACCTCACTCGACATTACTCTACAGCCATATCCAACATTCTTGATGATCGTTCTCCGCTAAAATTAAAAAGAACCCAAATTAAAGACAGGAACCCCTGATTCAACGGATCCCTCAATAATGAGAGGAGATCCCTCCGGCAGACCGAACAAAACTGGAAACAGCACCTGTCAGTAGGCCATCTAAAACTTCTCCATCAAGCCAGAAATGCCTATAATAGGAAAACTCAAAAAAAGAATTCTTCAGAACAGAACTGGAGAACGCCAAGAACAGACCGCGCAAGGTATTCAAAATGGTCAAACACCAATCCAACAAACTGGCAAAAACCTCCAAAGAAACCCCCACATCTATACTATCATGCAAGGAATTTTCTCCTTCTGCGACAAAATCACTGCCCTAGGAAAGGAGCTTAGATCCGCCACTCTCTCCCAAACCCCTTCGGCTCTGCCTTTACTCTCTGCGCTGCCCCCCCAGACATCACCCAAAAACCAAGCGCACTGGCCCAACTTCAAAGTATATAACGAACATTCCGTCTCGAAAATTCTATCCTCCTTAAACCCAAACAACCACTTCAATGACCCTCTCCCCTCAAACTGCCTAGCTGAGGCGATCATCCCTAGTTGGACTGCAACAATCAACACCTCCCTACTACCGGGATCGATACCGGACTCTCTTACAGCCAGCCAAGTCATCCCTATCTTACCTACGCTCGAACCTGCTTCCCCTGACAACTACAAACCTATTTCTAATATCCCACTCCTAGCTAAAGTTCTGGAGAAATAGGTGCAACACATCACCAACTTCCATCTACTTGACTACTTCCAATCTGGGTGCAGACCTGGGCACAGCACCGAAACCACCCCCCTCCACATTGTGGATGATGCCCTCCAAGCCCTTGACCTAAGCATAACCAGTCCCCTAATCCTCCTAGATCTATCCTCTGCTTTCGACACGGTCAGCCACCGAAAACTCCTTGAATGCCTCAAAATCAGGATGGGACTGGATGGCCCCGTCCTTGAATGGTTTAGTCTTCCCCAGAAGCGTTCACAGAGATTCCTCATCAACGGTAATCTTTCCGCTCCCTCTTCGATCACGGTTGGAGTACCCCAAGGTTGGACCCTGTCCCCTACCCTCTTCAACCTTTACCATGAACCGCTCGCAGAAGTGCTCCGCACCGCCAGTATCTCCTACCACATGTATGCCGACGACCCCCAGATCTACATCAAAATCTCTTCTCCTTAGGACATTCTTTCCCTAAATGAGGCCTTGAAGCTGATTGTACATTGGCTCACCTCTAACCAGCTCAAACGTAACAAAAACAAACTGAATTTCTTCTAATCTCCCCACCCAAAACAAACCCTGACATCCTGGAATGGATCAATTCGGTCACAGCATTAAATTGGCCACCAACCATTGTGGACTCTGCCAAATCACTTGGAATAACCCTAGACTGCAGCTTGAATATGCGTGGCCACATCAACTCGATGGTCAAAACAGCCAGATATCACCTAAGCTATCTAAGAAACCTTTCCTTGACACTCCCGACCTAAAAATGCAAACAAGGCACTAATCATCTCCAGACTGGAATATGGATGCTCTACCCTCGCAGGTCTACCCCAAATCTCCGTGGCCCCATTGACAGCCTGCCTCAACACCTCCGCCAGCCTGCCTCAACACCTCCGCCAGACTCCTAACAGGTTCAAAGAAATTCAACCACATCCCTCCACACCTTGAAGCTCTGAACTGGTTTCCTCTTGAGGCCAGAATCCAACTTAAGCTGGCTTGGATCACTCACAAGGCTTTATACTTCAATTCCCCTGCATTTCTTGCCGGAGGAGCCAGAAAACCCCGGTCCGCCAGAGACCTCTTGCTACAACCAGCACGCTTGCAAAAAAAACGAACAATTGAGCCTTTTCTGGGGCCGCACCAAGAATTTGGAACTCACTCCCGCCTGCCATTAGAAGAATTCCGTCTCTGGCGCGCTTCAAAAAGAAGGCCAAAAACTTCCTTATGGGCAAATTCCTCTCCTAACTCTTGCCCTAAAGTCACCTCAGCAACTTTGTTCCACCTCCTACTACGGCCTCACCATGGCTTCTCCGGATGATTTCCAGCGGGCACCCCTGGACCTCCCACCCTGGGATCTAAGACCAGCCTCCCACCCTGGGATCTTAGACCGCTCGTTTCGTATAAACTTTATCTACCTGTTCTCATCCCATGCGTATACACCCTGGGATCTGAGACCGCTTGTTTCTGTAAAAAGTATCTTTCTATTTTATCCCTAATGTATCCACACCTTCTAAGTTCTTTCGTATATCACTTGTTTATCCTGTAAAGCGCTCCGATTCACTTGCGGGTCTAGTACCTCATGGTAATTCAAGACGTCATCACTAGACACCCCCTGATATCATAATATGCTTGAAACCTGCATCTGTAGAAGGAGGGATGAGACGCAGACGGCCGACTATTTGTTCAACGTTTTTATCCAAAGTCATTTTGAAATCATATAATTGAACAGGGTGAAAAGTAAAAATCTAAATAAACTTGGTCAGCCCAACTGAGCTAAAGCACTGACAGATGGTTTTGTTTACAAATGCTACCAGACAGAACTAGCAGCTGAACATACACGTGATCTATGCCCCCTCCCCCTCCGCGGGGTCCTTTGGCACACCCAGTCTTGTATGCGCTCTCAGGCAGCCGCAGACGTCCCTCCTTCTCTTCAAAATGGATGTTCCAGCTTACAGACCCCAAAGGATCTTTTGTGTCCATCTTCATACTGCTTTTTCTTAGTGGCTTTCGTGAGTAAGTGATCAGCTGCCCTTCTCTTGGGGATGTCCATGCCTCGGCCAGTCTCGCCTCCGCACACAGGGACATCGGTGGTGCTGGCTCCAGCTGGCCAGCCTTACAGACCAGGTGAAGTCCGCCTGCAATGAGTTTCTAGTGCCTACGACCAGTCGAGGAGGACCCTGGACAGGAATTGGTAAGAAAACAGTCGAAGTTTACAAACCAAGCAATAAAGAGCCAACATTCACAATGTAGCGCTACAAACATTACTTTATTATTTGCTGCAGGGCTGCCTTAGAAACAAGGCTGATTGGCAACTGGAAAATTATGAGGCATCACGGACAGCAGTGAACATAAATGCCCCATCATAAAAAACAATGCTAATAGTAAAATTCAAGAAGTGGTCGGTGTGAACACTGAGCAATTAGGACATAAAAGGAAAAACGCACAATAAGTTAAAAAAATGTAGACAAGGTGAGAGACACATCTTTATAAAGAATACATACATATGGGTTCAACAAAAGTTGGGAAATGTATAATTTCCAAATGGAGTAAAAGTTGGTGTTTCATTCATCGACCACGCTGGGACATTTCCAGTGATCTGCTGCTCTCCAGCTTGGGTTGAACTTTATTGGTCTCAGTCAAGGGGCAGCACTGGGTCTGTGGGGCACATGGGCATCGCAAGCACACCCCCTACGTAGAGCATGCTCACCCCTGGAAGGGCCTTGCAAATACAGCCCTTCCCCCAATGTGAAGGGCAAAACCCCCCTGATGGGCAGAGCAAGCACACACTTTAACAGGCAGGGCCACTGGAATTACGCGGCAGGGGAAGCCCAAATTATGCCGCAATGGTGATAACATTTTGTGGCAAGAAAAAGCAAAGTATGAGGCGTAATGTAGCACATTTCATGATAGTATTACTTCATGATTTTGAAATTGTTTTCAAGTGATACCAGTGTCTGAGCAAAGAGTTAACATCACTCGCAACAATTTAACAACAAAATACAGGGTAAGCACTAAAGCTGACCAGTCAACTTTTGCAAAGGGCCTCCCACTGCACAGAAACACTTGACACTGCATTTTTATTACCCTTTGATCTGTTTGGGCTAGAAACACATTTTTTCCTAAAATCTGCAGATATGCAGCAGATGATGTATTATTTTGAAAATGCAAGAAATCCATAATTATGCAGAAAACGCCATAGCCAAAGAAGCGCAGTGACCATGCAGAGTACGGCATGCATACCCTTTGGCAGGCAAGGCCAACCAATGCCCTAATAGGCAGGGCAAATACACACCAATGGAAAGGAGAAACACATCCCCTGACACACAGAGCATACATGCCCCTTGACAAGCAGGGCAAACACACTAATATAGGCAGGGCGAGCACACCTCCTGATGGGCAGGGCAAGCCCACCTGCTGACTGGCAGGGCGACCACACCTCCTGACATGCAGAGCAAGCACCCTACATGACAGGCAGGGCAAGCACGCTTCCTGACGGGCAGGTCAAGCATGCCTCCTGACAGGCAGGTCAAGCATACCTCCTGACGGGCAGGGCAACCACACCTCCTGAAGGGAAGGGCAAGCACACCTCCTGACGGGCTGGGGAGGCACACCCCCTGACAGGCAGGGCAAGCACGCTTCCTGACGGGCAAGACAAGCACACCTCCTGACGAGAAGGGCAAGTACACCTCCTGATGGGCAGGCAAGGCAAGCACACCTTCTGACAGGCAGGGCAAGCACATCTCCTGACAGGCAGGGCAAGCACATCTCCTGACAGGCAGAGCAAACACACCTCCTAACGGACAGGGCAAACACACTTCCTGACTGGGAAGGACAAGCACACCCCCTGACTGGGAAGGGCAAGCACACCTCTTGACTATCAGGGCAGGTACAAGCACTCCTCCTGACGAGCAGGGCAGGCACAAGCATACTTCCTGACAGGCAGGGCAAGCCCACCTTCTGATGGGCAGGTAAGGCAAGCACACCTCCTGACGGGCAGGCATGCAAACCTCCTGATGGGCAGGCAAGGCAAGCAAGGCAGGACAAGCACAATCACACCTCCTGACATGCAAAGCAAGCACACCTCCTGACAGGCATCTATCACCTATTAAGGATTTGGAGAATGTCGTAGCGGACCTCCATTTGAAGCTGGAAAACCATCTGCATCAACGTCCGAGTATCAAAGCGCCATCAATTGTAGGATGCAAACCCCACACAAATGATATACTTGAAGGCAAACTGGCACCTCAAGAAGGACTTAAAAGCAAAGAAAAGAGGGGGTACACCAACAGAGGGCCTGTCGGTTACAGCACTAAGGTCAGCCTTAAGAAAGAAACTGTGGGAACACAAGAAGGACCATACAGAAAGGGAATGGCTTAAAGCTTTCTCTCTGTTGAAGAAAAAGCACCCTTCTGGGCTGTGCAGGCACATCAATAGAGGAGCAGTCGAGGGGCATCAAGAGAAAACAGAGGTGGAGCATGACTGGCTAAATGACGTGACGCAACTATACTCGTACCCTCCTTCAAATAAAGGTAGCTCAGAAGCAATGATCTGGGAAGAGGGACAGAGCCGCCCAAATGAAATAAAGTTCCAAGATTCAAATGTCCCTTCTGATAATGGCCTTACAGATCAGAGCACCTGGGAAGAGGAGCATTGTAGGTCGTCGGGTTTGATAAATTCCGACATGGTTATCACAACCATCAGGAACATGAGGAACGATGGAGCTCCAGGGACAAATGGGTTACTGGCACCTGTATTTAAAATGGCACCAGACTTTCAACAACTAGGACACCAGACTCTTAGGGGGCTCTATACTTGTCCCCATCTTTAAAAATGGTGACCGTTTGAAGACTGCAAACTACAAGCTTATCGCCCTTCTCGATCCTGAAGCCAAGGCCTACGCTCGTCTCCTCTTGAAGGATCTGGAGTCTTGAGCGAAAGAAAAAGGCATTATCCCCGTCTATCAGTCAGGTTTTATGTAACAGTCATCGACCTTGGATAACATTCTTGCGTTAGCTCATCTATCAACCCAGGCGGTGAAGAAGAAAAGTCCTCCATTGTTTTTCTGTTTCATCGATTACAGCACAGTTTGACAAATTTGATTGCAGAAGGCTACGGTGGAAATTAGACAACGTGAGAATTTCACCTAAACTCCTGACGCAATTAGATCCTTATATGAGGATACCTGGGTGCGGGTTAAAACAAGCACCGATACAGTGACCCCCAAAATAGCAACAAACAGGGCTGTGTGTTGGCGCCTATCCTCTTCAATGTGTACACCGCAGACCTGGGGGCTGCTCTGCAAGGCGCAACCCTAGTAGCGCCCAGGCTAGGACGATACCGCAATAATGTATCACCCCAAAGAGGGGGCCTACAGAGAGCCCTACGTGCATCGGATCGCTTTAATGAGGAGAACTTCCTGACAGTCAACCAGGGGAAGACCAAGGTAATCATCTTCGGGACAGACCACCTTAAAAGGAAAGCGCAATGGCTCCTGGGCGATTTGCAAGTTAGCACAGTGGCTTCCTACAACGATCTTGGGGTCTGGCTCTCAGAACGGGCCAAGGCGAACATTCATTTGAAACATCTGACCTCCATGGCCACCAATGTCACGCACCTGCTAAAACAACTGAGCCAACACCTGCTAAGTCCTTCGGCTGGACGAATACTGACTCTTCTAAAAGCAAAACTGCTTCCAGCTGTCAGTTACGGCCACTTGGCCTTCTCTGGTTCGTTGGATGTCTTTTTAATTTAACCCAAAGCATACAAATCAGTGCTCCTATTCCAGAGGACAGCCAGGAAATCCAGGCTGAGATTGAAGCTTGGCCTCTGGAGGACTGAACTGACGTGCTAGGGGTCCTTATAAAGCTATACCCAGGGATCTTGAGGGCTCGAGCAGACTCTTTAAGATATCAACTGAAATCCACCCTTGAGGAGGCGGGCTTAGTCTGGTATGCCAGCCTTGGCCGCAATATTAACACAATGAAGTTTAGAGGCAGCAAGCCTACAGCTTTTGATAATTCCACTCAATGCCTGGAAAAACGCATTAAATAAACACGTTTCTGAAACATTCTTTGCTCAAGCACGACTCCTGATGAGCAGGGCAAGCATGCCTCCTCATGGGCAGGGCAAGCGCACCTCCTGACAGGCAGGGCAAGAACCCCTCCTGAAAGGCAGGGCAAGCACACCTACTGAAAGGCAGGGCAAGCACACCTCCTGAAAGGCAGGGCAAGCACACCTTCTGAAAGGCAGGGCAAGCACACCTTCTGAAAGGCAGGGCGAGCACACCTACTGAAAGGCAGGGCAAGCACACCTACTGAAAGGCAGGGCAAGCACACCTTCTGAAAGGCAGGGCAAGCACACCTCCTGAAAGGCAGGGCAAGCACACCTCCTGAAAGGCAGGGCGAGCACACCTCCTGAAAGGCAGGGCGAGCACACCTACTGAAAGGCAGGGCAAGCACACCTTCTGAAAGGCAGGGCGAGCACACCTTCTGAAAGGCAGGGCGAGCACACCTTCTGAAAGGCAGGGCAAGCACACCTACTGAAAGGCAGGGCGAGCACACCTTCTGAAAGGCAGGGCGAGCCCACCTTCTGAAAGGCAGGGCAAGCACACCTCCTGAAAGGCAGGGCAAGCACACCTCCTGAAAGGCAGGGCAAGCACACCTCCTGAAAGGCAGGGCAAGCACACCTCCTGAAAGGCAGGGCAAGCACACCTCCTGAAAGGCAGGGCAAGCACACCTCCTGAAAGGCAGGGCAAGCACACCTCCTGAAAGGCAGGGCAAGCACACCTCCTGAAAGGCAGGGCAAGCACACCTCCTGAAAGGCAGGGCAAGCACACCTCCTGAAAGGCAGGGCAAGCACACCTCCTGAAAGGCAGGGCGAGCACACCTTCTGAAAGGCAGGGCAAGCACACCTACTGGCGGGCAGGACAAGAATGCCTTCTGACGGGCATGGCAAGCATGCTTTCTGATGGGCAAGGCAAGCACAAGCACGCCCCCTGACGGGCAGGGCAAGCACGCCTCCTGGCGGGCAGGACAAGAATACCTTCTGACGGGCAGGGCAAGCATGCTTTCTGACGGGTAGGGCAAGCACGCCCCCTGACGGGCAGGGCAAGCAACACCCCTGACGGGCAGGGCAAGCACGCCTCCCGACAAGCAGGTTGTTTGCCACAGAATGCAAGCTGAACATCACTGCAGCGGCCCAATAAGCTAGAACGTATTTGGGTTTGCTTGTGTGCGCTGGCAGTCTGGACTGGATTCTACCATGTGGGGCTGAGGCTGCTTTACATGCGAGTGCTGCCTGCCTGGAATGACAGTTAAAATTAATTTAATAGAACTGGGATTTTCCCAGAGTAAAAACCAGTCGCTCAGACAGGCTCAGGTGTTCGTGTTCATCCTGTTCCTGATGTACACATACTGTGTACAGGTGCCGTGCACGTCTTCAGCGAACGTCCTGAATACAGAGGAATCCAGGACAGAGTGAGACGCAGACCGGACACTGCAGTAGGGCTCCTACAACCCTGAAATCCTTCTGCCCAACTTCCAGCCCGATACCCTAAGCCATGTTTGTGAATTATGGAACACTCATGCTGCTGCCACTGCATCGGGATCCCTTGTTTTTTTTACGTTTTGTTACGATGAAGACGCATCTGGATGCACCAGCAGTGTCACAAGCCATTAATGGAAGCCCAGTTTTTAAAAAGGACAGCTTGGCTCAGAGAAAGTGGAGTTGTCGCGACATATTGATGCCACAGTTGCATTCTCTAGTCACATGTCTGTAAGATCCACCAGTCTTTTCAGAATCACGGACTGACCCAACGAGGTGCGGACTCTGACACAGAGGCACCGGTTCAATCTACTTTGACTAATTCTACAGTAGGCCACAACAGAGTCAGCAAAATAAATGACAGTAACTCTGAGAGTGATTATATACATGTTTCAAGAAAGGCATACAACGGTTTAGGCAAAGATACATTCAAAAACATACAGCTATGAGATTGCTTTAAACCCGATAGCCCTCCGCAAACATTTCAAGCGTTCTTTAATTAAGATACATACAACTGCTGCCTCAACATATTTCCACAGAGCTGAGGCTTTTGCCTACACTACGGAACTGTCGACATTTTCCGAACTACATGATTCAGACAGTTTCCTTGGTGAAGGAATAAAATACATCCCTGCTTTTGTTCTGAGTCAGGCAGGAACCGGTTAATGCAAAAATCCAAGCGCGAGGATTTCCCGACTCCCTTTATTGTCCACTCGTTCTCCTCTCTGCAACCGATCAGTACATTCTATATGACATGCAATACATTCAGGGCCTAATTTGCATCTCGGCGGATGGGTTAAACCGTCATAGCGGTGACAGATATACCGTCCGCTGAAACCTAAATCCCAAAGGAGTTTGTTATACACGGTTTACTGTTCAATGCAGAGCCACAGCACTCCTAAACAGTCCAAAACCGTTTGATTTGTTTATGGCCAGGTGTACCTCTACAGTCTACGCTGGGCTGTATAGCTTGCTAGTAGTCAGACACGAAGCAAAACATCTTTGTTCGACTTATACCGCGTTCAGAAGTGTTTGATATCAGTTAGATATACAGCAACAGACACAATGCCCAACAGCGTTGTTATTAGTCGTACACTGTCCAGCCTAGCTTGGAAAAGGTTAGCAGAGCTTGGCACCAGTCTTACACTGGCCAATAAATTCCATCCAGAGTCCCTCTCACGACCTTTCCAATAAATACTAATTGTGATAGATGCTGTTTTTAACGTTCATGCATAAACCATGGGCGCTAATGGTCTATACATGGCTAGTCATGGATGTCCATTTTTTTACTGTGCTCTTCATCATACTTTTGGGGTGTTAGTTAAATGGCTAGGTGCCCAATGAGTACTGAATGGAAGTCTAGACTGCTTTGACCCTAGAAAACAAAATGAGTCAGTCAATTTCCTAGTGACTAACAACACGAGAGAGCACTAAAGTGCCAAAAGGAACCATGGCTAAAACGGAGGCACCAATACACCCACAACAAATATTGAGGTAGGAGCAAGAGATATGTGGAATACAACAGAACAAGGGTGAAAAGCAATTCTCTTCCAAATGCTTAGGTCGTTATGTAGAGCTTAAGACTCAGGTGCTAACAGGGTACTTTCAGTCTGTGTGCACTGGAAAAACCTGGGGTTTGTACAGCTTCACTCAGTAGCATTCAGTTGAAGGCACAGTGGTCGATTAGTGCTTGGAAAACTCACCCAGCTCACACAATGTTCCGTTTAACACATGGCATAAAGAACAGGTGCCCTTTTGGTGGTATTATTGTAAACATCACTGCAAGGCTCTGTGCCGTCACAGAGCTTCAAACCAGAGGCACTGCAAGAAACCATGGAAGCTCTGCACAAATTCTTAGTTTTACGTGCCCCCGGGGGGCGAGGGAGGTTTTAATACCTCTTACAGTGCAGCCGCTTCAGGAGTCACAAGCTACAATATTTGATCATCAAAAGACATGCCTAATAATCACGTTTTCCTGAGCTCCTGTTTTTCCCTAAGAAGTAGATTCACAATGGGTACTTGTCCATGATTTATAACCAGCTTCGCAATAGATGTCGATCTATAATCAATGCATGATCAGCGTTACTCCAAGTATTGCATATCTCCATGTCAAATTTCTTTTTTATAACATTATTTGGATTTGTACCTAGCATAACATTCCCTGTTAACCATCAATTGTCCAGAAAAGCCATTTTAGTTTCTTCCGTCACTGAAGGGCACGTGACCTCTCTCCGCTGAACAGTCTTCTCTCTCATTAACATGTGCTTTTCCTGGTGTCGCAGGAAGGGGGTGCTGAATCGGTATCCCTTCCCACACTCGAGGCAGTTGTAGGGTCTTACTCCAGTGTGCCATCTTTCATGCGACACCATATTGCTTTTGATACTGAAGCATCGTCCACAAATACTACATGCAAAGGGCCGCTCCCCCGTATGGACCCTCTGATGCCTGACGAGGGACGAGCTGACGCTGAAGCTCTTCCCACATTCAGTGCAGGTGAAGGGTTTCTCCCCTCTATGGGCTCTCCGATGAATCTTTAACTGTGACCCTTGCCCAAAGCTCTTCCCACATTCGTCACACACGTAGGGCTTCTGTTCACTGTGGGTTGTCAGGTGATTACGTAATAAAAACTTTTGCGTGAACGCTTTAGTGCACTGGCTGCACTGAAAGATTCTTTCTTTGGAGTGAGTCTTCTGATGCGTCACAAGAGCGGATTCAAGACAAAAAGTTCGTCCACATTCTGTGCAAGCGAAGGGCTTCTCCCGTTCTTTCTTCTGTTTTAAGATTTGAGACTCACTGCTAATTTCTTTGAGGGGCTGTTCTCCACCGTGAATTTTCTGGTGTCTGACAAGGGAGGACCTAAACCTGAAGGTGTTTCCACACTCATTGCATGTAAAAAGGCTCTGTCCTGCATGAATTTTCTGGTGCACGGCAAGTGCTGCTTGTCCACTGAAGCTTTGGCCACACTCGGTGCATAAGCATGTTTCCTCTCTAACATGGGTTCCCTGGTGCACCTGGAATGATACATTGTCACTAAAACATTCTCGGCAGTCAGGGCACTCGTACGGTTTCTCCTCTATGTGCGTTCTCTGATGGATCATGAATGACAAGCAATCGCTGAAATATTTGCTACATTTCACACACTGGTTCAATTGGCATGCAGCGCTTTCTTTGTGCGCCTCAAGAGCGGTGTTGCTGCCAAAACTTCTCCCGCATTCATTACAAATATAGAGAACATCTGTGGTGGGAACGGTCTGGAGTTGCTCTATTTCACTGAGGCTTTGGTCACATGGAGAACAGTGGATCGGTTCATCTCCATCGATGAAACCATCTGGGAGGGCGTCTGCTTCACGGGCAGTGGGTGGATCCAGCCCATTTCCTGTAATGTTTTTCTGTGTCTGTCGATCTTCTTGCTGTTGTCGAACTAGTTCTTCTTGCTCGGAACACCAGCGTGCATCCTCTTCGACTCTCCGTGATAGTTCATCAACAAGTTCTAGCATCTTGTTGCAATCTTCATTTTCATTCATGTCCATGGCTGTGGCCTCTGTTGGAAAGAAGAAAGTTGATGTTATAATCCACCACAATAAGGAAAGAAAATACACCAAAGGAAATCTAAACGGTTAAACTCTATAGCTGGGAAATTTAGTATCTGGTAGAATTATAATGCCGGAATGAATCTTGGGCTAAACATTAAGATCTCAAGTATGCACCGCACAGTTCTTTAGCACACTCCTTAGTGCTACTTTCATTGTTTTCACTATGCGATGTCTGTACACTAGTGCATAGCATAATCCAAAGGAAACAAGAAGATTTAAAAGTAGGAATTCCAGTATTGGGGGGTCTGAGCAAGGCAAAGGCAGGTGGCCATCAGTAGAAGAAGGGATGCTAGCGCAAAGAGGACTGAAGCTGAGAATCCTGGGTTTAGTAAATAGGCACCACTAAAACCCAGCTACTTTTAGTGAAAACGCAGCTCATCAAACTCCTTCTGGCCGCTGATGTGAAGTCCAGGATACAGCTCTAATTCAAAGAACTCTTCAATACTTGCATGTAATAAGTAAATAACATTACTTGCCAGCAGAGTGTGAAAGCTAAGAGGGCTGGTATTGTTGTTGATAGGACAAGGGATATCTAGCCCAGCACCTCACTACTGTAAACCTCCTTTCCTCGACACGCAACGGCGTTTGCAGATAATGGGATATTCATAATTCTCTTGTACAGGAGGGTGGGAATCAAACTGCCACACGTAAAGCTGGTTCTGTTTTCATTAAACTGCTGTAAATATTTCTTTATTTTAAACAACAACGGTCCCTAGAGCAATTCAAAATAGGAAACCAAGCAATAAATATAGACTCAATCGTTTCTATATTAAGTGGACATGTCCGGTCGGACAGAGGTCAGGTATTTACTTATAAATAAACAAACAGTGGTTGAACATTAATACATAAAGTGGGACACACGCCTTTGTCCTTACTTAACCAAACAGATACAAAAGAAGGTACGAAAACGGGGGACTAAGGAAAAACAACAGGAGGCTCAGGCAAAGCTTGGGGTTTGTTACATAGGAAACATTTCACAGTGTCTGCGAACAAATCGCGAAGAACACCTTTGCAATGTACAAATCGAAGACCAAATATTGAAAGGGCGGATGGTTTTCAAGTTAAGTGTAGCCTTGTTCATTTCTAGGGTTACAGCCATCAGCTGTGAAGTTCTGTAGGCACCAAGTGACACCAGATAGGTTTGTGGGCCCTGCAAATACTGTGCTCCCACTCTGTTGCAGTGATTGTTAAACAGTTACTACAGATTTGAATATAAACTACTAACGGGCACAGATTATACAGGACAAGATAACCCATGCAGCATGTCAAGAAAGCACAACAGTTGATTTCATGTGTAGCATTAAAACTGCATTGCTGTATCGACATAAACTCACCAGGCTATCTCCGGTAGGAGCCAGGATCACACGATGCAATGTTAAAGAAGCGGACTAACGCCAACATCAGCGGCGGGACACCTTTCACTGGACAGTTCTATCACTATCGCTTTTGCTTCAATATCTTTACATTCTTTTTACCTTTTGCCTCTTTTTGCTCTTTCGCTCTTGCTTTGACATTCTTTTAAACTTTTGGCACCAATTTATCTCTCTCGCTCCTTCGTTTCTCCGGCGTCTCACTCTTCTCTGTAGCCTTCTCTGTTTGCCTCATTTGTACCCCTTTTGCCTCAACTGCCTTTCCTCCCTTTTCTTGTGCCACACGCTTACCTGCTGCACCTCTATTTCCTGCCACTCTCTTGTGCCCCACCCAGCCCTGCTCTCCTCCTTCCTGGACCTCCTTCATGCTCAACGGCATGCTCAACTGTGCCCCTTCCCACCCCCAATGCCAGGACCCCTGGTCAGCCACTTTCCCACTTCAGCCAAAGATGCTACTCGGCCAAGAACCTCCACACCAAGAACACCGGGGCGCACATCAAGAGACTGCACCAGGGCTCCCAGACCAGCATTGAAGGTGCGTTCTCCTGCGTGGTCTCTTGGTTTTCCTGCATTCTGCCCAGCTTGCAACCCCAAGAATTCCCCTACCGTGCACATTATCCCAACAGGCACTACACCCACACATGCCTTCTACTCAATGCACGCTCTCTTGAAAAACTCGCCATCGAAGCCTAAGACCTCCTGCATGAGTTTTCTGACATTCACTCCAGACATCACAGAGGCCATCGTGCCCCCCGAATGCAAGAGAAGACAGAACCGGCAAACCTGGAGGAGTACTCCTCATCATTTACAAAGAATATATCAACAGCTCCATTGCATCTGCAAACTCCAGGGACCACCTCGAGCACTTCGCTTTCAAGCTTAGTGTGTCAAGGAACCTCCCCCTAGCTGGAGTCCTACTCTACCAACCCTCCCGCAACCTAGATCCAAATACTGAACCACCATCACAGACTTTACCTCCCCACTTGTGTTCGCCTCCAGCTCCTTCAGCCGCCTTGATGACCTCAACTTCACACTGATCCCAACACCAACAATCTCCTGGAAAATCTCAACATGATCTTAGTCACCCGACAAGTGTACGCCTCTATCCAAGTAGCTGGACACCTTCTCAACCCTATCCTGAACACTTCTGCGGCATCACAGTGGACAAGCCCACCCCATTACCTAGACCGACCACTCCGGTCTGATTTGGCCTGCACCTCCTGAATTAAAAAATAATGCCTGACACAGCAGGAACACGATCCCTGACGAAACCTGGATGACTCAACTTCAAACTTGAGGCCTGCAGCACTGAAACACCCTCACATGCTCTGTCCCAATTTCAACATTCGGATCACTTTGTATGCGGACACCCAGGACCCGCTTAAAACCCTCTCCAGAGCGTGGACTACACCACGGGCAAAATGGAACAAGGACCACCTACAGCTCCCCATGCACCACTGCAAAGCGCTAGAGCCTCAATTATGACACTCCCCTAACAGCACCACGAGGAACACCTCCAAATGAGTCCTCTGGACGTATTACTAGAGTTCTGCTCTCACCAAACGGATTCAAAACAGCGCCAAAAACGCCAACAAAATATTTGCCATTTATTTAGGAATTCACGTTCCCAACCACCAACTCCACAACCGTCACCATCTCACAAGTACTCTGCACCAAGTCCTCCACTAGTTCTGCAATAAAACCAACAACTTTGCACCCCAACTAGACCTCCACACCCTCCTCCTCATGGCACCCCGACGAGACTGCCACACCCTCATTATCGTCCAATCTGATGAGAAGAACACACCGGATACCACCCTGGCCTGCTGGCTCGCCATGTCCCCATGGAAACCTAAACCACCATGTGAGCCATCCACTCTGCGCCCCTCTGACCCTTGCCCCCACTTAATCTTTACCAAAGAACTTGACCAATTTGAAAGGCCCTCACTCCGATCCTCAATGACTCACTCACTACAGCCACCTTTCCAGACGCTTGGAAACATGCCACCATACCACTCCTGAAAACACCATCAACAGCACACCCAAAGCCTCTGGCAAGCTACGGATCAATCTCCATCCTCCCATATCAAGCAAACATTACAACAACAAAAAATCCCAATAAGTAACTGGTGGACCACCTCAACACAAAGCACCTCTTAGATCCCTTCCCAGTTTGGTTTCAGACCTCAACTCAGCACAGAGATTGCCATCATCGCCACCACCAACAACATCCATCTAATCATACAGAAAGGGAACACAGCAGCACTCCTCCTACAGGACCTCTCCGCTGCCTTCAACAGTCTTCCACCCCATTCTCATGCAACACCTCCTTGAGACTGGAATTCACGGACCCACACAGGATCAACTCCCTTCCCATAGGACGCACCCAATCAGTTAGCCTTGCCCTGTACCCTTCGTCTGCCATCAACCTGATCTGCAGTATGCCCCAGGGCTCTTACTCAGCCCTGCGCTTTTCAAAATCTACATGGCGCGATAGTCCTCATCACCCAAACCCACGGACTCCGCATCATCTCTTACGCATACGACACCCACCTCATGCTCTCCCTTTCCGAAGGCAACTCCAACATCCAGACAAACTGCATAAATGAAGTCTCACAATGGAGGAGAACCAACTTCTTTAAGCTCAACTCAGACAAAAAAGAAGTGGTACCCTTTAGAAAAGACACCTCTCTCTGGTACCAAGCCTAGTTGCTTTCAGAACTAAGACCAGCACCCAGCCCTTCAAACTCAGCTAGGAACCTCGTGACCCACAGTCAAATCTCGATGTCCAACCAGTTACGCACGGTCAACTCGTCCTGCTCCCACATGCTTTGATTTCAGTGTGAAGTATACAATTCTGAGGCATGTTTCTTACATTACAAGTTTAGGAGAACAAGTTGCGTATACATTTGAACTAGGAAGCGTGCTCTCACACACAGAAAGTAGCTTCCCTTGATCCGGGAAGGGAGTGAGATGTGCCAAACTGTCCTGATATGACGTTCTCCAGTTTCAGAAATGACAGAGTTCCCCTTGAATACAGAGAGGCGTGAAAGATTCCTACGGTATCACTAGGTACTTTTTTTGTTCCGTTCTGCCTAACCTGGGCTCCTGCTAACTAACATGTTCCTATTGTGTATGGTTGGTTGGCGCTAGGTTGGAAGAGCGACAAATGTTTATTGCTGCAGCTAGATCTAGAGCTTAGGTTAGTGCATTCTGATAGTAGAAGTACTGTGGCGTTAGTCAGGGTGACTTTGTAAATGATGCAGGGTAAAGATCCTGCCCCAGAGGCGTGGGCTAGGCATGGCCTGTCGGACCTTCAGCTGTCTCGTACCCACAACACATAAAAGAACACAAAATAATAATACATATTAAAAAAAGGAGCTAAGAGCCAGTCTCCTTCAGACAGTGCTTTGAAGGTGTCCCACTCCTGTATCCAACCTCGCTGCATTCCCTGGAGCAGCTGTTGAGGGCATGGTTGCTTCTTACGTTCTAGGTCATCAGCCTGTGATTGCTGGCCACAGTTGCAGCACGGTCACCTGACAACCACTGAGCCATCACAGAGTTATTGGGCTATTTGGACTTCGGGAAGCCCTGTGGTGCAGAACACCACCCAGCCTATGATCATGCCAATAAATCATCAATGCCTCCAGTGATAGAGGATTTGGGGTGCCTTTACCTGCTAGGCTGAGTAATACGTCACTAAGTTGTGGGCCTGATGCATAAAAGGATTTTACCCAGACCTGGTTTAAGGAGGAGTACATTGATACATAAGGGCCATTGTTCACTGCACAATATATTTTTTCTCTAATGTGCGTACAGTAGATCACTCTTGTGGTGGGTAATAAAAAAAACTTTTAAAAGGTACAGAAGTTTACATATGGAATCGTGTAGAAAAATGTATCACACCAAATTCGGTAGCTGCTCCCCTGCCAAATCCGTTGGAATGTTACTCTTTTCAAGTACTCAACTAAAAGTGAATCAAACACTGACCAAACCAATAGGTCACGCCTTCTACCTCCTGGCTAAGTCAATGATATCTGCAATACTGTGCATCATTGGACAAAGCGCTAAAATTAAAAAGAAACCAAAAAGGCGCAATGACATGGATGCTGTTGCCAGCCAGTCTGTGGGCGCGTGCATGTGTCACCAAACGTGTGCGCTCCATTTTCTGTGTTTTTTTAATTGACTGATTCAAGTGGTCAGGTGGCTCATAGATCAGTAAAAAGTTTTTTTTGTGAAAATGGGAGTGCGCAAATGTTTTTAAAAAAAATGTAAATGCCCTCGAGGGGCGGGGGAACAAAGGAGGATAACATAAAAACAAAGCAGGGTGGGGAAAAGCAGCACCCAGGGAGAGAGCAGCACAGAAGGTGGGGGATTGACAAAGAGAGAAGCGCACGAGGGAGAGAGCAGCACAGAGGGTGGGGGTTTGGCAGGGGGGAGAAGCGCACGAGGGAGAGCAGCACAGAAGGCGGGGTTGGCAGCGGGAAAAGCACAGAAGGCACCATTAGAAAAGACCAGCACTGTCTTGATGTGCTTAACAAACAAGCATTGACAATGCAACGGCCTCGCCTTTGCAAAAGTTCGAGCTATTGGCATTGTAAATGACAAACTTTTTATTTATGTGTTGGTTTTGAAAACAGATAAATAAATAGCATTGTCATTTACAATGCCAATAGCTTAATCTCTCGCGAATGCGAGACCTATTGCATTTGCGCACACACACACACACAGAGCCACACAGAGAGCCACACACACACACAGAGCCACACACACACAGAGCCACACACACAGAGCCACACACACACAGAGCCACACACATACACACACACAGAGAGCCACACACACACACACAGCCACACACACAGAGCCACACACACACACACACACACACACAGAGAGCCACACACACACAGCCACACACATAGAACCACACACACACAGAGCCACACAGCTCTCTGCAGGCACAGCAATGTCAAGCTAAGCAAATTTTTAAAATTGGCAGCTATTTGTGGTTGTTTTACACCTCTATACGTTCAAGACGATGTACAGCAGAGGTCGCCTGAATCAAAACCAAGAGAAATCGCAGTGAACGGCGATCCCGAGGTAATCTCTCCAACTTCACAGTACAAGGACGCACCCACAAGTTGAGTTTGCTTTACGCGTTCCCATGAGAAAGCCGAGGATTAAGTCTGGCGCTGTACATTCTTCTGCTGTACAATGGCCTATGAAAACCCCATCCCGTGTCGTTACTGTGGTGAATAGGGCCAGTGGGGAATGTGTGGTTGGCCTGGCTGCCCATTCCTGTGAGGATTTGGCATAGTGGAAGGTTGACAAGAATTGGAGCAGTTTTGTCTTGCTCTAATGGTTTGTCCAGAGCAGTGATTCATATTTTCCCCTAAAGGCTGCCCCTCATTAGCATCAACTCTGGGACAGCGCACACTGACCCCAGCCTCCCCGCAGGAGAAGCATGTCCCGAAAAATGAATGCGAAGGCGCTCTGGCTCCTGCTTTGCGCCGTAGAGACGTGGAGCACGGAGGTGCGAGGGAGAGTCGTACGTGACAAACCTGACCTGAAAAATGTGTTTACATTGCGTTTTTTCAGGAGCAATTTGGGCTAGGGAAAAACAGTCATTACTAATGGTTCTAAAGACTAGCTGGATGGATTTTGCAGCAATTTCGTTCAGAGCCCGAGTCTAGAGTGGAAAAAGATGGAATAAGTAATAGCTTCTATTTTCCGGTAGGATTCAATGTATTTAAAAAAAACATTCTCAAGTTAACTCTTTGGGTTTGCATGCAATACATTTTTCAGGAAAACAGTGTAAAAGACAGAAATTTTCAACGTACTCACTTGCCTAAACCAACACCAAGTACAACAACCAAAAACCGCAGTGCCAAGAACAGTAGAAAGTTGAGCATCAAGACAAGCATTTCCTTAAACAACGGCACAAAATGGGAGAGATGTACAGCATGCACTTTGATCATTAATTCAAATCTCCCTAATCTTCGCTCCTGTTGGAATATCACCCTCTGCATTGGCCGTTATATTCTACTTAAAGTTCAGTATTACCATCTTAAAATATAGTAAATTCCCTTTTCATCTTTCCAGCGGCCTCGAACACCAGTATGAATTGAAATAAAATGCTCAATGGCCGCCTCGTCAAGTCGATGTGCTACCCCATGATGACCTCTATCTAGTGGGCTTTAAATGCCAAACTCAGCAAATGTACATGGTATACGTAACATTAGCTTATGACTCTAGGGCAACAAACACCAGATTTCTGACCTTGGGTTTTCTTTCACAAATAACAGTTTCCAGGTCTATTGGTCGAACTGGGTCAGTTGAAGGGAACTAAGACTGCAACTCCCAGATTACATTTGGTCGTTGAAGAGCACAGAACTGATAATCACCCTGCTAATCATTGCCAATACAAATAATAAAATAAAACCATCCCCGTAGGCTGACGCCGCAGTTGGTTGATGGGGAATGGTCACTGCATAGCAAAACTCTGGGAGAAAGGGTTACATGAAATCAGTGCTGTGGGATTAAATCTCAGTAAGTGCAAAAACAAACATAAGGGCACTTTATACTTGACCACTCCGTTGCAATTATTAGCTTGAAAAGACTCACCGATTTAGGGTGATATCTGTAGACAGAGTTGGATGTGATGTCCACTTCTTCCACCCCGGCATACTGACGGCTGATCAGGGCCCCCATCGCCGACATCCGCAGAGACGAACGGTCTCTCGACCTCCACTGGGCCCACTGCCCCGCGTTCCAGCTCCTTGTCCCTCAGAGCGGTGGATGTAAGCTGCTTCTATTCCACAGAGGATGCTCTCGGTCACCTGGGCTATGCCCTTTTACCGCAGTGGCAATCCTCTCACTGACATGCCAGGTCGCGCCAATAAGGCGAGAAGCTCCCGAGCCGCAAGCTTTACTGCCGACCTCTTCCCAAAAAATCTTTAAAAATCCGATTGATTGCCTTTTCTGCTTAAACTGACTTCAATAAGTGAGGCAAGCGGGCAAGCTAGGTGATAATGATTGACAGAATAAGGATCATAGGAGGAGGAGCCGGGTGGTTGGAGTAAGTGACCGTCCTCGCCAACCCGGAAATAGTTGCCCAGCAGTCTGGACATCGGTATATTATCCCAGTTGAAGTGCGGCGGAAAGCGTACGGTGCCCTTCTCGATACTTTTTGTGATGAACTCGGCGCAATGAATTAGGTTGCCTAGACTCTAGGGGTTCTGTCAGACATGCCTATTCACCGGGTGCCACCGAGTGTCAATGCAGAGAGTGAATTTCCAGCTCGTCTTTGAAGCTGTGAACAGCCGATGTCCGTTACGCGGTGTGAAAACCCTTAAGGAAATCGGCGACGGCCTTAGCAAAATATTCTTATTTTCTTTCACATAGTGCAAAATATTTTCAGGTTGGCAAGTCTGGATTCCATTTTTTCAGGCTTTGTGAAGCTTATCGCTCTGATCCATTTCATTTGCCGACTGGAGAATAGTCTCAAATTGTAGTTTGTCTCCAGAGTAAACCAGTGCTCGTCAGCCCCGTCCCTTTCAGACTGACTTTTTGCTGCCATAAAAGGTTCCTTATCTTCTTTATGGGGCCATCTGGACCCATAAAGAAGATAAGAAACCTTTTACTTCAGCAGTAAGTCAAGTAAGCCAGCCTGAAAAGGACGGGGCCTAGATAGAAAGAAGAACGTCACTAGGACCTCTTCTCCAATGGCTGGCCACCGTTTAGGAGGCCAGCCAATGGAGAAGAGGGGCGGGGCTTAACCTTGCTAGTGATATTCTCTCTATCTCATTAAATTTCATCAGCGAGACTGCGCATGTGCGCAGCTTACGCTAGCCGAGACCTAAAAAGAAATATGTAGATCCCTAAAAGTGAGCAGTGCAACAATACATGTCAGTCAATCAAGAGGATTGGGGGGACAAACAAAAGAGAAAGGAAAGCCATCGAATAAGAAGCAAGAACACAAGGGTGACAAAGCCAACCAATGGCTTATTGTTGAAACCACAGAAATTCTATAAAAAAGAAAACCTACAGCCAAGCAATCTCGGGTATTTCCCCAATAATTTGGAATGCCCTGCCCCCTGAAATCAGACAGAACCCAGCAACTGCTTCATTTAAAACAGCAGTTAAAGTGTTCGTGATGAACACATTTCTGCTCTAGACCCCACAAATTCTATGTTCCGTGCCCCGTTAAGGCACAGTATCTATACCCATGTTTATCACTCGCGTGTTATAGTACCCATGTTTATCACTCGCTTGTTATGGTACCCATGTTTATCACTCGCTTGTTATGGTACCCATGTTTATCACTCGCTTGTTATGGTACCCATGTTTATCACTCGCGTGTTATGAGACCCATGTTTATCACTCGAGTATTATAGTACCCATGTTTATCACTCGCGTGTTATGAGACCCATGTTTATCACTCGCTTGTTATGGTACCCATGTTTATCACTCACTTGTTATGGTACCCGTGTTTATAACTCGTGTGTTATGAGACCCATGTTTATGTTTATCAGTCGCTTGTTATGGTACCCATGTTTATCACTCGTGTGTTATGAGACCCATGTTTATCACTCGCTTGTTATGGTACCCATGTTTATCACTCGCTTGTTATGGTACCCATGTTTATCACTCGCTTGTTATGGTACCCATGTTTATAACTCGCGTGTTATGAGACCCATGTTTATGTTTATCACTCGCTTGTTATGGTACCCATGTTTATCACTCGCGTGTTATGAGACCCATGTTTATGTTTATCACTCGCTTGTTATGGTACCCATGTTTATCACTCGCGTGTTATGAGACCCATGTTTATCACTCGCTTGTTATGGTACCCATGTTTATCACTCGCGTGTTATGAGACCCATGTTTATCACTCGCTTGTTATGGTACCCATGTTTATGTTTATCACTCGCTTGTTATGGTACCCATGTTTATCACTCGCGTGTTATGAGACCCATGTTTATCACTCGCTTGTTATGGTACCCATGTTTATCACTCGCTTGTTATGGTACCCATGTTTATCACTCGCTTGTTATGGTACCCATGTTTATGTTTATCACTCGCTTGTTATGGTACCCATGTTTATCACTCGCTTGTTATGGTACCCATGTTCATCACTCGCTTGTTATGGTACCCATGTTTATCACTCGCGTGTTATGAGACCCATGTTTATCACTCGCGTGTTATGAGACCCATGTTTATCACTCGCTTGTTATGGTACCCATGTTTATCACTCGCTTGTTATGGTACCCATGTTTATCACTCGCTTGTTATGGTACCCATGTTTATAACTCGTGTGTTATGAGACCCATGTTTATGTTTATCACTCGCTTGTTATGGTACCCATGTTTATCACTCGCGTGTTATGAGACCCATGTTTATCACTCGCTTGTTATGGTACCCATGTTTATCACTCGCGTGTTATGAGACCCATGTTTATCACTCGCTTGTTATGGTACCCATGTTTATGTTTATCACTCGCTTGTTATGGTACCCATGTTTATCACTCGCGTGTTATGAGACCCATGTTTATCACTCGCTTGTTATGGTACCCATGTTTATCACTCGCTTGTTATGGTACCCATGTTTATCACTCGCTTGTTATGGTACCCATGTTTATGTTTATCACTCGCGTGTTATGAGACCCATGTTTATCACTCGCTTGTTATGGTACCCATGTTTATCACTCGCTTGTTGTGGTACCCATGTTTATCACTCGCGTGTTATGAGACCCATGTTTATCACTCGCTTGTTATGGTACCCATGTTTATCACTCGCTTGTTATGGTACCCATGTTTATCACTCGCTTGTTATGGTACCCATGTTTATCACTCGCTTGTTATGGTACTCATGTTTATCACTCGCTTGTTATGGTACTCATGTTTATCACTGGCATGTTATGGTACCCATGTTTATCACTCGCTTGTTATGGTACCCATATTTATCACTCGCGTGTTATGATACCCCTGTTTCACTCGTGTGTTATGATACCCAGGTTTATCACTCGCGTGTTATGGTACCCATGTTTATGTTTATCACTCGCGTGTTATGGTACCCAGGTTTATCACTCTCGTGTTATGGTACCCATGTTTATCACTCGCGTGTTATGGTACCCATGTTTATCACTCGCGTGTTATGAGACCCATGTTCATCACTTGCGTGTTATAATTTGGTTTTGTTAATTTGTGGGCCTGGATCTCGAGGGGTCTCTTTCAGCACTTTAGGAGCTCCTTCATCCTGTACCATTCTTGATTTTGTTGCCGTTTGCCTTACTCGTTTCTTCTTTTCATGAGTGTTTGAAACGCGCTTTGACACTCGCAAGGGTCGTGTTCACACTATATCAAACTTAATGAAAAAAATAAATAGCACAAGTGTGTGGGCACAAAGCACACTTTAGATTCTTGGCATACGCGACAAAAGGTCTTTCGACTTGCTAGACGATAAGCATAAAACATGACTGAATGTACCTTTTTTAATTAAGCTTTTCTTGTTTTGTCAAGCCAGTCAGATTAGGCATAAAAGGGGATGTGGGTTCAGAAGGCAGTTTTGCTGGGTGCTCGGCCAGGTTATCAGACCCATCATAGGAGGTTTGCACGCACCTCTGCTGTGAGCAGTAACGAGTCCGCTGCAGACTTTACCTAAAGTTTATAAAATTCCATATTACAGAATTTCATGGTAATTCTTATTTTCTAAATAAAAGCAGGCACCATACCGCTGGGAGACCGATTTGCATAGAAAATGTCTCACCAACAGTAATTTTGGTCTTCAATAAGCCTCCTCACAGTATCCCATGAAACCTACTTATGTCTACTACCCAAGCATTTCGAAAGCATTGCCTCTGACCAGATTCCGTACACGAACCAGTGCTGTTAACGTTATGTGTATTTGTAAAGTGCATTATCACCTCCAAGGGTTTCCTAGCGTTGGGTGTCTGATGCACAATAGTGCCAAAAGTAATGGCAGTTTTTACTGACTTTCTGCAAAGAAATCAGGATTCAGAAGTGTGCCTCGCTCTGGGGCAGTTGATACCCCAATCCTCGAGTCTCATCTCAAGTAGAGTGGCCTCAGAAAACACCAGGACCATGTGCTATAAATACCCATGAGAGCGAGTGTGAACTGTATTGTATTGTATTGTATATTGCACTCATATAGCGCAGACTGCCAGAAAGCAGGGCTGACTATGGGGCACAGGAGTCTCAGATTTTAGCGAATAGCCAGGTCTTTAGACTCTTTCTGAGATTTGGCTTGCCTGATGTTCTGGGGCAGCTCATTCCACAAACGGGACGTTACTGTACTGAAAGCCCAGCCTCCCATCCTGGATTTCTTGAATCTTGTAGTTGTTTGCAGACTCGCACTGGAGGAGCGGAGAAGCCTAGTGGGCTTGTACCATGTGAATCTTTCCTGCATTGATAAGGGGCCCATACTGTGCAGTGCTCTATAGACAATGCACATTGATTTAAAGGTAACTCTGTCCCTTATCGGCAGCCAATGGAGATCTCTCAGAGCCATTGTGGTGGAGGAACTGCGTGGTCTGTTGAGTGCCAGCTTAGCCGCTAGAGACTGGACTCTTTGTAGCCCCTGCAGAATGTATAATGGGGCACCTAAATTTAGGGAGTTACAGTAATCCAGTCTGCACAAGATTATGCTCCTTACCACAAGGGGTCTAGACTCATTGGGTAGGAGAGGGAGAATCAGTCTAAGTGCTTTTAGCAGGGCAAAGCATACGCCGATTGTTCTATTGGTTTGCGATACCATTTGAAGATTATCATCAAACAGTACTCCCAAATTACGCACTGTTTTAACTGGGACACAAAAATCGGTCCCCGTGGAAAACCTGAGCTCGCACGGTATTTGCTGATTCAATTTAGCCGTTGAGCAGTAGACTAACTCCGTTTTCCCCTCGTTAAATTGCAGAGTTTGCATTGAGCCAGCCGGAGACCCGACACATGCAATCCTGAAAGGTGTCCATAGACCCCGCATGTTTCCCTTCTAGGGAAAACACCAATTGGGTGTCGTCGGTATAATTGATCAGGTCGATCCCATAGGATTTTATAATAGGGATCAGGGGCCGCAGGTATATGTTAAACAGGATAGGGCTGATCGACGAACCCTGTGTCACTCCATGATGAACCAGGGACTTGGGGGAGGCATATGGAGTCATGGTCACTACCTGTTGTCTATCTGACAGATACGATTGTAGCCATTTCAAAGCTTTGCCTTTCACACCCAGTTTCTCCAGTCTGCATAACAGAACTGCGTGGCTAACCGTGTCGAATGCGGCCGACATATCCAATAGCACTAGCACGGATGAGTTGCCATTGTCGGCTCGCATTCGCAGTGTGTCCAGCATGGTTGCCAGCGCAGTTTCTGTCCCATGACCTGGGCGGAACCCAAACTGATCCCTGTACAGTAAACGGTTATCTTCAAGATAGCTTGACAAGGAGCTGCTAACCGCCTTCTCCAGGATTTTTATAGGGTAGGGCAGGAGAGATATGGCCCTAAAGTGGGCTGGGATAGTTGGGTCCAGCCAGGGTTTCTTGAGTAGGGGAGTTACCGTTGCCTGCTTCCATACCTCCGGCACTACTCCTTCCTCCAGGGACTGGCAGCAAATCAGTCGCATCCAGGGAAATAGCTCTGGTCCATACTCCTTCCAGATCTTATGAGGAAGGGGTTCCAAGGGGAAGCCAGAGGACACACTGAGAGAGAGGCTGTTAAAAAGCTCTTCAGTAAGAGGTTGAAATTTCTCAATGGATGATACACCCATGGTTCCTCCTCGGCAGTCTGGAGTAGTGCATCCTGACTGTTGGCCTTACCCCGGACCAGCCCCCGAAAATTTTGGCAATCTTTTCTTCAAAGAAGATGGCGATTTCATCGCAAAGTTTTTGTGTTGCGACCACCCTATTGCTCATACAGTTCGGGTTGGAAAGGTCTCTTATGATGTTGAAGAGAGTTTTTGGCTGTTCAGTGATTGAAGTATGGAGGTGGCATAGAAAAGAGCTTTTGATTTGGCAATGGCCCCTTTATATTTAGCCTGTACTAGCTTCAGCAATCTCTTATCTGAGTCTAGATAGAGTCTTCGCCACTTCCTTTCTGCTTGTCTACACGGATTACGTAATAGTTTCAGCTCCTCACTAAACTGTAGGCCTTTGCTGCCTGCGTTGCACCACACCACAGTAACAAACAACATGGCATTTGTAGAACCTGAAATGTTTCAGGAACACTATGGTAATAAAATAAAAAGGTCAGAAACCATTGTAGACTTTGACAGTGATGTACAACAAACAGCAATGTCTTTCCTGTGGTGTAAATTCCTACAACGGCATTAGTCTATTAATAAACAACGGAGCGCAGTTCCTCAGGTTTTAAAAAGAAGAAAGGGGATAGTAGTGTTCCAGATTAGGGGAGTATGCTCCAATAGGAGCAAGTGTCTTCACACCCCCAAAGGTGTCATGCTTCATCACTGGACTAGCTGCTCGTAGGGCCAGCGTTGCAATGCCCAACGACCACCTACTAGGGGGCTCTTTGCTGGAGATCTTTAAAAAGCCATTTGATGTAGTAGGAGTGTGTGGCTGTTAGAAGGTGGTTCTGACACTATGGGCCAGCTGGATTTCTTGCTTTTTTAGCACCTAATTGTTGAGCTTTTACTGTGGGGGAGCCTCATAAGTTGGGACTCACCCACAGTGAACTCAGGATGAAAGAGACTGCATGGGGATTTTACTGGTATCCCCCTGGCTTGACCAGGCCACTGCGCAGCAGCTGAAGTATGGGGCACCGTGCTGGTTACATGTAGACACAGTTGTACATCCGTGTGCACACGTGTAAGGGCAGCGCAGGGGAGATTCCTAGCGTGCGCAGTCCAGGAGTAGCTACAAAGTGAATGGTGTGGCAGGACTTATGAAGAATTGGGTGGTGACATGGGATAGGCTTTATACACTGGGAAGGAACATGCCAGGGAAAGTCAGTGTGTTTTACTGTGTTTTTCACTTCACTATTCCCCTATGGGGGTGTGGAGCCCATGGCTAGAGTAACTTCCACAAAGCCTACAGATTCAAGACATGCACTAAAGTCCACTGTAACAGATGTGTGAAGGAGTATTCTGCAGAGTCCAAAGTCATATTTGTACTGCTTTTGGGTCATCCAGAAGTGTCACATTTCTCTGAGTCAGTCATAACCAGGACCTGGCTGAGGGCTGACCTCAGCAGGATGGATTGATAATCTTTCTTCCACATGGTAAGGCCTCCTCTCCACGAAGAGAAGAAGGGTGGGGCTACAGGCTCATCCATCAGCAGCTATCACTGGGTGCCAGGCACCAGGCTGCACCAAGGAGGGAAGGCAGAGATGGGGGAAGGGGCTTTTTCAGAGACCCTGGACGACGCCATTTTGAACAAACCCAGAGGCTGGGCAGGAAGGAGGGAGCAGGGGCAGTAAAGCGATGTGTCGCGGTTTGATAGGACAAACAGACTTCCTGCCAGCCCCCTACTCAACTTTTTTAAAGTGCTTGCACAGGAAGAGATGCTCTCTCTGGGGCGTGGTCTCTGCGCAAGCAGGAGAGAGGTGCAGGAGGAGAGCCAGGCGAAAGGCTGGCGGAGGGAGCCAGTGAAAACAGCTCCCTGCTGAATCACCCCTCTGTGAGACCCAGAGGGCGAATGAGAGTGCTCCCAGTGGCTGGGGAGCGCCACCAGGAGCAAGAAGAGGCCAAGATCATCAACATTGAACTCCTGGTGGCCAAGATACGCCCCCCAGAAGGTATGCAACCGTTGTCCTCTGGAGGGACCGACGATGAAGCGTGTGGGGTTCCGCAGCCGATCCATGATATGCCCCCGGGGTGGGTCAGATCCTGATGCTGCCTCCAACGAGAAGTAAAAGAAGGGGGCACTGTCGCGCCCCCGGGGAGAGGTCGCTGGGGGCCCGGGATCCCAACTCCAGGCCTGAAGTGAAGTCGGGGTGCGCCGTCGCGCACCCAGTGAGTATACCCTCGCAGGGTGCCAGGAGCCCACCCTGGCCCCCGCCGGATGTGAAGCCGGGGAGCGCCGTTTCGCTCCCCGTGAAGATGTGTGAGGGGGAGGTACCTGGGATTCCAACTCCGGGCCCCGCCAAAGTAGGGGTGCACCGTTGCGCACCCTGTGAAAATATGCCAAAGGGGCTCAGGACCCCATCCCCGGGCCCCGAAGAGGGTGCCAGACCAGTCGGGGAGCGCCGTCGCGCTCCCCGTGAAGATGGCAGATCGGGCGCCAGGACCCCACACAGGCCCCCGAAGACTCCGGAGGGAGGGGAGCGCCATAGTGCCCCCCCTCGAAGATACCCGGGGGTCCGGGACTCCATCTCCGGGCCCCGTGGGAAAGGAGGCGGCCGGGGGAGTTCAACCGCACTCCCCTGAGGACCGGAGCAGTCCGGGGCATCTGCCCGCCGGAGCAGGCAGGCCAGACCTACGCGGCCGGCTCCCGCGGCAGTACAGGAATGTGCTGGCGACTGGGGAGTCAGCGGGGGCAGCTCCCCAGTCTGCCCTCCAACGTGTGGGGATGCAAGGGTTGCCCGAGTGGGACCGGTACCCCCACCAGGAAGAGAGCGGGGGCCTGGCCGGGACCAGGCCCACCACCGAGGCGAGAACGCGGCGGAGGACCGCCAGCACCACAAGCGCGGCTCTTCCCGGCACAGCGGGAGAGCAGCTCATCCAATATTCAAGAAAATGGCAGAAGCGCCTCATAATGTCTTGCAGGCCCCGACTGGCCTGCAAGGGAAAGCAGCGTTTTCTCTGTTTGTGGTAGCCCCTGGAGAACGGGGTCACCACCAAGTGAGTGCAAAGGTGCTGGGGGGAGCTGCTGGAGAAGCACAGTCTCCCCCAGCACTAAGAGAAGTCCCTCCCTAAGTCACATGGGGACTTGAAAAGAATAACCCCTCAACGGCTCAGCCAGCATTTAACACCTTCTATGCTGCAAATTGTGTTCTACAGCTGAAGGTGTATGGAGAAGTGCATCAAGGACTGAAGGGCTGAGTTGGGGATGTCTGGAGAAGAGCATCCCCTGGAGGTGAAGAGGTGTAATTGCACCATAAATGCATTTACTATGGTTATTTCTTTTAGAGGGACTGAAGGTCACATGTGTAAGGTGAAGTACCTGTGTAAGGTGATGTCATAAGCAAAGTGGGGTTCTGTTGCCAGCCATTCCTGCTTGGGTGTCTGGCTGTATATGCATAATCCTGTGATTTCATCTGTGATACCTTTAGGGGCTGGAATTGCAATAAATTCTAATGATCCACAAATGTAATGAGTACTATCATTCTAAAGTGATGCCTGAACATGTATTCTTGCTGCTGCTGCGCTTAGATGAAGAACCCAGACTGCGAGCACTTAAGATGTAGTGGTGTATACTTCATGGTCAGTAGGAAATGCTCAGTCGGGGTTGTGTGTTACCAAGGCAGGGTTACCTATTTTAAATGCTTGTTGAGATAATGGGGTGGTCGCCACTGGGATGATACCAGTGCGCAGGGCCCTCGCTCCGGGTTAAGACCAATTCACTGCATTAGGGGCAAGATGATGTGCATACCTGGGAGTGGTGGTACTAGACCCCACCCCCCTTACGGAAGGGGTGGAGATGTTTCGCAATGTCACAAAGTAATTCCAACAGCTTAGGTATATTTGTAAATTGGTGTATAGTATTGAGTGGTGTGTGTGTTTAATAACTGTACTCTTTTATAAAGCCAAGTACAGACTGGACAATCAATTATTGAGTGTTATTGCTGCGCACCTGCACATGGCGATTAGTAGCCCACACCACCTCCCTTGAGTAAGCCTCAGACTGCTCTGCAACGCTACCCTCTGAGAGTCAGGCGCTGCTCTAGGGTGTTTGGTTCCCAGTGAAGGACAAATGTAGTCATGTTATTTGTGCCGGCCTCACAGATGATGCCTCGTTTTCCAACAGTGGGCTATTATAGTGTGTGTACAATGGTGTTTAAAAAGTAGGTTGAAATTGGTCTAGTGATGTACCGTGTCCAATTTTTTATTGATTGGACTCACTACCCTAGTTAAAAATGTGGTGCTTATGTAGGATGCAATGGTGCTAATGAGCAAAGTAAGTGATTGATTAAAATATGGTCAACATGTTTCTTGTCTATGCCTGTCCAAACCGATCAAATGTTAATTCTTCAGGACCTAACAAAACTAATAGTAACCTACGCTACTTAATGACTAGATTCAGTAATAGGTGCCATGTGGTAAAGTAATCAGTCATATGTCAGGTCACAAAGTGAAAACGTTACCTTGGCCAGGGTAGTAACCCTCAGTGGAGCTAGATCATACCCCAGGAGGTGATAGCAGAACGAAGTGCCTATTAGTGCCTCAGACGCGATGCAGAGTCTGCCCCGAGACCTACCCCGGCTCTGCTTCCTAGGTGGGATCTTTGACAAGGTACATCATTAGTCATATTTTAATCCACTTTTTGAACAGCACTCGACACACACTATAATATCGCACCCCCCCCCCCCCACTTCTTCACAAACCTTAAAAAATATCTCCGGCAAAGAATCCCCTAATGGGTGCCCGTCGGGCTTTGCAGCACCCGCCCAACGAGGAGCTAGCCCAGTGATGGAGCATGACACCTTTCAGGTGTATGAGGGCACTTGCTCCTATTGGAGCATATTCCCCTAGTCTGGAACACTACTACCCCCTTTCTTCTTGTCAAAACATCTGGAACTGCACACCTTTGTTTATTAACAGACTATCCAAGCAGGGAGCAAGTGCGCCGGACCTAACTAAGCTCCTGGTTCCTTTTCTTGTAGATTCTACAACTACATTATTCATTCTGGAAAATACTTCCAGGGCCACTTACATAAATACTAATAGTGGTATGTATATTGATATCTTTTTTTCTTTTTATGAGAAAAGTATTAAAAAAATACATAACTTTCACATCATAAACAAAATAAAGATAAAAAAACAACAGCAAAAGACACTTTGTCAAAAGGCCATGCTTGTGATATTACCATTAGTAAACACCCAAAGTTATTAATAGACAACCGCAACTAAAAAAAACATTCAGGAGTATCCACTTCTTATAACAAGGAATTAACATGATCAAACATTCCAGGGGGCAGGAGGGAGAGGGGAGTTTTAGCCTCCACCATTGAGGTTCCTGGCAAAGTAGAGCAAATTCTAGACCACAGAGGGAAACAAATTCCTGCCCTTACTTGCATGTAGCCTGGAGTTTCCCTCGGTAGCCAGGCACTTGCTTCGCCCAGCTTCACCACAGTAACAGCAAGAAAAAGATACTGCTGTCAAATGGTGGGGTGTGCCGGGCGAAGAGCCCAGCACAGCCTTGAGTACAAACAAATATTCACCTTCAACAAGCTGTTAAGTAGGTTAAACACTTTGATCCAGTAAGGCATAATACTAGGACAAAAAGCAAATACATGAGTGGTGTCTTGTTCTAAGCTCGGACAACAAAACAACGCGGACCCATTTATACAAACTCTATGGTGTATAGTATAAACAGTATGGAATTTTACAGGAGTGGAACTTAAGCCCTGAAACAATAAGAACAGTTTGTGCAAGCCGATTGCTCTGTGCAATATTCTCAGGAGAAACTTCTGTGCCCCAGATTAATTTGCTATTTATTAGCCAGCTGGTCAGAATTATACTCCTGGTTCTTGTTATTCAACAAAATTTGATAAAACATTCAAATAAAACCACAACTAGGCACCTTAATAAGAACTTCTAAGGGTTCTTTATGTGTCAAATCTATCTCAATACTTGGAAGGTATAAGTCAAAATCCCTCTACTACAAGTATCTAAAAAATCTCTGGTTAAGAATCTCATAATCATTTTGTAACACCTCGATTGAGTGTATAGTACAATCTTTATACAATTGACCTGAAATTATAGATCGCACCACCAATCCCGGTAGACGGAGTGCACAAGCATAAGGAAATCTGGGTTATAGATCAGTAAAATGTATTGATGCAATCTTGAAATATGCCAGGAGTCCAAAATTACCTGCCAAATGTTTTGATAAACCTGAATTGTGCTAAATCTTGTGTGTTTGAAGTAAGCCGTGTCTATCAAACCTTTCTCAGGCAGGTTAACGTGACTAAAGATCTGATAATCTGGAAACACACCTGCCAAATGCCAGTTGTGTGGGCCAATGACAGCGGAAACTCTCAAAATAAAAGAAAAAATATAGTATAGACCGAGTGACGGGCACGCCATACCTCCCTGACTATAGTGAAGTTGCAAATGGAGCATGGCTCATCGTATTTTTTTTAATACTACCATATCATTTTTTTTCCAGCTTGACGCAACGCTTTTGAAATAACTTTTTGGGAGAAAAGATGGGATGGACCTAAACAAATATAGATAGCGATGCATACTGACCATTTGAATAATATTACATCTACCCATTAGGGCCAGATGTAAGCTATCCCACTTTCTAAGTATTGCAAGTGAGTTCCAGTAGAGGACGTCATAATTGAGACTTACAATGTTATCCATATTAATAAAGATTTGCACACCCAAAAATAGACAGATGTGACCAATTAGGCGTCAGAATTATCTGCTAGCATGCTTAGTCTTTTCGATATTTTGCGTATACCCCAAACTTGCCCATACCATAGGGCAGCATGTTCAATTGCTGGGAGAGCAAAAGCAAGAGATGATTTCATTTTGGCTGTATCGTCTGCATACGTCAGTAGTTTAACGTCAAACTTATGCAGTCGTGAGGGAGGAATGGATACTGAGAATCCTAAAACCTGAATGCAAGGCTCCAGGTAAAGGGCAAAAAGCTGCGGGGACAAGGGGAAATCCAATCTGGTGCCCTGATTAATATGAATAGCATCTGAGTGACCCCCTGCCATTGCAAAGAACTTGAACCGAGAGAGAGAGGTTTATAGAGCTTTGGTACAAATTAATAAAAGAGAGCTAAAGCCCTTGACTGTCATTACAGCCCACAGGGATCTCCAGGAGACCCTGTCAAATGCCTTTTCGGCTTCAAGAGGATCATCCCGGCAGGCCCACTCATTCCACTGGCAGCCTTGAGGGCCTTTATGGCTAGATTGATATGCGTGTGCAGACTTTGCACCAACATCCTTGGGTTAAATGATGGGATATCTTTGGGCTGCTGAATTCCCAAAGACAATGCGAGTGAGGAAGGATCCACCCTTTGATGAATGGGCGTACGGTAGTACGAGGACACACCATGGGTGTACCTGCGACCCAGAGAAAACCCCGACACCGAGTAAGGAGGAATAGGTACACACTGTCTGAATACGTCAAAGGGCCTTTCCTTCAGGTGCCAATAAAGTGATCCCCCCACGATCCTGAAATAGCACGGATGATGCAGTAATTCTCTCCAGGCTTGAGCCATACGATACACATATTCGCTATTGAGTAAAAGAATACACCAACCACAGACCTCTTCCCTTAGCGTATGGCCCTTATGTTGACATAAGATGCACCATGGGGTGCTGTTGCAAAGATGAGTAAAGTAGGATATGTCATCTGCGGATACTGAGTATCTAATACCATGGGTCTTAAACGCGCAAGAAATTTGAGGGTCAGGCCCGCTCTCCAACACATAGGACCGCTCATGGCCTTAGAATTTGACCATTTTTTGATGGAAGAAGCAGCCTTTTCGCCGCAGACCATTTCCACAATGAAGTATCTCAGCAGGCTGCGCAACTAGGTCTCAACAATAGATTAAGGGACCCCAAACCTCGTGGTCCCATGGGGCAGGCAGATGCTGCCCTCCTACCGCGTATGCGTCAGTTTTAAAAATAGTCTAAGAGACCACAATCCCCATGGTCCTGTAGGGCAGCCAGACGGCGCCCACTTACCACGCATGCTTTGGCTTTAAATGGAAGAAGCCATCACCACTCTAGCCCTACCTGCGGCTAGGCGAGAACTTATAATATGCATTACCGCACAATGAGCCTCTTGATGGCTGTGCAATTTTAAGTTCCAAAATATTGTTGCTTTGGTTCTCAGTTGAAATTCAGGACCCAAAGCAGGGAAAGGCAGCATATTCTCTCAAGGTTCCCCAAAGGAGCGCGTGTCTACAAACATATTTGTAATAATCGGATTACTAAGATATCAGCAGCACAAGCAGCAAGATGATCAAAAGGGGCGTCAGAGATGCTAGCATTTATTGCAGCCGTACTTGATGCTGGAATAGCACGAGCGGCGCATTGGCCAGTGATTGGACCAGCCAGCATGGTATATCTCAGTGGAACCGTTATTTCTTGTGGCCTAGCACATTGGCCAGTGATTGGACCAGCCAGCATGGTATATCTCAGTGGAACTGTTATTTCTTGTGGCCTAGCACTTTTTGGACCAAAGAAAGCTGCAAGGTTTTTGCTGACAGCAAATTAGTCAGTTTACCAAAAGTTCTCCTTATGTCCCATGTCAAACAGGTTTACCATGGCTTATCCCTGTCCTGCACCAGTTACTGCTCGAGTTGAGTTTCTTCCAGTGGCTGGGGCTAGTGTGAGTTTCTCTGCTAACCCATCTGTTGCCCCTGCTGCTGGGGATCCTCTAAGCTGTTGAACTCCCTCTTAACCTTGGGCACTATGGGCGCCCTCCCCAGAGGTGCTGTTTTGGAGAGGAGTGTCTGAACGGGGCCACTGCTGCCTCAAGCTCAGGCGCCTGGTGCTTGGCCACGTTGACGCACCTTTTCTAGCGGGCAGCCTCCTCCCTGATCCGGCTTTCCTTTCAGACACCAGATTGATGAGAAGTACCCTCCTGAGACACACCAGGAACGAAAAGAATGAGAAATGTAGACACTGCGCTCTGGATGTCACAGGGATATCGGGCTCAGCCCCAAGCCACAAGTAGAATCCACACTACGGAAGCCAAAAACAAACAGCACATCCGTTTGGGGGTAATCACCATCTTCCCCTAACTATCCCCAGATTCATCAATGTCCCGATTTGCGAGTCCTTAATAGCGATTATTAAGGAATCGCTATTAAAGACTCGCAAAACGTGATTCATGTAGAAATCGCACAATTAAATGCGATTTCTACTGCTTCCTTATTTGCGATTCTCTAATTGCTAATCGCAAATAAGGAATGACTTTGCAATTAGCAATTAGCGAATTGCAAATAAGGAAGCGATTTCAAGGGTGCCAGGGTGTCCTTTGGACACCCTGTAGCACCCCTGAAATGCAAATGTACACAGGTGTTGCGCACACACATGTCCAAAGGACATGTGTGTGTGTAACATACAACTTAGAAAAATGCACTAACGTGCATTTTTCTAAGTTTTCGCTATTTACCACGAAGTTACACTTCACGGTAAATAGCGGCCCCATATTGCGAATTCGCAATTTTAAAAAGGTTCATGAATAGCATTTAAGGAATCTCTAATTGAGATTACTTAAATGCGATTCTTCGCAATTAAGCGATTTCTGTAATTGCGATTTTTGCATTTGGGATGATGAATCCCAAATGCAAAAATAGCGCTCGCAAAGGGCCGGATTCTCAGAATCTGGCCCTTTGCGAGCCGATTTTCCTTTGATGAATCTGGCCGTATGTTTTCCAGTGTTAAAATGTTATGCAGCAAGGCTACAGCCGGAGACCCTTGATGTGGACATGATGAGAGCCAGCCCTGCACCCACTCAGCTTCCCAAGGTCGGCATGTACACTGATATGACCTTGGGAGGATGAATGGATGAATTGGGGACTGGGGGGGGTCTCCCAATTAAGGAGGCTGCAAAACGTCTTACCCTGGCACTGATCTCTTCGAGACTTAAACCCATGGAAGAAAGTGACTACAAACAAAAGACCCCTTGGTGCCAGGAGAGTAAACGCGCCACTAACGTATGCTCCCTGGCTCGAATATCGCAGGATTTTTAAACTGAAACACAAAGACTGGATCATTGGTTGCAGTACAAGCACTTCTGCACTTAATTGTGTCGCACCGAAGTGTTAATCTCCCTTATAACAGACTGATTTGATACAGTGCTTCTTGCACTAAAATTGCCAGTATTTCGCAGATAAATCATACTTATTTACTAAACTTGCAAGGACAGATGCCTTCGATCACCTTGCTGGGTTTTCCATTCAGGTCACAGAAGATATGATCAAGAAGTCATCTTGCCAAGGAGTTTAACCTTCAATATCCTCCAACCTTCAATCGTTTCCTCACACTTCCCCGTCCACTCCCTCCCGGCGACTTCTATACTAACTACAAAACTATATATGTCCTTCAAGTGATATCAATTTTATGTTAGAACGTTCGCTGGGTTAATATGTTATTTAAATGAGATGATATTGCTTCTCTAAGTTATTCTAATAGTACAAAATTGGTGCAGTTTATAAAATGTGTGGGTGTGGTAGTAGCCTGATGTGGGTTTTGGACAGATGTGTATGCAGTGGTGGATGGACGGTGTATGCAGTGGTGGATGGACGGTGGATGCAGTGGTGGATGGACGGTGGATGCAGTGGTGGACGGACGGTATATGCAGTGGTGGATGGACGGTGTATGCAGTGGTGGACGGACGGTATATGCAGTGGTGGACGGACGGTATATGCAGTGGTGGATGGACGGTGTATGCAGTGGTGGACGGACGGTATATGCAGTGGTGGATGGACGGTGGATGCAGTGGTGGACGGACGGTATATGCAGTGGTGGACGGACGGTATATGCAGTGGTGGATGGACGGTGGATGCAGTGGTGGACGGACGGTATATGCAGTGGTGGATGGACGGTGGATGCAGTGGTGGACGGACGGTATATGCAGTGGTGGACGGACGGTATATGCAGTGGTGGATGGACGGTGTATGCAGTGGTGGACGGACGGTATATGCAGTGGTGGATGGACGGTGGATGCAGTGGTGGATGGACGGTATCTGCTGTGGGGATGTATCTATGTATTTAGACTGTCATGTGTAGGAGGGGTTGGCTAATCGGGTTTGTCTGTGACCAGGCCTATGGAAGTGTATGTATATGTGGAGTTGTGTGTGTATATGTACAACTCGCATGTTGCTTATTTAGGAAGGTGTGACTACTGAACAGTGTATGTTTGTTAGGGGTGACTAAGCTGCTAGAGTTTGTGGGAGTGGTGTGCAAGAGTAAACTATATCTGCATGCATGTGAAGGTAGAACAATTGTCCTACCATCTTAAACCCTATTCAACAGTGCAACAGCGCGTGAAGCAATACACAGTATTCACAATGACTTGCTCACAAGAATTCCTGCCACTGCTTTCTAGTAACCGTCAGCATTGTTTAAGGAGTTTTTACACTTTTCACACGTATGGTCATTTAACTGGACAAGCAGTCATACATTTCCACTCAGGAATGGAACATGTTAAGTTACTGAGTGCAGAAGGGGCCAGAAACCACATTACACGCCTTCCTACTCTGTGGACTGCCATGAAAGTACAAAAGTGTGTTTGTTTTCATAGTCAGTCTCCATACTGTGGCCTTCCTCCTTACCCATTTTAGGTCTTGCCTACACAAGTTCTACAAAATGTATGGTTTACAATTCAGTGGGCTTACAACCTGCCCACAGCCTAGCGTGAGTTGTTTTCCGTGTCATTGTCATTCGCAATCTTTTGAATGTTTAGCTCCTGTAGGCTTGCCTTCCTTTCTTGTGTTCGCTTCTACCTTGAGCATTCACCAAGTACATGTGTTCTTCCTCGTCTTCCTTCTTCCTTATCTTTTCATTACTCACTATATATAAAATTGTAAGTGTTTCGCATCATTCCTTGATGCACATTGTGCTTTCCTACTTTTAACACAAGCATACAGGTTCTTTCTTATGTGGGTTTTACCCTGGCTGCCGTTTCTATTGACACTCTAATTACTTACACCCATAACTGTACCCCTCCATGCAGCCAACTCCAGTTTATGCCACTTCTTTCTACACTACTCCACACAATGCCGTTGTACACTTCTCCATATAAAGCCACTCTACACCAGTTTACTCCATCTCACTCCACCGCACTCTACTCCAATCCACTCTATGCCAGTCCAATCTACGTCACTCGTTGACACTTGACCCCACTCTATGCCACTACTCTACACCACTCCACTGTACATTACCCCACCCCATTCTAATTCACTCTCCTCTCAGTCACTCTGCTATAAGCAACACTGCTAAGTGTCAGCCATGATGAGAAGCAGTCATGCTGCTGTACAACATGGCTAAAACCATTGCCAAAGACAATAGCTCTCACATACGCGAGGCCTAGAGACTTTGCCAATGCTGGCTTTATACACATATATCAATCTCATACACTGTATAAATGTGTGCCCCTCCCCCACCCGTACTCAGGCGCATGAGGTTGTTTTTTTTAGTGTAGGAGGAAGTAGGTTAGAAGCCAGTAATGATCTCACCGGATGTATATTAAAAACATATATTGATTCAGCCATATTTCATTTATTCCATTCTGATAGTTGTAGCCCTGATATTTCTTATTTCAAAAATACAATTCTGCATTCACGAATGTCAATAAAACACAGGAATGGGAATTGTAGCTCTGCACACTGGACTGCGCTCTCAGTCAAAATCGCACAAACAAGCATTGAAAATGTCACCCTGAGACAGAAACATTTCATGCTTGCAGAAAGAACCCCGTGCAGCTATCTTGAGTCAACTCTTATTTGAATGCTGTGGTTTCTAAGCACGGATTTATCCTCAGAAGTACTTGCCTGAGCATGCCACCTGGGGGTCATCTAGGGGTCACGGTGTGCAGAAGGACTTCCTTGGGGTGGATGGTGTGGAACGGATCTAAGAAGGAGGAGCGATGAGACTTGGTTAAAGTGGGGGTGCAATGCTGTCTATGTGGGTGGGGTGGAAAATGAACCCCTTAATGGGTGGGGGTACAGTGGGACCTCCTAGGGTGTGTGGGGGGTACAGTGGGACCTCCTAGGGTGTGTGTGGGGGGGGTACAGTAAGAGGTATTATGGGTGGGGTGGAATGGTGTGTTTCAAGGGGGGGTACAGTGGGACCTCCTAGGGTGGGGGGTACAGTGGGCTCTCCTAGGGTGTGTGGGGGGTACAGTGCGACCTCCTAGGGTGTGTGGGGGGGGTACAGTAAGAGGTATTATGGGTGGGGTGGAATGGTGTGTTTCAAGGGTGGGGGTACAGTGGCAGCTCCTAGGGTGGGGGGTACAGTGGCAGCTCTTAGGGTGGGGGTACAGTGGCAGCTCTTGGGGTGGGGGTACAGTGGCAGCTCTTGGGGTGGGGGTACAGTGGCAGCTCTTGGGGTGGGGGTACAGTGGCAGCTCTTGGGGGGGTACAGTGGCAGCTCTTGGGGTGGGGGTACAGTGGCAGCTCTTAGAGGGGGTACAGTGGCAGCTCTTAGGGTGGGGGTACAGTGGCAGCTCCTAGGGTGGGGGTACAGTGGCAGCTCTTGGGGGGCTGGTGTCATTGATCTGTTAAAGGTGGGAGTTTCATGGGTTGTCATCTTTGGGGGGTGCAATGGCACCAGGGTGTGTGGGGGGTACAGTGCGACCTCCTAGGGTGTGTGGGGGGGGTACAGTAAGAGGTATTATGGGTGGGGTGGAATGGTGTGTTTCAAGGGTGGGGGTACAGTGGCAGCTCCTAGGGTGGGGGGTACAGTGGCAGCTCTTGGGGTGGGGGTACAGTGGCAGCTCTTAGAGGGGGTACAGTGGCAGCTCTTAGGGTGGGGGTACAGTGGCAGCTCCTAGGGTGGGGGTACAGTGGCAGCTCTTGGGGGGCTGGTGTCATTGATCTGTTAAAGGTGGGAGTTTCATGGGTTGTCATCTTTGGGGGGTGCAATGGCACCAGGGTGTGTGGGGGGTACAGTGCGACCTCCTAGGGTGTGTGGGGGGGGGGGGTACAGTAAGAGGTATTATGGGTGGGGTGGAATGGTGTGTTTCAAGGGTGGGGGTACAGTGGCAGCTCCTAGGGTGGGGGGTACAGTGGCAGCTCTTGGGGTGGGGGTACAGTGGCAGCTCTTAGAGGGGGTACAGTGGCAGCTCTTGGGGTGGGGGGTACAGTGGCAGCTCAGGGTGGGGGTACAGTGGCAGCTCTTGGGGGGCTGGTGTCATTGATCTGTTAAAGGTGGGAGTTTCATGGGTTGTCATCTTTGGGGGGTGCAATGGCACCAGGGTGTGTGGGGGGTACAGTGCGACCTCCTAGGGTGTGTGGGGGGGGGTACAGTAAGAGGTATTATGGGTGGGGTGGAATGGTGTGTTTCAAGGGTGGGGGTACAGTGGCAGCTCCTAGGGTGGGGGGTACAGTGGCAGCTCTTGGGGTGGGGGGTACAGTGGCAGCTCAGGGTGGGGGTACAGTGGCAGCTCTTGGGGGGGTACAGTGGCAGCTCTTAGGGTGGGGGTACAGTGGCAGCTCTTAGGGTGGGGGTACAGTGGCAGCTCTTGGGGGGCTGGTGTCATTGATCTGTTAAAGGTGGGAGTTTCATGGGTTGTCATCTTTGGGGGTTGCAATGGCACCAGGGTGGGTGGGGGTTTTAAGTGGGTGTTTTGGGGGTGGAGGGTGCATATGGATGACGCAGCGGAACCCATGGTGTGGGGGTGGGATCTTTAGGGGGGGGCTCAGTTCGAGCCAGTATGGGGGTGGGGGGGGTTGGGGGCGTGTATACGGATGGAGAATGCAGCAGAACGATCATGGGGTGGTTTGGGGGGCGGGGGCCACGGGGCCCATTATGAGTGGGGGTACCAAGGGGTGTAGTCTTGGCGGGGGGGTGGGGCAGCCCCTCCCGCCCCGGGGTAAGAGCGCCCCCCCCCGGGGGTCGTACCTGCTCCGGGCCGCTCTGCAGCCCTTCGGGTCCCCACGAGGCCTCTCCAGGGCCGCGGTCCGCCGGTGCTGCCGCTGCCCGCGCTGACCCGGAAGCGGAAGCCGCGTCCGCTGCGGCGCACGGACGCCTGGCCCGGAAGTGCCAGGGGTGATTGACAGCTGCTCCGCACGGACGGAGTCCCGCCCCGGGCCCGCTCCCAGCGCCGCCTCCGTTGTGTCTGGCTTCGGAGCGCTTTACACGAGCAGCAGTGACGTCACTCCGGAGCGCACACACCCGTGACGTCACTCCGGGGTACCCTCACCAGTTTTATTTATTTATCTATTTATATTTTTATTTGTGCGTTTTTCTCTCGCGCGGACTTTACCCGCAGGCGTCAGAGGCCTCACAGGAGGATCAATAGTGATTGATCCACAGGAACAAAATACAAAAGCGAACAAAGTTACATGGATCAAAAGTGACACTAGTGAGCAACCAACATACATGAGGGAGCAATCGGTGCATTAGACCTCCCACTGCTGATAATTTCTACTTTCCATGACCATGGAAGTGCCTGCCCAGTGTATGCCTGTGATTGGAGGGTCTGCCTTTTTGCAGTATTTTACATGTACTGGTGTTTGGTGCCCTTTTGTAACATGCACACACCACTCTGCCCTTGCAACACACGGCTGCTACCTCTCACATGTCTTTACCTTTGATACTTGCACAAGTGCCACCTTGCCCACGTAACGCTTGTTCCTGAGCATGAGTGTCTAGCACTTATTGCAGGACTAGACCTCTAATGATACTCTGTTTTCTCTTATAACTGCACACTTGTCACTTTCATTTCCTCTTGTGCACTTTTCACTACCTCATGTATTTTGGTTGCTCACAATTTTTACTCAAGTATTTTGTTTGCTCACGATTGTCACTATTACCTTATGTAAGTAACGTATGTTTTTGCAATCTGTTCTTTTGTAATGTCTCTCATTTTGTTTCATTTCTGTGCCTAATGTGAAGCGCTCTGACGCCTTCGGGTAAAGTCCGCGCTATATGAAAATGCATAAATAAATAAATAAATAAATAAATAAAAATTATAGGAGAAAAAAGTGACATGTGTGCAGGTTACAAAAACGTAAAAAATACAAGTAGAGGTAAAATACTGCAATAGAAGGCAGACACTCCAGTACAAAAACAAACGTTACGAAGGCAATGGTGGCACTTGTGCAAGTCTCTAAAACAAACAAAGTGTGTAAGGTAGCAAACAGGGTGTTACAAACAAAAGTGACGTGTGCAAGTTCCAAAAGGGCACCATACACAGGTATTGGGATATTACTAAACATTTAGACTACCAGAACACCCTTGGGAGGAAGTACCATAAACCTGGCCAATAGACTTTCCAGTAATGAGAGGTCTTCCTTCAGACGAAGGCAAGGGTGTGAGTTAGACTTGGAGGTGTCTTTGGAGGAGGAGAACTTTAAGGTCCCGTTTGAAGGCCTGGGAGGAGGCGGTGGTCCGGAGCTGAGGCGGGAGTGAGTTCCAGATTCTCACTGCGCTGCCTGAAAAGGATTGGGCCATTGTTCTTTCCTTCTTGAAAGTGGGGGGTTCAAGCAGCAGATTTTCTGCATTCCGAGAGGGTCTAGAGCCTCCAGAGAGTTTCAGTTTATTCAACAGGTAGCGAGGAGAGGAGGAGTGCAAGGCTTTGTGGGTGATACAAGCGGTCTTGTAAATAGCTCTAGCCTCGATGGGAAGCCAACGAAGGGAGGGTAGCAGCGGTGTGATGTGGTCGCTTCTTTTAGCCCCATAGATGAAACGGGCTGCTGAGTGTAAGACCGATTTCAGGGGGGACAGGTGGGATTTGGGGAGGCCAGTCAGAAGGGAATTGCAGTAGTCTAGTCTGGAGAGGACCAGCGATTGCACCAGTGTTTTCAGGTCCTGCTCAGGGAAAAAGCGACGGATTCCCCAAAGAAGTCGCAATTGGTAACGTGCAGACTTTGCCATGGAATTGATGTGAGAGATTAGATTGAGATTGTTGTCGAGTAAGACACCAAGGGATTTTGCGCTTTCAACAATGATATGCTTATTGTTTAGTAGATTCCTCTGATCCATCCATGATTGAACCGGGGGAGGAGAAAGTGAGGAGGAGAGGAGGAGGAATTCAGTTTTGGAGGGATTCAGAATCAGTTGATGAGTTGACATCCAGTTTTGAATGGAGTCGAGAGTTGAGCTAAGGATAGAGAGATCGTGGGTGGAGGCAACCTTGAGGTAGATTTGAGTGTCGTCTGCGTAGAGATGATAGTGGATCCCAGATTTGCTTAGGAGATTTCCCAGTAGTTCTAAGTAGAGATTGAACAATGTGGGTGCAAGTATAGAGCCTTGAGGAACACCTTGACCTACCGCCAGAGGAGGTGAAAGGCTGTTCGCTATTTTGATCATTTGTGATCTATCAGAGAGGAAGGAAGCAAACCATTTAAGCACAGTGCCCTCCATGCCCATTCTCTGTTGCAGAGTATTGAGGAGTGTGTCGTGGTTGACAGTGTCAAAGGCTGCGGAAAGGTCAAGGAGGGAAGAAGACAGGACCCCCCGAGTCGAGTATCCTCAGCGCGTCATCGATCACTTGCAATAGGGCTGTTTCAGTGCTGCAGTTTTGGATGAAGCCGGACTGACATTTGTCAAGAAGATCATTGTCCTTGATATAACGAGAGAGTTGTTTCACTACACATCTTTCTGTGATCTTCGCAAGAAAGGGAAGGTTAGTGATGGGGCGGTAGTTGTTGAGGTCATTCGCATCAGCAGAGGGTTTTTTTAGCAGAGGGGTGACCTGCCCTGTTTTGAACGAGACAGGAAGGGAGCCTTGACAGAGGGAGAGGTTGACCAGAGTGGTCCAATAGGACAGTGAATGGGAATAGAAGTCGATAGCAATGGCACTAGGGATGGGGTCAAGAGAATGGTTGGAAGGCTTTGTTTCGAGGATGCATTTGAGGAGGGCATCTTCAGAAATGGGGTCAAAGTTCTGCCAAATCGCTACAGATTTGCGCTCCTCAGGAGGGGTAGGGTGAGCGACCTGAGCCACAAGGGATTTCACTTTATTGTCAAAGAATAGAGCAAAGTCCGCTGCTTTCTTTGTAGAGTCCTCCAGCTTGGAGGTTGGGGGAGAGTGGTTAGGAATCTTGATGAGATCGAATAGTTTTTTGGGTCTATTCTTGGCAGTGTCAAGGAGGGTTCTGAAGTGGACGCTTTCCCAAGGAAGATGTTCTTATGGTATTTGGATCTTGCAGAACGAAGCGTGGCTAAGTTATCGGTAGAGGGCGCTTGCCTCCATTGTTTCTCCAGGTATCGTAGCTGCTTCCTTTCTTCATAGAGGGATTTGTTGTACCAAGGTGCTGAAGGAGTGGGTCTAACCTTTTTGCTTTGGAGAGGAGCGACCTTATTGATTTCGACTGCCAGGACTGTGAGGCATTGGGAGGTGAGTTCGTCAACATCTAGGCTCGGGTCTAGCTTTGGAAGTGATAACAAGGATGATTCACAGAAGGAACCAATGTCAATATTTTTAACATCACGGAACCAGGAGGTAGCCCTCTTAGGTTGGCCAAGAGTTATAGAGTGTGAAAGGTGAAGAGAGAATGGGATGAGGAGGTGGTCAGACCAGTCTACATGAATAGGGGTAGTGATAGAAAGCCTGTCTGCTTTGGAGATAACAAGGTCCAGGATTGAGCCCTTAGAGTGTGTTGACTGTGTGCAGTGTTGTATAAGATTGTTTGCAGAGAGGAAGGTGGCAAGCGAGTTTGCAGAGGAGTCTTGCGGTGAGCCCCAATGGAGATTGAAGTCCCCCACAAAGGTCTGATTGTCACTTTCCGAGTGTTGGTCGCTGATGAAGTCAATGAGTTCTTCCAAAAACGAAGGGTCGCTCCCCGGTGGACGGTAAATGACATGGAATCTGAGGAGTGAGCTATGGTGCAATTGGAGCTCAAGAAAAAGGCCTTCAAAAGTGCGGAAAGAGCTGAAGGGAAGAGCCTTCAATTGAAGGGAGTTTCTTAAGATGACTGCAACACCTCCCCCAACGAGTTACGTCACTCCAGAGCACCCTCACCAGTGACGTCACTCCAGAGCGCACTCAGCAGTGACGTCACTCCAGAGCGCACTCAGCAGTGACGTCACTCCAGAGCGCACTCAGCAGTGACGTCACTCCAGAGCACTCTCACCAGTGACGTCACTCCAGAGCACTCTCACCAGTGACGTCACTCCAGAGCACCCTCACCAGTGGCGTCACTCCAGAGCACCCTCACCAGTGACGTGATGTCACTCCAGAGCACTCTCACCAGTGGCGTCACTCCAGAGCACTCTCACCAGTGACGTCACTCCAGAGCACTCTCACCAGTGGCGTCACTCCAGAGCACTCTCACCAGTGACGTCACTCCAGAGCACTCTCACCAGTGGCGTCACTCCAGAGCACTCTCACCAGTGACGTGACGTCACTCCAGAGCACCCTCACCAGTGACGTGACGTCACTCCAGAGCACCCTCACCAGTGACGTCACTCCAGAGCACTCTCACCAGTGACGTCACTCCAGAGCACTCTCACCAGTGGCGTCACTCCAGAGCATTCTCACCAGTGACGTCACTCCAGAGCACTCTCACCAGTGACGTGACGTCACTCCAGAGCACCCTCACCAGTGACGTGACGTCACTCCAGAGAACCCTCACCAGTGACGTCACTCCAGAGCACACTCGTGTCTCTCGGGCCAGGGAGGTGAGAGATTTTCAAATACAAACAGGGAGAATGTCATTTCCCCATTGACTTCTATTGAACAAGATGCAAATCCAGGCGGGAGGGGGTTAAAAGGAAGATCGGGAGTCTCCCGCCTGGATCGGGCCGGTTGGCATGGCTGCTGCAGGCACAGAGAGAGTGAGGGATGTGCCCAGGTCACAGGTGGATGAGCCAGTGCTCCCCAGCTCCAGAGTCGGCAGCTCTGGCCCCAACGCCACATCCAGGACTCAGCCCACTCTTCACCATCCAGCCCAAGGACGCGGTTCATTTTATAGAGCTCCATGCATGGCAAGGACACGCGTGGGACGGGGATATGAGTTCCATTCCACCCCTCTCTCCTGCTGGCATCATGCAGGAGACACCAGCAGCCTACAGGCCTGCCAAGTGCCACGCATCTCGTGGCACACTAACGCAATTCAAGTTCATGCCGCGTGGGCAGCCGTTTGTTGCAAACAAGATGCAGAGAAGGCTAAGCGGGCATCTCTATTTCCCAGCCTTGTTATGAATCGCTTCACTCTTTTTCATTAGCTGTTAGATACAGATACCCAGAGAAAGCCGACGCCATAGGTTAAAAGAGCTGTAAGAGCGCTGCTGACACCGAGGCAAACTGAGAAGCACCGAGACACTCTACCCCGACCAGGCCTGGGAGTGTCCCAGAATTACGTTGCAGCTGCTGGTCAGAGTACTGGGACCAGGTGGATGGGGCGGCTCAACACATGCTGACAACAGTGCTGCAGTTCGTTGGCGCCAAAATATATCCAATATATTGACCTTTGCATGTCCAAATTAAGTAAATAACAAGCATTGGCATATGAAATGATTAGGCTCTTGTATAGCGCACGACTACCCGTAGGCATCTCGGCGCTTGCTTAGGGAACCCGTCCTGGTATTCCCCTGTGAGATACCCCGGCAGGGTGTCCACAAGGTGAAAGCCAGGCATCCCGCCGCGAGGGGCCGTAGTGGAGATTAAGCAAGCTATTGCCCAGAGTCGCAGAGTGTGACCCCGTGAGTTGAGTAGGCACCGGAACGAGAATTATCGAGTCCGTGGAATTTTTGAGCCCGAGACCCGCCGAGGCGGGGAATCGAACCCTGGTCCACGGCTGATCTCAGCTTCCAGGTCTGCCACCTCTAACCACTGAGCCACGCTTCTCACATAGCCAATAGGTCTCACCTTTGGGACCTTCTAGGTGTTTAGTTATCCAGCACAATATCCTTACAACATCAGCTATTGCGTGGCTAAACACGTATAAGGTCCGAATGTCTGACATAATATCGACAGACAGAATATCTACATACAAAAATATCGAAATCAAAAATATCGAAATTATATCTACATAATGGTAAGTACAAAAATATCGAAAAAATAATATCGTAGTACAAAAATATCGAAATTAAAAATATCGTTTTTTTAAATGTATTAATAATAATGTAAAAATAATTTTAAAATACATATAATTTAACAAATATTAAATAAAAACATTAAAACATAATTAAAAAATTAAAAGTAATACATATACATTTAAAATAAATTAAAAACGTAATAATTTAATGTAATTTTATTTTTTTTAATTTCATTTAATTGATTTAAATTAAATTTAAATTTATTTTATTTTTACCCTGTACGCCTGTACCCCAAAAACCCCAAACTGACCCTGAACCCTAAAAATACCCCTGTACCCCAAAAACCCAAAACTGACCCTGAACCCTAAAAATACCCCTGTACCCCAAAAACCCAAAACTGACCCTGAACCCTAAAAATACCCCTTTACCCAAAAACTGAAAACTGACCCTGAACCCTAAAAATACCCCTTTACCCAAGAACTGAAAACTGACCCTGAACCCTAAAAATACCCCTTTACCCAAAAACTGAAAACTGACCCTGAACCCTAAAAATACCCCTTTACCCAAAAACTGAAAACTGACCCTGAACCCTAAAAATACCCCTTTACCCAAAAACTGAAAACTGACCCTGAACCCTAAAAATACCCCTTTACCCAAAAACTGAAAACTGACCCTGAACCCAAAAAATACCCCTTTACCCAAGAACTGAAAACTGACCCTGAACCCTAAAAATACTCCTTTACCCAAAATTAATTAACATTATTTAATTACCAATTAATTATTAATTAACAATAACAATAAAGTAAATATATTAGCACATTAGCTATAATTAATTTAATTTACTAATTAATATTAATTTTTCCCAAATAATTAATTAACAATAAAAAAATTATATATATTAAAAAATTACTTTAATTAATGTAATTAACTAATTAATATTAATTAATTGCCAATTAATTATTAATTAAAAAGATGTACAAAATTATATTAATTAATTAACTAATTAATATTAATTAATTACCAATTAATTATTATTTAAAAATATTTACAAACATATATTAATTAATTAACTAATTAATATTAATTAATTACCAATTAATTATTTATTAAAAATATTTACAAACATATATTAATTAATTAATTATTATTAAACTACTTCCCACCCTATTCCCCTATAAACCCACAACCCGCTCTAATACTAAAACGCAAAATGTTAACAAAATTACTAATTTTCAAACATACATTTCTAAACATATTTAGCAAACATATAAACAACAAAATAAAATACATAACACTAAACAACAAAATTTCGATATTACTAACATACATACCTTAATCTCGATATTCTGTCTGTCGATATTATGGCACATCGATATACTATACCATCGATATTAAAACATCGATATTATTGTATATCGATATTTTAATTTCGATATTTTGTCTGCCTACCATAAGGTCCCAATGGCGAGACCTATTGGCTGTGCCAATGCTTGTTATTTTTTGTTCTTGGAGGAAACCGGGCTAGTGCCAGAAGGGTCAAGGGTGTGTAGCAGGGAGGTAAGAAGTAAATGCCAGGAGGGACAAGGGTGGCTGTCAGGCCATGGGGGTGAAAGGTGAGTGCCAGAGAGGTGAGGAGTGAGTGCCAGGGAGATGAGACGTAAGAGTCAGGAGGGTCAAGGGTGAGTGCCAGGGAGGTGAGGAGTGAATGCCAGGAGGGACAAGGGTGACTGTCAGGTCTTGGGGGTGAAAGGTGAGTGCCAGAGAGGTGAGGAGTGAGTGCCAGGGAGATGAGACGTAAGAGTCAGGAGGGTCAAGGGTGAGTGCCAGGGAGGGGAAGGGTGAGTGCCGAGAAGGGGAAGTATGAGTGCCAGGGGTGAGGGGTAGGTGCCAGGCCAGAGGAGTGAAGGGCTAGTGCCACGGAGGTGAAGGTTGAGTGCCAGGGCAGGGGGATTGTGAGACCTGTCAGCCCTAGGGTGGTCTTTCCCAATTTGTTTTGCCCTTGCCTCATTTTTCCCACCTTCTTTTTTTGTTGGCCTTAGGTCTCCAAGCACCTTTCCATTGCTAATCAATGCTAAGGTGCAGGTGCTCTCTACTTCAAACATGGCTGCCACTGGCCCCTGCTACTGCAGCGTGTTTTTTTTGTGTAGCACCCTAGTTGCCAGGAGCTGGCTGGAACCCTTAAACATTGTTGCAATGCCAGCCTTCCATCGCCTGCCCTTAGTTAGAGTGGGGAAGCTCCTGGAACCTTCCAGAATAGAGGCGGAGCCTATTTTTGCCGCCTTAGAGAATGGTCACCTGACCTGAGCATATATAAGGAAAGGAGGGAAACTTTTTAGTCAGTTGGGGCATCACTGACCTGGGGGACCCACGCAGGAGACTTAGGCGGTAGGGCCTAGTCAGGGGCCTATGCCACTGGGAGTGACAGGGCTTAGGTGCTGCCTTCCAAGTAGTGAGTGTGAGAAGTTGGCCTGATATATAGTGCTCACTATTCTAGTGATCACTTTGTATCATACCAAACAACCCTTATTGATGATTGGTTGTAAGTCAACCTGATAGACCAGCTATCCTAGTAGCATGGACAAGAGCAGTCTTTAGGCTAAACTCTGAATGGCATGTGAAGCCAGCTGTTTTACCATCACATATAGCCCCTGAACACCAAGTGAAAGGACACCACACAAGTTGTTATAAAAATAAAGGATATTTATTAATAACAAGTCTACCCTGAACTCTTTATGAGTCAGGGAGCTAAGCACAATACAAAACTCTTACGAAAATACTACAAGTTGCACAATTTACACAAATGCCCGAGGGGCACGAAAAACCATATACTCTAAAAGTGGAATGCGAAATACTAGCAGGTAAGTAACACGATACAGAGGCTTCAGGATCGCTAGGACTACCTTACTGAACCCTCAGGTTAGGAGCAGGAGGCCCAGGGAACCCGGGTGCAGAGTGGGAACTCTTACGCGGGATGCGGGACAAAGTCTATGGATGCTAGCAGTTCTTAAAGTTACTGTTTCCGGACGAATCCGACTAGGTAGACTAAAAACGAAAAAGGATCTGGACACTAGGATAGTGAACCTGTGCTGGAGCACCAAAATGCTCGTGTTACCTAGCCCAGGGGCTGCGGCTGCATAGGGTTCAAAAGACGTCGGGAATCCTCGTTGTAGTCTATGGAGCCTGAAAGAAGAAGTTGCTGGCAGGCGACCAGTGAAGATGTTCGGTGTGATCCAAGGCTGGATCGGCGAAGAGGACGACCTGAAAGCAGAGGGGACTCAGTTCTTAATCACTAGCCAGTGATTGTGTGGGCACCAGGATGGCACCGGATGAAGTCACCTCGACCAGGTGAGTGGGCGACGCTGGACTCTGCAGTCACACGGGCTAGGAGGCGCTGTCGGCGGCCAGGCTGGAGGTGCGAGCTGTCCCACGAGGGTATCTGCTGTCGGCGGTGCTGGATCCAAGATTGGAGCAACAAACCTTGGCAAAGGCAAGCCCACGCGGTGGAGTCAAGATGGCGTCTGGAGTGGACCAGGAGGGTCCAGGGTACTTCTTGTTGGACAAGGAGCAAGGGCCAGTCTAGGGGACCTAGACCAGCGGTGAAAACGTCGTGGTACGTCTTCAGGAGGGTCACTAGCCAACGGGCAAGTGACCGGACAACGTGGCAAGCAGCAAGGAAGCAGAAGGGCCCCACGCAGACTTCGTGGATGCTGGGGGGCTGGACTTCGGTGCTGGAGCTGCTTAGGTTAGGGGCTTCTCAAACCCCAGTGCACTCACTCGAGGGTCCCTCGGAGGTCGTGCTGGTTAAGCGTCGTGCAGGTTTTGAAGATGGCCGGTCCCACTGTGGAAAAGTAAATTTTGCCATGTTCTGTGTCCCTACGCGTCCTCCATCATATGTTATGTGTGCATGATTAATATGCATATGTATTCCCCATGTTCGATTAATGACGCAATTACAGTTGTGTCCACCTCTAGTATGCCAGTTTCCAGTTCTCGTGAATACTACGAATATCAGGCCTATGTAAAGCTACGTTGCCACGTTTCTCAATGTGCACGTTATTCCATTGTAAAGTCCCCGTTTCTAGGCCTCAAAAGGGCCTGGACACCGGATTCAGCTTCTGTCTCCTGAGCCTCGCTGAGGAGCGATACAGCCCCCACCTGTGTTCCTGACCCTTCACTTACTTCCTGCCTTACAGTGCCCGGCTCAGCCTGGCTCTGCCTCTGAGTCTGCCAAGAGTATGTTATGATTCTAAGTTATCAGTTCAGTCCTCCTTCTCTGCATTCCTAAAGCTACTGAATCGCATCAATAGTTTCCGTCATTGTCTAGCCTTTACGTCTCCATGTAAGAGAAATACTGCATTTAATGGTCATTTAATATTCTTCATCACGCACTACATGTAGAATAATGCATGCTCCAGTCTTAGAGTCTGTTAGCCTTTACCCCGATAACTTTTGGATTCTATCAACATGTTCTCTAAACATCAGATACTAGATACTGTTTAGGTACATGTCGCCCTGACTCTCCAGACTTCAGTCTCTGCTCCTAGCACAGAGTTCGTAGCCCCCAGCTTCTCCTAGTAACACGTCATTGCCAGTTTGCGCGCACCATTAGGTCAGAGGTCCCGGCTCCTTGGGTAGCCCCCTCCATGTTTCCGCCCCATTCATGACATATTCTGTTACGTTTGCATCACATGTCTATGTATACGCCTCTGTTACACCTACTTTCACCCTTATCTTTCGCGACTGCTATTGACCACACCCACTGCTCCGCCTATCGTATGTATTGTAATGCAACTGTTTTAGTATATATGATCGTGTATTGTTATTAAATGTTAGCGCGCTCATCCCAGATCCAGCCCCGGCAGCTGCCGGGCTCTGCCATTCTATTCCTATGCAGGTTGTCCTGTTCCTGTCCTTTATGCTGTAATAAACCTGCAAACTCCTACTACCTCGAATCTTGACTCTTATTTATTGAGCTATCTGTTATTGCTATGCCTAGTCAAACCTAGATCCGGTATTATTTATTTATATACCACATAATGGCGCCCGAATAGGGACTTGCCCTTTCCCCACGCGTCGGTGAAGCCACGCCGGCCCCCTGACCCTCTGCAGTCGTGACGGAACTCTTCTGCGCACCGGCAGATATTTCTGCTTCAAGTATCCCTCAGGCCCACGGAGGAGACGGAGGAGGCGGTCCAGCATCCAGACGAGACGGTGGAGGAACGCGGCGAGTCCCGACCAGAGCCCAAGCCGAGAGTCCAAGGTCCGAGGTATCCGGAGGCCCACCCGTAACAGAAGTCCGAAGTTCGTCCGTCCGGCGTCGAAGTCGTCCAGTCCAGTCCGAGGCCTTCCGTTCTTGCTACCCGGTGAGTACCGTTGCTGGGGTAGTATCTAGACAGGGTCAATCTAAATTGTCTCTGGTCCGATGGGTCTGGGTACGCAGATCTGAAACGAAGTGTTCACCTAGGTGGATACGGGTCTTGATGCGTCCCTTTATGGGACCGGTATGTTCCGTGCTGTTTCAGCAGCGCATCCAGTAATTCTAGTCTGTTCCGTTCTCGAGAAATTCATGTGTTTCTGTTCTCAGTGTTCCAGGTAGTATTCTGTCCGAACTGTTGCTTCATAATGTCATTCAATGTATTTTCAATGTCGTGGTATGCCTGAATTGTTTTCTCAATTGTTATTGTTCCTCGTGTATTGTATTGTGTTCAGATTCAAGTTTGCAATGTCCCTCTTTTCGAGATTACGTCAGTTAAAAACTAGAAAGGGTCTGCTAGAAGAAGCAGTTCCTGTCCCGCCTAGGGACAGTCCAGGTCATTTTATGTATCAGAAGCATGGCATAAGCGCCATATTATATCTAGATTTATGGGTAGAGTATACCAAGGAGTTAGAAGATAAGTATAGATGGCCCGTATCAGGTACATGGGATGCCGAGTGCATCATGAGAGTAGAAGAAGCATTATGGAAAAAGAAAGCCAGACAGTCACAGAAATATGCCATCGAGTTATGGCGCAAAGAATCTCATAAAAGAACCGAAAAAGAAATCAGAAAGTCAGAACTAAGTAGAGAATCCTTAGAACGAGCCCAAGAAAGGGAATTAATCGAGATTGGTGAACGAGTCAAAACCGAACAGTCAGACAGACAGAGGCATGCCCTTATTAAGGGTATGTACCCTCTTCTTGCCGAGGGCTTGCCAAAAGCGACCCCGGAGGCATCCAGTAATTTTCCGCCACCATTAGTTCCGACCAAGCTACGTCACAAACCGACCGCAGCTGATATTTTCATTTCGTCCTATTTGGACGACACAGTCCCAGAATATGCAAATCCTGTTCCTGCTCCGCCAGTCCCTGTAAATCAGGCACTTCCCGCTCCTCCAGACACCGGAGTACCTGTTACGGTACCCCCGGTCCAGCCCGCCATACAAGTCCAGCCTGCATTTCCATTTCCCACTCTGCCAGGACGAAGAGCATCAGTCGATGGTTCCAGTCTAGGGGCCGCAGGAGGAGGTCCTCCTCAGACCCCGCCGCCACACAAGCGTTTAACGTTAGCCGAATTACATGTACAAGCGTCACAGCGTACGCCCAGATATCAGTCTGTTGCAGAAATAAGAAAAGCCCTTACCGAATGTGGCTATGATCCAGTCCCAGGCGAGGATAATATGGTTTTATATTCATTACGCGTGAGAAAGGTGACAGAGTATCTAGTCACCCTACCAGATATGAAAGGAGATCTAGACAGAATATATCGTTTCATCCGTACAGGGAATGATCCAGAAAGTATTAGTGACGTCATGTGCCAAAGAAAAGTTGAAGTCCAGCTCATGCTATTAAAGTTTCTGATTAATTGTCTAATAAGAGAACAAGATTATCCGACCAAAGATCAAGCCGAAATGAAAGTCCTGACAAGGTGGAGTGATAATATAGCCGAGGGTAAACACAAGACTATCAGTAGTATAGAGAGTATGTACAAGAAGATCCGTAAAGAAATAATAAAGTTACACGAACAACGTAAAGCAGCACAAGTAAGCGAGAAAGAAAATGACTCTTCTACAGAAGAGGTAGAGGACGAGAATCCCGCCAGAATAGCGTATGTAGGAAAATCTAGATTTCCAGACCGACATTTACGCCTAGAACACAAGTCAACTTTACATCATCCAGCACCAGAACAAGGTTCTCTGGAACAAGTATTTCAAGCTACCGATCACATTCTGAAATCACGAATCGGTTACAGTGAATTAAGTACTATGCATGAACAAGAACTAGTCCGATCAGCAGTCCGATGGATTACTGATTCTACCACTTTTCCAGACGAAATAGTGGCACAAATGTTTCTGAAAATGCCCCCAGCCGAGCAACGACTGGCGGGTATGTATATGATTCAACACCTCATTACTTTGTATGAGGGTCAACATTCTGATCCAGGTCCGTTACACGATGTCCTGAACGAGTTACTCCAGTACAAATGGAAAGGTTTAGGTACCGATTTGATTAGTGTCATTCTAGAACAGCGCCACAAATACAGAACGTTTCTGAACCCGCATTTTGTTCATGTCTCACCCCCAGAAAGTAAACCCTTTTACATAGACAGACAGAATCCGTTACGAGAAGTGCATCCAGTTAAGACAGAGGGTGGTGAAATGCAACGAGTGTTTGTTTACACTCCGATTACAAAGATGGAACTCTTAGAGATGAAAAAGTTAATTCCCTGTCATGATAAAGATCCAGCAGGGTTCCACCGAGAATTAAAAGACATGCTCCGTATGGGAGAATACACGTATCCAGATATTATTAAAATGCTAAAGGTCCTGTTGCCCGCAGGGGTATATGAGAAACTCAAGGAAAAAGAATGGGAGGTGGGAGAGAAAAAGATCGATTGGGCAGTTCTCGAAGCTGAAGATAAGATACGAGTACCAGGTACCGGTCTTGGAGATAAATGTAAAGAATTACCAGAATTATTAATACAAGTTTTGCCTAGATTATTGACAACTAGAAAGGAAGACTGGGATGCAATCTCAGCATGTAAACAGAAACAAGACGAAGACACTAGTGATTTTTATTCTAGATTTGAAAAATGTTTTAGTATAAACAGTGGCCTCAAGACAAGTAGCGAGTCATACCCTCATCTTTTTGTTACTAAACTAGTCGAGAATTCAAGTCCACAAGTTAAGAATCGAGTTTTGAAAGTCGAAAGTACCTGGCAAGCTAATACCCCGTCCCAAATGTTACAGATGCTTCAATATCACCAGAATAGAATCAGAGAAGAGCAAGAACACGAGAGAAAGCGTATGAAAGACACGAAAATGAAAGTACTAGTTGCACAATCTGTTCCTCAAGACAGTCAGAAGAGGGGACCAAATCAAGCCAGTCATCCTGCAGCTCCCGTTAAAGGGAACTGCAATTATTGTAAACAGCCAGGTCATTTTATAAACGAATGTGCAGTTCTGAAACACAACATAGCTACCGGTAAGACTAAAGAAAGACCACGTCCGCCTAGACAAGAACAAGTTTCACAGACTCCTCAGCCACAGAATGCACAACAGACAGTTACTGTACCGCAGCCTATTGCTGCAACACAGCATGTTACACAGCAGATGTACCAGTATGCACAGTCCAAGTATCCAGAGTATCAGCCATATTCATGAAACAGCCTAGAGAGGGAGGTAGGCTTGCCTCTCATCGAGATACCTGTAGCTCAAGAAGGTCCCTATGTTCATAGTCAAGTATTAGGGAAAGACAGAAAGTTTCTGATTGATACAGGGGCAAGTAGGACCACCATCAGCCACGCCGAAGTTCCAGGGGCTCCGCTCTCAGGCTCTAGAAATGTTTCCCTTGGATTTTCAGGAAAACCTATCGTAAATGAAATATCAAAGCCAGTTACTCTAGAAGTAGGTCCACTGTCCCGCACTACTGATCTGTTACTTACTAAGTCATGTCCAGAAAATCTGTTAGGCATTAAAACACTGAAAGAGTTAGGTGCAGTTATTTGCTGCTCCCCCGAGGGAATATGATTGTTCCTACGTGACTTCAAGGGTCACTATGTATTACGAGATTTTGATCCGAGATTGTCTAATGTTCCGCAGCATCTATGGGCACAAGGTCCAACTGATGTTGGCTTTATGCAAATCACACCCCATCGTGTGACTCTCAAGCCAGGTGTAGTCCTGCCACGAATAAGACAGTACAGATTGCCACCTGAGGCTGTAACAGCCTTATCCAAAATTATTGACGAGCTCATGGCTCAAGGAGTAGTTGTAGAAACTGACTCCAATGTATGTAATTCTCCGATCATTCCTGTCATGAAACGTACTGATCCGAATGCACCTCCAGTATATCGATTAGTGATTGACCTTCGAGAGCTTAATAAATGTATTATTCCTCAGTATCCAGTTGTCCCAGATATCTCTTCCCTATTGACAGTCATTGATTCCGAAGCTTCATTTTTTACAGTCATAGACCTCAAGAACGCGTTTTTCAGTGTCCCCATTCATCCCGACAGCCAGTTTCTTTTCGGATTTTGTTTAAATGGAAGGAGCTATATGTTCACACGCGCTCCTCAAGGTTTCACAGAAAGTCCTAGTATTTACAGTCAAGCACTTAAGAGACAACTAGACAACATTCACATGCCAACTGACACTGCCCTGCTCCAGTATGTCGATGATCTACTGATCACAGCCCGTTCTGAATGTGCTTGCGAGCGAGCATCCCTTACAGTCTTGTATTTCCTAGCCGAGATGGGGCACAAGGTGTCCCCTTCGAAGCTTCAATTCTGTGTCCAGCAAGTGGTCTACTTAGGACACTTACTGTCCAAGAGGGGTAGGCAGTTGACACCAGATCGTATTCAGTTAATAGCGAGTCTTCCTCAGCCCAAGACCCAGAAGGAGGTACGTGCTTTTATCGGCCTTACTTCTTATTGCAGACAATGGATTCCCCAGTATGCATTTCTAGCCAAGCCACTGATACAGTTAACGACACAGGAGGCAGCCGTATCGACTGTTCTCCCTTGGACATCTGAACATACACTTAGTTTTAATGAATTAAAGAAAGCCCTATGCCAAGCTCCAGTTCTAGCTACACCAAACTACAGTAAGCCTTTTACACTTTTCGTCACTGAACGCGAAGGTACAGCATTATCTGTTCTCACACAAGATCAAGCAGGACAATACAAGCCCTGTGCTTATTTTTCGAGCACATTAGATCCTGTAGCCCAGGCTCTGCCTGCGTGCCTCAAGTCAGTTGCAGCCACAGCACTAGCTATCAGACAAAGTGATTCCATAGTCTTAGGACACTCCCTGACAGTACAAGTTCCACACTCCGTGGAAGTTCTTTTAAACCGAACACAAACTCAGCACTTGACAATTGCACGTTTAACAGGTTATGAATTGACACTGTTTCAGCCACACATAGAGATCAGACGCTGCAACGTTTTAAATCCTGCTACATTGTTACCATCAGTTACTTCGAATTCTGCCACACACGACTGTGTGGAAGTAGTTAACATCATGACAAAGCCAAGACAAGATCTGACAGATATTCCATTACCTAATCCTGACCTGACACTTTATGTGGATGGTTCATGTATGAGAACAAGTACAGGAGAACTAGTCGCCGCGTATGCAGTGACTACTGACACTGAAGTTATTGAAACACACCGTATTGACACCCTGTCTGCTCAAGCAGCAGAGCTAGTTGCTCTGACGCAAGCCTGCATACACGCTAAGAGCCTCAAAAGTTAATGTTTATACAGATTCACGTTACGCATTTGGAGTCGTACACGACTTTGGAGTGCTCTGGCAGGAGAGAGGTTTCATGACTTCTCATGGAACCAAGATTCAGCATGGTCTCCTTATTCAAGCTCTGTTAGATGCCATACATTTACCGACATCCATTGCTATCATGAAGTGCAAGGCACATACGAAAGTTACTGACATTATTTCCCAGGGTAATGATCTAGCAGATTGCACAGCCAAGCTTACAGCACAGACTCCAGACATTCCAGTTAATAAGACACCGACACACACTCCAGATCCGACTACATGTATGACAGTTAAGGACCCTACTCAAGATGTCATAGATATCCAGTTACATGCTACTCCCGATGAAATCAAGAAATGGTCCGAACAAGGAGGGGTCCAGACAGATCAAGGATGGTTAACGAAGGGTAGAGCCACATGGTTTCTCCCCGACTCTATGGTTCAAGTCATTGTTAATACCGCACATAGTCCAGCACATTTAGGAGAAAAAGCAATGTTAGACAGTATCCAGAACATTTGGTTCAACAAGCATTTACGAGCTGCAGCCAAGCAGAAAGTCCGTACCTGTATGATATGTTGTCAGTTTAATCCAGGTAAAAGTGTCCCGGTGGAACAAGGTGGATTCCAGCCCCCTGACCACCCTTTTGAAGTCCTCCAGATGGATTACATTCAGATGGAGCGATGTCGAGGTTTCAAGTATGTCCTTGTAGTTGTATGCGCTTTGTCCAGGTGGACAGAAGCATATCCAGTCCCAGATTACACAGCCGCGACCACTGCCAAGCAGTTGGTTCGTGAGTTCTTCCCCCGTTATGGACTCCCTAGGGTCGTATATTCTGACAACGGCCAGCCATTCTCATCTGAGTTGATGAAACATGTTTCCCTGTTGTTAGGGTACCAGTGGAAGTTCCATTGTGTACGCCATCCTGAAGCAGCCGGTCTCGTAGAGAGACATAACCAGACTTTGAAAATCCGCATTGCAAAAGTTTGTCAAGAGAAAGGTGTGGACTGGCTAATAGCTCTGCCAGTTGCTTTGTTTTACATGCGCATGGTCGCACATTCCAGATCAGGTCTGTCCCCGTATGAGGTCGTTTTCGGCCGCCCCCCTAACATGTGGGGTACTCCTAGACCCCGAAGTATTACCGATGTTTCAAGTAATATGCTGACAGATTACCTAGCTTCCTTGATGTCTGCCCTCAACTCTTGTCGTTCACAGGTTGCCGCCGCATTTCCAGACAATACCGAGGTGGCACCGCATGAAATCGTTCCTGGATCCATGGTCCTAGTGCGAAATTTCGATTGGTCAAGTCCGCTGGAGCCTCGCTGGAAGGAGCCCCGACAGGTCCTCCTGGCCACCCGTACAGCCGTGAAGTTGGAGGGACGCAAAGGCTGGGTGCATCTTTCGCATATCAAAAAGTTTTATGGATTAAAGCCAGTTTCAAAGAACATTTCCGAGGATTTAAAGGACTGCCAAAGTACTATTCTTAAGGACTGTCCCGCAAAAGACAATGTTACTGCACCCTCCCTGTTAGAGAAAACTCCGCAACAGGAGTATAAGAATAAGTTAAGGTCTAGTAAAATAAGTCAGCCAGTTTGATTGTCTAAGTCCTCCCCTAGGTGAAACGGTTAGACCGGTTTCTGACATGTATAAAATAGACCCCCATAGTGAGAGAGTTAGTCAAAACTCAATCCGATGTATCGTTTTTCTATGTTTCATATTATTTCTCAGTATTATGATTTCCTGCACCAGTTATGCGTTTTATCTGTATTTTTCAGTTCCTCATGTAAATAAGTCTTCTAATGTTACAGTAGAGCACACGTTTAGTGATCTGCCTCCTCATGAACTCTCTTACCGCCTCGCTATGCGTAACAATTCTTTTATCCGCATGTTACATTATTCACACCAGACCAGCAATGCCACTAATTGTTGGGTGTGTGGTCGACTCCCCCCTTTCCAGACCCCGAAGGGAGTTCTGCCACTCTTTCCTTATCCATTTTCACATAATGGTTCGTGTGGAGCATGGTCCACGTTAACGTCATCCTCAACAGATATGTCTTTTCTTAACAGTACATGTTTCCCAGACAAGCAAGGTCTTCCCCACAGAACAGGGTTAGATCTAGAAAACGAAGTTTACAATTTAGGAAATTATTCTTCGAATTTTATGGTCCTGAATGTTCAGTCTGATTCTACTCCAGACTTACCTGCTATTTCAGTACTACCAGTCAAAGGCGAATTATGTGTCCGAAATAATGGTTCCGTACATGTAGGACATAGCGATTGTACTACTATTGTCAAGTATAGTGACAGTAGGAAATCTATTTTCAAAGCTTCACGTCATTCTTATTTTATTTGTGGTCAAACCGCATATGTTCGTCTGCCCCTCGATTGGGAGGGAACCTGTTACATTGCCTTCCTACTGCCACCAGTTTTCCTAGCCCCACCTGATTATCATAGAAACACACATCTAGTACACATTAGACATAGAAGGGAGATCGAGTCCCCGATTGTCGATTATACTGAAACTGCTCTAGAACAGTATACAGATTTCAATAGAGGTTTCTTCTTCTTTATAGGACCTATCCAGAATAGTAAGCTAATTCGTAGGTTAACCAGAACCCTTGAAGCAGTAGTTAATGAGACTGCCTCTGCTCTAGGTAACTTAACTGAAGAGCAATCTGCTATGAGATTTGTCGTTTTACAGAATCGTCTCGTCCTTGACGTCATACTGGCCGATAGGGGCGGGGCCTGTAGAGTCATCGGATCTAGTTGCTGCATTTTCATTCCAAATAACGCACCGTCTGTTTATTCAGCTATAACCAGACTCCATAAAATTGCCCATCTGTTACACCAAGATCCAGGCACCTGGACATGGTCCGGTTGGTTCTGGAATATAATTTCCGCTTGGGGATGGAAAGTCTTGTCCTTTCTAGGTATTGCAGTAGCGATCATATTCAGCTGCTGCCTCTGTATACAATGTGGCCCTGCGATTTGCGGCATTTGTGCTACCTCTTGTATTCCTAGTCCCAAGCCCCGTTCTAAATCCCGTTCCAAGAAAATTCGAGACGAGCAAATGATACTGTATGAAATAATAGATGGTATCATGAATATTGATGTTTCCTGATGGAAACGTAGTGACAAGGAGGGAATGTGGAGAAGTAAATTTTGCCATGTTCTGTGTCCCTACGCGTCCTCCATCATATGTTATGTGTGCATGATTAATATGCATATGTATTCCCCATGTTCGATTAATGACGCAATTACAGTTGTGTCCACCTCTAGTATGCCAGTTTCCAGTTCTCGTGAATACTACGAATATCAGGCCTATGTAAAGCTACGTTGCCACGTTTCTCAGTGTGCACGTTATTCCATTGTAAAGTCCCCGTTTCTAGGCCTCAAAAGGGCCTGGACACCGGATTCAGCTTCTGTCTCCTGAGCCTCGCTGAGGAGCGATACAGCCCCCACCTGTGTTCCTGACCCTTCACTTACTTCCTGCCTTACAGTGCCCGGTTCAGCCTGGCTCTGCCTCTGAGTCTGCCAAGAGTATGTTATGATTCTAAGTTATCAGTTCAGTCCTCCTTCTCTGCATTCCTAAAGCTACTGAATCGCATCAATAGTTTCCGTCATTGTCTAGCCTTTACGTCTCCATGTAAGAGAAATACTGCATTTAATGGTCATTTAATATTCTTCATCACGCACTACATGTAGAATAATGCATGCTCCAGTCTTAGAGTCTGTTAGCCTTTACCCCGATAACTTTTGGATTCTATCAACATGTTCTCTAAACATCAGATACTAGATACTGTTTAGGTACATGTCGCCCTGACTCTCCAGACTTCAGTCTCTGCTCCTAGCACAGAGTTCGTAGCCCCCAGCTTCTCCTAGTAACACGTCATTGCCAGTTTGCGCGCACCATTAGGTCAGAGGTCCCGGCTCCTTGGGTAGCCCCCTCCATGTTTCCGCCCCATTCATGACATATTCTGTTACGTTTGCATCACATGTCTATGTATACGCCTCTGTTACACCTACTTTCACCCTTATCTTTCGCGACTGCTATTGACCACACCCACTGCTCCGCCTATCGTATGTATTGTAATGCAACTGTTTTAGTATATATGATCGTGTATTGTTATTAAATGTTAGCGCGCTCATCCCAGATCCAGCCCCGGCAGCTGCCGGGCTCTGCCATTCTATTCCTATGCAGGTTGTCCTGTTCCTGTCCTTTATGCTGTAATAAACCTGCAAACTCCTACTACCTCGAATCTTGACTCTTATTTATTGAGCTATCTGTTATTGCTATGCCTAGTCAAACCTAGATCCGGTATTATTTATTTATATACCACACCACGGGTCTCGTCACACCCACGAATCTCAGCTGGGCTGATGATGCAGGTAGAGGTCAGAGATGGCAGGAAAACCGGGTCTCGTCGAGCTGGTCAGTCTTGATCCGGAGGATGGACGTGCAGCAAACCGCAAGCGCTTAGATGGTGCCTGCTGGTGCAGGGTGGCTACTCCTTAGCCACAAGGGAGAGTCTTCAGAGAGTGACAAGAGTTCCTTTCGTGGAAAATAGTTCAAGTTTCAAGATGATCTAATTTGGGAAGGGTGCCCGCTCCTACCTTTATCCTAAGAAAAGGGGCTGGCATGCGACTAGGTCCTGCCCATGGGTGGGACCAGAAGGGGGGTGGTTACACCCCTCTCCTTTGTCCAGTCTCTCCCCAGCTCAGGGGCTGGGGTGCCCCTGGAACTGGTTTGAGCTGGCATATGCACAGTGAGCACCGGGGTGCCACTTGCAGTCACCTTCCTTTCAGCCCTGCCTCCTGGGATACACAAAATCCTGTCTGGGATGGTGCTGGCACCGCCCCTGACAGGAAACCCTTTGTCCAGGCCTCCCTCGCTGGAAGGACTCCCAGCAGCAGGAGGGCAGACTTGTGTCTCGGTGGCAGCATCCATTTTGTGGAGCTGAGGCTGTGTCTGACTTTAACCGGGGTTCACAGTTACATACATGTTGTGTCCCTCTAGAAGGGTGGCATGCTAACCCCGTCGCCAGGATTGGCGAGGGTTTAGTATTCCAATTCGTATGACACCTTACTCGACATGTTTTGATAATGCTATGCCAAAGTTAGCATTTAACCGCGAGGGTTATAATGCACTTAAGAGTATATGGTATAGCGTTATCATGGAACAGCTATTAGGACTTGGTTCCGCAAGCTGCAAACGGGCTCAGCTCATGCCAGAGCACCATCTCACATACTTCCAAGCACTCTGCCTTCAGGATTGATAAGGCCTTCCATAGGAGTGACTGATAGGAATATATGTGTCCATTTTAGGTTTAGATATAGTGAACTATATCTAAAGCAAAGGGTGATTACACCACCTTGCCCCAGCTGTCGTGCAGCCAGTTGTGTCTGTTTAGATGGCCAGCCAGGGGTGGCATAATACATGCTTCAGCCCCTGGTAGGCCCTGGGTACACCTATGCCCTGTATACCTAAGGTATGCTATACAGGGACTGATAAGGTGGCCCAGTACCAATTGGTAAATGCACCTAAGGTACATGGTTGTCAATTTAGAGAGAGAACAGCTAGGCTGTGGGTCTGATTAGCAGGCCCACAGCCAGGGAAAGTCGTAAATCAGTGAAGCAAAAAGCAAAAATCTGGGGTGGCCATGGGATTGCAGACCCCACTCTCCTACATAACCCCCCCCCCCAAACTTAGGGACATTAAACTAACCTTGACCAGGTGAGTCTTCTTGCTCTAAGTGGAAGTACCTGGAGAGACCATCTGCATTACCATGGTCAGTCCCTGGGCGGTGCTCCACTGTAAAGTCCATCCCCTGTAGGGAAATGGACCACCTAAGAAGTTTGGGGGTTTCACCCTTCATTTGATTTAGCCATAAGATGGGCTTATGGTCGGTCTGAATCTTGAAGTGAGTACCAAACAAGTATGGCCTCAACTTCTTCAGGGCCCAAACCACAGCAAAGGCCTCCCTCTCAATAGCTGACCAACGTTTCTCTCTAGGGGTCAGCCTTCTGCTTATAAAAGCAATGGGCTGGTCATGACCATCAATATTCAGCTGAGATAGAACAGCTCCCACACCCAACTCAGAAGCATCTGTTTGGACAATGAAAAGTTTGGAGTAGTCTGGACTCTTGAGAATAGGTGCAGTGCACATGGCCTGCTTTAGGTCATCGAATGCCTTCTGACAGCTAACTGTCCACTGAACTTTCTTTGGCATTTTCTTACTTGTCAGGTCATTAAGTGGAGTCACAATGGTTCCATAATTTCTGACAAATTTCCTGTAGTAACCAGACAGGCCCAAGAAAGCTCTGACCTGTGTCTGGGTGGTTGGAGGAGCCCAGTCCTTTATGGCCTGTATCTTGCTCTCCAGAGGTTGAACCTGGCCTCCACCTACAAGGTGGCCCAAGTATACAACTTGACTCTGCCCTATCTGGAACTTAGTAGCCTTGATAGTGAGACCTGCCTTTTGCAGGGCCTCTAAAACTTTCCTTAGGTGGATCAGGTGATCCTCCCAGGTGGAGCTAAAGACAGCAATATCATCTAGATATGCTGCACAAAAGTCATCCAACCCAGTGAGAACTTGGTTCACCAACCTTTGAAAAGTGGCAGGTGCATTTTTCAAACCAAAGGGCATCACCACAAATTGGTAATGACCTCCTGGGGTAGAAAATGCTGTCTTGGCCTTGGCATCCTCAGCTAACCTGATTTGCCAATAACCAGCTGTCAGGTCAAATGTACTTAAGAAAGTTGCAGAAGCCAACTTGTCTATCAGTTCATCTGCCCTAGGTATTGGATGGGCATCTGTCTTAGTGACAGCATTGAGACCCCTGTAGTCTACGCAAAACCTAATCTCTCTCTTACCATCCTGGGTGTGAGGTTTAGGCACTAGAACTACAGGACTAGCCCAAGGGCTCTCTGAGGGTTCAATGACTCCCAATTCCAACATCTTTTGTACTTCAGTTTTTATGCAGTCCCTGACGTGGTCAGGTTGCCTGTAGATTTTACTCTTTATAGGCAGACTGTCTCCAGTGTCCACCTCATGTGTGCACCAGTTTGTCTGACTGGGGGTCAGAGAAAACATTTGTCTGAAGGATTGAAGGACTTGCTTACAATCCTTTTGCTGATGCTCAGAGAGGCTGTCAGAAAAGACTACACCATCTACTGACCCATCATCAGGGTTCTGAGTGAGCAGGTCTGGGAGAGGGTCACTCTCTTCCTCCTGTCCCTCATCTGTGGCCATGAGCAAGCCCATGTCCTCCCTGTCAACAAATGCTTTGAGCCTATTCACATGAAGTACTCTGTGAGGGCTCCTGGGAGTTCCCATGTCCACCAAGTAGGTGACCTCTCCCTTTTGCTCAATGATGATGTGGGGTCCAGACCATTTGTCTTGGAGGGCTGCTGGGGCCACTGGCTCCAACACCCACACCTTCTGTCCTGCATGGTAAACAGTTAGGACAGCCTTTTGGTCATGCCAAGCTTTTTGAAGTTCTTGGCTGGCCTCCAGGTTTTTAGATGGCTTCTCCATGTACTCTGCCATCCTGGAGCGGAGACCAAGTACATAGTCCACTATGTCAAGTTTAGGCTTTTTGAGAGGTAACTCCCATCCTTCCTTCACAAGACATAGGGGTCCTCTTACAGGACGTCCAAACAAAAGCTCAAAAGGGCTGTAACTAAGCATGGGCGGATCTCGCGTACGCGAATTTGCGGATTTACGGATTCGCAATCCGCAAAAATACGCGAACTCTCGCGGATTGGCGGATTTTCCCGTTTTTTGTGTTGGCGAGCGTTCGCGAGGATTTGTGGACAATTTCGCAATTGCAAACTTACTTTTCGGCTCGCAACGGCCGCGACTATGTTGTTTCTACGCCTGGTTTATCATGTCAGGTTCACAGCACCCTCTGTTTCACCACTGCCACCCTCTGGGACACCCATGCCACCCTCTGGTACATCCTCACTGCCACCCATTAGGTTTGTTTATCACTGTAGATTATGGTGGTTGAAAAAAGCAAGCACACCTGCCCTTCTTCAACTGCCATCAATTAATTTGGGGTTGATTAATGTGTCAGTTATTTTGAAAGTTCCAGTCTGGCTGGCACCTCCTTCCTTCCTTATCTGTAATTTGCTTGCTGTTGCAGTGCAATTTTTTTTCACAGGACCTTTATGGTCTACTTGTAGCTATTCTATGAGCCTGCTGTTTGGGTCATAGCAGGGTCATAGAATAGTTGCAAACTCTGGAGGGGCCCCTCAGGAAGCACTAGAGTGAATGTTACTAATGTTAAGTTTGAACTTTTGCACCTGCTCATTGCTTTCAGTTTAGCAAAAATCGTTTTTTCTGCAATTTCGCGTGTTTTTTGGGGGCGCGAATCCGTGCGAGATCGATTTCGGAAGCCGCGAATGCTTGCGAATACACTAATTTTTTTTTGCGGCGTGTATGTTCGCGTGATTTTGTGCGTGTTCGCAAGGCGCTTGTAGCTATACGTTTGCCAAGTTACCCTAGCGGTCGTACACGGGCGCGGCCATCTTGTTTGCGTGACGTAATTCCGTTTCCGGCCGCTATGTGTAATCTCGCAAAGTGTGCTGCTTGCTAGTACAATTTCGCGCATGCTCGCGAGGAAAATCTCGCGCGAACTTACCCACGCGGTCGTGAACGGGCGCGGCCATCTTGTTTCTCATTCATTGCTATGGTTCTGGGCATGCTTTCTGTATCCTCTCTGAATCTCTGCCATCCTTTGCTTGTTTGAAGTTTATTTGATCTATTTTACTTATTATCTATCCCTCTATTTTTCTAGCTCTATATTTTTGTGTTTTCTGCTACTTTTAGTTACTTTTAAACTACTTTTTTAAACTCTTTTCTTCTTCACTATTCTATTTCTTCTTTATCATTTAACTTTATTTCTGCCCAGACCATGGTAAAGGGAGCCGGGAAGCACCCTGAGAAGGGGAAGGGTCCCGCACCCCGTGCCCGGCTCCCGTGCGGGCGTTTGAGGGGGGAGCAAGTGGTGCCACGGGAGATCTTTAGCGCGGAGGAGGTGGGTGCACTAATCTTCTACGTCCAGCGCCGCCTCCCCAAGACCATCCTGGGAGGCGGCAAGATCTCAACCGGCTATGGCATCCGGGAGCGCCGGAAGCGGTGGGAGAAGGTGTGCCGGGCCATGTTTAAGCTCTCTGGGGTCCGGCGCACATATAACCAGGCCACCCACCGCTGGACGGATGTCATGGACCGGGAGCGGGACTTGCTGGACGCGCTCGGCGTAGAGGTCCCCGGGCTTGGTGAGTAGTAGTAGCTATTCATCACTACTCTGTTTTATCCGGCTCTGTTATTTGCAAATCTTTGTTCTTTACCAAGAGCAATAATGCTGCCGATTACATTGTAGGTAAATTATATTTCAAAATCTTTATGCATTTCAGGTGCACTGCTCTCCTTCTCAGTAGCCTTGCTTGCTACTATGCTTATTTGTTTTGTATTTTGTGTTCATTTCATTGGCCTGAGAAATTATGTATGAGTGTAGTGTAAAGATAAGAACTGCGTAATGCTAGACACTAAGGGTCATATTTTCAATTACCGGCGCATCCTTGCAAAGTAGCAGGGATGCGGCAGTAATTGTGTGCCATGCCACCACCACCCATTGGCCCAAAACGTCACAGAAGCCTTACGCATCTGTGCCGTAAAGGCGGCGCATTGCTGGAGTTGCGTGCCAACGATGGCGCAGCTCCAGCAATGCTCTGGGGTACCCTATCTCCCCAATGCTGCATCAAGCTGTACGTCGGCTTCAAGCAGGCGCAGGGTTTGAGTCATGCATCATTGTCCTAAAAGTGACTGATTGACATCTTGTAGATTTCCCTCAGCCACTTTTAGGATTCGTTCCTGCGCAGGAACGCCCTCCCTTGCGCCGGAACGCCCCCCTGATGGCGCAGGGCTTTACAACGTGATGCATCTCCCATATGTGTTTTTTTTTAATATATACGCCGCACCAACACCATGGCGAGTCTTTTGTTCTGCCGCTGCGTCACAAAAGTCACGCAACAATGGAGGAAAATGAGCCGCAAGGGACTTCTAAATCAGCCCCAACAGACTGAAGTCCAGTCCTTCCTTTAGACACATGGCTATAAGAAGAAATAGTGGTGGTGGTGGGTGGATTGATAGTTTGAGTATTCACTGATCTGCAAGCAGGATGGACATTGTCTGTCACTTCGCGTGCTGCGGACTGCTGCCTGCCAGGCCTAAGCAAACCTCTTTAGTAGTCTGTTTATTGAGTTACATAGGAACTTTCTAAGTCAACGGTCCGCAAATCAGGCAATACGAATAACGTAGTATACTACATGAGATAGATCCCGTGGAATAGTTGTCTATCTATTTGCTATTTCTCCAAAATATTTTGTTATTGTTCTTTTGAAATGTTTTCTGGTCTTTCTTTCTTTCATGTTGTACATCAGCTCCCCCCAAGGGCAAGAGGACACAGGAGGAGGAGGGTGCTGTTCAGGAGGATGCAGGCCAGGATCGGGCAGGCGAGGGCTCCTTTGCTGGCCCCAGTAAGTTTTAATTTTAATAAAGAGTACCTATTTTTTCCTAGCGTTCCTCATTCGATTTTTTCTAAATCGTCTTTGATCTTCTTGTAGACTGGATCTAAATTCTTATCCTGCCTCGAATATGACTCCCTGTGGTATTACTAGATTATTCTTATTAGTCTGTCTGTGTAGCTAACTAAGATTGGACATTTGGCAATTCCATTGGACTCCCATTCTATTCAGCAATAGCTCTATGCACTGTCTCCTTACTGACTAGATAGTGTGGCAGAGTCATTTAGCTCCCGAAGTCACCGATGATTGATCCCCAATGATCATTAGATTATCCTACGCAGGACAAGAGTACGGAGTCACAGTCAAGAAGTGTCAGAGGCACTCATGCTTGCAAAAATTCCAAAACCTTTAGCTCATCCACTCTAGTCTGGAGGACCAAAAACCACAGAGTCTATTTAAGTTTAAAAGCTTTATTAAAAGTAAACACATTTATTAAAATCAACTTTGTCATAAAACTATTTAACTGAAAACGGAAAAGTGCTTAGTGCTGACGATTAATTGGACACATTTCTTGTGGTCGAGCCGAGCTCTCACCTGGTTTGAACTTGATCCTGGTCGTGTTCTTAGAAGTCAAGCTTCTGTCTGTTAGGAGAAAAAGTGGTGCGTGTTAAAAATAAAAAGCAAGTATTCATCAGTTGTGCATAAAAGTGCAGCAAGACAACAGCCTTCCCTGGAAAAAGGGACATTTTTACTTTAGAGTAGACAGTCACAAATTATTACATTGTATTCTGTTTTTTTAACATTTCTTTATTACTCCTAGACCAAATATTATATAGTAGTGAGTGGTGTATTCTAACATTCTTAAATGTACTTAGTAGGTGGAACATCTGGTGGCGGGGCCAACGCGGAGGTGGTGGTGTTGGGCGAGGAGGACTCTGGGGAGGATGCGGTGCAAGTGCCGGCGGACGGTCCTGTGAGGGTTCGCACGGTGGTGGCGGGAACAGGTAAGCTATATATTCCTTACTTATTGAGATTGAAGACTGCATAGTGTGCTTTCTGCACGGGTGTATTACAAATCAACCAGGTAGTAGCCTCCTCGAAATGTACTTCGACTTAGCTGTGAAGTTTTTGGTGAGAAGAATCCCAATAAGATCTTAGATGAACGTGATGGATGGGATGAACGAAAAGCGAAAGAAGGGTGTAAGTAAGTGGGACGCGAAATTTTATGATGGCTGGCAAAGAAGAATGATATGTGTTTGCTTGGCCCCCGAGGTGGCTGGGAAGGAAAGAATATGGTATGGTGCATGGCTGGGTCAATGATGAAGCAAGGATGGGTGGAAGGACAGCAGCCTGGGTGGGTGAAACAGAAACTGTATGTGTGCGTATACTTTGAATGAATGGATGCCTGGAGCATGGTATTATCTGACTCTTAGATAGCACATGTGTATCTAGAGAGAGTAGATGGTCGCTGGATGAACTAAGTGTTACCTTGAAGAGCATGTACCACCGCACCCGCACGTCCGTTCCAGTGTAGGGAAGGCAAGGAAAAGAAATTGTAAATTTGTCCAATACTACCATGAATAGTAGCAGTACTTTGTATTGCAACTGCAAGCACAGCATATATCCGGTTATTACGGTGGACACTCCGTACCTCTCTTAATAACTTTAGTTTAGTTGTAGTACGTCATTCATGTGTGGGTGTATCACTGTTCACTCAATATTAAGCAAAGCACCTAAAGTCATCCCATATGTCATCAAATACGTCCCATGTGAAGTGATAGATAATCAAATTATTTAGCTTCTTCATTTTCCTTTTCTAGTACTCATTTGCACTGTAGGGTGAAAGGTAAATTAATTAAGCAGTAGCCCTTGTAACAGAGTATTCTCAGTGCCACCCGTAATAGAAAAGTAATAGCTTCACCACCTGCATGTACTGGACCGGTACAGTAACTAACGCAAGTCTGTCTCACTCATCATGGTGTGCAACTGTTTTTCTCGGGTGCAAGTTCACTATGCTGCCATTCTGCCGGCTTGCATAAGATAACGTACCAATTTTCCTAAACAAGCGAGAAGAAGAAGAATAAGACTGGTGTACTGTCATAGTCGACTGTAATGGAAGTCCATAGTGGTCGTAGAATTTGTTCATTAAACTACCACTAATGTTAGAGCAAGGATGCAGAAGTGGGAGGTTACATAGATACTGTCCTCAATAGTTATGTACTGTGCTTTCAATTTGCTACTTGTACTGTGACCCAACTTTCGGCTCAATCACTTTGTGTTATTAATGCTAAGGAGCATTGGTTACAGACTATGTCTTTCTTTCTTCATATAGTTGCTCCTTCCAAATCGACATCACGGAGGGAGCAGGCTCGAATGGCCCGGCAACGGAGGCTGGATGCCACTGTCGCCGAATATCGGCGGCTGGTGGCCCTGGAGGAGGAGGAGGACACGCAGTCGACCGGTGCAACCACAACATCCTCGACTGGGACAGCTGCATCCTCCTCCATGACCCCACGGGCCGCCAGCATGCGCAGTGCTCCAGCGGTACGGAGCCGGGCTAACAAAGCCAACCGCCACCGCCAAGCAGCAGAAAGACCAGCTGCCCCCCACAGGAGCTGCAAGGCACGCCAACGCCGCAAAGGAGTCCGAATGTCCTACCTGGAGCAGGAGGTCCATAACTATAAGAACTTGGTGGAGGGCCTCCGCTTCGAGCTTGCCACCCTCCGCAAGGAGTATGATGCCCATGCCGCAAAATGCACCAGCACCCTCCAGTAGTGGAGTGTCCCTTGCCCTTTTTTTAGAGACTTTTGGGGGGTGGGATTTGGGAGTTGGGTTCTTTTTGGGACTTTTCAAAGACAATCGTTGGGGTTAGGGAGGGTCTTGAGGGAGATTATTTTGTTAGGGCTACATAAATATACATTTTTAAACTTTATCTGACCATACCTGTTTTTTACTGCTTTTCAGTCTGGTGGGTGGGGGACGGGGGTGTAACAGTAAATTTGTTTTCCTGAACAGTCGTAGGACTTTAGTAGTACTCCTGTCAATCTCTCGTCTAGTCCTAATACTCCATTACACTACCTCCCACCAAACGCTTATCTTACCTGTAATTTGTGTTAGAAATTAGGGCTAGGCCCAGGGCTGGCTCCACGTGAAATGGGGATTAACGTTGGCAATCCTGGGCGGGTGAAATTTCCTCATTGCGGTGGTACTAGTGGTGTGACACAGTGGCAGTTGCATGCCTATGGAAAAAAAGAAAACGAAATCTGGTTTGTCCTTACTGTAGCATTACAACGGTTACGGTACGATCGAGAATATAGCAGGTGACAGTACACTAGAACAGTGCCACAATGTAGCCTAACAAATGGTAAAGTATTTGCTTGCAAGTATAACTAGTACTTGCGTTGAATTTATTTGACATTGGCTCCTACTACTAGAAGAAATAGTACTGAAGCTGAGTAAGTCTAGAAGATATCCTCGTATTCCTTCACCAGCCTGTTGCTATGACCTTAGCCTCCCCAGCAAGTGTGTGGAATTATTGATGTCATTTTAGTCAGACATCAAGCAAAACAACACAGCCCGGGGGAAGAGGGTTAGGGTTTGGAAAATGGATGGGAATGGGGGTTTCTTTTTGGGTAGGTTTTGTTGAGAGAAGAAAAAAAAAGCACAGCCTGGACAAACAATAATTGAAGAAAAAGAAATCTTTGGGTACAAACTAAAGCTAACCACATGCAGTCACACTCATAGAAGAAAACAATGGATACTGTATCTGTATTCTGTATGTTGTTGGAGTTGTCCTGTTGAATTTGGTAAGTAAGTTGCATGCAGCAAACAATTCCTCTTATTAGCGGCACTCCTCCATTCCAGCTGACGCTTCGTCCATCAATGTTGGTGACCACTGACAGAAGACACCCTGTCCACTGCCTGCCTGGCGGATGTTGACTGAAACCCGGCCTGTAATTATTGAACGGAAAACAGGAAGTGCTATTACAATACCACTGATAAATAAATATAAGGTATGTACGCTGTGTGGTGCAAAAAGTCACACTTTGATTTCCCTAATAGACAGTACAATATTTTTGAAATTGCGTGCTCTGTCTGAGTCACCTTTTTAAGGATAAATAAGTATGGCCAAAATATTATAGCGGATCTTTCCCCTCAAGGTAGGTGTACTGTAAACTGTGTTTTAGAACAAAATTTGACCTTCCCAGCAATGCTCCCATCAAGACCCTTACTAAAGCCAGTCGCAAAAATGTAGAAGACCCCCAATCAGATCTCCAAAAACGATGCCTAGCAGAAAAATGGTGACAAAACGTACTTTGAAAGTAACAGTAGGCCCAAATACACCCTTACCGACCGTGGATTGTATTCAAACCACTTGCAAGCAAGCAAAAGTATCCATAGCCAGCATCTCTCCAAGAGTGCTCTAAAACCCCAGAACTGCGTTGCAATAGAACCCCCCGAAACACATGCAATCCTGCTGCTAGGGCTAACCCTAACGAACCCTAACTTACAAAAAGTGCCAAAAGGTTTTTCCTTATGGATTTTGTCCAAAACACTTCTATCCGGTATTAGACCTTCCCAGCAATGCCCGAAGACCCGCCAACCCACCCGCAAAAAAGCACGCGACAACACCCCCAAACAGCAAAAAAGCTAAATCTCATACTTACAATATCTCTCGGCCTTCGGTCCAAACGCGCTGTGCAGCTAGGTCATCATCATAACTCCTGTTTTCCACCACGGATTTCCTGAAAAGCAAATGCAATCAAGATTAGACTGTCGCAGCAGTGCTTCGACAGAGACCCCGCAACCCACCCACGAACAGCAGGAAGCCCCCCAAAACGCTACATTGAGCAAGATGTCAGAAGAAATAGCAAAAAAAAGGCTTTTCCTTAAGGATTTTGTCCAAAACACTTCTATCCGGTATTAGACCTTCCCAGGAATGCCCCAGCCAAGACCCGCCAACCCACCCGCAAAAAGCACGCGACAACACCCCCAAACAGCGAAAAAGCTAAATCTCATACTTACAATATCTCTCGGCCTTCGGTCCAAACGCGCTGTGCAGCTAGGTCATCATCATAACTCCTGTTTTCCACCACGGATTTCCTGAAAAGCAAATGCAATCAAGATTAGACTGTCGCAGCAGTGCTTCGACAGAGACCCCGCAACCCACCCACGAACAGCAGGAAGCCCCCCAAAACGCTACATTGAGCAAGATGTCAGAATAAATAGCAAAAAAAAGGCTTTTCCTTAAGGATTTTGTCCAAAACACTTCTATCCGGTATTAGACCTTCCCAGGAATGCCCCAGCCAAGACCCGCCAACCCACCCGCAAAAAAGCACGCGACAACACCCCCAAACAGCGAAAAAGCTAAATCTCATACTTACAATATCTCTCGGCCTTCGGTCCAAACGCGCTGTGCAGCTAGGTCATCATCATAACTCCTGTTTTCCACCACGGATTTCCTGAAAAGCAAATGCAATCAAGATTAGACTGTCGCAACAGTGCTCCCAGACCCCAAAACTCACCCACAAACACCCGGAACCCCGCCAAAGAGCACCTCAAAGGCAAGCAAGTCAGCAAAAACGGCAAGAAATTTCCACCTCATATTTGGTCCAAAACACTTTTATCCATTATTAGAGCTTCACAGCAATGGGCCCAAAGCCGTCAACTCACCCGCAAAGAAGTAGAACACCCCCACAAGTGCTGAGTCTTTCTTCATTGGCCGTAATCCAGCACTCTGCTTTGAGGGAAATCGCAGTCTGGAGGAGGAGGATAGAGGAGCATGTTCTTCAGAACTTGTGAACCTGAGGAATGTAGACTGCGGCACCTTCAAATCAATAAGCAAACAAGTGAAGACAGTTCTGCTGATGGTCTTGTTTTTGGGATTAGGTGATTAAAGTTTGAATTAAATTAACTGTGCAAAACAAAGAAAGACAGACACACAGGAATAAAAGTGAATAAGGACGAAAAAGAAAGTTATTGATTCATTGTCTCATTTTCAGGGCTCGGTGTCAGGGAATAAGAAGAAGATTTCGTCATCATACTCTGCGAATTCAGGTAGGATGAGGTCAGTGCCACCGAACAGAGAACAAATCCCCTCATCTACGTTGCCGTCCTCCTCGTCTTCATGCGGCGTGCTTTCTCGTACTTTGTAATCTGGTGGTATGAGGTGCTGATTCATCTTGATCATTGTCAGCCGCTCCACATTTTTGGGCGAGAGGCGGCTCCGTTTGGGAGTTACAATGCCACCAGCAGCACTGAAAACACGTTCAGAAGACACACTTGCGAGTGGGCAAGACAAATAGTTTATAGCCAGGTTGGAGAGCTGTGGCCACAATTGTTTTTTGCCATGCCAATACTGCAATGGCTCATCATTAAGAAAAACCTCTGTTGAGTCATTCAGATAGTCCTGCACCATCGACTCAAGGTCATCAACGGTTCCTCCACTTTGCTTACTTTTTGCTGTGCCTGTGACATTTTTTCGAGAACCATACCCAAGCAAACTTAGCCAATCCTCCACAGCAGCCACTGTTACTGTTGTGTGTGGTGCAGATGATCCAGGTGCCGGTGTCTTTAATGGCTGAGAGGTCACTTGTGCCCCAGCCACAGGTGCAGAAGTGGATTCTTGTGACTGGGGATGGCCTGCTGATGCTGATGCTGATGTACTGCCTTCTCCTTCAATAACCTGCCGTTCTTTTTCAAACCTCTTGGCTGACCAGGCTAGCCAATGTTTGTACTTTTGAACATCTTCATCAGCAAAAGGAAAGAATGCTTCACCTGCCAGCGCCTTTTTGTAGCGTGGATCCAGAATAGTAGCACAAATGTAATGCTGTTCTGACTTGATCTTTTGAAGACGTTCATCACCACGTAGGCGCTCTAATAATTTCTCAGACAAAATAAAAGGGTCTTTTTTTTTTACATCTTTTTCAAACTCAGAAGACACAGCCATCAGTTGGTGCTCCAGCATGCACAACAATGCGATAGCTTTTCCCAAATTACAGTCCTCCTGGCTGACTGCACGCGTGAAGAACTCAAAAGGACGAAGCATGTCTGTCAGGCTTTTAACTATGTCCCATTGCGCCGCACCCATCCGCAGGTCCTCCTTCTGAGATGTACCCTCTGTTAAGAAATAGTGATCGAGTACCGTATACTGCTCATACAGACGCTCAAGCATGTAGAAGGTTGAGTTCCAACGTGTTGCCACCTCCTGGATGAGTGCTTTCACTGGTATTCGACTTTGAAGTAGCAGCCTCCTCAGATGCTTCCGGGCCTTAAAAGAATGGCTGAAATGGTTGCACATTTTGCGGCAGGTGGCCATTACCGCGAACGCTGCACTGTCTCTATCACTCAAGAATTTTTGAACTACCAGGTTGATACAGTGCGCCAAACACGGCACTCTGAAATAGCCACCCAGCGCCATGGCCTTAACTACATTGGCGCCATTATCTGTGGAAACATAACCAATCTGGCGTTTTTTTGGGGATAGCATTTTCAAGACCTTTTTGTTAAACTCGTCCAAAATGTTTTGGGATGTTTGACTTTTCTCCAAGCCAAACATGGCTAGTGTTGCATGTTTCCGAGCAGCTTTAAAAACTTGGTCCGGGTCAACACCTGCGTTTAGCTTTGCTTTAACACCTGAAAAAGAGACCCAGTGTGCAGTGATGCACATGTAATCAGCGCCTGCGCCACTGGTCCACATGTCTGTTGTCAGATGTATAGTGTGAACAGCACTCTTCTGCAAAGCTGCCCCAATCGCCTCCAGCACATCTTCATGTAGTGCTGGAACCGCAACTCTGGCAAAATAGAACCGGCTAGGAACCTTCCATTTAGGGCAGAGCGTTGCCACTAATTCTAGAAAACCTACCGCTTCTACAAAAGAAAAAGGGAGAAGGTCCACAGCTAGCATTTTAGCCAGCTTAGTGTTATACAGACGCGTCAGTGGGTGGTTGCGTTCATATGGCACGTCTGAAGAAAACATGGTTCTAATGTTGCCCTGGACCAAGCATTTACGGGATGATAATGACTTCGTTGACCCAATTTTGCTCGCTGGTGAACTTTTGCGCGTTGGTGTCTCACTCGCTCCAACACTCTTAGTGTGCCTCACATTGGGTGTGCTGCTGACAGGGGTACTGGGTGTAAGGGAAGTGTTTGACACGTCTTCTTCCTCCTTGTCATCATCAGATGCAACATCAACGTTTTCTTGACTTCCAATTCGGGCTTCCTTGATGGCATCTAGGTGCGCAAACCATTTGACAGTGTGCTTTCTCTCAAGATGACCTCTCTGGCCTCCGGTACCATAGTTGGTACCTGACTTACCACGACTAACTGCAAGCTTACAAAGGGTACAAATGGCAAACTTTGGACTTTTTTGGCAAACAGTAAAGAAGTCCCAAACTGGGGACTTGAAGTGTCTGTGGGGCCTGGAGGAGGCGGCGATACTGGTGGTGGTGGTCATGATGCTAATGCCAGATGAAGTGGAGGATCTGAATTGCCCAACTTTTGTACGTTGTGCACTTTCACCGCCACTAATTAAGGTCGAGGTGGATGGAGGTCCCTTCTTGCCAGAAAGAAATATGGAAGCGGTACGAGTTGGTGTACTACTTAACTCCAATGATTGTGGTGGTGTTTCCACTGCCTCCTCGTCGACAACATCATCATCATCACGCTCAGCAGCTTTTCGGGCTAGGGTCAAAATGTCTGTTTGCTGCATGCCCGCTGGAGCTGCAGTGACCTTTATGATGACTGGGTCGTCGTTGTCAGAGTCTTCATCAGCAGCAGTATCCGCCACTTCTTGTTGAGCCTCATCATCACACTCCATAACTCTGAGACTTTGGACGAGCTTCCTTTTACGCTTAACTACCTTTGTCGGATCATGGTGTGCCTCACTCTCAGGCAGTGGTGCTGGTTCCCAATTTTGATCCGTATCATCAGAAGGAGGTGTGCTTGAAGAAGATGTAGACACCACCCTTGATCTCTTCCTTGCTAGGGGTGTGGAAGACAATGAATGATCATCAGGAGGAGTGTCTTCCTCAAATGATACCTCGCCTTGATTGTCGATTTCCTGATGTGCCCCTACTTCGGGAGGAACAACTATTGTGGGCACTTGTGACCCTCCATGCACCTCTGCTTGCGCATCTCCTTGCGCTGCCTCTCCTTCCACATGTACTTGGGCTTGTACTTGCACATGTGATTGTTGTTGTGGCTGTGGTTGTTCAACACTCGTCAGATGAGCTACAATAACCTGTGTTGATTGAGGGACATTGCTGCTGCTTTCTTGCGATGAGCCAACATCACTGGTCGATGGTGATTGAAGAACTATACCGGCTGCCTCTGCAGCACTCAAGGGCTTGGACTTAAGTTGGCGTGGTGGTGGTGGTGGCACTGAGCCCAATGGAGCGGGGGTGCTGCTGCCAGCTTGGTCCCCAGCAGATCCCGCTGCTGCTGCAAGCATACTTTTTTTTTTACTCCCAAAAAAAAGGGGCGGGCGGCACACCAGTCTCCTTGGTAACTTGCTTCTTCTGCTCCTTACTGGCACCTTTCTTGCTAGAGGAGCTACGGGTAACTTTTTTTGGGGCCATCTTCTTCAGAGCAGGTCAGAACAGCAGGCAGCAGTTGCACGAGTTGCAGAGTTGTCTGTGTCCAGACGTGACGTCGCGTGACGTTATGCTGCACACACACACCGCTGCAGGACTTCTTACTGGTGGTTCTCTTGGGTCTTGTGCACCTAAAAGCAATGGAAGACAGAGAAACATCAGTTCAGTTATACACCCCCAAAAATCGACAAAACACAGAAAAATCAGCACAATCCCATGCCATCCATGATGTTTACATTGAAGACACCCCACAGAAAGACTAGGGCCATGCAAGTATGCAACACTCACTACCCCTGGGCATAATGGATGAAAAGTAGGCAAAATAAGTGCAGGCCTCAGACACTGCCTCTCTTCAAAATGGCCCCTTACACCCCAAGCCAGTCCACATCAACAGTACACCCCAAAAAAACAGAAAAACAGCCAAAAATCACCACAATCCAATGCCATCCAGGATGTTTACATTAAAGAGAGTGAGACCACACTACAGGCACACTCAGTCCATGCACCACTACCCCTGGGCAAAAGGCCACACCAGCAGCCCCAAAAAAACGACAAAAACAACAAAAAACAGCAGAATCCCAGCCCATCCATGGCCTCAATGGTGTTTAAATTCAAGAGGACACCCCACAGAAAGACTAGGCCCATGCAACACTCACTACCCCTGGGCATAATGGATGAAAAGTAGGCAAAATAAGTGCAGGCCTCAGACACTGCCTCTCTTCAAAATGGCCCCTTACACCCCAAGCCAGTCCACATCAACAGTACACCCCAAAAAAACAGAAAAACAGCCAAAAATCACCACAATCCAATGCCATCCAGGATGTTTACATTAAAGAGAGTGAGACCACACTACAGGCACACTCAGTCCATGCACCACTACCCCTGGGCAAAAAGCCACACCAGCAGCCCCAAAAAAACGACAAAAACAACAAAAAACAGCAGAATCCCAGCCCATCCATGGCCTCAATGGTGTTTACATTCAAGAGGACACCCCACAGAAAGACTAGGCCCATGCAACACTCACCACCCCTAGGCAAAGGGCCCCACCAGCAGCCCCAAAAAAACGACAAAAAACAATAAAATCAGCACAATCCCAGCCCATCCATGGCCTCAATGGTGTTTAAATTCAAGAAGACACCCCTCAGAAACACTAGGCCCATGCAACACTCACAACCCCTGGGCATAATGGATGAAAAGTAGGCAAAATAAGTGCAGGCCTCAGACACTGCCTCTCTTCAAAATGGCCCCTTACACCCCAAGCACATGTTGCCTGTACCAGCCAGCACTCAAGATGGCCACCACCACCACCCACATGGCCAGTCCACATCAACAGTACACCCCCAAAAAACAGAAAACCAGCCAGAAATCACCACAATCCAATGCCATCCATGATGTTTACATTAAAGAGAGTGAGACCACACCACAGGCACACTCAGTCCATGCACCACCACCCCTGGGCAAAAGGCCACACCAGCAGCCCCAAAAAAACGACAAAAAACAATAAAATAAGCACAATCCCAGCCCATCCATGGCCTCAATGATGTTTAAATTCAAGAAGACACCCCACAGAAAGACTAGGCCCATGCAACACTCACTACCCCTGGGCATAATGGATGAAAAGTAGGCAAAATAAGTGCAGGCCTCAGACACTGCCTCTCTTCAAAATGGCCCCTTACACCCCAAGCCAGTCCACATCAACAGTACACCCCAAAAAAACAGAAAAACAGCCCAAAATCACCACAATCCAATGCCATCCAGGATGTTTACATTAAAGAGAGTGAGACCACACTACAGGCACACTCAGTCCATGCACCACTACCCCTGGGCAAAAGACCACACCAGCAGCCCCAAAAAAACGACAAAAACAACAAAAAACAGCAGAATCCCAGCCCATCCATGGCCTCAATGGTGTTTAAATTCAAGAGGACACCCCACAGGAAGACTAGGCCCATGCAACACTCACCACCCCTAGGCAAAGGGCCCCACCAGCAGCCCCAAAAAAAACGACAAAAAACAATAAAATCAGCACAATCCCAGCCCATCCATGGCCTCAATGGTGTTTAAATTCAAGAAGACACCCCTCAGAAACACTAGGCCCATGCAACACTCACAACCCCTGGGCATAATGGATGAAAAGTAGGCAAAATAAGTGCAGGCCTCAGACACTGCCTCTCTTCAAAATGGCCCCTTACACCCCAAGCAGCACATGTTGCCTGTACCAGCCAGCACTCAAGATGGCCACCACCACCACCCACATGGCCAGTCCACATCAACAGTACACCCCCAAAAAACAGAAAACCAGCCAGAAATCACCACAATCCAATGCCATCCATGATGTTTACATTAAAGAGAGTGAGACCACACCACAGGCACACTCAGTCCATGCACCACCACCCCTGGGCAAAAGGCCACACCAGCAGCCCCAAAAAAATGACAAAAAACAATAAAATAAGCACAATCCCAGCCCATCCATGGCCTCAATGATGTTTAAATTCAAGAAGACACCCCACAGAAAGACTAGGCCCATGCAACACTCACCACCCCTGGGCAAAGGGCCCCACCAGCAGGCCCAAAAAAACGACAAAAATCAGCACAATCCCAGCCCATCCATGGCCTCAATGGTGTTTAAATTCAACAAAACAGTTGTATCATGCACCCATAACCAACCCTGGTCCTACTGGATACTGTGGCTACCCACAACATAATTTATTTAATGTTCTGAAAAAGTTCCAAAATTGTAGTTGCAGCAACTGTAATGCCCCAAACAAACTTACTTGTGAAAGTTGATTTCTAATCCAAAAGTGATCCAAAGACAGTCAAAAAGGCCTCAAATCCAAATATCCAGCAGCACCCACAAAAAGTAATCCTTCCAGCTCCAGATCCAAATGAAAGTGACCAGGAGATGGACAAAGCACTGGGAGGAGCCTGCTGGACAGGGACAGGAAGTTGGAGACTGTGGGGCACTTCCTTCCTCCCCCCCCCCAAAAATGGACTCCTTGCAAAAAAAAAGGCCATGTAAATGTCAACCTGAGGAGTGATTCTGATAAAAATCATAATTTTCTGAAGGTTTATCCTGTTTGCTGGTGATTTTCTTGTGCAGAATTGCAAAATCTCTATTTCGCGAGTGCGAGATTGTTCCTTTCCGCCGCAACTACGTGTTCGCAATTGCGAACTCTCGCGAGGTGTGCTGTGCAAGGTGGCAAGCCGCTATTACGTATTCGCGGGCGCCAAACTCCCGCGGGATCACGCAGCAAGATCCAAAATGGCGCGGCACTCGCAAAATATGATCGAGAAAAACAACTCGGCAAACGCTTAATGACGGAAAGTGAACGCCGTGCACCACGCCGCGCGCCGCAACCAAGCAAAAAATCCGCCGCGAGCGGATTCACGGATTTTCGACAAATTCGCGAGAGTTCGCGGATTGCGAATTTGCCGAAAATCCGAAAAATCCGCGATCGGAGCGGATTTTACGCCCATGCTTAGCTGTAACCAACCCCCTTCTGTGGGACCTCTCTGTAAGCAAACAGAAGGCAGGGTAAAAGGATGTCCCATCTTCGCCTAAGCTTTTCAGGTAACCCTTTTATCATCCCTTTGAGGGTCCTGTTGAATCTTTCAACAAGCCCATTGCATTGTGGGTGATAGGGTGTGGTAAATTTGTAATTTACACCACACTCCTTCCACATAGCAGTCAAGTATCCTGACATGAAGTTTGCACCTCTGTCAGAGACAACCTCCTTAGGAAACCCCACTCTGGAGAAAACTCCAACCAGGGCCCTAGCCACAACAGGAGCTGTAGTGGTCCTAAGGGGAATAGCTTCTGGATACCTGGTGGCATGATCCACTACCACCAGTATAAATCTGTGCCCAGATGCTGTTGGGGGGTCCATTGGTCCAACAATGTCAATCCCCACTCTTTCAAAGGGAACCCCCACCACAGGTAGTGGTATAAGGGGGGCCTTTGTTGTGCCACCTGATTTGCCACTGGCTTGGCAGGTGATACAGGAGCGACAAAACTCCTTAGTGTCCTCAGACATATGGGGCCAGTGAAAGTGTGGGGCAAGCCTGTCCCAAGTCTTGTTCTGGCCTAAGTGACCTGCAAGGGGAATTTCATGGGCTAAGGTGAGAAGGAAACCTCTAAGAGACAAGGGGATGACCAGCCTCCTGGTAGCACCAGGCTTGGGGTCTCTTGCCTCAGAGTATAGGAGTCCATCGTCCCAATATACCTTATGGGCACCTGTAGCATTCCCTGCAGCCTCAGCAGCAGCCTGCTGTCTGAGGGGTTCAAGAGAGGAACAGTCTAACTGTGCCTGCCTCAAGTCTGCCCTGGAAGGGCCCCCTGTCCCAAGAAACTCAACCTGTTCAGGCTCAAGCTCTTCTAGGACAGTTCCTTCTGGGGTCTTGGGGTCAGTCTCCTGAGAGAGCTGATCCTCTACCTGAGGCAGGGGGGTAGGGTCAACCTTACCCCTACTGCTCTTTCTCTTGGGTAGTGTCTGGTCCATTCTTCCAGGATCCAGCACTAATTCAGCTGGGCATTTCTTGGCCTGTGACCTAGTCACAGCAAGGACATGTGCTGACAAACCTAACATTTCCACATGAGTCCTATACTCCACATCTGACCATAAGGAGGATTCCAAATCATTGCCCAAAAGACAGTCCACTGGGAGGTCTGAACTAACAACAACCCTTTTGAGGCCATTTACCCCTCCCCAGGAGAAGTTAACAAGTGCCATACTATGGGAGGTAGTGGCATTGCTAGCATTGGTCACCAGGTAGTCTGATCCCAGTATTACCTGGTCAGGGTCCACAAAGTTTGGTGTCACCATGGTGACACTGGCACAAGTGTCCCTGTAGGCCTGAGCCATTTTTCCATTAATCAAAGGCGTCTGCCTGTACTTGCCCAGAGTCCTGGGACTTATTGTAGGGGTCATATCCATGTCCCCAGTACAAACAAGAACAGCCTGAGTAGGTGTTCTGACTAAGTCAGAGCCCGCCTCAGTTCCCAGGGTTAACCCCACTATAGCCTTAGGAGGATTACTACCACTAATAACTGTACTAGGGGGTGCAGGTGCCCTAGGGGCAGTAGTGGTAGGAGTTGGGCCTTTCTTGGTGCACTCACTAAACCAGTGAGTATTACTTTTACAGTATTGGCACCATGGTTTCTTTTGGCCATTATTCTTCTTCTTTTGGGAATTCTGGGACCCACCCTCTTTAGATTGTTGGGGCCCTGTTGAAGACTTCTGGTCATTTTGCTTATTCTCATTACCCTTGGGATCTGCTTTCTTCTTGCCACCACCCTGGTTCTGGTTCTGCTGCTTGACCCTTGTCCTGACCCATCTGTCTGCCTTCTTTCCCAATTCTTGGGGAGAGGTCAGATCTGAGTCAATAAGGTGCTGATGCAACAACTGATTCTGACAATTACTTAAGATTTGTTCTCTCATAATCAGATTATACAATCCTGTGTAATCAGTAACTTTACTTCCCAGTAACCAGCCTTCAAAAGCCTTAGTGGCACAATCAACAAAGTCAGCCCAATCCTGAGACTGAATTTTCTGGGTGTCTCTGAACAGCAACCTGTACTGCTCAGCTGTTAAGCCAAACCCATCAACCAGTGTATTCTTCAGGACTTGGTAATTGTTAGCATCCTCAGCTCTAGTAGTGAGGAACTTATCTCTACCTTTGCCTTCAAAGGAGAGCCACAATATAGCTGCCCACTGACTCTGGGGGATGCACTGGACAGTGCAGGCCCTCTCCAAAGCAGTCATCCATTTGTGGATGTCATCCCCTTGTTTAAAGGGGGGGCACTATTTTACTCAGGTATCTAGTATCAAATCTCCTGTCTTTATCTTTAGGGATAATGCTGCCACCAGTGGGGACTACCCCACTCAACTGTTGCTCTCTAGCAAAGGCAAGCTTCTCCTTGGCAAGGGCAAGTTCTTCCCTCTGGATCCTTAGATTAGCTTGTTTCATCCTTGCTTCATGTTCTCTTCTCTGAGGGGAAGTCAATCTCCTCTGGGAAGAGGCTTGAGAGTGCACAGATCTATTGGAGTCCCTAGAAGGAGACCTATCTCTTCTAACTCCAAAGTTAGGCCTGCTTAGGGTCAGTACTGGGGGCCCCCCAGATCCTTCCCCATGTAGGTCTAAGTTGGCCCTAGTTACCCTGCTGACTAGCCCAGGACCTTTGCCTGCCTCATCCCCAGAGGTCTCCTCTTCTTCCTCCTCCTCCTCTACATCAACTGTTTCGTGGAGGTCTGGATCACCAAGGGTACCCTCTAAGGCTGGCATGCTCCCATCTGTATGAGAAGCCTTTCTAGCATCATAAGTCTCTAACAGACCTAACAGAAAAGGAGTGGTAGGGTTAGAACCCTGTTTCAGTTTCCTGGAGGTACACAATTGTCTCATCTTCTGGAAACTGAGAGCTGCATATCTGGAAAGGACCTGTGGAGGGTCACTAACCACTAGGGGAGTCTCTGAAGACTCTCCATGGGTAGACATGCTTCTAGTGTGGTGTAAGTGATGCACCTACCTACACTATGGGTTTACCTACTGATCCCTTGCTAGGAGTTGTAGTCAGGGTGTGCTAAGCCCTGTTACACTACAACAGCTGGTTCAGTAGAACTCAGAGTATTCTAAGTTAAGTTATATGTACCTTGGTACTTATGTGATCTTTCAAATGATATTCTTAGGATACGTGCGAGGTAAAACAACAGCAAGCTCAAATCCCAACCGCTGCTCACCAATGTGAGAAGTTGGCCTGATATGTAGTGCTCACTATTCTAGTGATCACTCTGTATCATTCCAAACGACCCTTATTGATGATTGGTTGCAAGTCAACCTGATAGACCAGCTATCCTAGTAGCGTGGACAAAAGCAGTCTTTAGGCTAAACCCTAGAGGGCGTGTTAAGCCAGCTGTTTTACCATCACATATACTCCCTGAACACCAAGTAAAAGGACACCACACAAGTTGTTATAAAAATAAAGGATATTTATTAATAACAAGTCTACCCTGAACTCTTTATGAGTCAGGGAGCTAAGCACAATACAAAACTCTTACGAAAATTCTACAAGTTGCACAATTTACACAAATGCCCGAGGGGCACGAAAAACCATATACTCTAAAAGTGGAATGCGAAATACTAGCAGGTAAGTAACACGATCCAGAGGCTTCAGGACTGCTAGGACTACCTTACTGAACCCTCAGGTTAGGAGCAGGAGGCCTAGGGAACCCAGGGTGCAGAGTGGGAACTCTTACGCGGGATGCAGGACAAAGTCTATGGATGCTAGCAATTCTAAAGTTACTGTTTCCGGACGAATCCGACTAGGTAGACTGAAAACGAAAAAGGATCTGGACACTAGGAGAGTGAACCTGTGCTGGAGCACCAAAATGCTCGAGTTACCTAGCCCAGGGGCTGCGGCTGCATAGGGTTCAAAAGACGTCGGGAATCCTCGTTGTAGTCTATGGAGCCTGAAAGAAGAAGTTGCTGGCAGGCGACCAGTGAAGAAGTTCGGTGTGATCCAAGGCTGGATCAGTGAAGAGGACGACCTGAAAGGAGAGGGGACTCAGTTCTTAATCACTAGCCAGTGATTGTGTGGGCACCAGGATGGCACCGGATGAAGTCACCTCGACCAGGTGAGTGGGCGACGCTGGACTCTGCAGTCACACGGGCTAGGAGGCGCTGTCGGCGTCCAGGCTGGAGGTGCGAGCTGTCCCACGAGGGTGTCTGCTGTCGGCGGTGCTGGATCCAAGATTGGAGCAACAAACCTTGGCAAAGGCAAGCCCACGCGGTGGAGTCAAGATGGCGTCTGGAGTGGACCAGGAGGGTCCAGGGTACTTCTTGTTGGACAAGGAGCAAGGGCCAGTCTAGGGGAGCTAGACCAGCGGTGAAAACGTCGTGGTACGTCGTCAGGAGGGTCACTAGCCAACGGGCAAGTGACCGGTCAACGTGGCAAGCAGCAAGGAAGCAGAAGGGCCCCACGCAGACTTCGTGGATGCTGGGGGGCTGGACTTCGGTGCTGGAGCTGCTTAGGTTGGGGGCTTCTCAAACCCCAGTGCACTCACTCGAGGGTCCCTCGGAGGTCGTGCTGGTTAAGCGTTAAGCGTCGTGCAGGTTTTGAAGATGGCCGGTCCCACAGGTCTCGTCACACCCACGAATCTCAGCTGGGCTGATGATGCAGGTAAAGGTCAGAGATGGCAGGGAATCTGGGTCTCGTCGAGCTGGGCAGTCTTGATCCGGAGGATGGACGTGCAGCAAACCGCAAGCGCTTAGATGGTGCCTGCTGGTGCAGGGTGGCTACTCCTTAGCCACAAGGGAGAGTCTTCAGAGAGTGACAAGAGTTCCTTTCGTGGAAAGTAGTTCAAGTTTCAAGATGATCTAATTTGGGAAGGGTGCCCGCTCCTACCTTTATCCTAAGAAAAGGGGCTGGCACGCGACTAGGTCCTGCCCATGGGTGGGACCAGGAGGGGGGTGGTTACACCCCTCTCCTTTGTCCGGTCTCTCCCAAGCTCAGGGGCTGGGGTGCCCCTGGAACTGGTTTGAGCCGGCATATGCACAGTGAGCACCGGGGTGCCACTTGCAGTCACCTTCCTTTCAGCCCTGCCTACCTGGGATACACAAAATCCTGTCTGGGATGGTGCTGGCACTGCCCCTGACAGGAAACCCTTTGTCCAGGCCTCCCTCGCTGGAAGGACTCCCAGCAGCAGGAGGGCAGACTTGTGTCTCGGTGGCAGCATCCATTTTGTGGAGCTGAGGCTGTGTCTGACTTTAACCGGGGTTCACAGTTACATACATGTCGTGTCCCTCTAGAAGGGTGGAATGCTAACCCCGTCGCCAGAATTGGCGAGGGGTTAGTATTCCAATTCGTATGACACCTTACTCGACATGTTTTGATAATGCTATGCCAAAGTTAGCATTTAACCGCGAGGATTATAATGCACTTAAGAGTATATGGTATAGCGTTATCATGGAACAGCTATTAGGACTTGGTTCCGCAAGCTGCAAACGGGCTCAGCTCATGCCAGAGCACCATCTCACATACTTCCAAGCACTCTGCCTTCAGGATTGATAAGGCCTTCCATAGGAGTGACTGATAGGAATATATGTGTCCATTTTAGGTTTAGATATAGTGAACTATATCTAAAGCAAAGGGTGATTACACCACCTTGCCCCAGCTGTCGTGCAGCCAGTTGTGTCTGTTTAGATGGCCAGCCAGGGGTGGCATAATACATGCTTCAGCCCCTGGTAGGCCTTGGGTACACCTATGCCCTGGATACCTAAGGTATGCTATACAGGGACTGATAAGGCGGCCCAGTACCAATTGGTAAATGCACCTAAGGTACATGGTTGTCAATTTAGAGAGAGAACAGCTAGGCTGTGGGTCTGATTAGCAGGCCCACAGCCAGGGAAAGTCGTAAATCAGTGAAGCAAAAAGCAAAAATCTGGGGTGGCCATGGGATTGCAGATCCCACTCTCCTACATATGAGGAACATTGAACTAGCCCACTGATCTGGCCCGGCGGGAGGGGAACCCAGGGACCATCTGAAGTGACCTGCTGACAAGCCTTCAACTCAACCCCCCCCTTTTAAGAAACCAGGAACCTGCTTCCACAGAAGGGCGCCAGAACCAACAAGCGCCGAGAAGAGACTCCCCTGCGCTAATCAGGACCACTGGGGATCAGCCAGGTACTGTGCTGTGCCATCCCTGCCCCCTCCGTCTGAGCCTGTGGCCCCTGCGCAGTCCTGCATCATCCCCTTCGCTAACCTGCCTAAACTGAACGGAACTGGGCTGCCCCCAGTGCTCCCCTGCTGTGAACCTATTAACTGCCCCAAGCGCTATATCTACTCAGCGCTGTGTGTGTGCCTGGGAGCGCTGCCTCCTCCAAGCGCTAGACTGTTGAAAATTGCTGTGCCGGAAAAGCGCTGTGAGACCAGAACCTCTTGCTGCCCTGAAGCGCTATTCCTCCCAAGCTCTATCCTGAGCGCTGTGCCGCGTGGGACTTGCCTGCTCCATCCCAGCGCTGTGATCCCTGAGAAGCGCTATCACCCAGAACTGCCTCAATTACCACAGCAGATTGAACTGCCCCAGGCGCCCCCGCCGTGACCTGGAGGGAGCGCTGTGACCACCCAGAGGCGCCACACTCTTCATGCGCCGTCCGGTCTTTGAACACGCCGCTGCCCCCGAAACCGCCCCTCCCATCGGGGGGAACTGTTGCTGGGCCCTGTTGCCCCCCCTTCCTGTAAGCGCTGAAACTGAACTGGGCCAATGCCCCTAAAAGACACCGTGGGGGCCCCAATCAATAGAGGATGACCCCTGGCTAGGGGCCTGTTACTGTGTTGATCTTAAAGGTTGCCTGAGTTCTAACAAGTCTTACTCCTCATACAGGGAAGGAGTTACTCAGGCTAAATGCCAGCTAATGTAGGCCCTGATGCCTGGGTGATTTGTTGCTTGATGAAGTACTTTTGCCTGGTGCATTGGTTATTCCTGTGAATTGGAAATGTCGCTTTCAGGGTGAAATGATCCTTTATTTCTAATGTTGATTCTTGATGCCTAGTTCGACTGGAAAGGGTCCTTGAAGTGCTCTTCCTATTTAAAATAAATGTTTATACTCGCTTAATGAAATGCTGGCGTACCGGATAAGATATTAGTTAGCTTACCTGATGAACTGTTGCCCAATCTTTCATGAGATGTCCATTATTACCTAATGAAATGTTATACTTCTGCTGTTGAACTGCTTATCTCTACCGCAAGAAATGTTTTACCCTCATTTAATAACCTGCTGATTCTTGCAGCTAGGAAATGTTATTGCTGAGTAATGCAGCATTTATGCTCCTAATGAAATGAGTTATTGCTACAGTGATTATTGATTGCTCTAAGTGAATTTATCTGATATGACCCTGATCTAGATAAACTGTATTGATCTGAATCAAACGTAACTGGAGTGGTCTAAGTCCTTGCGTGCATTTATTGTCTCAGTGGATGTGTGTGCTGTATAGTCACTTAACACCTGAGCTTTCGGGTGCCTACCTGCTCCTGCCAGGCTACCCCCGGGGAACTGGTGACCCCAGTTCCTACGGGGATGAAGGGTGAGTGCCAGGGAGATTGTCACAGGGTCGCGGAGTCACCTATATTGTTCCCCGTGACTGACTCTCCGTCTCCCCTACAGGACTGGTCCAGGCCCTTTAAGGGAAGCTTGGACTTCCCTAACTTTGGACCCAACCCCCTGACGTCAGAGGTCGTCGGCCTATCCTCATTGGTCGCAACAGAAGAAAAGGCGGACCCGGAAGACACTGGATCATTGGTGAACAGAGGCGACATCGAGCCAAGGAGAAGAAATGGACTTGAGGAGAAAGGGACCGAAGACGCTGACTCAGAGGGAAGACCCAGAGAAGCCGGGACAAGGAGAGCCGACAACGGAACGTCGGAGCGAGAGGGAAACCCGGAAGACCCACCGAGGGAGAAGCCAGGAGGCCACCGTCCCCACGCATCGCCCAGCCACGCGCAGGAAGACGCGTGGCTCAGCCAGGTACGGGGGCGCTTTAAAGAACTCCTACGATTTATCAGAGGAGGGACCGGGTAACGAAGGGAGCGGGAGGGACCGTCGTTCCAGGGCACCAGTTTACTATTGAGCACCTTCCACGCCACACTTCGGGCTAGTGTTCTTTTGAGGTCGCTGATGGTGACGATTGTTTGTTCTGACTCCTCCTCACGAATGTTACCCTCACTCCCTGCCCCTTTCCGTCTGCTAGAATTGAGCAGTGAACTAACTGCCACGTTTCCTTTCTCTTCTTCCAACCGGGCGAGACGGTGAGATCCAAAGAAACCGACCGGGCTGAGAAGAACACCGAAGACAAAGCAGGAAGAAAACAGAATTCCCAGAGAAAGTCTGAACTGCATTTTTGAAGAAAACCTAATAAACCTTGCTGTTCTATACCTCAGTATTGGCTCCTTCTCTCCTTGTACACCCTTAAGGTTACAAGTGGTGAGCCAGATAGGAGCTTTCCGTCTGTCAAGAGAGAGACCTTGCTTACTCAGATGAGGGAAGGACAGGCCAAATTGGAATGGGCTACAGGGCAGTCCACTGAACAAGCTGGCAGTGATAGAGCCGCGTTTACAGCCGCCATACAACAGCAAGCCGATAATCTGACTAAACTATCCGAGGGACAAACCCAGCTCTTAGTGGCCCTTGGGCAAACCCGCGCCGCTGCCCCTCCAGGAGCCGTGGTGCCTCTTCAAAAGTATGTAGCGGGTGATGATCCCATATCGTTCCTTCTGAACTTTGAAAGGGCTGCTAGAGCCAGTGCATGGCCGGGAGAAAGGTTGCCCTTCTATCTCGCTCCTCTTCTATCAGGAGAGGCACAAGCAGCGTATCAGCTGGCCAACAAAGACGGTACAGCGGCCTATGGACATGTAAAACAATTCATTTTAGACAGGCTTGGGGTCGACGATGAGAGCCATAGATTCCGACAAGAAAAGGGACTTCCAAACGACACACCCAAAATCTTGTTTTACAATTTAAAAGATGCAGCTGACAGATGGTTGAAACCGCAGGATTCGACTATGGAAGACGTTATGAGCAAGATATACCTTGAGCAATTTCTTGAAGCTCTACCATATGGGACTCAAAGATGGCTTAGACAGCATGCAGGGCTAACATTGGAACATGCGATAGAAATGGCTACTTCTTATGCCAGAGCCCCAAACCGTCCTAACTTCCGAGAAGCTGAAAGAAACAACACCAACAAAGCCCCAGTGAAAATAGAAAAGAAAATAACCAAGACCCCGACAGAACCTCCTTTCAAACTCCGTCCCCCTAAGCTCGAACCTCCTGTCATGACTAGTCCCCAATGTTATGAGTGTGGGCAATGGGGGCATATTGCGAGGTATTGTCGTAAAAAGAAAGATAAAGAAGAAGAGCCAATGGAAGTAGGATACCTGCCCCGCGCCATCATGTACGCTCAAGAAACCAGTCCCACTTTTTACGTAAGTGTCTTTCTCAATGATCAGAAGACCAAGGCCTTATTAGATTCAGGGTGTCGCCATTCCGTAGTCAGGAAAAGCTTCATTTCCAACCCTTCTCTTTTGTTAGGTCGTACAGTCAGAATAAAATGTGTACATGGGGATATTCAAACCTATCCTTTAGCCAGGGTAACCATCACAACGGAAGAAGGCACACAAGTGCAGTGCGAATTAGGAGTACTCCCTGAATTGCCTGAACCCCTTATCATAGGACAGATGTGTGTTTTTCCACCCTAATGACTGAAGCATTACAAAGGAGTAAGCTACTAGATACAAGCAGGACTGGGTTGTTGGTGTCGGAACCATGCGTAACAGATTCCAACTTTCGAATCGCCCAACTAAACGATGCCTCTTTGACCCAAGCCTGGCAGAATGCCCAGGATAACAAAACCTGGGGGAAGCTCCTCTACCCTGCTTTTGTGGAAAAAAAGGGCTCTTATATAGACTGGGCCATGTAGTAGTAGTAGGGGCATTTGTAAAGCGCTGAGTTACGCACACCGGCGTGTCCCCGCGCTAAACCAAGCAACTCCCCAACTGATTGTGCCCACCGATTTTCGTGATCAAGTCATGTTTTATGCTCATGCCCATCTCCTGGCAGGGCACTCAGGAGCTGAAAAAAACCCTGCCTCGATCGTCCAACACTTCTTTTGGCCTGGAGTGTATGCACAGGTGAAACGGTATTGTCAAGAGTGTCCCATTTGCCAGAAGCGCAATACCTACATACCTCCTGTTGGACTTGGCCCTTCTGGCAGGTTCACCCCTAAACTTTTTGCTTTTAATGGGGACCTGGTGATGGTGATTTTTGGGTTCTGCGCACTTTCACTGTGTCCCAGTGGAAAGTGCGTGCGTACTTTGAGTGCATGTGGTGAGATAGGCCTGCCCTCCCATAGGAATGCATGGGGAATGTATGTGTCCCTGGTAGTTCCTGATGCGTGGGGTGTGCAGGCTCGAGTCTGGTATGTGCGGACTCGTGTGATTGAATGCTGCGCAATGATGCATGCGGCGTGTATGTGTCTAGTATGGAAGTGCCACTTCTAGAAGTATGCCTGTCTGTGCAGTGAATGTGCTGGCGTGTGATTGGCTGGAGCTGGCTGGGGTGCCAGGCTCCATGAGTCATGATGGGTCTGCCCGGTGGTGAGTGTTGAGATTAGCATGAGTGATGTGAGGGAGGGGTGCACCTGGGTCCTGAATAGGGCTGGGCTTTTCCCCACACAATGCTGGCTCCGCCCCCTGTGGTGCGTCTAATGACCCTCGCCTCCCTAGTGAATAGAAAGGGTGGTTGAGCACATCAAGGGTGCTCCAAAACCAGCTGCGACTGGTTTCTCCCCAGGAGGACCGCCACTTGGACTGCCTCCCTGCCTGGAGGCCCAGTGAGCTGGCTCTGGGCCCAGCCTTGCCCCCCTGCCTACCTAAAGAACTTTGCTGGATCTGGACCTTGCCCATAGCGCTGGAGAGCGCTTAATATTGCCCCATAGCGCTTGGGAGCGCTTTTTTTCCCAGCCGGTGATTTTAAAGTCCCCTGGCAGGTGCCCACCCCGCCAGGGACCTTGACGCTATTTCTTGTGGCCCCCAGCGAGTGCCCACCTCACTTTATATTTAAATTAGAGCAGGTGCCCACCCTGCGTTCCTGCCTCTACATGGGAGCTCACTCCGTGGTTTTATCATTGCGGAGAATTCGCCGCCCGGCTCGCACCGAAGTCAGGCAGGCCGGGGGCGGGACGAGGGACAGCCGGAAGCCGACGGGAGCCCACCCCATGCTCCGGCTTTGCAAAGGAAGAGTCCCGCGCTGCTCCCGGAGGAAACCAAAAGCCGTGCACCGGCGAGAGCGGTCCCCGCCGAGAAGCAACACCGGGAGCAAAGAGGAGTGCTGCAGAAAGAGCCTCGAGGAGCGGGAGCTCTCGTGTAGCCCCCGCCAGCCGAGCCCAGTGAGTGTTGTCAGGTGGGGGAGGAGAGCTCCGGACCTAGCCACAGTGCCACCGAGCGGCCCCACCTGGTTAGCGGGCCGCTCCAACGAGACCCCCAGCGAGGCTCCACCTTTGAGGGGGCATTTGTTTAGAGCCGGAGAGGCTGCACCTGGTAAGGGGCCAGTGTGATTCTGAGTCCCCGAGAGGGACTCCACCAATTGCGAGGGCTCCGGGGGCATCCTTATTTCGAGCCTGATAGGCTCCACCGCTGTTTGGCCCTCGCAATTGTTCTCGAGCCCACGAGGGCTCCACGGGGTATATTTTTGCTTAGAGTCCCCAGAGAGGGACTCCCCCATCCCGGCGGCAGTTCTTTGCGTTCTCGAGCCCATGAGAGGCTCAGGCAGCATTTTTGTTATTTAGAGCCCCCGAGAGGCTCAGGGGGGCAATCATTTCGCCAGAGCCTGTGAGGCTCCAACGTTGTCCCCACCAGTGTTGCTACAGCTGCCCAGCACTTAGTGGGCAGCTGCTACGTGTAGGCCCCCCCTGACATTGGGACACAGGGCGTCCTAGCCCCAACAAGGCCAGAGGGCCTAGGGACAGTCACAGGTAGTGACTATTGTCAGTTTTGCGCAATTGTGTTTTCCTGAACCTCTGAATGTGTTTTTATGCGTCATGTGCCTTGTTCTTACACCTCTGAATGTGTTGGTTATACATCATGTGTTTTCCTGTGCTGCACCTCTGAATGTGTTTTTATGCGTCATGTGCCTTGTTCTTACACCTCTGAATGTGTTGGTTATACATCATGTGTTCTCCTGTGCTGCACCTCTGAATGTGTTGATTAAGCGTCATGTGCCTTGTTCTTACACCGCTGAATGTATGTTTATGCATCATGTGTTTTCCTTCCCTACACCTCTGAATGTTTATGCATCATGTGTAATGTTCCTATGCTTATACCCCTAAATGTATGGTGATACTTAGGTTGTTGTTTTTCTCCTAGTACAGGTGTTGCTAGTGAGGTTCTAGTTCCCTGCATGACGTTTTCCTAAGGTGGTTAGGGTTGCGTAGGTGGTACTTAACCTTTACCAGTGATTACCGGTTGTGTGCTCTATTTACTATTTTGTGCTACAGTGGATTATATTCTATGTTCTAAGTGCTAATTCTAACAGTATTTCTAAGTCCAAAAGTGCTGATTCCTGACAGTGGCCCATGTGGCCCTGTCTTGTACATATCCCCTGTAAATTCTGCCCGTGCCTGTTGGCACATTGTAAAGTGTGTGAGTTCTTATCTAATGTGTTTTGGTATAATACAAAGGCTATTTTTATATATAATACCAACAATGGAGGAGTACCCCCTATGCAACAGTACAGAGAAAGTCCTCTGTTGTTTAGAGCTTAGTGCTCGGGTTAGCACAATGTGCCCCAACCTATTTTTATATATAACCTTGTGTGGAGTTTCCTTTGTGGTGGGCCTTGGGGGTTGTTGCTGGGTGCGCGCGCAAACACTTAACTCACATTGCCTCTGAGTTTAGCCTTACTGCTCGTGCTACGTTACCAAGGGGGTGAGCAGGGGTTATCTTGGCGTGTAACTCCCTTGCCCTGACGTGGAAGTGGTAGTCTCTGACTGACTTTGGCGCAAGCCCTGGCCAGCCAGGGATCCCATTTCTAACACCTCCTAAAGTGCCCTTAGTACCCCTCCCGATCATAGGTAAGCCCTTTGACAGGATTGAAGTTGACATAGTGTGACCTCTTCCTAAAACAACAGGGGGCTACCAATATGTCATGGTTGTCGTGGATTATGCTACCCGTTATCCAGAGGCGTTCCCTTTAAGGGCCGCCACAACGACAGCTATTTCCCAAAGACTTGTAGAATTATTCACGAGAATGGGTTTCCCCAAAGAATTGGTCACAGACCAAGGAACACCTTTTGTTTCTCGCCTCATGAAACAGGTATGTGCCCTTTTAAATATCAAACACCTTCGCACCTCGGTTTACCACCCCCAAACCGACGGTTTAGTCGAATGGTATAATGGCCTCCTGAAAACCACCCTAAAAAAACTTCTAACAGGAGACGGGAAACGCTGGGACCAATTGCTTCCGTTAGTGCTGTTTGTTCTAAGAAGCCAAATTCAGAGCAGCCTGGGGGCATCCCCCTTTGAACTCCTTTTTGGGAGAAAACCCTGCACCCTGTTAGAGATCACTGGAGATAGCTGGGAAAGAGCGGGGACCCAGGACGCCCAAGAACTTTTGGAATACTCAGAACAGCTAAAAACCCGTTTGCATAAGCTAAGGACGCTCTCATATGAGACCCTTGAGAAGGCCCAAGTTAAGCAGAAAACCTTTTATGACAAAGGAAAAAAATTGAGAGAACTGGCCATAGGTGATTGGACCCTTGTCCTCTTACCCACGTCCACTCACAAACTCCGCAAGGAGTGGCAAGGACCCTTCCCTGTGGTCCGGAAAATAGGAAAAACCACCTATGTGCTGAAACTGTCACCCTCTAAAACCCAGATATACCACATTGACATCTTGAAAAAATGGTTGGGTTCCCCGCCATGGACATGTCAATCAGTATCTGTCGCCACGTCCGTCCCACATACTGTGGATCAAACGGTCCTAAATCCTGATCTTACTGAAGGTATGAAAAAAGAAGTACAAGACATACTCCTGAAATATCATCACATTTTTTCAGATCAGCCTGGTAGAACGACGTTAGCGGTACGTTCCATCCCAACCCCTGCTGGAGTAACAGTAAAACAAAAGCCCTATCGCGTCCCCGAGGCACGAAGGAAGTTGCTAAAAGCCGAAGTAAATAAAATGTTAGAAGCAGGCATAATAGTCCCCTCCAAAAGCAATTGGTCGTCTCCAGTAGTTTTAGTGCCGAAACCGGACGGAAGTACTAGGTTTTGTATCGATTTCAGGGCTGTTAACAAAGTCTCCAAACAGGATGGGTATCCCCTACCAAGAGTGGACGAACTTATCGAGCGCCTTGGTGAGGCCCAATATATAACAACTATTGACCTCACCAAGGGCTATTGGCAAGTGCCTCTTCTTCCCCAAGATCAGGAGAAGACTGGCTTTTCGACACCTGAAGGGCTATTCCATTTTACTGTTCTTCCTTTTGGCCTGCATGGGGCTCCCGTGACGTTTCAACGTCTCATGGATACCCTCTTAGCCCCTTACACCCAGTTCGCGGCTGCCTACTTGGACGACATAGTTGTTCACAGTCCCACCTGGGGAGCCCTCCTTTACCACCTGGAACAAATACTAGGGGCCTTACAAAAGGCCGGGTTACATATAAATGCGAAAAAATCACGAATGGCATTTACACAAGTTAAATATCTAGGTTACGTTCTGGGAGGAGGTCATCTGTCCCCACAACAGGAAAAGATAAAAGCCATCCAGTCACAGGTTTTTCCCACCACCAGAAGAGATCTTAGGGCTTTCCTGGGTCTGGTCGGCTACTATCGCCGCTTCATTCCACACTTTGCTTCAGTCTCTGCTCCCCTAACTGAAATGCTAAAAAAGAACACTACTTCTTTGCACTTTAAAAACCCCTCTCCTCAGGCTTGCACCGCCTTCCAACGCCTTAAGGAAATCCTATCCTCCGCTCCAGTCTTAATGACCCCCGACTTCGAGAAACCATTCTTCCTACAAACCGATGCATCAGGCGTAGGTCTAGGGGCGGTATTGTCTTAACCGGACATCGAAGGCAGAGAAAAACCCATCTTGTATCTGAGTCGGAAGTTATTTCCTAGAGAAGTCGCATACTCAACGATTGAAAAAAAGTGCCTGGCGGTCAAGTGGAGCATCGACAAGCTCCGTTACTACCTAGAGGGTCGCCATTATACTTTATTTACTGATCATGCACCATGGTTGCAACAGAACAAGGGAAGGAATGCTCGCATCTTGCGCTGGTTTCTTTCACTCCAGCCATATGACTTTGAAGTACACCATAGAAAGGGCACGAACCAAACTAATGCTGACTTCCTGTCCCGTTATCCACTTTCCCCCGAACGGGAAAAGCTAGGGGGGGAGATTTGTCACGGGGTCGCGGAGTCACCTATATTGTTCCCCGTGACTGACTCTCCGTCTCCCCTACAGAACTGGTCCAGGCCCTTTAAGGGAAGCCTGGACTTCCCTGACTTTGAACCCAACCCCCTGACGTCAGAGGTCGTTGGCCTATCCTCATTGGCCGCAACAGAAGAAAAGGCGGACCTGAAAGTCGCGGGGTCGTTGGTGAACCAAGGCGACATCGAGCCAAGGAGAAGAAACCGACTTGAGGAGAAAGGGACCGAAGACGCTGACTCGGAGGGAAGACCCAGAGAAGCCGGGACGAGGAGAGCCGACAACGGAACGTCGGAGCGAGAGGGAAACCCGGAAGACCCGCCGAGGGAGAAGCCAGGAGGCCACCGTCCCCACGCATCGCCCAGCCACGCGCAGGAAGACGCGTGGCTCAGCCAGGTACGGGGACGCTTTAAAGAACTCCTACGATTTAACAGAGGGGGCACCGGGTAACGAAGGGAGCGGGAGGGACCGTCGTTCCAGGGCACCAGTTTACTTGTGAGCACTTTCCACGCCACACTTCGGGCTAGTGTTCTTTTTGAGGTCGCTGATGGTGACAGTTGTTTGTTCTGACTCCTCCTCACGAATGTTACCCTCACTCCCTGCCCCATTTCCGTCTGCTAGATTTGAGCAGTGAACTAACTGCCACGTTTCCTTTTTCTTCTTCCAACCGGGCGAGACGGTGAGATCCAAAGAAACCGACCGGGCTGAGAAGAACACCGAAGGCAAAGCAGGAAGAAAACAGAATTCCCTGAGAAAGTCTGAACTGCATTTTTGAAGAAAACCTAATAAACCTTGCTGTTCTATACCTCAGTATTGGCTCCTTCTCTCCTTGTACACCCTTAAGGTTACAGAGATGAATGTTGAGTGCCATGTAGGTGAGATGTAAGAGTCAGGAGGGTCAACGGTGAGTGCCAGGGAGGGGAAGGATATGTGCCAGGGAGGGGAAGTATGAGTACTAGGAGGGTCGAGGGTGAGAGTCAGGGAGGTGACAGTTGAGTGTCACGGAGAGTCAATGCTGAGTGCCAGAGAGGGAGAAGGGTGAGTGCCAGGTGCGCGGAGTGACTGCTAGGCCTGAGGTGTGAAGGGTGAGTACCAGGGAGGTGAGGGGTGAGTGACAGACGGCAAACAGTAGTGAACTGGGATCTAGAAGGAGGTGCGGAGATCATCACCCGGTGTGTGCCAGGCTGGGACGCACCAGTGCCAGGCTAGACTTGGGTGGATGCAAGAACCTCTGAAAGGCGGGTGCCAGGTCACTCATAACCTTAGTACAGGAGTGGGGTGCGCAGGGGAGAGTAACATCTTCAAACAAGAAACTATTAAAAATCCTTTAAACTCCACTTTATAATCTTGCAACCTTATGTGAAAAATAATTAGCAAATGAATGGGCTTTCGTAGCGGACTTGCAGCTTGTTACAGCAACTTATTGAGATAAAGTTTGCATTGCAAATAAGCCAAAGCTAACACAATTTGAATTAGTAACTGTAAGATTCGCAATGAACTAGAGACAAGTTAAACAAGCATTTGCAATGCAATAGGTCTCGCATTTGCAAATGTTTGAGCTATTGGCATTGTAAATGACAAACCTTTTATTTATGTGTTGGTTTTGAAATCATAAATAAATGGCACTGTCATTTGCAATGCCAATAGCTTAACCTATCGCATGCTAATGATGAGCTCAGATCGTCATGAGGCACGGTTGAGCTGCACTCATGATGAGTTGAGCTCGTCACGGCCATTGGAACGTTCGCACGCGGGGTTGATTATCACGCTGTGCTGAACGTTCGAAAAACGGGTGCGGCCGTGACGAGCTCAGCTCGTCATGAGTGCAGCTCTGCTGTGCCTAATGACGAGCTGAGCTCCGCACCAGCACAGCGGCGCCGCGCGCAGCCCACCTCCCCCCGCACAGGAGGTGAAAAACCCACGCAGGGAAGGGGTTAAACTCGTATTTACGCGAGTTTGAGCAATTGACATTGCAAATAACAATGCCTTTTATTTTTGTTTTTGTTTTAAAAACAAATAAAAGGCATTGTGATTTACAGTGCCAATAGCTTAAACACGTGTAACTACGAGACCTATTGCAATGCAAATGCTTGTTTTATGCAGGGCAGCACAGCAACTACGTTTGCAATGAAGAAAACACAGCGCAGAGCCATATCCACTAAGATCGGCCTGCTGCTGCAATCCTCGTCTCAGTTGGCCTTCTAAGGCTGCCTTGCACAACACAAAGCCTCACATCATGATGGAGAGAGAGTCCGCACTGGCTAGTATTTGATTTGTTCTGGAAGCATGCCCTTCTAGTACAACCTCCTACGCCTAGACACACTCAGAAGGATCCCACACCCTGGATGTGTGGTGTGCACCAGCACACATGCAAAGCATGGGATTTATTGAGAAATTAAGATATTTCTCCTTGTTAACGGTTGCTGCAAGGAAGTGTTAGTTTTTTTATATACATTCCAGGCTGGCTATTGTTAGATTTGGGGGTCTCTGGTTGGCACAGGTAGGTTCTTGTGACAAACAGGGACCCTCTCCTCTAGTCAGGGAAAGGGGGATTACACACTTAAATAATCCCTGCATACCCTCTAGATAGCGTGGCGAGAGCAGTCAAGGCTTATTTCAGAGGCATTGTAAGTTAAACAGTTGTGACCATATACAGTAACCCAGTGAAAACACTACAAATGGACACCACACAGGTTTTATATAAAAAATAAGTAGACTTTATATAGAGTTACCACAAGACCATAAACAACAAAAATACACACTATGATTACTTTATGATGGTAGATTTAACTTAGTTCAGTTCAGTTCTTAGATGCGACACTCTGCGTCAATGTACCTTAAGTTGCGTTGCGCTTCCTCGACAAGCAATGTTGCAGCGATCGGAAATGCGGCAAAAGTCAGGTGTAAAGAAATAAAGACGTGAAGATATTCCAGATGCGGCACGCTTCTTGGGGATGCGAGAAACTCTCGGTTCGATGCGTGGACTGCAGCGGCGACTCCCTTACGATGCGACGGCAACAGCTCCAGCGACTACGCTCTTTTCCACGATGCGTGAAGCTTCTGCTCGATGCGACAACTACAGCGGCGACATTCAAGATGTGACGGCAGCAGCTCCGACAGCGGCGCGCTTCTCGGGGATGCGAGGTGCTCTTGGTCAATGCGGTGCAATGCGACAGTTCCAGCGGTGACACCTTCCTTCTTCGGAGTTGCGACGCAGGCACTGCGACGGCGACACGCTCTGACCTCGTTGCGAGATTCTTCTCCTGGTGCAGTGCGACAACCACAGCCGCGACACCCTCCTTCTTCGGAGTTGCGACGGCAGCAGCAGCGACGGCGACACGTTTCCTCTTGAAATTAAATGAAATGAAAGCAGTCTTATAATGCGCGTACTTAGCCCGTGGGCATCAAGGCGCCTAACAGAAACAATTCCCAAGATATATGTGCCAGGAGCCAGCTTATGGATATGCCTCTGAGAAAAGCCATGTTTTTAATACCCTCCTAAAGGGACCGATGGAAGATTGAGTTTTTAATTCCAGCGGAAGGGTGTTCCACAACCTAGGGGCAACAACCGAAAAGGCCCTTCCACCCCACCTGACTTTTCGAACCCGAGGAACAATCAGGAGGTTCTTACTGGCGGAGCGTAGGTTTCTACAGGGAGTGTAGGAAGCTAAGAGAGATCGAATATCTTCAGAGCCTTCTCCAAATAGAGCCCCATGGACCAGGCATAGGATCTTAAAGGAGATCCTGGCCTGAATCGGAAGCCAGTGCAGACTCTTCCTGGCTAGAGTAGCAGATGAACGGCTGGGGACATCAAGAATAAATCTAGCTGCCGCGTTTTGAACAGACTGCAGACGTTGTATCAGGCCTAGGTTAATACCCGAGTAGAGTGCATTACAGTAGTCTAGCCGGGAGGTAACCAAGGCCACTGCAGTCTATTTACGGGCTTTCGGGGAAAGGTAATGTGTGATTTTCTTCAAAGTCCCAATGACACCCCAGCAGGTCGAGATCGTTCGGTTTACCTGCTGGTCCATGGTAAGAGATGAATCAATCATTACACCCAGATTCCGGGCAGATTTGGTGGACCGTGGGCACTCTCCAAGGGATGGGGACCACCAGTCATTAGACCAGGCATCCTGGTCTCCCCCGAAGATCAAAACCTCAGTTTTCTCCCCGTTCAACTTCAGTGAGTTACAGATCATCCACCGTGCAACTGCCTCCATGCAGTTCCTGAAGCTAAGAACGGAGGTACTCACCGAGTGAGAGAGAGAGACAAGTATTTGGGTGTCCTCGGCCGCTCATTTGCTCAAACTCTCTTTGCCACTAAGGAGGAAACTTTAGCGCTGAACACGGAGGGCGTTTTACAACTTCGAACCTGCACAGGAAAGGTCGTGCCGCTGGTGGGAGCTTCTCCGCAATCGGCGGACAGCCTGCACGCTCCCAGCGTGCACTAGACCTCGAGGCTACCTGTTGGCTTCACCGGGGGACTGCGAGGACCAGCAGCCTCTACATCTAACAGCTGGTGCCTCTTCCCCCGGCGGCCACGCACCCCATCTGCCCTATTTACTCTTCGCGACACCCGCTTCGCGGGTGCCGCTCATTTGCTCAAACTCTCTTTGCCACTAAGGAGGAAACTTTAGCGCTGAACACGGAGGGCGTTTTACAACTTCGAACCTGCACAGGAAAGGTCGTGCCGCTGGTGGGAGCTTCTCCGCAATCGGCGGACAGCCTGCACGCTCCCAGCGTGCACTAGACCTCGAGGCTACCTGTTGGCTTCACCGGGGGACTGCGAGGACCAGCAGCCTCTACATCTAACAGCTGGTGCCTCTTCCCCCGGCGGCCACGCCCCCTATCTCGCTCACCATAAACTGTACGGACCTAAACGCAACGCGGGACGCGCGCGGGGAGAAGTGCGGGCGAAGCCCGGGCCAAGGGCGGGCCCGTTTAAGCCCGTTCAAGACCGGGCAGGACTGGACTGGGCCATCCTATTTCAGTTTTGTTTTTACATTCTGTCACTGATTATACCTTTATCCAGGTCCCGATAATCTTGTTATTAGTTTTATTAGACTCACTGTCCTTTTGCACCTGATACGATTTCTATTGTACCATGCCTCCGAGAACTACCAGAAACACCGTTAAGAAGCAGGCTCAAACTGCTGCCGAGGTTATTGGCCCTATAGACCAGTTCATAACTAAAGCAAACGACGCCATCGAGCAGGGTATCATTCTACTGGAACGGAGGGTCTCTCAGGACCTAATGATTGCCAGACGCTCTTCAATGGGCTTACTGGCCACTGCAAAACCCCCCCAGCGACCTGTTGAATTACCCCTTCCTGTGACAGCATATGCAGAGATGCACACTGTCCCTCGTACAGTGGACCTATCAGCGTCCCTAGATCTTTCCGAATCCAATCTTTCTCTTGAAAAATCTCCAGCTATTTTTGTTACCCAAACAGATGATACCCCCTCCTTCTCTATAGATAGGGGTGTACGAGAAGGAGCAATCCCCAAAAAATCAAAGAAGAAGGCAACTACTAAGTCCCACCATACCATCACTCCTCCCCCTGCAACTATCCCTGCTACTCCTTCCGTTCTTCATCCTTCCCTACAAACCCTTAACCCCACAACCCCCTACCAACTTCCTCCCCTATCAAGTGTACAAACATTGGACCCTATCTTGGTTAACCTGAATATTTGTTGTACCAGCTCCAGTAGCTATGACAGTGAAGGAGACATGGAAAACGGTAACCTTACAACTAACACATGCAGAAATGACAGCCTACTGCTTAGCAGAATTGGAGATTTATTTAAATCTTATTTAGAACCAATAGAAAAGGCTCTGCATACGGTTCAGTCCCAACTAACTCAACTGGCTTTAGGCCTAAATCCAAGTAAGGGAAATAAGAAGGATTCCAACTTGGCGCAAGGTAGTCTTAGAACTCATACCACAAACACACCAAAGCCTGCAACTTCTGCGCAGAATCCCAATATCAACAAACAAAAAGCCCCAGAGAAGCCTAATCAAAAACAACCATCAGCACCTACAACCAAGCCGCAACCACTCCCCAAATCCTCTAATCCTTTACCGCCTCACCCCGTAACCAACCCTAAGCCAACACCACCTACCCAACTAAACCCTCTTTCTTCCATTCCCATCCCCGTTGTTCCTACCCCTGCTCCCAACCATCCTAATAACTCTACTGGATTTAACACCATTCCGAAAACCCGAAAGAGAAGTAGGCCCCCTATCCACCTCCCACCCGAGGCATCCCCTTATGTAGTTATATTGACAGGTGTCCCGGAACTCTCCCCTAACCAGGACGAACCGGTCTGGTCACTAAAAAATAAAGTAATATACTGGTTGTCCAACAACAGACCTCTTCCAACCTTCATGGACAACAGAGTCACTACTGTGCGCAGAGTGCCCTGGTTAGGAAACGAACCGAAAAACATCTTGGGCGACTGCGTCATAGTAAACTTTGCAGATCCTAATACAGTTGAGCATATCTGCTCCTGGGGTGATCATACATCTACTGAAGGGATAGCTACTCATAATTTGTTGTATTTCTATCCCCCGACCACACGACGTAACGCTGGTCCTCCATGGTCCTGGACGAGGGTAGGGAACTGGGGTGGAAACAGAGACCGAGACCGAGACCAGTGGTCAGGCTATGGTTTTAGCAATCTACCACCCGGCCACTTTAACAACTGGAGAGGACCACCATTATCCAATAGATATGACTGCTTGGATTTGGTTGACTGACCACCAACTCCATCTACCCTAGTCAACGGCCCTAACAATGCTCCGCTCAACCCCAAATCTATCTACAAGAGCACTCGGGCGGTTGGTTTCATTCTGCCATCCCCGTCTGATATCTATCCTGAGTCCTGTATCCCCCAGCAAACTTTGACCTCACAGTCGTCATGTTCTATCTATCAGGAATCGTGTTTTATCCACTCAACTACCTTAGTTGATTCACTTTTGAGTCAACAACTCACTACTCCTCAACCTTGTGATCCAAAACGTACCTCCTTCCCCCCCGTCCCAACTACCCAGTCCCTTCTCCGATCTCCATATTCCACTGTTGAACCTCAGATTTCAAACCCTATTTCGACATCAACCCAGGATCTTCCAGTCCTATATTGGAATGTAGCTGGCCTTAGAACCAAAATTCATCTGCAGTCTTGGCTAGATGTGATCAATAATTATAAAATAATTTGCCTTCAGGAAACCTGGGCAACTGTCCCTATTCACATCCAGGGCTTCAAAACATTTCATCTTCCGGCCTCACCGTCTGCTCATGGAAGACCCAAGGGTGGCTTAGCTATCTACATTTCCAATTTAATTCCATTCACGACCACGGAAGTCCCGTTAGTATCTCCAATCCTCCAAATCCTCAAATTAGTCCCAGACAACAGTTCCTGTTATTATTTCATTAATATGTATAATAATGCCACATCTGGTGACTGTGTAAAATCCCTGTCGGAAACTACTTCATATTTGCAAGACCAGAAAACAAGGAACCAGAAGCTACAATGTCATGTTGTGTGGGGTGGAGATTTTAATGTTTATTTGTGCAATACCTATAAAAAAGGTACATGTGGGCTCCAAGACGAGCATGACGTCCCCCTGGCCCACTTTGCCCACAGTAGTATCGGAGACGCCTTAAACAATTGTGTTTTTGCTTTAGAACTTGAATATGCGAATGAACTAGTGAGTCCTGCTGTTGAGTTTAAGCCGACTTTTCACGGTAGAGGGTTTTCTACTATTATTGATTTTATCTTATGTTCTCAATCCTTAAATAATCGATTAAAACATTTTATAACTGGTACTGATCCCGTAAGTGACCACTACTCCAACAGCATTACTATAGTATTAAATACTCCATTCCCAGTCTGTTCGAAAACAAGCCTTTTAACACAGCAATCTCTGGAGAGGAGTAAAATCAATGGCTATACTGTTAAATGGTCAAAGATCAATCCCTCAGAGGTCACTAGCAAGATTATCCATAAAACCCTTCCCTTAATCAATCATTGCTTGGAGAAGTCTTCACCTCCCCAGCTGATCCTCTCAAGCTTTGTCAAAATCCTAGAAGCTATACGACAAGAGCTTACACGCCAACATAAGGCTCTCGATAGGGACTCCAGAGGGTGGTTTGACTCTCACTGCCGTAAAGCCCTGCGTGCACTAAAAAGTGCTCTACACAAACAAGTCAGGGACATGCCCCTAATTGCCTCCCTAAGAAAAAACTATAAGATGGCACAAAAATCCCGTAAACGGGAATTAAAAAACAACCTTTGGGCCCAACTACATCAGAGCACATTAAGTAAGGACTGTACCCTGTTTTGGAGAACAGTTAAGGCCCCCTTTTTAGCTGATGCAACTGCTGTACGGCATCTTGATGTGGCAGTACCCGCTGATAAATGGGTAGCGCACTACTCACAGATCTTTGGGGACCCCACCTTAACAACCGAGGCCTCAAGATCAGAGGGGGCAGCTCCCAGAAGCAACAATATCTACCCTATCGACCTCCACTTTGATCTAGAGGAGGTGACTGCTGCGCTGACCTCCTCAAAGATCGGTAAAGCGCCCGGCCCTGACGGGGTCCCATTAGACATCTTTGTGAGTAACATAGACCTTTGGTCCCCAATTGTTACGCAGGTCATGTCCGCAGTGACTCAGATTGGCCTTTTAGAATCCTGGTCCACTTCTGTGCTCCTACCCATATTTAAAAAAGGAGAACGTGACAACCCAGCCTGCTACAGGCCCATTTCCCTCTTGGATTCCCTGGGCAAGGTCGCCGGTAGACTAATTTTGGAGCGTCTCCGGGACTGGGCCTCGGAGAATAAGATCCTAACCGACTTACAGTTTGGATTCCAGGAGGGACTGGGCACCGTTGAACAGGCCTTAAATCTGACCCTGCTGATGGGAAAATATGCCTGGGCCAAAGGCGGCAATCTCTACCTAGTCTATGTGGACTTGAGTTCCGCATTCGACTGCGTAATTCATTCCAAGCTCTGGGAGATTTTGAGTAATCTGGGCATAGATCCTGCACTTCTGAATTTTCTCCGAGAGCTATACTCGGACGCAAAAGCTTGCGTGAGATATGGCATCAAAGGGGAGCTTTCGGAATCATTTGACATTGCTAAGGGCGTTAGGCAGGGGTGCGTCCTTGCTCCATTCCTATTCAACATCTACACAAATGGGCTGGAGCAAGCGATGCTAGTTGACAGCAAAGATCTCCCCCGCATAAACACCCGCCCAATCCCTGCATTATTATACGCAGACGATTCTGTCATTTTAGCAAGGACACCCAATCAACTCCAGATCCAACTAAACAAATACTGCCAATTCATGCTCTCTCTTGGACTTAAAGTAAATAAGTCCAAGACTTTTGTTATGAACATTGGTAAGAAAGCCCAAAATTGTAAATCTCTTTTGATTGGGAAGACAAGGCTAGAAACTGCTAACACCTATCCATATCTAGGGATTCTTATTGATAAAGATTTGTCCTGGAAACCAGCCACTTCAAGCAAGAAATTGCAGTTTCAACGCACAACATCGGCACTGACTTCATTTTCAAGGAAACTAGGCAAGCCCGCTCCTGCCGTAATCCTGAAGATTTACCAAGCCAAATGTATGAGCGTGGCTACTTATGGAGCTGGTGTATGGGGCTATATACCCGCTAGCGAGCTCCAAACTACTGAAAATGATTTTCTGAAGTACATACTAGCCCTCCCCCGAAGTGCTTCTACTTATGGCATCCATACAGAGCTCGGCTGGGAGTATTTATCTGACATCATTAAATACCAGCCGATCCTTCTTTGGCATCGCATATGGACCCAGGAGCAATGCCATCTCACTAGGTCACTAATATCTGATTGTCTTACACTGACCTATTGGAAAAAGATTCCCTGGTTGTTATATGTTTTTAAATTCTTGAACGATCTGAATTGCCCTGCATTCTTCACAGACCCTGCATCACTACTGGCCATACCAAGAAAAACTTTGAAAAAACTATGTGTCGCCCATTTATGCGATTTACGCTCGTGCTCAGAACTTGGTAAAAAGTCAAATGTTCATTTAACGATGATTCAATCCTCCTTTGGTATTCAACCTTATTTGTCTTTTTTTCTGTCTAACTACGAGAGATATGTTTTAACCAGATTTCGGTTTGATTTGTTTTATCGTCTTGTCTCACTGCCTGTGCCCTCTGACTGGTCACGTGAATTACCTAGCTGTCCGTGTGATGGACATTCTCGCCAGTCTACTCTGCATGTAACTCTTTTCTGCAGCCTTTATGAGACCCCGCGTAAGCGCTGGCTGGTTACACTTCTTCGACAGTTAGGTTTGAGTAGATGTAGACCGGCGCTTTTGGCACTTCAGCACTTAGATACTCCGTTCATTGCCAAATCAGTAGCCTGCTACCTCAAAGCCTGTTTGAAAATTCATTCCCAAATATTGGCTACCGCACCTTAAGACTCCATATCTGTTTAATCGATTACTAGGCTATTATATTTCTGTACAGAGTGTCAGTGCTTAGTTGAATCTGAATGATCTTTTAACGTCCTGATTTATAGTGTTATGCTTCCCTTAGTATTTATTGTGTAAATGAAAATTTTAAAAAACTGTTGCAAATATTTGGTTTTAAATGTACTTTTTATGATTGTAAATTCAATCGAAATAAAGTTACTTTTGACTTTGACACCACCTCCATCCCAAAAGATCGTACCAACCTGGCGAGTGGGGTCACATATATGTTGAAAAGGGTAGGGCTTAAAGCCGACCCTTGAGGTACCCCACAACACACAGGTTTGGGAGGGGACACAAACTCTCCTAGCTTGACCCTCTGCTCTCGCTGATTGAGAAAGGAAGACAGCAGACTGAGTGCAGAGCCCTCTACCCCTATCTCCCTAAGACGCGATGTTAGAATTGAGGGAGATAGGGTATCGAAAGCTGCTGTCAGATCTAGCAGGACCAATAGAGTCGTCTGCCCTTGATCAACCTTTGTGCGAATATTGTTTACGACCACAGTAAGGGCCGACTCAGTACTGTGGTGTTTCCGGAACCCATGTTGCGATGGATCCAGGAGGATGGCAGAATCAAGGAAGGCAGTTAGATGTAAGTTGAGATGAGTTTCCAACATTTTTGCTGGAGCCGGCAGCAGTGATATTGGATGGAAATTCTTTAAAATCTCCGGATCCAATGATGGCTTTTTCAGCAGAGGCTTCACCACTGCCCTTTTCCAGGATACTGGAAAAATGCCCTCCTTTATGTCAAGGTTCATCACTTCAAGATGGAGAGGTAAAAGAACATCCCTACAATCCTTCAGAATCCTAAGGGGGCAGGGGTCCCGTGGAGAGCCAGATTTGGTTCTGTTAAGGAGCAAGTCCAATTGCTGGAGAGTAAGGAGAGGGAAGTTGGACAGAGTACTAGGAGAGTTCATTGTCCGACAGTCCGAAGGAGATGAATTCGGTAGGGGAAAGGGATCCAGTCGGTCCCTTTGGGATTCCAAAGCGGCGTAGATATCCGCTATTTTAGTGTGAAAAAACAGCGAGATCTTGTCGCACAGTTCTTGAGACCCAGTAACAGGGTCGGGAGTATGTAGAGTACACAGGGAGTCCACGATGTTAAACAATTCTCTTGATGAAGTGAGGGAGGTTGTAAGGCTGGAAAAATAGGCCTGCTTTTCCTCTTCATCGCGGCACGCTTCTCTCCGATGCGGTGCAGTGCGACGGTTCCAGCGGCAACACCCTCCTTTCTCCGGAGTTGCGACGGCAAGCACAACGACGGCGACACGCTTCTTCTCGTTGAATCGCGCTCCCAGCTCCTTGCGACACGCAGTTCCTCAGAAGGCCCAAAACAGCAGCAGGCATTTCCACAACAACTCTGGGGAGCTGGGGGGTGAAGTCTGTTCTCTCTGAGACTTCAGCAGGAGGCAAGCTCTGTTCCAAGCCCTTGGAGATCCTTCACAAGTTGAAAGCAAAGTTCCAAAGTTCCTTTCTCCTTCCTTTGGCAGTAAGGCAACCACTGCAGGCCAATACCCCAAGCAGCACTTCAGCTTGGGAATAGTCTCTCCTCCGTTTCTTCAGGTTCCTCTCTTCAGTAAAGGTTTCTTCTTGTAGTCCAAAAGTGATCTAATTTCATGGGATCAGAGTCCCAATATTTATACCCAGAAATCCTTTGTTCTCTGAGGGGAGAGGGGCCTTTGCCAGTTCTGAGGCACATTGTTTACCAGACTTCTCCTTTCCTTTCACAGTGCAGGGCATACACATCAGACGCACCATGTGAGGTGGAGCCAGCATTGTGCAAGGCAAGTATAGTCCTGGAGCACTTTGTTGACAGGACTCCTTCTCTTCGTGCAGTGTGCAGGGCAGAGACATCAGCCTCTCCCCAGGGAGTGGAGCCAGCATTGTGGAAGGCAGGCACAACCCTATTCAGAGTTCAGGTGCAACTCCTCCCTCCCATCTAGATGCAGATCTCTCTATTCACCACTGGGTGACTCAGCCTGTCTCCTGGGATTCCCCAGCCCTGTCCCTCACAGAATCCAGACATAGGAATACACATCATAGCAGAGGCAGGTTTGAATGGTTAGACAAGCAAGTACCTACTTTCTAAAAGTGGAATTTGCAAACAGAATATTAAAATAAACTTCACTAAAATATGTCGTTTAGGCATACTAAACTCGAATTTCTACCATGTTCTCTGAGCCTGTTAGGATTATAAAGGGTAACAATTCTAAAAGCCCATTTTGGCCTATGGAGAACAGGTAGCCTTGCAATAGTGAAAAACGAAAATGTCTGTAATTTACTATTAGGACATGCCACACACATCAGGGCTTGTCCTACCTTATACTTACAATGCACCCTGCCCTTGGGCCTACCATAGGGGTGACTAATATGAAGAAAAGGGAAGGTTTAGGGACTGGCAAGTGGGTGCCCTTGCCCAGCCAGCATGACAGTACCAGACTGCATGCAGGATCTGCAATGGCAGACCCTAGACACATTTTACAAGGCTGCTTCTGTAGGTTTTATTTATTATTTATTTTATTTATTTATGCAATTTTATATAGCGCGAACTTTACCCGAAGGTGTCAGAGCGCTTTACATAGGACCCAGTTACAACCATAAGGCATGAAGGTTACAATCGGAAGAACAAATTTGCAAAATTTTTGACTTACATAAGAACCAGTTGAAAACATACGGACTTAGGATTACATGCGTTTTAAAAAGGTACAAACAGAAAAAATTTCAAATGTACAAGAGATAGAGTCACACAAGGAGGAGATACAAATGGATAAACTCTAGGCATATACTAATGATACCTCTATCTACTTAGGGAGGGGATACACATGGATATACTCTAAGAGTCACAAAGGAATGGTAGAGAGCAAAGCGGACTCCTGCATAGACTAGTGATTAGAGTTATCTCTATATACATAGGGAAGGGATACACATGGATATACTCTAAAAGTCACATAGGAGACTAGTCATTAGAGTTATCTCTATATACATAGGAAGGGATAAGACCGGATATACTCTAATGGTCACATAGGAATGGTAGAGAATACAAAGGTCTACTGCATATACTAGTGATTAGAGTTATCTCTATATACATAGGGAGGGGATATGACTGGAAAAACTCTAAGGGTCACATAGGAATGGTATACGGTGCAAGGTCTAAGGCAAATACCATTGATTAGAGTAATTACAATATACAGTCACAGCACAAAGGGAGGGTGGGAGGGGTGGAAGGGTATGGAGAGAGGGGGAAGCGGAAAAGGGAGGGAACATTTGAGGATCTTCCACAGGGAAAAGGGTCAAAGGACGGGGGAATGGGAGGAGGGCTAGAGTCCAGAGAAACTGCCCGAAAACAGCAACAAAGTGTCGGTCAGGACAAAGCAAAAGTCAAGACGTCCAGGAGTGAAGGTGGGCGATGAACCTGGAGGCCAGCCGCAGGCGCGTCACCATCTTGGAGAGCTTGCAGTCAGCCGTCACGGTGGGGGTGAGAGTGCGCCAGGTGGTGAAGGCCATGTTGACGCTGTTGGCACAACCAGTGCTGCAAGCCCACCAGCAGCATTTGGATTACACGCCCTGGCACACTCACTGCACTAGACTAGGGTCTGACAAGTAAACCAAAATAGGTAATAGGGAGAAAGCAGGATAGTGGCAGCTCCTGCAATCCGTTTGGTGCTCCGGCCAGCTCGCAGCTATTTTTAAACCTGTTTTAACATTGTTCTATTTTAACTATTCACTGTCTGGAGACTATTGCTGTGTTCTGTGTTCTCTGTCCTCACCTTGCATGCCCCGTTCTGTCGCGGCTTTCTGGTGCCGTTTGCGCAGAGGGTAGTGCATTTTCCCCACACTTCCGGTTCCCGGTCCTGGGCTGGAGTTGGCGCTCTAGCTGGGGGAGGGTACTGTCTACTTAAGGCGCATGCCTACTAGGACACACAGCGGACGCGCGCAGCGGGCGCGTCGCTGGCTCGCCCAAGGCGCGCCTAAGGCAAGCCCGTCTGCGCCTGTCCGCGCCCAGGATGCGACCAGCGCCTGCCACAATGCCCGTTTTTCTAAAAAGCTGCTGGGGGCTCGCAAGTGCTATAGTGGGGATGATTTACTGGGCTTAAATAAGCTACAGAATAAGTGCGACTGCCATTGGGATGTCCTCGATAATCTGGCCAGGAAGTGTGGCAAGTGTAAATTTAGTTTCAACGTTGCCTTAGATGCTTCGGTTCCCCGTATTACCCCCATTTTAACAGCTGGGTAGGGGGTCCGCATTCGGGCGGCGCTTATTAACTCCCGCTCACTTGTTAAGCATGCCCCAGATCTTTTTGAACTTCTTTCCGAGGACCAGTACGATCTCCTGCTTGTGACAGAGACCTGGTTTAATGAATCTTCCGCCCCTATGGTAGAGTTGGCCATCCCCAGAGGGTTTAAAATGACGAGGGTGGATAGGAAAGTAGATAGGGGTGGAGGCTTAGCAGTGGTGATTAGAGACTCTTGGACTTTGGTCCATGAAGTCTCTTCAGGAATTGAGGGGGGTGAAATACTGGATTTTTCTATCTCTATGACCCCGCACTTCACTCTAGGCGGTACGCTTGTATATAGACCTCCTGGTCCTCTGGAGCTTTTCGGAAAGCTCTCGATGAGATTATTGTTCCTAGGGCCGTACGCTTCTCTAGCTTCCTACTATTGGGGGATTTCAACATACATTTTGACTGCCCATTAGGGGCGGATACGATAGAATTGAAGGATTCTCTGAAAATGGCACAACTCATCCAATGGACTAATTCCCCCACGCATATTGGGGGGCATATCCTGGACCTGGTGTGTTCCAACTTTCCTTTATCTATCATTCATCCTCTCCAAGTACCCTGGTCAGATCATTTCCTGATTCAGTTCTCTTGGTCCATTGTCAAACCTTTGTTCTCTAATAAGCCTTCTCAAAGCAGACCCTCCCAGAGGATAGATGCTTCCGTTTTTGGCAGGGTCCTGTCTAACTCTCGGCCCACTGCCAATGGTACTCTGGACGGAGCCTTGGAGAGTTTTTCCAACTGGATTTCCCAGGCGGTGGAGTCTGTTACCCCTCCCCTCCCTAGTTGGCGCGCTAGAAATGCGCCGTACAAACCTTGGTATTCCAACAATCTTAGACACTCATGTAAAAACCTTGAACGTTGCTGGAGGCTAAATTACTGCCCATTGGCGAAAGTAGCATTAAGAAAGGCTCAGAGGGGGTACTAAGCAGCTATCAAGGAGGCAAAAAGCCATTTCTTTGCGGAGCGCATTGCTGGCTCTAGAAATAATTCAAAGGAAATATTTGCCATTGTACAGAGTTTCCTCAATCCCAGTGCGGAGCGGACGGACCTGCCTGTCTCGGCAGAGTGGTGTGAGAAACTGTCAGGCTTTTTTATTGATAAAATCCAGGCAATACAGGATTCCTTAGGATGTGATTGCACAGGGCAGGCCGAATTCCATATCTCGAGCCTGCCAGTTCCCTCTCTGCTAGCTCCCCCACTGATGGATTTCCTGCCGATTACCTTGAAGGATTCCTTATCCATCCTTTTATCCCTTAAATCTGGGTCTCCTACTGATCCGTGTCCTGCTAGGTTGCTTGCAGGGGTTGCATAGGTAGTTATTCCGGAGGTGAATGCCATTATAAATGTATCACTTCAGATTGGCATTGTCCCTCGGGTATGGAAGGAGGCTAAACTTATATCTCTCCTGAAGAAGCCTTCCTTAGACCCAGACACACTTACCAGCTATTGCCCCTATTTCTCTTCTTCCGGCGATGGCCAAGATATCCGAGAAAGCAGTCTTTAGGCAGTTATCCACTTTTGTCGAGTCGTCTGGTGCGCCTCAGCCGGCTCAATCCGGATTTAGGGCATCATATAGCACCGAGACCGCTCTTGTGGAAATATCAGATGCTATAAGGGAGTGTTTGGACGGGGGCGGCAGAGCGGTCCTGATTCTATTGGACCTCTCTGCCGCATTCGACACGGTCCCTCATCAACAACTTCTTTCTAAGCTCTCTCACATTGGTGTGTCTGGGCAGGTCTGGAAGTGGCTTGAATCCTTCCTAGAAGATCGTACACAGCAGGTCTGGATGCCACCTTTTTCCTCTACCCCCCGGAAAGTGGCTACTGGTGTCCCGCAGGGCTCGACTTTGAGCCCCCTGCTCTTTAACATTTATATCACACATCTGATCTTTCTTGCAGAGGAACTGGGTACAAAAGTCATAACTTATGCGGATGACACCCATCTCCTCTTCACTTGGAAGGAAAGTGAGGTGTCTCCCACAGCAGCCCAGTGTTGCCTTGCGGCTGTCTTCGGATGGCTGGCTCAGGCACAGCTGAAGTGTAATGAGGGCAAGTCTGAGGTTCTCCTTTATGGTTCTTTCCCTCCGTCCTTTAGGGAGACTCTGCGGCCTTCAGAGTACCCCCAGCCTAAGTGATCTGGCAACCCTGCAAAAAATTTGGGGATCTGGTTTGGGGAGGATCTCAGATTTATCACTCAAATAAAGCGACTGGCGGGGGTGTGCTTCGGTATCCTAAAATCTCTTAGGAAGTTCTTCCCTCTGCTACCTAGGTCAGCTAGGGAAATGGTGACTCAGGCACTCACCCTGTCCCGCATTGACTATGCTAATGGTCTGTGTATTGGACTCCCAGGGTATCAGTCAAAGAAAACTACAAGTAATACAGAATGCGGCTGCCAGGGTTCTGCTGCAGATCCCGGGGCGCGCAAGCATGAACCAGCATCTATGGGACTTGCATCGGCTGCCTGCGGTCCATCGAGTCCAGTTCAAGGCCCTCACTCTGGCTCATAGAGCCTTGCATGGTCTAGGCCCGGTCTACCTCCAGAGGCGGTTTTCCTTTTATGCTCCTCGCAGAAATCTCCGCTCTGTTACTCAGCGCCTGATTGCCGTTGCCCGCTTTCGTAGGGTTCGGCTAGGGGGTAGTTCCCTTTCAGTTAAGGCTGCGGAGGCCTTGAATTCTCTTCCTCTGGAGCTGCGTAATATTCAGGACACCATGCTATTTAGGAAACAGTGGAAGACCTTCCTCTTCAATCAATTCACCTAATTTCGCTGCTTTGCTGTTATGTTCACCAACCGCGCCGGGACACTCTTGAGTGTCCGTGCGCGATACAAATGTTTAATAACATTACATAACATAACAAATACCCAAACATGGAACCACTAATCCATACATAATTTTACAATAGGGAGCACTTGCACTGTGGCACTGGACAGCAGTGGCACAGTGCCCAAAACATGTAACACAGCAAAAACACATGAGGCAACAGCAAAAATGGAAGGGAGACCCACGCCAATGGTGCCAGGTCTAACAGCTATCATAGTAGATCAGAATTTGAATGTTTACACAGATCCACCTAATGCCCCTTGACACAAAGTGATGCAACGCAGTACAAATCTCTTCTTGCACTGAGTAAAGGAAACTTTCCAGTGACAAAATATATTTGCGCTTGAAAGTAAACACTAATGTGGCTATTTGTGTTGTCTGATACTGGTGCAAAGCCTTAATAAATGTGGCCGTCTGGCCATAGTTTAAAGGTGACATTTTTCCTCCCGCCTAAGGCATCTACACTATCAGACAGTGCGGTCTCCTGATGCAGATCACTTTCCACTAAGTCTTAGAAAGTGACTGAGGGTCTGATTTTGGGTTTGGGTGGTAAGAGACGATCCTCCTACATAGCACTACTGCTATTACTATAGTAGAGGCAAATCCATCTATGAGCTCTGCTCCATGTGAAGATTGAACCCATTTTTCCAAGTTGCCTTCCTTATTTTTTTTCAGATATTTTGTGATTTTGCATTTTATGAGAAAGGTTTGCATGTGGGATTCTACTTTTTTTTTTTACTGTGCTGCTAATTGAGTGTTTTGTATTTAGTTTCCTAACATCTTCTGATAGTAAATCTTCAGTTTAGCCCTCCATAGTATATTTTGGGACAAAGACACCAATAAGGAATCTTTGGTGTGGTTTTGCGCAGTCCTTCTGGAAAGGCTTTGTGGAAAATTAGCATTAGCTCATACAAAGTTTCTCCAGACCCTCACCCTTTGCCCCCCCTCTCCTCCAAGCCTTAGCTCATGTGAATGTGTCCTGCTACCTTATCCTTTGACCCCCAGCCTTAGCTCATGTGAATGTGTCCTGCTACCTTATCCTTTGACCCCCAGCCTTAGCTCATGTGAATGTGTACTGCTACCTTATCCTTTGACCCCCAGCCTTAGCTCATATGAATGTGTACTGCTACCTTATCCTTTGACCCCCAGCACTTTGTCCTTTTCCCCTTTTTAGCCTTAGCTCATATGAATATATCTGGCCACCTTTCACTTTGCCCCAAGCCTCTTAGATAGATTTCTTAAGGAGAATGTGTCAAAAATTATAAAAACATTAAATGAACAAGCAAAACAAACAATTATTTTATGTTGTGACACCACATGCCAGAAAACTCATTTATTCCGAGACAAACGTTCAAGGAACTGAATAGGATTCTGAAAGGATTAGCCAGCTGAGTGCGCGGCGCAGTCTCCGTCAATTGACTATTGACCAGTGATCTCTGCGAGCCTTAGATTGCAGTTGACTTGGAATGCGCTAGGGCCAGATTTACCGTCTTTGGAACTGGGGAATCAGGTTCGAGTCAAGGGCGTAACACAGGCCCCCGCATCCCCCGCGGCGCGGGGGGGCCTGAGCTGCAGGGGGTCCCCATAGCCCAGTACTTAGGCCATAAAGCTCTGGATTAAATCCAGAGTGGGGCCCCTTCCGTGTACCTTGCAGGGGGGCCCCCTCAGCTTTCGTTACGCCACTGGTTCGAGTCTGAGCATCGGCTCAACATCCTGTGGTCCTGTGCAGTTCAGTGTGTTTAATAAACTAAAAGAAGCTTGTGTAATGTAGCTGGGGCTCATGTAAAGCACTACAACGCCTTTGCGTCGACGTGTGCACTGGACGACTAGCAGGATGTTCTCCATGCCGGAGCAAGTTTCAGGTGAAGAGTATCCCCACTGGTGACTCCCTCATGCGTCATAATTATGTGCAGATAAATTCATCAGGTAGTAACCATGCTTTTGGTAAATGTCCAAACGAAGATGCACAAACCTTTACAAAGAGCAACATTTTGTGACACTTTTTTAAACACGCCTCAAGTCAACTCTTTATTCAGTTCGTAAACAAGCCCTCGGGGAACCAGATGAAAGCCATTTATGGGGCTGCGGGAAACCTCTCCCAACAACATGGTTAATTAAGCTACGCAAGTACACACTGTCACGGTTGTAGCTCCTCGGGATCGGAGAGATGCTCTACAGGGGTGCACCTCCAGACGTCCCTGCACTCTGGTGTACCATACAGATACAGAGCGCTAAGGCAGTCAGGCGAGGGAAAAAGTAGGAGTTGAAAACCCCTGGGAATCAGGTCCTGTAACAAGAAAAAGACACGTATCAGAACACTCCCTCTCCTACTCTGACTTCTAATACGGTGAATAGATACAGAACGGTACCTGATAGCTTTCAGGAGGTAACCCCTTCCTGTCTCTGGTTCCTTCTCTAGACTCAGGAGCATCGGGTTGATGACCACGAAGAGAACGGGAACTACTGACTCCTCAGTTCAGAAATAACGAAAACAAAACTCCTCCCCCCTGGGGAATCACCAACGTGGTGATCAAAGAATAATTTCCCTAAATGAAAGTAAAGAGCCAATCGGCTGGTTCCGGAATCAAGAACCGACTGTCGGTGTTTAAGGCAAATGAATCATAAACCCGAGTTGTCATAAGAGTTCCAAGAGGGGGCAAATCCAGCGTCTCTTGACTCTAGAATACGAAGAACCCCTAGTGCAAAGAGTACACACTCAGCCGAGTGCCACACATATGGGTGTTTTGTTCGTGAGAACACAGAGGGTGCAATCCTGCGTCTCTCACGTCTCACCAACGCACCAGGGTGGCAGCACCAGCCGGTACTGCCGAAAACAAAAGAGAGCTTCCCTGTGAGGGCGCGGAGGGGGCAATCCTGCATCTCTTGCGCCTCACACAACACCAGGATGACAGAACCCGCCGGTAACTGTCAATGGATATCTGAGTTTCAGCGTGGGAGCGCGGAGGGGGCAATCCGGCGTCTCTCACGCAATCCACAGAAACCAGAGTGCAAGTAGCATGGCAAGAACGCAGAGGGGGCAATCCTGCATCTCTCGCGTCTCGCACTAACCCCACAAGGATGGCAGCACCAGCCGGTACTGCCAAAGACACAAGAATCGGTGAGGACGCGGAGGGGGCAATCCGGCGTCTCTCGCGCCTCACACTAACCACAACAGAAGATGGCAGCCCAGCCGGTACCTGCCGAGGAAGTAACAGCGGTTCCGCCGAACCACTTAACAAATCCTTGCTCCACAACCACGGAGCAAGCAACGGAGAAAACAAGGAACAGGAACTCCGCAAAACTCCGCAAGAATCCGCGGGGACAGGGCGTCCGCAACAACTGCCTCTCGGATGAGGAATCACGTGCATCAGTTGTCGGCTCCCATGGTTCTTTATGCTTTCTGTGGCCCGTCCCACTACCCTAGGCATTCTGGGAGACGTAGTTCTTTCAAGTCAGGCAGGCACATCCGTCAGATCCTGACACACACGTGTTAAAGGAGAATATAAATGTACTCAGTAGCAGCCTGCTGCTTAAAAGACTATATTCTCAAAAATACAACAACCTACTCGTTCCGTAAAATTAAATTTTTACTTAAGGCATGTTTCATCTAGCTAAAACGGTAACCCCTTTCTGCAACCTTGTTCGGTCTACAGCATAAAACTTAAACTAAGACATTTTATTTTCAGAAGCGCACAAGACTGAGCCAACTGACTGAGATTAAACCTTGCCACAGCCCACATACCCGTGCACCTAGTACATTAGCCCACTGAATTGTCTCGGCCACTAGCAAATTCAAACGTCTTCATGTAGTTGGGCAAAACTCAGTGATCTCTGAATGAGAAGGTGTGATCAGTGCACACACGTTTTGATATTTTCTAAGAGGCATTTTTACGATCCGTCGGAGATAGCAAGGGTTAGTATTTAAAGCACCGTAACTAAATCTTCCGTTTTAATTTGATTGTGATCAAGTTGTGAAACACCTTGTTGGGCCTCTCTGAGCTGCATTTTCAAAAAGTATTATGCTTTAGCCTTGAAAGGCATGCACATGAACTCCCCCATGAAGGCTATAATTGTCCTCAGCACACGGACTACGCGTTGGCGTGCAAGACACTCCTTTCATCTCACACCTGACTGCACCGGAGGCTGGTGCTTGTGTGCTCAGTGTTATTGCAACACCATGCTGACCTTTGAGTAAGTGCCTGCTGCTATCACCGACAACACGGTTATTCGCACCGCACACAATAAAATGATTCACAGCCATCAAATACATGTTTACATGACAAAGGATTTGCATGGCTGTAGATTTATAGTCAGGGACCCATCAAATATAAAACGTTCGTTAGAGATCTAATAAGACATGGAGAACACGCTGCAGCCTGCCCACCTAACTGTGCTTTGGAACCAGCTTCATTTCAGCACGCTGCTTGCAACGGCTTGAAAGAAAGTGCGTGTTAATATAAACTCTCTTCTGGAAACTGGTTAGAGCTGCTGCTGAGTACACGGCCCAATAAGAGACCAGCAGTGGCGCGTGCTGCAGGGATGAAGGCAGCATGAGGGCCTGGGCCTGCTTCACAGCTGTGGTGAAGAATTTTCTTATCTGCTTGTTAAAATAAACAAGCAGATAAGAAAAGTCTTTACGGCAGCCACAAAGCAGGCCATGGTGTCTGGAGGGGCTGTCCGAAAAATGGACAGGGTGACACCCAAAAACACTCCTTTCCATTGGGAAGCCAGCGTTTATCATAAATGCTGATGCTACCCAATGAAAAGGAGGGGCGGGGCTTACAGTACATTTGTTCTAACAATATCTCTTGCAGAGGCGTGGCAGCTTCGCTGCTCCGCCCACGTGACACCTAAAAAGCACCCCAGTATTGAACCGAGGACACAGAATAATAAAAATGGGGGCAATATTGGTCTCCTTTTCACAGCTGACAGCCAAAAAAACATGGTGTTGTGGAGGACTCGGATTCTGGTGGAATCAGAATTTTTAAAAGAGTAAATTTTTCATGATTTTTTTTTTTAAACAAACTCTTTTGGACACACTAGCGTATAGTGCCATGCAAGTGCCACTGCCCTTTTCCTAAGACACAACCTCTGTGAAACAAACCGATTAGAATAAATGTTTGCTGTTTAAAACTAAGTGGGACACAAATGCAGTTTAGGATTCTGGTTATTGCTTGAAGGAAGGATAAACAAGCATTTACAATGCAATGGTTTCGCCTTTGTTAAAGTTAGAGCTATTGGCATTGCTCTTGACATTATTTTATTTATGTTTTTTTAACATAAATAAATGGCATTGTCATTTACAATGCCACTAGCTTTATCTCTCGCAAATGACACACACAGAGCCCCCCCACACACACACCCACACAGAGCCCCCCACACACACAGCCACACAAAGCTCTCCACACACACAGCCACACAGAGCCCTCCACACACACAGCCACACAGAGCCCTCCACACACACCCACATGGCACAAGCAGGCAACAGGGGCACACAGAGGCACAAGCAGGCAACAGGGGCACACGGAGGCACAAGCAGGCAACAGGGGCACGAAAACTGAGGCAAAAGCAGGCGACAGGGGCACGAAAACTGAGGCACAAGCAGGCGACAGGGGCACGAAAACTGAGGCACAAGCAGGCAACAGGGGCACACGGAGGCACAAGCAGGCAACAGGGGCACACGGAGGCACAAGCAGGCAACAGGGTCACGAAAACAAGCACAAGCAGGCAAAAGGGTCACAAGCAGGAATTGTAATTTAGACGGGGCTGAAGTGGAGAACGGTCAGTAGGGAAGTAGTGCGGCTGGTGCAGTGGTACCAAGCCGAAAGGTGAGAGGGGCTGTCTGCACCCCAGTTTGGACAGTTTCCACTACCTAACAGGGATTGGTGGGAGGGGGGCGTACTTCTTGCTTGCTTTAGGGCTGTTACTTCGGGGACGCAGTGCACGCTCCTGCCTGCTGCCGCCGGGACACTACAACAGGCAGGGAGAGGACAGGCTGGGATAGGGCAGGGAGGGGACAGGCTGGGAGAGGGCAGGCTGGGAGAGGGCAGGCTGGAAGTGGACAGGCTAGGAAAGGGCATTGAGGGGACAGGCTGGGAGAGGGCAGGCTGGAAGTGGACAGGGAGGGGACAGGCTGGGAGAGGGCAGGCTGGGAGAGGGCAGGCCGGGAGTGGGCAGGCCGCGAGTGGGCAGGCCGCGAGAGGGCAGGCCGCGAGAGGGCAGGCCGCGAGAGGGCAGGCCGCGAGAGGGCAGGCCGGGAAGCAGAGAGGGTCTTACCTGAGAAGTCTGCCAGCGCGGAGCTCTCCGGGGCGCAGAGCAGCAGCAGGGCCCAGCAGAGCAGGGCGGGCGAGCCCCAAGCCTCTGGTGGTGGTGCTAGTGCTGCTGCTGGACACGACTTTTATGTAGCTGCTGCTTTGTGTTAAGAGTAATTGTAATAATCTTGTAACTTAATTAGGTAATTTGTAAACCCATAAATAGTTTACCCTTGACAAACGAGCAGAGTGGGCGATGCAAGTAAAATGTTAAAAGAGTCGGTGGCCGAGCAAACACTGAGCAGGGAGATGGCGGAAGGGAAAAGAAGTTTGTTAGTCACTTCCCGCAATATTAGCTGACCATGGACGGCACAAGAGGCCTCTGGGGACAGGGGGCTGCTGGGGGTCCTCGTTTTGCTGGCGCAGGACGGTGGGGTCAGGCATGGGCTGGTGGGGGGTGCCTGCTGGGCGACCTTAGGGCGGGTGGGGAGGGAGGAATGCGAGGAAATGCAAGGCCTTGTGGCCTGAGTTGCGGTGCTGTCTGAGGGCAAGAGGTCTCGTGCCACACTCGGGCAAGGGGGCATCGCGTAGTTGACAATGGAGTGGATCCACTCCCGGACTTGACCCGATGCGGGAGGGGGGGGCTCGTAATTAAGAGGTAACAAAGGTTTCGGAAAGTGAAGGGACGAGGCGGTGTCTTGCGGGACAGTGGCGCGCGGCAGGATGGTGCGGGGGCGCCGCGGAGCTGAGCACAACATCAATAGGAGCAGAGGGCGATGACAAGGAGATCAGGCGCGAAGCAGGGGATAGGCGGGCACATGGCCTGGAAGGACAGGGGAGGGGTGGTCTTTTATGGGGCGGGCAGGTTGGGTTACGTTGGGGATGGACATGCGAGAGATTCATGCGGATGCATTGGGTGCTGTTTATACAAGTTGGTAACAGCATTAGAAGAAGAGAGTGATGTCAACGCGTAACTATGACTCATTCACTGCCGATTAAGGTGCAGGAACGCCAGGTAGAAAAGACACTTCACTGGTTTCTAAATATTTATTTGTTTATTAATTGTTTATGCATTTTTGTGTAGCGCGGACTTTGCCCAGTGGCGTCGGAGCGCTTCACAGTGGGAACAGAGGTGATGCATGATGAGAGCAGATTGCAGAGGCAGACGTGGCGTTCCATGGGGTAGAGGTGACGGTTGTGAGCAAGCATAATGCATGGGGTGGTAGGGAGTGCACAGGAGGAAGGGGTGACGGGCTCAACCTTCACCAGCAAACCTACTCCAAAATAAAACAACAAACAAAATATATTGGATCACCATAACGCCACCACCTCATTAGCCCCATCTTGTCAAATGCTCGTCGCACGAATACCCAAGAACAGAAATGCCACTGGGACTATTTTCTGGTTTCACACGCATTAGCGAAAATTGAAAAACAAAAGAGCACAGTGTGCAGTGGAACACGTGGCCTCTACGACAGAAGGAAAATCCCAGCGCCGCTTTGCTAATCTGGCAGCCTGACAATAGTAGCAAAAGATGGGGTGAAACTGACCGTAAACAGCTAGAAGCTCAAACCAGGGGAATGACTGCGCTACTCTCGCGTACTGCCCTGCACGAGAATGCTGCCCACCAAGTCCACGGCAAACCTCTGGGAGACAGACGACTGCGCGTGCACAGCCACAGCTTCTAGGCACCGCCGCTGGAGTTCTTTAACCCGCCCCTGGGGAACAGCGCAGTCATGGATTGGGTGAAAGCATGTTGTCAGGGATTGGCAAATGCTGTACACACACAAAAACAAGCACCTACGAGGACACAGGGGGCGGGAGAGGACACGGACGGCGGGAGGGGGCGGGAGAGGACACGAACGGTGGGAGGGGGGCGGGAGAGGACACGGACGGCGGGAGGGGGGCGGGAGAGGACACGAACGGCGGAAGAGGACACGGACGGCGGGAGAGGACACGGACGGCGGGAGGGGGGCGGGAGAGGACACGAACGGCGGGAGGGGACACGACGGCAGGAGGGGACACGGACGGCGGGAGGGAGGCCGGAAACGTGCACAGGACAGCGAGGGGGGGGCGGGGGCAGGGAGGCACACGGAGGGGGGCGGGAATGGACAGCACATCTGAAATCACTTTCAGTGAAAGGGGAGGGAACGGGAAAAAACTAAACTCCGCCCAGGGAAAAAATCTCGGGAACGCCCCCGAATCTGGTCCGGCCTTGACGGACAGATCCGGCACCCAATGGCTAGCCTCCATTTATGGAGCTAGCCAATGAGAGCCGGGGGACGTTCCCGAAGTCCTTATTGTAAATAAAGGATTTCACCTGCGCCGAAAAGCTGCGCAGAGCGCAGCCTTCGGCAGGCGAAACCCAAAAATGAGGTAAGAAACGCATTTTGCGACGGGTCACTTGTTGTGCACTTACTTTGTTGCCCTCTACATAGCTGTACATAACAGCAGCCCAACAACTGGATTCCAAAGGATGGAAAAGACTTGACCTGAATGTTAAGAGGTAAGACAACCGGAACGCGGAGAATCATTTATGCTATGCAGCTGTGGAAAAGTGAATTTTGCCTTGCCATGTGTGCCTACGTGTTCCCCATCCTATGTTGTATGTGCATGATCGATATGCATATATCCCCCTATGATCGATTAAAGACGCAATTCTAGTTGTGTCCAACTCTAGTATGCCAGTTTCCAGTTCTCGTGAAAGCAACGAGTATTAGGCCTATGTTGCCACGTTTTACAGTGTGCACGTTAATTCACCGCATTGTCCCCGTTTCCTAGGCCTCAAAGGGCCCGGACACCAGATTCAAGCTCCAGTCTCCTGAACCCACTCAGAGGAGCGATACAGCCCCCACCTGCATCCCTGACCCTTCACTTACTTCCTGCCGCGCAGCGCGGTGCCCGGCCTGGCTCTGCCTGCCTGTCTGCCAAGAATATGTTATGCTTCTAGTTATCAGTCCAGCTTTCCTTCTTTGCATTCCTAAGCTACTGAACCGCATAAACAGTTTCAGCTATAGTCTAGTCTTTCTGTCTCCATGTAAGAGAAATACTGTATTAATATTCATAGAAGATTCATAGCACACGCAATACATGTAGAATATATGTACGCACCAGCCTTAGTGTCAAGTAGCCTTTGCCCTGATAACTTTTAGATTCTATCAACATGTTCTCCAAACACCAGATACCAGATATGCTATAGGTACATGTCGTCCTGACACCGCAGACTTTAGTCTCCTCTTCTAGTGTAGAAGTCATAACCCCCAGTTCTCCCTGGTAACACGCCATTGCCCGTTTGCGCGCACCACTAGGTTAAAGGTCCCAGCTGCCCAGGTAGCCCCCTCCATGTTTCCGCCCCATTCATGACACCTCTGTGATGTTCTCATCACATGTCTACGTGCACGCCCTGTGCACGCCTTCTTTTCACGCCCATGTCTTCTTATCTTACGCTTGTCACTAGTTACGCCTACTGTATGTAATGTAATGGAAATGTCTTACTATATATACATATGTAACCTGAATTATGATGTAAGCGAGCGCTGCAGCTGCCTCTCCATTTTATTTCAGGCTGTCCCGATCCAGTCCCTTCCCTTATGCCTGAATAAAGCCCTTCTGACTCGGACACATCGGATCCTGCCTCTTATTTATTGAGCTATCTGTTATTGTTAATATATTCAAAAATAGTACCGGTATTTAATTATTTATTTACCACATAATGGCGCCCGAACAGGGACGAGCCCCTTCCTCACGCGCTGGCGATGCAACGCCGGTCCCCTGACCCTCTGCAGCCGTGACGGAACAATACCGTGCACGTGCAGATATTTCTGCTTCAAGTCTCCCTCAGGCCCAGGGAGGAGACGGAGACTGCGGTCCGACATCCAGACGAAGCGGTGTGGAATGCGGTTCGTCCCGACCAGAGCCCAAGCCGAGAGTGCAAGGTCCGAAGTATCCGGAGGCCCACCTGTTTCTGAAGTCCGAAGTTCGTAGTCTGACGTCGTAGCAGTCCAGTCCAGTCCGAGGCCTTCCAGTTTCTGCTTCCCGGTGAGTACCGTTGCGGGGGAAGTATCTAGACAGGATCATTAGTTTGTTCCTGGTCCGTTGGGTTTGGGTACGCAGATCCAGTCCGAAGTATCCACCTAGGTGGGTACGGTATGACGTGTCTCTTTATGGGACCGGTATGTTCTGTACTGTTTTAGCAGTGCATCCAGTAATTCTAGTAAGTCCGTTCTCGAGAAATTCATGTGTTTGTTCTCAGTGTATCAGGTAGTATTCTGTTCGAACTGTTATTTATGTATTTTTATGTCGTGGTATGAGTGATTTGTTTGCCATTTATTTACTGTGATTATTGTATATTGTGTTCGCAAGTAAAATCCTGAAAATGCCTTTGTTCTCGAAATTACGTCAGTTAAAGACCAGAAAAGGGTTACTCGAAGAAGCAGTTCCTGTCCCCCCTAGGGACAGTCCTGGACATTTTATGTATCACAAGCATGGCTTAGATGCCATATTGTATCTAGACTTATGGGCGGACTATACCAAAGATCTTGAGGAGAAATATAGATGGCCAGTATCAGGTACATGGGATGCCGAGTGCATCATGCGAGTAGAAGAAGCATTATGGAAAAAGAAAGCCAGACAGTCCCAGAAAGATGCCATCGAGTTATGGCGCAAAGAATCTCATAAAAGAACCGAAAAAGAATTCAGAAAAACAGAATTAAGTAGGGAATCCTCAGAGAAAGCCCAAGAAAGGGAATTAATAGAAGAAGGTGAACGAGTTAGAGCAGAACAGTTAGACAGACAGAGAAATGCCCTTATTAAAGGTATGTATCCTCTTCTTGCCGAGGGCTTGCCAAAAGCAACCCCGGAAGCACCCTGTAATTTACCGCCGCCATTGGTCCCGATTAAGCTACGTCATAAACCGACCGCAGCTGACATTTTTCTTTCGTCCTACTTGGACGACACAGTCCCAGCATATGCAAATCATGTTCCGCCTATTCCGCCTGCTCACCCACAGCCTCCCGTTAATAATGTAATTCCTGTTCCTCCAGTCGCTGGTCCCGTGGGTCCAGTTAATGTTACAGTACCTGTTACAGTACCCCCGGACCAGCCCACAGTAAATGTACCCGTTTTGCCAGTCACGTTACCAGCACGTACAGTATTCACCGACGATTCTAGTTTAGGAGCAGCGGGGGGAAGTGCTCCCAGCACCCCGCCCCAAGCAAGACGATTGACCCTGCATGACATAGCGTTACAGCGTACGCCAAAAGTGGCTACATACACAGATCTCAAGCGACTTCTTACTGACTGTATATATGATCCAGTCCCAGGTGAAAATCACATGATCTTATATTCAGTACGTTTAAGACGGGTTTCCAGCTTTTTGGACACCCTGCCCGACATGAAGGAACATCTAAACAGGATATATCGTTTTATCCGTACAGGAGAGAATCCAGGAAGTATTCACGAAGCTATGTCACAGAGGAAAGCCGAGGTTCAACTTATGATTTTAAAGTTCTTGATTAATTGTTTAATAAGAGAGCAAGATTATCCAGATAAAGATCCAGACGAGATGAAAGCCCTGACCAGGTGGAGTGACAATATAGCCGAGGGAAAACACAAGACACAAGGTAGTGTAGAGAGTATGTACAAGAAAATTCGTAAGGAAATAATACATATACACCAAAAGGAGGAAGAAAAACGAGCAACCGAGAAAAAGAATGACTCTTCTAGTGAAGAGGTAGACAGCGAGAATCCCTCCAGAATAGCGTATGTAGGTAGAACTAGACTTTCCGACCGACATTCACGCCTAGATTACAAGAAAGCTTTTCCTCCTCTAGTACCAGAACAGTGTTCTCTTGAGCAAGTATTCCAGGCCACCGATCACATTCTGAAATCACGAATAGGTTATAATGAGCTTAATACAATGCATGAACAAGAACTAGCCCGATCAGCAGTCCGATGGACTAGTGATTCTACCACGTTTCCAGACGAAATAGTGGCCCAGACATTTCTGAAACTGCCCCCAGCCGAGCAACGTCTGGTGGGTATGTATATGATCCAGCACCTCATCACACTGTATGAGGAACAGCATTCTGATCCAGGTCCTCTACATGATGTATTGAACGAGTTACTCCAAAACAGATGGAAAGGTCTAGGTACCGATTTAATTAGTGTCATATTAGAACAGCGCCACAAATACAGAACGTTCCTGAATCCACATTATGTTTCCGTCTCACCCCCAGAAAGAAAATCATTCTACATAGACAGACAGAATCCGTTACGAGAAGTGCATCCAGTTAAGGGGGAAGATGGTGGTCTAGAACGAGTGTTTGTTTACACCCCTATCACGAAAATAGAACTCTTGGAAATGAAAAAGTTAATTCCCAGTCATGATAAAGACCCAGCAGGGTTTCACCGTGAATTAAAGGACATGCTCCGTATGGGAGAATACACGTATCCTGATATCATTAAAATGTTAAAGGTCCTGTTGCCTGCGGGCATATATGAAAAATTAAAAGAAAAAGAATGGGAGGTGGGAGAGAAAAAGATAGATTGGACAGCATTAGAAGCTGAAGATAATACAAGAGTACCAGGTACCGGTCTTGGGGATAAAGCTAAAGCTTTACCCGAATTATTAATACAAGTTTTGCCAAGATTACTAGCCACGAAAAAGGAAGATTGGGATGCCATCTCAGCCTGTAAACAGAAACAAGACGAAGATACTAGTGATTTTTATTCTAGATTTGAGAAATGTTTCATTATTAATAGTGGTCTGAAAACAAGCAGTGAGTCGTATCCCCATCTTTTTGTTACCAAACTAGTCGAGAATTCAAGTCCGCAAGTTAAAAATCGAGTACTGAAAGTCGAAAGTACCTGGCAAGCTAATACTCCGTCACAGATGCTCCAGATGCTCCAGTATCACCAGAACAGAATCAGGGAAGAGCAGGAACACGAAAGGAGACGTATGAAAGACACGAAAATGAAAGTATTAGTTGCACAATCTGTTCCGCAAGACAGTCAGAAGAGGGGTCCGAATCAAGCCAGTCATCCTGCAGCTCCCGTTAAAGGGACATGCAATTACTGTAAACAGCCAGGTCATTATATAAACGAATGTGCAGTTCTGAAACATAACATAGCTACCGGTAAAACAAAAGAAAGACCACGCCCGCCTAGGCAAGAACAAGTTTCACAGACTTCCCAGCCACCGCAGAATGCACAACAGACAGTCACAGTACCGCAGCCTATAGCTGCAACACAACACGTTACACAGCAGATGTACCAGTAGGCACAGTCAGAATATCCAGATTATCAGCCGTATTCATGAAACAGCCTAGAGAGGGAGGTAGGCTTGCCTCTCATCGAGATTCCTGTAGATCAAGAGGGTCCCTATGTACACAGTCAAGTATTAGGGAAAGACAGAAAGTTTCTGATTGATACAGGGGCAAGTAGGACTACCATCAGTCATGACGAGGTTCCAGGGGCTCCGCTCTCAGGCTCTAGAAATGTTTCCCTTGGATTTTCAGGAAAGCCTATTGTTAATGAAATATCGAAACCAGTTATTCTAGAGGTTGGTCCATTGTCCCGAACTACAGATCTGTTACTCACGAAATCTTGACCAGAAAATTTGTTAGGCATCAAAACACTGAAAGAATTAGGAGCAGTCATATGCTGCTCCCCAGAAGGGGTACGTTTGTTCCTGCGTGATTTTAAAGGTCATTATGTATTACGTGATTTTGATCCAAGATTATTGAATGTACCACAGCATTTATGGGCGCAAGGTCCAACTGATGTAGGTTGTATGCACATCACACCCCATCGTGTTACTCTGAAGCAAGGTGTTGTATTACCACGAATCCGACAGTACAAATTGCCACCCGAGGCTGTAGCAGCCTTATCCAAAATTATTGACGAGCTTATTGTTCAAGGAGTGGTTGTAGAAACTGACTCCAATGTATGTAATTCTCCTATCATTCCAATTCTGAAACGTACTGATCCAAATGCACCTCCAGTTTATCGATTAGTGATTGACCTTCGAGAACTTAATAAATGTATTATACCACAGTACCCAGTAGTCCCAGATATTTCTTCTCTATTGACAGCCATTGATTCTGAAGCTACGTTCTTCACAGTTATCGATCTCAAGAACGCATTCTTTAGTGTCCCCATTCATCCAGACAGCCAGTTCCTTTTCGGATTCTGTTTAAATGGAAGAAGCTATAAATTCACACGAGCACCTCAAGGTTTCACAGAAAGTCCTAGCATGTACAGTCAAGCACTTAAAAGACAACTAGACAATATTCACATGCCAACTGACACTGCCCTGCTCCAGTATGTCGATGATCTACTGATCACAGCCCGTTCTGAACATGACTGCGAGCGTGCGTCACTTACAGTCTTATATTTCCTGGCCGAGATGGGGCACAAGGTGTCCCCTTCCAAATTGCAATTCTGTGTCCAGCAAGTGGTCTACTTAGGACACTTACTGTCCAAGAGGGGTAGGCAGTTGACACCTGACCGTATCCAGTTAATAGCACATCTTCCACAGCCCAAGACACAGAAGGAGGTACGAGCTTTTATCGGCCTCACTTCTTACTGCAGACAATGGATTCCTCAGTATGCATTTCTAGCCAAGCCACTGATACAGTTAACGACACAGGAGGCAGCCATATCGACTGTCCTCCCTTGGACCCAGGAACATACACTTGTTTTCAATGAGTTAAAGAAAGCTTTATGCCAAGCACCTGTTCTAGCAACACCGAACTACAGTAAGTCTTTTACACTTTTTGTTACAGAACGTGATGGTACTGCATTATCTGTTCTCACACAAGATCAAGCAGGACAATACAAGCCCTGTGCTTACTTTTCTGGCACATTAGATCCAGTGGCCCAGGCTCTGCCTGCGTGCCTCAAGTCAGTTGCAGCCACAGCTCTAGCTATCAGACAAAGTGATTCCATAGTGTTAGGACACTCCCTGACAGTACAAGTTCCACACTCCGTGGAAGTTCTTTTAAACCGAACCCAGACTCAGCACTTGACAATTGCACGTTTAACAGGTTATGAGCTGACACTGTTTCAGCCACACATAGAAATCAGGCGCTGCAACATTTTAAATCCAGCTACACTGTTACCGTCAGTTACTTCAAATCCTGCCACACATGACTGTGTGGAAGTTGTTAACACTATGACAAAGCCAAGACAAGACTTGACAGACATTGCATTACCTGATCCCGACCTGACCCTTTATGTGGATGGTTCATGTATGAGAACAAGTACAGGAGAACTAGTAGCCGCGTATGCAGTGACTACTGACACTGAAGTTATAGAAACACATCGTATTGATACCCTGTCTGCTCAAGCAGCAGAGCTTGTCGCTCTGACCCAAGCCTGCATACGTGCCAAGAACCTGAAAGTAAACATATACACAGATTCACGTTATGCATTCGGAGTCGTACACGACTTTGGAGTGCTCTGGCAAGAAAGAGGTTTTATGACTTCTCATGGAACCAAGATTCAGCATGGCCCCCTCATTCAAGCTCTGTTAGATGCAATACATTTACCGACAGCTATTGCCATCATGAAGTGCAAGGCACATACGAAAGCCACTGATATCATTTCCCAGGGTAATGATCTAGCAGATCGAACAGCCAAGCTCACAGCTCAGACTCCAGACATTCCAGTTAACACGACACAGACACCCACTCCAGATCAGATTACTTGTATGACAGTTAAGGACCCTACACAAGATGTAATAGATATACAGTTACATGCTACTCCCGATGAAATAAAGAAGTGGTCCGAACAAGGAGGGGTCCAGACAGATCAAGGATGGTTGACGAAGGGAAAAGCCACCTGGTTTCTCCCCGACTCTATGGTTCAAGTCATTATTAATACCGCACATAGTCCAGCACATCTAGGAGAAAAAGCCATGTTAGACAGTATTCAGAACCTCTGGTTCAACAAGCATTTACGAGCAGCAGCCAAGCAGAAAGTGCGTACCTGCATGATATGTTGTCAGTTCAATCCAGGTAAAGGTGTACCGGTGGAACAAGGTGGATTCCATCCTCCTGACCACCCTTTTGAAGTCCTCCAGATGGATTATATTCAGATGGAGCGATGTCGAGGTTTCAAGTATGTCCTTGTAGTTGTATGCGCTTTGTCCAGGTGGACAGAAGCATATCCAGTTCCAGATTACACAGCTGTGACCACTGCCAGGCAGTTGGTTCGTGAGTATTTTCCCCGCTATGGATTACCTAGGGTCGTGTATTCAGATAACGGCCAGCCATTCTCATCCGAGCTCATGAAACAAGTATCCCTTCTGTTAGGGTACCAGTGGAAGTTCCATTGTGTACGCCATCCTGAAGCAGCCGGTCTCGTAGAGAGACATAACCAGACCTTGAAAATCCGAATCGCTAAAGTGTGTGCAGAGAAAGGTGTAGATTGGATGGTAGCACTGCCAGTCGCCCTTTTTTATATGAGAATGGTTGCTCATTCCCGTTCAGGTCTATCTCCGTATGAGATAGTGTTTGGTCGTCCCCCAAATATGTGGGGTACACCTAGACCCCGTACCATTACCGATGTTGACAGTAATATGCTGACAGATTACCTTGCCTCCTTGATGTCTGCACTACAATCTTGTCGTTCACAGGTTGCCGCTGCTTTTCCAGACAACACCGAAGTAAAACCGCATGAAGTCGTTCCGGGGGATTTTGTGCTGGTTCGCAATTTTGATCGTTCAAGTCCGCTGGAGCCCCGCTGGAAGGAGCCCCGCCTTGTTCTTCTCACCACCCGGACAGCAGTGAAGGTCGAGAACCGAAAAGGCTGGCTACACTGCAGCCATGTGAAGAAGTTTCACGGACTCAAACCAAAGACTTTTCTTAAAGACTGCCCCGTTCTCAAGGACTGCCCAGACTCTGAATCTAAACTACCCCTGTTAGAGAAAACTCCGCAACAGGAGTATAAATCAAAGTTGAGGTCTAGTAAGTCAGCCAGTTTAATTGTCTAAGTCCCTCTCGGGTGAAACGGTTAGACAGGTTCCTGACATGTATGAGATAGACCCACACAGTGAGAGAGTTAGTCAAAACTCTAAGAGATGTATCATTATTCTGTTCTTTTTATTGTTCCTGAGTCTTATGGTTACATGCATAAGTTATGCTTTACATTTATGTTTTCCTATTTTACATGTACATATGTTTTCTAATGCTACAGTAGAGCACACATTTAGTGATCTGCCTCCTCACGAGTTATCCTATCGTCTTGCTATGCGTAATAATACTTTTATCCGAATGCTGCACTATTCACACCAGACCAGCAATGCTACGAATTGTTGGGTGTGTGGTCGACTCCCCCCTTTCCAGACACCGAAGGGAGTTCTGCCACTCTTTCCCTATCCATTTTCACATAATGGTTCGTGTGGAGCATGGTCCACGCTAACATCATCCTCAACTGATATGTCCCTTCTGAATCGAACATGTTTCCCAGACAAGGAAGGACTTTCCCATAGAACAGGACTAGATCTAGAAAATGAAGTATATGATCTAGGTAATTATTCCTCGAATTTCATGGTTTTGAATGTTCAGTCCGATACTACTCCAGATTTGCCTGCTATTTCAGTTCTACCAGTTAAAGGCGAATTATGTGTCAGAAAGAATGGTTCCGCACATGTAGGACATAGTGATTGTACTACTGTGGTCGAGTATAGTGACAGTGGGAAATCTATTTTCAAAGCCTCGCGTCATTCTTATTTTGTTTGTGGTCAGACCGCATATGTACGTCTGCCCCTCGATTGGGATGGAACATGTTACATTGCCTTCCTACTGCCACCAGTTTTTCTAGCCCCATCTGGTTATCACAGAAACACACATCTAGTACACGTTAGACATAGAAGGGAGACTGAGTCCCCAATTGTCGACCAAACTGAAACTGCTCTAGAACAGTATCAAGACTTCAATAAAGGTTTCTTTTTCTTCATAGGTCCTGTCCAGAATAGTAAGTTAATACGTAGGCTAACCAGAACCCTTGAAGCAGTAGTGAATGAAACTACTTCCGCTCTAGGTAATTTAACCGAAGAGCAATCTGCTATGAGATTTGTTGTGCTCCAAAATCGTCTCGTTCTTGACGTCATACTGGCCGATAGAGGAGGAGCTTGTAGAGTCATCGGATCTAGTTGCTGCATTTTCATTCCTAATAACGCGCCGTCTGTTTATTCAGCTATAACCAGACTTCATAAAATTGCCCATCAGTTACACCAGAATCCAGGCACCTGGACATGGTCCGGTTGGCTCTGGAGTATAATATCTGCCTGGAGATGGAAAGTATTGTCATTTCTAGGTATAGCAGTAATGATCATATTCAGTTGCTGCCTCTGTTTACAATGTGGCCCTGCGATTTGCGGCATGTGTGCTACCTCTTGTATTCCTAGTCCTAAGTCCCGTTCCAAGACAATTCGAGACGAGCAAATGATGCTATATGAACAGATAGATGGTATCATGAATATTGATGTTTCCTGATGGAAACGTAGGGCACAAGGAGGGAATGTGGAAAAGTGAATTTTGCCTTGCCATGTGTGCCTACGTGTTCCCCATCCTATGTTGTATGTGCATGATCGATATGCATATATCCCCCTATGATCGATTAAAGACGCAATTCTAGTTGTGTCCAACTCTAGTATGCCAGTTTCCAGTTCTCGTGAAAGCAACGAGTATTAGGCCTATGTCGCCACGTTTTACAGTGTGCACGTTAATTCACCGCATTGTCCCCGTTTCCTAGGCCTCAAAGGGCCCGGACACCAGATTCAAGCTCCAGTCTCCTGAACCCACTCAGAGGAGCAATACAGCCCCCACCTGCATCCCTGACCCTTCACTTACTTCCTGCCGCGCAGCGCGGTGCCCGGCCTGGCTCTGCCTGCCTGTCTGCCAAGAATATGCTATGCTTCTAGTTATCAGTCCAGCTTTCCTTCTTTGCATTCCTAAGCTACTGAACCGCATAAACAGTTTCAGCTATAGTCTAGTCTTTCTGTCTCCATGTAAGAGAAATACTGTATTAATATTCATAGAAGATTCATAGCACACGCAATACATGTAGAATATATGTACGCACCAGCCTTAGTGTCAAGTAGCCTTTGCCCTGATAACTTTTAGATTCTATCAACATGTACTCCAAACACCAGATACCAGATATGCTATAGGTACATGTCGTCCTGACACCGCAGACTTTAGTCTCCTCTTCTAGTGTAGAAGTCATAACCCCCAGTTCTCCCTGGTAACACGTCATTGCCCGTTTGCGCGCACCACTAGGTTAAAGGTCCCAGCTGCCCAGGTAGCCCCCTCCATGTTTCCGCCCCATTCATGACACTTCTGTGACGTTCTCATCACATGTCTACGTGCACGCCCTGTGCACGCCTTCTTTTCACGCCCATGTCTTCTTATCTTACGCTTGTCACTAGTTACGCCTACTGTATGTAATGTAATGGAAATGTCTTACTATATATACATATGTAACCTGAATTATGATGTAAGCGAGCGCTGCAGCTGCCTCTCCATTTTATTTCAGGCTGTCCCGATCCAGTCCCTTCCCTTATGCCTGAATAAAGCCCTTCTGACTCGGACACATCGGATCCTGCCTCTTATTTATTGAGCTATCTGTTATTGTTAATATATTCAAAAATAGTACCGGTATTTAATTATTTATTTACCACACAGCTGTACACAGCCTGCACACAAAGAAACAAGTTATTACTTCAGATGCTCGTTGATTAACTTTCTACACAAATATGAAAAACACATTAATTGATTCCAATAGACGCCCAAATGCAGACATCCCATTAGATAATATATAGTATGATCCTATATCATACTTAGGACTGTTAAAAGGTCATTTTAGTTTCTAGACCGTTTTACTTTCGCATTCTTTATTGATTAAATATGTAATGCCAACAAATCAAAAACATCATCCACAGCTAACGCTAACTTGCTTAGAACAAGGTAGCGTGAAATGCAACAGGATGCATGTTACCAGATCCGCAAAAATAAGTGTCACACCAGAGAAAATAAAAGGGCAAAACTAGTCTGGACCATTGCAGAGGCGTTACTACAAATTGACAAAATGTTTAGCAAATAGTAACTGGTCCTCCGCGACTTCTTTTTAATTCATTGGGATAAAAAAATAATCCCCTTGATAGCTTTACAATATCCAATATTTTAAATAAGTATTTACGTAGCCCACAGATTCCCTTGCCTGTGTGGGTGGAAAACTTCAAGCAATTAGCCAATATGAAATACAAATCCACGGCACCAATGTACAACAAGCTCTGGCAAAAACAAAGCTCCACTGGGGAGAAGCAGATACTCTTTGTGCAAAACCACACTATCTAAAACAAATATGTCAGCTAGTTGTAAATGATGATATAAGCTCTGTGCAACCGGAGTGGCGTTTACAGATAAAACTGTGTGGATATCACTACCGCATTCTGGTTATAATACATGTGCCAGGTTTCATTTTAATAAGTAAATGTAAAAGCTTAAAAACACAAATGGTGCAATGCAGTGGTGTCCGAAAGGAAAAAGGTCATATCAATTTAACACCCCCGGACTTTCCCCAGAAAGTCGGCAATTATTTATTTAAATTACCCAAGTGTTAAAGATTTTTTTATTTATTTGTAAAACACGCAAAAGGCCCGAAACCCACTGACTACTAAAGATATAGTAAAGGTCAAGACTGCTATCCCCGTAGATTTAAGATCAGATTGTGCCCTGGGCCTGATCGCACTTCAGCCCAGCAGATACAGGTCAGGCGGCTGAGCCCAGAAAACACTAGTCCCAGCAAAAGATTGTCAGCCAAACTCGGTGCTTGTATTGAGAAAGAATACATGGTGACAGCGGAAGTAAGGGACACAGAAGTCAATCGAGACAGACATACAAGGAAGAGAAATACAGATGCAGTGACAGACGAAGCAACAGGCAAATAGATATAGTGGCAGAGATAGAGGCAGCGATACTGATTTTGTCTGTCTTTATCTCTTCCTAACTCCCTCCCAGCTGTCGGTTGTCTCCATCTTTACTTGCCTTTTTCTTGTTGGTTTTCCTCTCCGTCTTTCTCCTTCGTCCCTCCTCTTATTCTGCCTCTCTTCCTCCCTATTTTTCTCCGTTTCTCTGTTCCGTGTCTCTTCTCTCCCTTTATATGCGTTTCTTTCTCCCAGTCTGTTTTTCCGTCTCTTTAAGCCGTCTTCCTTTTCTTTTTCTCTACCTACATTTCCGTGTCTCCAAATCTATATGGTTCTTTTGCTTGCCTTTTTCTGCCTCTCCCTCTTTTCCTGACTTTCTTTCTACTTCCAGGTCTGTCCCCGTCTTATTCCGCATGCCTTTCCCTGACTTTGCATCTCCTACCTTTCTCTCGCTATGTCTCTCTCTTCCAGCTCCTGCATTCCCTGTACTGGGCAATTCGACTTTCTTACAATCTTGGGCGAAGTGCAAATGTTGCTGTGCTCAGTTACACGCAGCCTAAAAAGCTTTACTGTCAAATGCCCTAGCCTTTCAAAGGTTCGTAGAAACAGATTGAATACATCTGGCTGTGAAATGCTGTTAATAGCCTGAGACATCTATACTAATGCCTGCTCTGTCAAGTGATCGGCTGACTGTACGGTAACAAAAATGTATTTGGGAGCTTTCTTTCCCCAGCATGGGGAGTTACACACTTCGTTTGGACACGGGGAGGAAACGTTTATGGAAACAAATTCAACTGTTACGTACCAAATTAATGCGCGGCCGATGTTAATAAGATCTTTTGTTGACAACGGAAGGGAAAACCTTAAAATCCACTAAAACGTTTAAATTCAAATGTTTTGAAGTATTTTTAGGATTGGAAAAATAAAACTGAGTAACATACTGAACAGAGGGCACAGGCGAGGAACAATGGACACAAAGGGAATTCCCGAGATGGAAAGGGCTCTTCATCGAAGCGCACAAAAATGGAGGTGCGCCATGGCTTCCGAGCTGAGAAAAACAACGAGCTCTCCCCTTCTCCGTCGTGTCTTCTCACAGAGCACGGAAACTAGCATCGAAAAAACGCGATTTTGACATCAAATCCCACTGAAGGAGCACCCCAATAAGCTTATGTCAGTGTCCAGGGGAGATCGGACCCCCTTACGCCGCTCCAGAATTGGGTAACGTTGATCCAAGTGGGAGAATAAAAACACTGGAAACTGCTGCTCTGTCCAAAGCACAGCCGCCATGAACAGCTCCTTCCCAGGTCTGAGAGCGGGGGCGGGAGAGGACACGAACGGCGGGAGGGGGGCGGGAGAGGACACGGACGGCGGGAGGGGGGCGGGAGAGGACACGGACGGCGGAAGAGGACACGGACGGCGGGAGGGGGGCGGGAGAGGACACGGACGGCGGGCGGGAGAGGACACGAACGGCGGAAGAGGACACGAACGGCGGAAGAGGACACGGACGGCGGGAGGGGGGCGGGAGAGGACACGAACGGCGGAAGAGGACAAGGACGGCGGGAGGGGGGCGGGAGAGGACACGAACGGCGGAAGAGGACACGGACGGCGGGAGGGGGGCGGGAGAGGACACGGACGGCGGGCGGGAGAGGACACGAACGGCGGAAGAGGACACGAAAGGCGGAAGAGGACACGGACGGCGGGAGGGGGGCGGGAGAGGACACGAACGGTGGAAGAGGACACGGACGGCGGGAGGGGGGCGGGAGAGGACACGAACGGCGGAAGAGGACACGGACGGCGGGAGGGAGGCGGGAAACGTGCACAGGACAGCGAGGGGGGGCGGGGAGGCACATGGAGGGGGCGGGAATGGACAGCGCATCTGAAATCACTTTCAGTGAGGGGAGGGAACGGGAAAAAACAAAACTCCGCCCAGGGAAAAAATCTCGGGAACGCCCCCGAATCTGGTCCGGCCTTGACGGACAGATCCGGCACCCAATGGCTAGCCTCCATTTATGGAGCTAGCCAATGAGAGCCGGGGGACGTTCCCGAAGTCCTTATTGTCAACAAAGGATTTCACCTGCGCCGAAAAGCTGCGCAGAGCGCAGCCTTCGGCAGGCGAAACCCAAAAACCTGGTTACTTTTGTTTGTACCACTGATATCTATGTGGATCGGAGAAAATGCATGCAGCTGTATGGTTGACAGGAGACGTGCAGGCTGCTTAAATATTGTAGAGATTGGATTGTCAAGCACTAGGAAACAAGAGTGAATGCTAATGCTAAAAAACGCAAATACTTTCACGGCACACGTGGCCGTGAAAGTGAAACTGATCGTGTGAATGTGAAACTGATTGCGTGAAAGAGAAACTGATGGCCATCGCACTACCTAGCTGAGAGGAGGCTGATAGGCAGTGAGTGGCTGGGGGGTAGGTGGGTGTGGGTGTGGGTGTGTGTGTTTGTGGTTGTGTGTGGGTGTGTGTGTGTGTGTGTGTGTGTGTGTGTGTGGTTGGTTGTGTGTGTGTGTGGTTGTGTGTGTGTTGTTGGGTGTGGTTGGTTGTGCGGTTGTGTGGGGGGTGCTTGTGTGTGTGGTTGTGTGTGTGTGGTTGTGGTTGTGGAATATTTAACAGATAGTCCTTTTAGCATGAGCTAAAGACATTCCTATGATCCAGTAGGAACATAGAAAATATTTGCACATTAATTTTCATAAATTTATCATTATCCTAATTCATTGCTAGGTGGCCATTTTCCATTCTAAACATTTCATTAAGCGGGTATATATGAGGTATAAGCAGGAATACAAAGGGAACAGAGCATCGGGTCATAATTAACATACAGACAGTAGGAGAAAGTAATGACCATCATCACAAACAGAATTATCATTTTGTTAGACATAAGCAAAAGCAAATCCTAGAATCATCTAGTAAACATTTTCAGGGCTCCTATACATTTCAGTGACCATTCATTTCAATTTCAGAATAGTCAACAGCACATATCTAATAAAAACATTTTCACTAGATTTTTCCAGTGTTTCCTTTATGAGGGCTAGAACATCAATTATATTTGGGAGCAGGAGGACCACACAGAGCCATAGGAATTAGGATGAAGAGCTGCAAAGGGCTACTCCTCCTCAAAAACGGAACGACTAAAGGGGTACATTATCAACAAGAAAAAGAAGAAGTCATTGGGGAAATTGAAGCCGCTGTACAACCAATCCAGAGGGGAGTCTTCTCACTGTGTCCGTTTGAGCCTCACAGGCAGGCTCTTGTTGTTTCCACGGTGGAGCTGCACAACTCGCAATTTAAGAATCACAGCCCAGTTTCAAGGGAAAAGTTTCTTCTTCAGGATAGGGCAGTCACCCACCAGCGCAAATGCTCTCAGCGATCCTGTCCAGTCTCTCAGGCAGTGCACCAGTTTCATTCACTTCAATCTAACAGGCACCAGAGACACAGCACTTGTACCCTAAACTCAAGTCCTTCCCTAACTCCTGAATGCTCTGCTGGCGCACTGCTCATTCGTTGGGGCGACACATTGCATCCAGTGTACCCAGGTATCTCTTGACCAACAAACAAAGGAGCAAACTTGCATTCACTTTGGGACCAGGATTCAGAGGCCTGATGCTAGGATCTCTGAAGCAACCCTTATTTTAAAAGGGGTCACCTCAAGCAAAGCTTCCTCGCCATTCTGGTCAGTCTGTGACTCTCAGCTTGGGATCAAAAACTTGATCCACGATTTCTCCTTTCGGATTTGTGACCTCGTCTTTCACCCAAGACAGTGGCAGGGGAACACACTTCATCCAAGGGCTTCTGCCTTTACTGAGGTCCTAGTTGCCAGCAATGCCTGTGCTGGTTACCTTCACTTTGGCTTCAAGCTGGACTGGTGCTGACGCTGACTCCCCAGGCTGAATCTGATGACCGGGCCCCTCTGGCAATGGTTGCAAGGCAGCAAATATCTATTGGTGGACAGAACAAAAGGTCTTTAGACAAGGCACAGAAACAGTCTATCAACAGAGAGGATAGTCCCAGAATACTTCCTAGTCTTGGGACGCCCCATATATTAGCAAGGCACCCAAGAACCACTTCATTTATCTATGGGAGCATAAAAAAAGCAACAGCGTGGACCTATTGGCAAGTATAAAAGGAATTCTTTGGTGAACTGACAAGAGTAATACATCACCCAATCCCAAGCAGCCAAAGAAGTCTGTGTTTATTTACTAAATTCTTAGGAAAAGAGAAAAACAACACAGACATACCCTAAATCCTTATATTGGTGTATGTTATGTTAAGTTATGTTAACTATGTTTGTATAGAGCTCGGCTGCCCCAGCAAAGGGGCGTCCCGGCGCTTTCACTCATAGAGACCAGTCGAGAGAGCCACGGCGAGGAGCACCAATAAAAACCAGCAGCAAGAACTATTGAGGTGGAAAAAGGTACGTTTTTATAGCTCTCCTGAAATCCCGCAGGCCCTCCAAGCACGAATCTGAGGTGGCGAAGAGTTCCATAATTTGGCCACTAGGCAGTGGAAGGAACGTCCTCCTGCACGACAGTGCTTCACACGAGGAACCGTGACCAGGTGCTGCCCGAAGGAGCGCAGTGCTTGAGATGGCACATACGGAGTCAGCAGATTACAAAGCAAGCCAGGTGAAGCAATTTTCAGTATCTTAAATGAAAGACACAGAGTTTTAAACTTAATACGCTCCGCTATAGGAATCCAATGAAGTTTCCGGATGGTATCGGAAATGGGGCAGAAACGAGGAAGCCCTAACATAATTCTGGCCGCTGCATTTTGAATATGTTGCAGTCTGGCAATCTCAGCCTGATTGGCTCCCAAAAGTAGGGAGCTAGCATAGTCCAGTCGAGATAGAATAGTTGACTGGACAATCACCTGACGTGTTACGGGTTCAAAAAACTTTAAAAGAGGTTAAAGACCCCGTAATAGACCAAAGCATGTGCCGACAACTTTTTTAGTGTGAATCCGAAAACTGAGGGAGGAATCCATCCATACCCCCAGATTCTTGACCTCATCCTTAGGTTCTGGAGTCTTACCTAACGCTGTTGGCCACCAATGTTCACCCCACAGGCTAGCATTCTTACCAACTAACAGCACCTCAGTTTTGCTTGCATTTAACTGTAGGTAATTGGAAGTCATCCATTCCGCCACGGCCGATAGGCCATGTCTGAATCTAGAGGCACTCAGAGTGGAGCCCTCAGTCAATGCCACCACTAGCTGCGTATCTTCCACATACGAGACGATGGAAAGGTCCCACTCTCTGGCGACCGCAGCCAATGGTTGGACATACAGGTTAAACAAGGTGGGGCTCAGGGCAGAGCCCTGACACACCCCTTGTTCGATGGACTACACCTGAGAAAGAAAAGGGGGAGCAGTGACTCGAAAAGATCTTATGGACAGAAAGGATCTGAACCAATTCAGAGCCAGGCCTGTGATGCCTGCCTCCTCTAATCGTTGTATCAATATGCCATGTGACACCGTGTCAAAGGCGGCACTAAGATCCAATAGGATTAGTGCCGTTTGTCTGACCCGCATCAAGAATATTACGCAGATGCTCAGTCATGGCAAGGAGAGCTGTCTCAGTGTTATGGCCAGGACGGAAACACCCATGCCTGTTTCCACCGTGTTGGCACCGTAGCAGAGGAAAAAGAAGAGTTAATAATCTGACACAAAGGAGCTAGGAACAACGAAAAAGACTCTTTAAAAAAAGAAGGTTTTAAAGGGTCAGTTGGGGAGCCAGATTTAATTTTCGTACTTAAGCTGATAAGCTCATTTTGAAAGATCTTGGGAATAATCATAAGACTGGAACTCACGCCTAGACTTAAGGGAATCGATCCAGCAGAAGAGGTTATAGAAGGAAAAGACCTATATATAGCATGCACCTTTTCCACGAAAAAGGAGGCCACTTCTTCACACTGCAATTCCGACGTAATTCTGTGTTCATGTGTACTAATCTGAAAACCCTCAAGAGAAAAGGAAATGTTCTAATCTTTTGCTCATAAACTTTACATTACTTGTACAGGACTACAGACACTTCTAAAATGATTTCTCTTAATAAAAGCATATACAGTGTTCGCTTAGGACCATGCTCTCATGTTATAGGAGCAGCAGGAAAACCGAAAACTGCTAATTTAACAGGGGTTCTTATCTATAAAACAATATTTACTTCAAAAAATGTTTGCTAAGGATCACATGGGCATCTTCCAAGCGTTCTACTTTTCATGATCCAAACTATGCAACATCAGTTTATTTACAAGGACTAGCTGATAAAAACTAGCAATGCCCTTGCAAAACTATGTAGCATGAGAATAGCATACAATAATGGTGTTATCACCTTAAGACTTATAGAACAAAAACTACCCACATCTAGTTCCCCTTAAAAGTCAAATAAGGGAACAGCAATCTAGACTACGCATCCTGTCATAATTTCATCAAACAGGATGGGCAGTAACATAACATATATATTTATTCATTTTATTAATGCTAATAATGTTTCAATCAGTATTACTGAATAGGCAATTAAATGTCTCATTGCTATTTCACAGACAGCTTAGACAGGCTAAAAGAAAATTGAGAAAAAGAGAGCGAAACATAAATTGTGCCTACCCTTAATTTGTAGAGGAGCCAGCCTCCTTCCCCCATTTTGACAGTAGGAAACCTGACACAGGTTTCACTTCTGTTAACACTATCAACCCCTATTTGTAGGAACTGGGCATAAACAAAGTTATATGAGATAAATGTCAAATTTGAAAGAGCTAAAGAACATGAATAACTAACCCCCAATCCTTTTGGCAAGTATACTAATGGTATCATGAGGGCACATGAATTCAAACTAAATTTCATTGCCTTAGCTTTTGTACAGTAATCCTCAGACTAAAAGCATTAGTGCTGTATATATATGATTGGTAAGGTATGATTGTGATATGATTGAATTTGGTATGCATGTTGAATTTTAATAATTCACTGGTTTTTGTCCATATGTTCTTTAGTGTACATAAAAAATGTTGTTCTTGTTCAAACTGTATATGATTAATACAAATATACCCCTGTTTCTTTGACTGAGATATTAAAATAAATAGCAACTTATAAGCACATCCCAGCTTGGATAAACCTTCTTTGCTCTGGTGGCCAAACTCTTTGTAAAACAATGTCAGTATAGGCATTAGTTCTTTGTTGTTTATAGAATTGTGGCTCAGCCTTGCTGATTAGGAGCCAACCCTAGTTGTTCTCAGGTATATATATGGCAAAGCTTTGTTAATCAACGTGCACATATACCAATATAATGCCTTTTTATTCATACCAGTGCATCCCTGTCATCTTTCAAAATGTTTCAGAGGTCAAAATGTCAAAGCAAACTTTACTCTGGGAGCCATGCTATGCTTCTAAATATAGAATTGATCTTTAACTCATTAGCAGCTGTACCATTTTGTCTGCGAGGGTTTCCATGTGGCTTTCCCTAATTCAAAGTCACGCTGAAGACAGAAAGCTGTAAAGCAGACCCATTCCCCTGTTTGTCAGTTTAGAGTTAAGAGAATGACTTCTGCTGCTTTTTGATATTTATTTTCAATTGCAAGCATTGTGCAGTATACTTTTCTAGCAATATAGAAGTCAGCTGTTTGTGTTATGCCTAAATGTATGCATTTACTGAAACCTAAGGCAGTTTAAAAGCTGCTCTGAATGGCAGAACTGCATTTAAATAGTGAATTTTGCCCAATTTCGACTTTGGTGTTTGGGGCAGTTAAAAATGAATATCCTATAATTCTTTTGCATAATAGACCTCAGAATGTTCTCTACACATTCCAGACATGGGACATCTGAAATATCTCATGAATACCCTTATAAAAATGAGTTTTTTATCGCCTGCGCAGAGTGATATTTCACATGCAAGTTTCCTCATTATGCGGTACAACACAACTTAAATTTAATTTTAATGCTAGGAGGACACAGTATGATGATTAGGCTTTATAAAGATTAAAAATCAAATTTAATGCACATCTTTTTAAATAATTTTTTTCATATATATATTTTTTTTTAATAAAACCAATCATTTTGATAAGTCCACATATGAAAAGCAAGCTTCATTCCTTGCCTATAATATTTTAGACACATTCATTCATAAGCTCAAGTACAGAAGCCTAACTTGAAACATGAAAACATTTGCGCCACTTTTTAAAGGACAGTCATTATTTAACATCCGAACCATGAATGTGCTTATGTAATAAGGCATTAAGAAAGGAAACCCTTACTTTACATTTTTTCCTGCTATCCAAAATAATGAACCTGATTTTTGTAACTTTTTAAAACAGCAGTCTGAAATGCAGGGTTTTACACCGTGTTTGTACTGAGTTAAGATTTAGTTGAGTCAGCATCCCTTTCTCTCCGTGGCCTACAGTCAAAACGACAGCTGTTGCTTAGTGACAGTTGACACAGCTGTTAGAAAGCTTTTTTTAGTGTTGAAATGTAAGCCTGGTGACAGTCTATTTAAAACTGAGGCATTTCAATGCATCGTTCTATAATGTGTGTGTAGGTCAGCAACATCCAATTTACTCAGATAATATGTTTGCCTGTTAACATCGTTTTTGAGGCCTATTTTATTCCTATTGAATGTGAATTTTAATTTTATCTTTTTAGCATTGTGGTAGTTTGTATATGTCTATAGTTGCTTACTCTATCAATGTAATAGTAACATGTAGTTATGTAGCATGTGTTATATAATTTAATTCTGTTTTTTTATTTAATATTAATGAAATGACATTTTGTATAACAGAATACTGATAGCAAAAAAAACACAAACAAACACATTGAGCTCATTCCAGACATGTACAGAGGGGGTCTTTCACTCAGAACACACAATACAGCACGCTTAAGGTTAGCAATTCTTTCACAAAGAGCGCAATCGCTATTTACTCACAGAAGTACCAATGTGAACCCACAAACCACATAGATACTTAAACACACATTTAACCCACAGATCAACACTTAGGACAGAAACAAAGTAAAGCTCACAGACTGTACTTAAACCAAACCATTTGTAAATACTAGTTGTAAGTCATATTTACAAGAAGAGCTTCTCAATAGTATTCCAAAAGACTGCACAAAACAGCCCAACAGACTGTATTATTTTCAAGAAGCCAAAATACTCTCAATTCACTAGCTTTGGCTGGCAGAACACCAAAAAAATCGCTCTGCATATCTCCATTTATAAAAGTGCGCAGAATAGGATTTTTGTTTGTTTTATGTTCATATTTGAATTCCATGGGATACAGAAACACCAAGGGAGAAATATGTTTTTTATACCTAAACCTATTTAGGTATTCCCTCTAGGTGAGCCGGCTAATTTACTTCACATCTCACTATGGAACCTCCAAAAAGCAACACATTCTTCGATGTGTGCTTGAAACAGGCATGCCAAAAAAATTGCAACTTATGCAAATATTATACGCAAAGTAGCACTTAAAGTACGCTTGTACGTTGTGCAGTTCAAATCTTATACAAAGTAGAGAAAAGTCTCCTCATTACCTGCCTACACGGATTGCAATTAATATATTCTCAATCACAGATTCCAAAATTGGCCAATACAAATTCCAAACCAACAGTAAGCCGCCTCAAACGATCTTACCAATCCCTGGTATCAAACCAACAGCAAGTGTCGCATCAAAACGACCTTTACAAATCCCTGGTGTCCAGATTCTAACTGCCAAGTTCAGAATGACCTAACGGTCGTTTTTAGAATACTCACGCCAAAAAGGTTCTCAGTCAGGAGTGGTAAACAAGTGGAGGATCAAAATCAGGAAGACCAGAAATATACCGGGCTGCAGAGAAAGAGAATCCCCAGAATCTCTGTGCACAGAGTACCTCCTTAGTGGAGTCCTGTCCTGTCCGCCTCGGTAGATTTCTGTCTCCTGTCAAGATCACTCTCTTGGCTAGCCACTTCTCTGATGAGGTCCACGTTGGCGCGCCATTTGAAGAAAATAGAAACTTTCTCAGGGGTCTCACTGATAAAACTGGTTCTTTAAACCAACAAAGAAGAGATTGGCACAGAAGCTGAAATATAAAAAGAATGCAGTTATTCACCTCAGATGAAGGAGACGTCACACAGTACCCTCAGAAACTGTATGAGGCAGTCTAAGAAATACAGAAAACAGGGGCCTTATATATGCTTAGGGTTACTGTAGCCGGGGTGTGGGTTCTCGCCCTATTGAGGGGCGCCCTCTAACGTTGTGCGACCCCCCCCTCTTGTCTCCACAGCCTCTTCCTACCCCGGGATGGACACCTGCTGAAAGGTACAGCTGCGACGAAGAGGACGAGGTAGGATGGGGCCCCTTTAAATGGACGGACACCTTCAGCGGGGAGGCGGAGTCGGGCGAGCCCGTAAATAGCAGCCTCAACATGCCACAGGTGTGTTATTTCACCGGAGGAGCGGACAGAGTGCAGGAGAGCGGAGAGGCGGGAAGCAGTGCAGCAGAGCGGAGCGTTGGAGAGAGCGGAGTCGGAGAGGAGGCGTGGAGGAGAGAACAGCGTTGGCAGAGTGAAGAGACCATCGCTGAGAGGGAAGAAGATCTCGACCGGAGTGTTTGGGCCCCCGAGTCTACGGATCAAGCACAAGTGGCGAGACCTCACAAAGTGGATACGGAGAGAGGAGACAACCGACCGTTAGGAGCTGGAAAGCCGGGAGGCCGACCCCACGAGCCGCCCAGCCGTGCGCCAGGAGGTGTACGGCTAGCTGAGGTACGGGAGCGGGTCCTGGGGTGGTGGAGGCACAAAGGCAGACGCCTGACCTAGCAGGGCATTACCTAGCGATAACCAGTCCCTCCGAGTAGCGTATCACTGTATCTGCACAATCACCGACCCTGAGTTTACTGCACCGTGTGTACCCTTCACTGCCCTCACTCCCCTGTCCTCTCAACCGAGTTGCCACAAACCTGAGCACTTACTTTGCCTCTCTTTTCTTTTGCCTTCTCGGTGACCGGCGAGGGCGTGCACTACGGAGCCTCCGGAGTCCAGCACCAGCCGGAGGAGGAGCCCGGTCCGGAGGAAAGAGGAGGGCGTGCTCCGCAAGAGCCGACAAGAGAGAAGCCGATCTCCGAGGAAGAGCTACTCTAGAAAGAAGTGTACAGATGACTTATTGTTGAGAATAAATACAACTACCACAAAAACACGTATTCTGCCCATTCCTCGTCCCGCGACTACAGTTACATAGTCAGCATAAGACCAAGGGGAGGTCCTGGGACATGTAAGTATGCAAAATGACTAAGATGGGCATGCAAGATCTGCTTGCTCAATAAAGTGGGAGGAGAGTTACTTCCCCATACAACAGTAAAAATAGCCTGACAGTTATATACTAGGAGCAGGTGCATTCTACTAGCTAGGCCTCTCTGTGCATGTGCGAGGCTCTGAAGAGGGAAACAGCACATGGCGAGCACATGGCTACCTAAAATGGCTGCCAAGTACAAAAATGGCTTTCAGCTCATGCTAACAAATCCCTGCAATCTTTAACAACAGGGGTGCAGAAAGAAGCAAGACAGGTGCAGAAAAAAGCATGGAAAGTGCAGAATGAAGCTACACGGGTGCAGAAAGAGGCAAGAGAAGTGTATAAAGGAGCAAGTGAGGTGCAGAAAGGGCCAACAGAGGTGCAGAAAGAGGCTAGAGAAGTGCAGAAACAGGCAAGAGAAGTGCACAAAGAGGCAAGAGACTTGCTGAAAAAAGCAACAGAGGTGTAGAAAGAACAAGAACAGTGCACAAAGAAGCAAGTGAGACGCAAAACTACCCAGGAAAGGTACATAAAGAGGGAAGACGAGTGCAGAAAGAGACAACAGGGGTGCAGAAAGAAGCAAATGAGGTGCAGAAAGAGGCGACAGATGTGCAGAAAGAAGCAACAGACGTGCTGAAAGAGAGAAGAGAGGTGCAGAAAGTACTTGAGATTTGCAGAATGAGGTGAAGAGAAGTGCACAAAAAGAAAGAAACGTACAAAAAGAAGCAACAGAAATTAAGAGGCAAGAGAGGCTCAGAGGGAAGCAAGAGTGGCTTGCACACCATTAGCACCAATTTAACACCCACATTTAGCAATAAATAACACATGACAATTGTAGTTTTGTAAAGGGCCGTCCACCACGCTGTAATGCTTGTTGCTGCATTTTTGGTAACGTTTGACTCGTTTCAGCTAGAAATAAGACTTTTTTGGTTCAAATCTGCAGATTAGGGTGCAGGTGATAAATTATGTGGCTAATGCAGAAAATTAAAAAATTGTGCGAAAGTCGGTGCAGCAAAACAGCCACATAATTCCAGTGGCCCTGCTCACACCTCTGACTAGGTCCACAAGTGCTCCTCAGTGATTCTATCTTTTTTTGTCTCACTGAGTTCATAGTTGAGCTTCTATGAAAACGAGGAAGGCTAAACCTGAGGTTACCACTCCACAACACAGACTACCATACCACACAATTACTCCATAACACATAATCCCACTCTACATAATTCCTTTACACTAAATTCCACATACTTTCTATCCACATAATTTCATTGCACAATGTACCACATAGTTCTACTAAACACAACGTACATCGACTCCAGACCCAAAAACATTAAAAACGTTTGTATTTTCAACGCCACTAGATCTAATTCTCGCAAATGTGAAACCTATTACATTGCAAACACTTCTTTAGCTAGTAGTCGAATTTGCAGAGTGGTCGAAAAGGGTGCTGGGCTTCCGACCAGCGCTCAGGAATTCCGGTGCGTAGGGCTTACAGGAGGTACCAGTAGGGCTTCTTGGCCCCCAAAGTCCCTCAAGAGTAAATTGGACTTCATCCTCCAACCCGTAGTCTGCCAGGAGGCGCGTTTGCAGAATGGTGGAGAAAGGGGGCATGGCCTCCGAAGACGTTTTAGCAATCCCACTGTGCGGACTTACTGGAGGTAACAAGAGGGGTAGTTGGCCCCCAAGGACATCCTTGGGGGCCAACTACCCCTCCTGTTACCTCCAGTAAGTCCCACACAGCAGCATTGCTAAGTTCGATGAGTAGGCCACGCCCCCTTTGCCCACCACTCTACAAACGCGCTCCCTGGCACACTCATGGATGGAGATGGAAGTCCCCTTCGATGCTGGGGGTCATTTAGGGACCATCTAGCCTATCTCTACCTCCAGTAAGCCCCACACAGTGGGATTGCTGAGAGGTGGACAAAGGCCACAACCCTTTCTCTACCACTCTGCAAACGTGCCCCCTGGCGCGTTTTAAATTGGGGGATTAAGTCCCCTTGAATACTGAGGGTCCCTGGGGGCCAACTAGCCCACCAGTAAGCACCACACAGCTGCGTTGCGGAGAGGTGGTCCGACTCCATGCCCCTATTTACACCTCTCTGACACGCAGCTCTGTGGCGCTTACTGGAGGTACCTTGTGGGCTACTTGGACTCCAGGGACTCTCAGGATTCAAGGGGACTTAATCCCCCAATTTACAACGCGCCAGAGGGCCCGTTTGCACAATGGTGAACAGAGGGAACGGGCCTGATGTGACAAGTGTGCAAACACACCCTATGGCGCGTTTTAAGTTGGGGGATTAAGTCCTCTTGAATTTTGAGGGTCCCTGGGGTTCAACTAGCCTACCAGGTAACTCCAGTAAGCGCCAAATAGCTGTGTTGCAGAGAGGTGTAAAAAGGGGCGTGGCCTCGGACCACCTCTCTGGAACACAGCCCTGTGGAGCTAACTGGAGGTATCTGGTGAGCTAGTTGGCCCCAGGGACCCTCAGGATTGAAGGGGAATTAATCCCTAACTTAAAACCCACCAGGGGCCACGTTTGCACAGTGGTGCAGAGAGGGGGCAGGCCTGATGTGACAAGTGTGCAAACGCTCCCATGGGCGCGTTTTAAGTTGGGACATTAAGTCCCCTTGAATCCTGAGGGTCCCTGGGTGTCCAACTAGCCCACCAGGTACCTCCAGTAAGCACCACAGTGCTGCATTGCAGAGAGGTAGTCTGTCTCTGTCTCTGCAACGCAACTCTGTGGTGCTTACTCGACGTACCTGGTGGGATAGTTGGCCCCTAAGGACCCTCAGGATTCAAGGTGACTTAATTCACCAACTGAAAATGCGCCACAGGGCACATTTGCACACTTGTCACATCAGGCCCTGCACCACTGTGCAAACGCGCCCCCTGGTGCATTGTAAATTGGGGGATTAAGTCCCCTTGAGTCCTGAGGGTACCTGGGGGCCAAGTAGCCCACCAGCTACCTCCAGTAAGCGCCACAGAGCTGTGTTGCAGAGTGGAGTAAATAGGGGGTGTGGCCTTGGGCCACCTCCCTGCAATGCAGCTCCCTGGTGCGTACTGGTGGTACCTGGTGGGCTAGTTGGCCCCCTGGGACCCTCAGTATTCGAGGGGAATTAATTCCCCAACGTACAATGCGCCGGGGACGTGTTTGCAGAGTGCTGCAGGGAGTGGGTGGGGCCTCCGGCGCAATGCCATTTTTTTCCTGAAGGGGGCTGTGTGGTCCCCCTTCTTTTCCCATTTCTGGGACCCTGGGGACCCCAACCCCAGGGCCTGACCTCTATTGTTAAAAAAATAAACCGGAAGGGGGCCGCATGGCCCCACCTCCCGAGGCCAATTTCTGCCTCGGGGAGTCATCCCCCGGGGCTGTGCCTCATGTTTTAAAAGTATTTTAAATTTTATTAGGGGGGACCGCGTGGCCCCCCTCCTCGGGCCAATTATGGCCCTGGGGATCCCCTCCCCTGGGACCGGCCTGCCTTTTATTTAAAAAAAAATTAAAAAATATTATTGGGGAGGGGGGCACATGGCCCCCTCCTGGGCAACTTCTAGCCCCGGGGACCCGATCCCCCGGGGCCGGCCCTTTCCGTTGGGGACCATTGGGGGAGCCCCAATGCCCCCACGGTCCCGCCGGCTCCCCGCCTCCTGCGGGAGCCGGCATTGCTTTTCCACATGGGTAGCTGCTGACATGCAGCCCCCTTTGTGGAAAATCAATCTGCTTTGGATTTTAGGAGTGAGAGCAGGAAATCTGCTCTCGCTTACAAAATCCAAAGCAGAGTTTTCTATGATAGGGCGGGAGCCACACGGCTCCCGCCCTGACTTAGCAAACAGCAGTGTTCCGGGGGTGGGCGCCCCGGGACACTGCAGGAGCCTCGGGGTGGCAGTCCCCAGGGCCATGAAGGGCTCCAGGAGGGGGGCAGCGTGACCTTTGCAAAGCCCCAGGGAGGTGGTGGTCCCCGGGGCTCCAAAAAGGACCCCCGCATTTACATTTTTAGTGCCTCGGGGAGGTGGCGGTCCCTGGGGCATGTGAGGGGGCTCGAGCCCCCCACAGAGGATTTTATTTTTTAAAACAATCCCCTGGGAGTTGGCGGTTCTTGCGGCAGTGGGGGGCTGTGTGCCCACGTGAATATTTGAGGAAAGCCCCGGGGGTGGTGGTCCCCAGGGTTTGGGGGGCCTTGGAGGCCCCCCCACAGATTAAAAAACAAGCCCAGGGAGGTGGCGGTCCCCGGGGCTGGGGGAGAGCCGCGTGCCCTCCCGCATGTAATTTACATAGCCCCTGGGACGTGGCGGTCCCCGGGGCTGCGTGGGCCCCCGCAGGCCCCAGCTACATAAATAAATTGCCCACAGGACTTGGCCCACCGGAAGCTTTGAAAACGAAGAGCGGGAGACCTTCGGGCCTGGAGTGTAGTGTAGTTCCTATTTCCCTAATAGGTTCTGCGCATTGGAATAACATACACTATAGGTTTGGCGCATGACTGAGTCAGTAGGCCCCTATCGCGTATGCTAAACTTGTTACTGTGTACCAGCTAGCTCACAAGCCACTAGAAACTTCTTGAACACAAGAAAGGAATAGCTTCTGGCAACCACATAACATGAAACCCTGATCCCTCAGAATCGTGGAAACAATATACTACTTTTCACTTAGTAACTCATCTCAGAGAAGTACAGAGAAGAAACAGTCAGGTGTGTATACAATAACATTTATTGCACAGTCGTTCATCTAGTACTGGTTATATGTGCTGCGACAACTGCTGGACAGTAGCAAAGAAATATAGTCAGCAGTGCAGTAAATAAAAATGCATAGTACAGTTCTACTATTTGGCAATAGTAATGAAGACATACATGAATACAGAATGCATTAAGATAAAGCCTATACTCCAATGATGCCTAACTAGATGTACCTAAGTGTACCTAGCATGTGTCTAGGTCTAGAGAGCCAAGAATCCCCCTAGGATTTAGTCTAATCCCATTACCTTAGCAAAGTGTGAGTGGGACTTCTTCCTGCTCTGGAGCTGGACACCCCGGGAGGGGTGGATGGATCTCTGCCAGCTGGTGCCTCCGCATGAAGCGGTTGCAGCATCTTGGGTCAGAGTGTCGGCCTGGAAGTCTCGGTCCCCTCTTCCTAATCTACTGAGGGAAGGTTTATTTATACCCTAGGTGCTTGACCACTTGACGTGGGTGAGCTACTGATGGACATGGAGATGACGCATTTAGGAAGGACAGTCATCTGCTAAGGAGGAGGTGTGGAGCCCATTCTTGGAATCAGCAAAGACGTCAGTGATCCCCTCCTTCTGCACCCAGAGCACACGTCAGATAAGGGGCAGCCCTCGTTATTGTGAAGGGAGGGCATCTAATGTAGGTGAAAGGGCCTTTAGTGGGTGAAAGGGCCTGCCTGTCTTTGTTGGTTAAGTACAAAAGTGGTTCTGTTGGGTATGGCAAGTCACTTTGAAATGCTAATAAATGCAACTCAAACGTTTAGAAAAACTCTGAAACACATATGCACTGAGGATAAAAATACTCAAAGAATCTACTGAAAAACTTCATATAGACAAGGCATTGATTTCAAGCGATTGTTTTATATATCAGAATTCATTCATGTTACATCCGAATTAATTCATTGAATGATAACATTAGATTCTTAAGGAAAGACCGTCAAACAATAGTGAAAATTATGTGACAATTGGTGAAAGGTGCTCGGTGCATCAAGCAATGTACAGTGAAATCAAGTAATATATATATATATACAATTATATACAGGGGTTAAATTGGCCAGAATCTATTTCACAACCAAGGGTAAACGCGTTTACCCAGATGCCAAGAGACAGCACGCTGCTTCCTGTCCTTCAGTGACCGTCTTCCCAGAAATTGAACTCGGAATTGACCTTGCGGCACCCCTTCAGGCAGAGACATTTCCTCCTGATCTACATACTGTCCTATCCCCACCTTCGTGTCTTGATAAAGACCCGCCGCGACCACCAACTGGGGCGCACTAGGGTTGAAACGTCGACGCTCACCTGTGGTCCAGAAACTCCAGGAGCCACTATATGAACACTATGACTCCTTGGATGTGAAATAGATTCTGGCCAATTTAACCCTTGTATATAATTGTATATATATTTTACTTGATTTCACTGACTTCAGCTAATCATGACTTTATACCCAACTGCAATTTACTGCTGGGATTTGCGAGCATACAATTACAAAGTTCTTTTTAAACAAAAACTCTTTTTACTGATCGCACATATAATTACAATGTTAAAAGCAAACTTTCAAGTCTCAGAATACAATGTAATGCCTAGTAAAAGTTAGATATTTCTATGGCAGCTACAAATGTAAACACAACAGCGGCACCACCCTAATGTAGTTAGGCAAAGAGTGCAGAAAAGCATTGGTGAGCCAGCTTACATCATCAAGTTTCAGTTGCCTTAGAATGCAGGCCAGCAAATTAATCTATTGTAATTAAAAATGTTAACCAGTTGACGAGGTGTTATGCTGCTGGCAGGGTTGTCCACCCCTAAAATGTTATAATATTAAGTAAGGAGTAAGTGAATGACTACCACCTGAGTTATAGAATTTTCAAAAAGATATGAATATAGCACTCTTACTTAATCCATTAACAGGACTGTAACCCAGAGAGTCCTAACAGAGTGTGAGAGATAATGAGATGTGAAAGAGGGTAATGAAGTGTGAGGGTGAGTGAGAGTGTAATACAAACTTTCTATGTTTAAAACAGTCTAACGTAAGTCCACTGGACACACTGTCAATGGTAAGTCACTATCTAGCATGCATTAGTCGCCTTTATATTAAATACGCTCTTTATAACAACGTTTCATAAAGAGTGGAAAAAACATATATTTTGTCGTGTCTGTGATAGACAAAGCTGAATACTTGCACTGATATAAAAAGGTTTGGAACCCAATAAGAAAACCCCACTGCAATCCACAAAAACATAAACACTGAAAACCGGACGGCCTAATTATAACATTTACATGTTTTTACTCTGAGTGTGAGTTCTCAGGTGAAGGGATAGTGCAAACTTACGTTTGAAAGCCTTGTCACATTTAGAACATGTATATGGTTTCTCCCCCGTATGACACTTCTGGTGATCAGACAGTGTACCATTTGTTGCGAAAGCCATGTCACATTCAGAGCATTTATAGGGTTTCTCCCCAGTGTGAGTTCTCTGATGCACTGACAGCTCTCTTTTTGTCTTGAAAGCCTTATCACATTCAGAACATGAATATGGTTTCTCCCCTGTGTGAATTCTTTGATGTGTGGCTAGTGCACCCTTCTGTCTGAAAGTCTTGTCACATTCAGAACACTTATATGGTTTTTCCCCCGTGTGAATTCTTTCATGTATTGATAAAGAGCATTTTCGTGTGAAAGCAATGCCACATTCAGAACATTTAAATGGTCTTTCCCCAGTATGTGTTTGGTGATGTGATGCCCGATGACCCCTAACTCTAAAAGCCATGTCGCATTCAGAACATTTATATGGTTTCTCCCCCGTGTGAGTTCTATGATGTAATGATAGCTCTCTTCTTACCTTATAAGCTTTATCACATTCAGAACATTTATATGGTTTCTCGTCAGTGTGAGTTCTCTGATGTATGGCGAGTGTACATTTCTGTCTGAAAGTCTTGTCACATTCAGAACACTTATATGGTTTCTCCCCTGTGTGAATTCTCTGATGTAATGATAGCTCTCCTCTCATCCTAAAAGTTTTATCACATTCAGAACATTTATATGGTTTCTCCCCCGTGTGAATTCTCTGATGCACGGATAGCTCTCTTCTTATCTTATAAGCTTCATCACATTCAGAACATTTATATGGTTTCTCCCCCGTGTGAATTCTCTGATGCACTGATAGCTCTCTTCTTATCTTATAAGCTTTATCACATTCAGAACATTTATATGGTTTCTCCCCAGTGTGAATTCTCTGATGCACTGATAGCTCTCTTCTTATCTTATAAGCTTTATCACATTCAGAACATTTATATGGTTTTTCCCCAGTGTGATTTCTCTGATGTAGTGATAGCTCTCCTCTCATCCTATAAGTTTTATCACATTCAGAACATTTATATGGTTTCTTCCCAATATGAGCTCCCTGATGTTGCCTTAGTGAAAGCTTACCTTTGAAAGCCTTTTCCCATTCAGAACATTTATAAGGTGTATTCATAGTATAAGTTATCGGATACTGGATAGGGTAACCATTTTTATTAAAAACCTTGTCACATTTAGAATATTTATATGGTGTCTCACCAGTGTGGCACCTTTGGTGATCAGTTAGTGTACCTTTTTGTGCGAAAGCCTTGTGACATTCAGAACACTCATAAGGCTTCTCCCCAGTGTGCGTTCTCTGGTGTATTGATAACTCTATTTTTGTCTTGAAAGCCTTAACACATTCAGAGCAATTATATGGTTTCTCCCCAGTGTGAATTCTTTGATGTGTGGCTAGTGCACCCTTCTGTCTGAAAGCCTTGTCACATTCAGAACACTTATATGGTTTTTCCCCCGTGTGAATTCTTTGATGTATTGATAAAGAAAATTTTCTTGTGAAAGCCTTATCACATTCAGAACACTTAAAAGGCCTTTCCCCAGTATGTGTTTTGTGATGTGATGCCTGATGACTCTTAACTTTAAAAGCCATATCGCATTCAGAACATTTATATGGTTTCTCCCCCGTGTGAATTCTCTGATGCACTGATAGCTCTCCTCTCATCCTAAATGTTTTATCACATTCAGAACATTTATATGGTTTCTTCCTCATGTGGGGTCCCTGGTGTAAAAATAGATTTCTCTTTCCAATGAAAGCCTTATCATATTCACAACATTCCTGAGGTTTCTCACTGCTGTGATTTATTTCATCTTGCAATACCCCTTGTGATGAATGTAAAACCTTGTCACATTCAGAAAATCCACATGGTTTCTCCCACGTTCGAGTTTTTTGATATACTGGGAGTGCCATCTTTCTCATGAAAGGCTTCTGACATTCAGGACAATTATAGGGGTTGCTCCCAGTATGAGTTCTCCGATGAATGGATAGTGTCAACTTTCTCATGAAAGTCTTGTCACATTCAGAACATTCATAGGGGTTCTTCCCAGTAAACTCTTTGTGATGCACGGTTAGAGAATTCTTTTGAATGAAAGCCTGAACACTTTTAGAACCTTTGCGTGATTTCTACCCAGTGTGAGTTCTCAGATGCTGGATTATTCATACAACTGTGTGCATAGTTACATTCAGAATATTCGTATGTTTTCCCTCTGGTGTGTCTTATCTGATATTCCAATAGCTCAGAGATGATATCTCGAAAACGTTGCCACATTCAGGACATCCATATGGTCTCTCTCAGTGTGAATTCTGATGCATAGATGGTGCAAGCTTTTGACTGAAAGCCGGATCACCAGAGTCCTTTGATATTTTATCAACTGCTCCTTTCATTCAGAATATTGATAAAGATCTCCATTGTTGAGTGTTATGTTTTAATGATTATCCTTCCCTCATCCGTATGTTCATATGGACTTTGCTTGAGATTGTGGCTCACTTGGTTTCTCTCGCCAGGTTGGGTACATTGTGTATAGATGTATTATGTTTTGAATGTTCAGAAACGGGGCAAGCACCCTAACCAATCCACCATCATAGCTAGCGGTGGACACCTTTTTACATTGATCTAGAATGTCAACATCCTCACCTTACGGGAATCAGACACATATCTTTTATACGAGCTCTAGATATAAAAAGGAGTCTCTTTCCTGCAAGTTTTCTGGTGTCTAATCAGAGTTATTCATTCATATTGCCTCTTCAAGGATTGGCCTCAAGTTGATTTCATATTGCACAGTCGGTGATCTTTATTTCGAAGATGTCACATGCAGAACATGTGCTCTCTACGGAGCATGAGATCGGACTTGTTCGAGTTCGTTACAGTGGAAAAGGGCATCAGGTACGTGCGCTGCTTCGGAACCAACTGTGTGCATTAAAATATCTTCTCACATCAAAAACATTTGCAGAATTCCTTCAGTAAGTTAACTTCCCTCCACTCTGCATAACATTTTTCTAATGTTCGTGCTTCCAAGTCAGGTTCGATTGGTCGTTGCTTGAGAACATTTTAATGGAACTTTAACTGTCATGACATTTGTTTTTCCAACACACTGTGATTCCCACTCTTCAGATTCCTTTCATAATGTTTTTCTTTTACCTTCCAGAGTAAAAAGCAGAAAAAAGGATTTAGGACAATAAAGCCAATAAACAACTTCAATATGGTAAAACTAGTCATCACGGTAAGAATTAACATAGAAAACAGCATATTTGTAATACCTTGACTAAACCAACAGCATGGAAAACAGAAATCTAGACATCACTGGCCAATGACTAGGCTACACATTTAGACAAGAGAATCAGCCCCAGAGTTACAAAGATTTTGATTGGGGTTGCATCGTTTTTTTGAGCAGCCGCAATGCAAAATCTATTTTGAGATTAACAAGGTCTTGCAAAGCCTAATTTATTTGACTGCATGGCTTTCTTAAAAAAAATGTAATTTTGAGGTACCTTACATTGAGGAGGCGTTACCTGGATGGCGCATGGGCATTCCCAATCATCCATCCACTCTTTTGACGCAAACCCATTTCTATTAATACAGTTAAACATAGGTTTGAGCCAAAATGGTGCCCCTACTCAAGGCTGGCAGAAAGAGGAGAATTCTTTTTTTATTTCTGGTCTGTACTTCCACTTTGCATGTGTACTGCATTCTGCAGTACACATTGTCATGTGCCTAGTTAGGCCCAGTAGGAAATAATACCATTCCTGTATACACACAAATCTTTTTCTTAAAGTTGCCTTCTCTTTGCCACATTAACGTTTGACACACATTTTGCATTTTTGACGCTTGAATTTATATTCGCAGAAACACCGACCTTGTTGACAGAAAACACTTTGTTAGAATCCTATCACACAGCCTTGGCATAGTTCCAGGCCTCTCACGAGCGGAGTACAAATGTGTTTATTATTACATCCATATGGCGACATAGCTATCTGTAGAATACAAACAATGGTTGCCCGATTACAATCTCGACTGAGGCAAGGATGCCATTTTCTATATATAGCCTTTTGTTTCCTAACATAATCAGAGGAGACACTTCTACTGTCTCAATCCCTTTTTTCGGTATAGTGATGCCAGATAGCCTCTGCCGCCCATCGCTTGACGGTCAACCCTGCATACCGGTTCCTCCCTATCCGCATACAACCATGCATTGACTGTACTCAACTGTGCTGCCCAGTACTACTTCTTAATATCTGGGACTGCAGCTCCCCTTCATAAACCCTCCTCTGTAGCTTTGAAAGGGCAATTCTAGAGCTGCCCCCATTCCAGCGGAGACCACATAGTTCCCTATCTTCTGAAAGTAGTCAGGAGGAACCCTACATGCGGTATTTTGAGGGTCATCAAGAAAGCGGGCAGGGCCATCATTTTAACGAGGGGCGCTCTACCCATTAGGGATATTGGGAGGCCCCTCCAGTGTGCCACATCTGGCCCGAACCTCTCGATCAATGGAAGTAGATGATCTCTTTATGTAAATCAGTCTTGACCCTATTCCTCATGGGAACAGTCCAGCCTGAACTGCTAATAGCACAGACACCAGCACTACTAGGGGAAAAAAGTGCAAATACCAATGAAACTATTTGTCAGGTGTATGACGCCCCTGGACCCTGTGGAAGAAGAACATATGATATTTGACATACAAGCCCTTGCGATTAGATCAAGATAGACAATTCTAATAGCCTTTGACAGAACTGTGGGAATCAATTGTATTTATGGGCCCAGGAGTTAAGTTAGGAGACTTATCAGATGAAGAATTATTTGAGGACAACCCACTGAGCAAAAAAGTGATGTTTGAAATGAGCATCAATCTTAGAATACAATTAAAGTACAGTGTCAAGACATATGAACTACAGTCAACACGAGAAAATGACTGGATATGAAGACCCGAGGGCACATGATGCAGTCCTAATGAAAGGGGCAGAGCCTGCATGGATAGCTCTGAAACAAGGGGCAATACTGCCCAGGGTGCTCCAATATCCCTTAGCAGAGGAGGGCTTTTTTCTAACAGTACAAGCTTTATAAGAGCATGGAGTAACATACGTGGGGACTTCACATGGGAACACCCCTATTTTCCCAGGTAAGGAGGGCAAGGGAGGAACTTGAAGAACAGTACAGGATTTCTGCCCCTTGAATGACATAGTGGTGTCTGAATTTCCATTGGCACCTGACCCCTCAGTGGTTTTGACAAACATTCATGCAGACTCCGCCCACTTTTCAGAGATTGATTTGAAAAATGTGTTTTTCAGCATCCCACTGCAACCAAACTCAAATACTTGACCTCATTTGCATACAAAGGGACGCAGTACCAATATTTGAGACTGCCCCAAGGGAATTGTGAGTCCCACAGCATCTTCAACAGAACACTGATACATGATTTAACAAACATCTAATGTAAAGTACACTTTTGAAATATGTGCATGACATTTAATATGCAGTCCCACAGAACATATATGTAGACAAGACACCATCAGTCTCCTCTGTTAGCGGGTAGAGAAGGGATACGAAGTAGACAAAGACAAATTGCAATACGTACAAACAAAAGTGCATTATTTGGAACAACTAATAATCCATTTTGGGAGGAGAGTGACACCTGATAGGGCAGAAAGAATCAGGAACATGCCCATCCCTAATACAGCTAAGGAAATGCAGCAGTTTTTAGGACTGTGAAATTATGTGAGACAATGGCTGTTTGGTTATGCCTCTTCTTTAACTACACCATTGTTGAGCACATTAAAAGGGTCCCAAACTAATAATGCAATTCCAAATAGGATGATGGACGGAGAGTTGATTGATTCAGATGCTCCGTCCATCACCACCCCCTTTTGTACCGCTTTTGGCCGTCATAAGTGTGGCAGGGTATGCTCAGACGTGAGTCCCTTGCTCACTTTGCCACTGGATTCAAGGAAGCCGGGCTGAAGACGGCTGGAATGCCAGAAACCGGTCCTCGGAAGCTTGTTTCCGGTCCAGGGAAGGCATGGCTTGGTAGTTCGGGCTGGACTGTTCCCATGAGGCACAGGGTCAGACTGATTTGCATATAGCCATGTCTGAACTGGGGTGGCAGAGTGGGCTAAAGAACGGTGATGGATTAAACCCAGATCTTTTGACTTGGTGTTGGACCCGGCCTCGTGGTGTGGTGCGCGTCTGTCCCTCCACACCCTGCGAGCGTAAGCCTGCACCCTGAGCCCCTGCGCAGCATCCCCGTAAGAGTAGCCTGCACCCCGAAGCCTGGTCGTCTCACCCCCGATAAGCCCGAACCCCCGTAATCCACGACCAGGCCCGCGTGTCCCCATCCGGCTCCCGGCTCCGAGCGCCTAACCCTGAATGCCCTACAAGGCCCGACAGCCATTTTCCCTTCCCGAGATCCCTGTCTCCCTGGGCCCAGCGTGACCCCGGCCCCAGCGAAACCCAGACTCCGAAGGCGCGCCAATCCCGGTTGGGGGGTAAAGGGCTCCCCGAGTGTGATAAGCCCGGCAGTTTCGATGGCCCCTTTGGCCTCCCCTGAGAGTCTGGTATCTGTCACACCTTTGGCCCTCCCCTGTGGGCCAGTTTCGATCGCACCTTTTGGCCTCCCTGAGGGCTGGCTCCAGACCTGCTGGGTGTCTGGGAATTCCCGGACCCATTCCTCAAAGGATCAAAGAAGCCCCCGCCGGACCGCACCAACGACCAGCCCCCAGGGCTTGAGACCTCCGCCTGCGAGGGTCCGGACATCAAAGGGCCAATGGACTATATCTGGGCCCGCTCGACAACTAGCGGGCAGTTGTATCTTGGACCTGAAGCCTGCTGATCTGATCGTGGCTGACCCTAAGAAAGAACTCATCTTGAATCGCTGAGCCCTGCTGACGCTGTCGCGGCTCCCTCTTCACAACAAGGAACTGAACCACCGGAGCCCTGCTGACGCTGTCGCGGCTCAAGCTGAACTACCACCATCGGAGCCCTGCTGTCGCGGCTCGAGCTGAACTCGTAACCATCGGAGCCCTGCTGACGCTGTCGCGGCTCAAGCTGAACTATCACCATCGGAGCCCTGCTGACGCTGTCGCGGCTCAAGCTGAACTATAACCATCGGAGCCCTGCTGACGCTGTCGCGGCTCCTCAGGAACTTCTCCAGATCGAGCCCTGCTGACCTCGTCGCCGCTCGAGGAGTACTCTGGTCCGGCTGGACCATCGAGATCACCATCACGACCGAGCCGACTCGACGTGAGTGAAGCCGCCAGTACGCCCATCATCTTCCGTACCCCCCGGCTCGAGGATTGAGAGCTGTGCGCAGGGTACGCCCCGTACTGGCCCCAAGGCTAAAGACTGTCCCGCTTCCCTCTCCCCGAATCCTCTAAGACTTTTGTGATCCCTCGATCATTTGTACATAAGAGTGCTACTTTCATTTCTGCTGCTTATAAAGAACTTGTTACTGAAATCCACGTTGTGGTGTCCGTTCGTAAGTGTGGTGTGAGCTCAGTGTGTACGATCCTAGACCCGAAGTCCTCCCCGGCGAGGACCTCACGATAAGACTCGGCAAGATCTGTGGCAGAGGTGGGTCCTGGGGTGGTCGGGTGAGCACAACCTGGCCCTCTGAGATCGCCCCTTCTAACATTGGTGGCAGCGTCGCGATAAGAACCTACGTCTAGGGATCGTACAGTACTGACACTCTACCCGAACGAAGAGCAACCTTTTGGCTTCTTTTCCCCTTGTTTCTTTTTCTTTTTTTTTTTTTGGATTCCAATGATTAAGCGGACCAATAACTCCAGGCATGATCTAAAATCTGCCAAACAGCCCAAGGGCTAGATACGACCAGAAATAAAGGAGTTATTGAGCAAGATAAAGGTCACGGAAGGAAACTGACTGAGTAGAATAAATAAAGAAATGGAAAAACTCTCCTTGCACCCACCGAAAGACCATAAGGGGCAGTATGTCGGAACATCTACTCAAATACAGTTGAACTCCCAATTACCTCTTCCTTCTTCTTGCATAAACCGCAATATGAGGATTAAAAAAAAAAAAAAAAGAAGAGCAACCATGAGCATCACGAACGACGAGACCACCTTCCAGATGGAACTTCTGGGAGATTATACACACCGGCAGCTGAAGCAGTTTTGCATAAATCGCCAAATCCCGACAACGGGACTAAACACCAAAGAAGACTTTCAACAAGCCCTAACAGCCTGGGTGGAGGGCGAAGCCCAACCTCCAGCACCGACAGAAGTCGATGGAGAGGGAGCCCCCCTGACCGAAACCCACGCTCCAGAGCGAGAAAGGACAGAGTCCCCGACGCGGACTCTCAGTACAGAGAGAGGTCTGTCGCGAGAAGAGATGACCGACCGAGAACGCAACCGAAACCACGAGCTGGAACTAGCCCGTCTGAAAATGGAAGGAGAACTCAAACTGGCCGAGAAAAAGCTAGCAATCGAGCAGCTGCGGCTGCAGGGAGAACTGGAGGAGAAGAAACTCCAGAGAGAACTGGAGGAGTAGAAACTCCAGAGAGAACACGAAGGGAAGAGACTCCAGCTGGAGCACGAGCGCAGCATGAAGGAGATCGAACTAAAGGCCCGGACCGAAGACAACAGAACAGCGGCGACCCGAGAGTTCGTTCCCCCGGTGGAATCCAAGGTCCACATTCCCAAAGATGTGGTCAAAGAATATTATAAGAACGATGATATCCAGCAATGGTTCATGGCCTACGAGGTCGCCATGACCTCCCACCGTGTTCCACAGAAAGATTGGGGAGCCAGGCTGTGGGGACGATTCCTGAGCGAAGGGAGAGACACCCTACTCGACCTACTGTCTGCCGAGCAGACCTCCTACAGCCACATGAAAGAAGCCCTCCTCACAAGGTACGGTCTCTCCCCTGAAATGTACCGCCAACGCTTCAGAGAATGCAAGAAAATCCCCGGCACCACATGGGTAGAATATGTCAACTTCTACAGCCGGGCCCTGGAAGGGTGGATCAAGGGCAGCAAGGTGTCCACCTTCGAGGGGCTCATCGACCTGATTGCCTACGAACATTTGTCTCTGAACTGCTTTGTGGAACTCCGGCAGCACCTCCTGGACAGCAAGTTGGCTGACCCCCAGAAGCTGGCCGTAGAGGCTGACCGCTGGGTGAGCACCAGAGTACCCCGGGGGAGACTCTAGCCGAACCGAACAAGGACCATCCCGCCCGAGGGGAGGAGGGGGTCAGAATAGACAGAGGGGACCCCAGGTAGGGTCCCCGCGCAGTCCCCCTAGAAACCAGTCCGGCACCTCACCTCCCACAGCGCGCGCAGGGTTCCCCCCAGCCAAGCCAGGGCCCCGAGTCAGCCAAGCCTGCTACCATTGCCAGCAACCCGGGCACTATGCCAATGACCCCCGCTGTCCTTTATTCCAGAAGCCCGCCGCTACAGGGCCCTCAGTGCGCCACATCGCCTCAGTAGCCCTAGAAGAGGAGGGAGAAGAGGAGTTCGAGGGAGGTGACCCCGCAGCCATGATGTTAGTCTCCCTGGGTAATAGGGAGATGGTCCCAGGAGCCCCCCTACCCGACAATACCGAGAAGTACCGACAGCAGGTGACTGTCAATGGCCACCACATAGGGGCCCTCCGGGACACCGGGGCCAGTATCACCGCAGTCAAGCGCCACCTAGTCACCGAAGCCCAGATTGTTCCCCACATCTCCTGCAGGGTGATCGCAGCTGATAACTCCGTCCGCACCTGCCGGATAGCTCAAGTCCCGTTCGAATGGGGGGCGTCTCCGGAGAGTTACGAGTAGCGGTCCGCTCAGACATGCCCGTGGACTGCCTGCTCGGCAACGACCTAGAGAGCTCCCCATGGCAGCGGGTTGAGAAAAGAACCCACTTGGAGATGGTGGGCCTGCCCGAATGGGCCTGTGTGAACACCCGGTCGATGACCGCCCGGGGGGCAACTCCCGAAGCAGCACCGGCTACCCCCGAGGACCCCGAGGTCCCTGAATCCTCTGAGACCCCTGAGCTGTTCCCCGGGGAGAGCTTCCCCCCCCCGACGCAGGTCCCCTCGGTCCTGGCGTCGAACCGACCCTGAGCGTGGACGACCTTCCTGAGCTGGCCCAATGGCGCCAGGAAGGAGGGCCGTCCCGAGAAGAATTCTGCCTAGAACAGACCTCCTGTCCATCCTTGGTTGGGCCGCGGCAGCAGGCCGCCGCCCAGGCCACGGGTGACCAGTCCGGCTCCCACTTTGTCTATTGGGAGAACGGCCTCTTGTACAGCGAGCAAAAGTCTGCCGAGCTAGGGTCAGCCCGAGTGCTGGTGGTACCCCTACACTTCCGCAGCTTTCTCCTGAACCTGGCCCACGATGTGCCCCTGGCGGGACACTTGGGACAAGACAAAACGTATCACCGCCTGGTCACACACTTCTACTGGCCGGGCATGCGCTCCGATGTGGAGGCCCACTGCAAGTCCTGCGCCACGTGTCAGTCCAGCGGAAAGAGCGGGGGGAAGCGCAAGGCCCCCCTCCAACCCTTCCCCGTGGTCAGTACCCCCTTTGAACGGGTGGGAATCGACATCGTGGGCCCCCTCGACCCCCGGACCTCCTTGGGCCACCGCTTTATCCTTGTCCAGGTGGACCATGCCACCCGCTATCCCGAAGCCATTCCCCTCCGAACGGTGACAGCCCCCGTAGTGGGGCGGGCCCTCATGGGGATCTTCTCTAGGGTAGGATTCCCCCAAGAAGTCGTCAGCGACCGAGGGACCAACTTCATCTCGAAATACATGAAGTCCCTCTGGCAACAATGTGGGGTGACGTACAAATTCACCACCCCATATCACCCCCAGGGTAACGGCCTGGTGAAGCGATTCAACCGGACCCTCAAGGGAATGATCATGGGTCTCGAAGAGTCCCTGAGGCGTAAGTGGGACGTCCTCCTTCCCTGTCTCCTCTTCGCGTATCGCGAAGTCCCCCAAAAATCCCTGGGGTTCAGCCCCTTCAAGCTCCTCTACGGGCACCCCGTCAGGGGACCCCTCAGCCTGGTCAAGGAAGGGTGGGAGACGGCGGCCCTAGAGCCCCCTCCCGATGTGTTTCGATACATTCTGGCCCTCCGGAACCAGACTAGGAAGTTCCGCGAACTGGCCGAGGCCAACCTAGAGGCCAGTCAGGAAGAGATGAAACGGTGGTACGACCAGAATGCCACTCTGATCGAATTTCAACCCGGACAGCAGGTCTGGGTGATGGCCCCCGTAGAGCCCTGTGCCCTGCAAGACAAGTGGACAGGGCCCTTCAAGGTGGTAGAGCGCAAGAGTCAGGTGACCTACCTCATCGATGTAGAGTACCCCAGGAACCCCTTGCGGGTCCTTCACGTGAACCGCCTCAAGCCCCACTTCGCCCGGTCCGAGTCGAGCTTGCTCCTCGCCACGGACGACGGGGAAGAAGAAGAAACGGAGCCTCTCCCCGATCTCCTATGCACCAAAGAAAAAGATGGCTCCGTGGAGGGAGTGAGCCTCTCCTCCTCCCTCTCTCCCGAGCAGCGCGAGGACTGTCGCCAGTTACTGGGACAGTTCTCGAACCTTTTCTCCCTCACCCCCGGCATCACCAGCTGGTGCGTCCACGACGTGGACACCGGGGACACTCCACCGGTACGGCACAGAGCCTACCGCGTCCCTGACCGAGTCCGGGCCTGCATCAAGGCCGAGGTATCAAAGATGCTAGCTCTCGGGGTGGTCGAAGCCTCGGACAGCCCATAAGCTAGCCCCGTGGTCCTGGTTCCGAAGGCAGCCGCCCCCGGTGCTGTTCCCGAGCGGAGGTTCTGCGTTGACTACCGAGGGCTCAACGCAGTCACCAGAACCGATGCTCATCCCATCCCCCGAGCAGACGAGCTTATTGATCGCCTAGGGGCTGCTCGCTTCCTCAGTACCTTCGACCTGACCAGCGGATACTGGCAGATCGCCCTCACCGAAGGGGCCAGAGAGAGGTCCGCCTTTTCCACCCCGGATGGTCACTACCATTTCCGAGTGATGCCCTTCGGAATGAAAAACGCCCCCGCCACCTTCCAGAGGCTAGTTAACCAGGTACTGGCGGGGTTAGAAGAGTTCAGTGCTGCATATCTGGACGATATCGCAGTCTACAGTTCCCACTGGCCCGAGCACCTCCAGCACCTCTGGGCGGTGCTGACCGCCCTGAGAAGGGCTGGTCTCACCATTAAGGCGAGCAAGTGCCAGATCGGACAAGGGTCCGTAATCTACCTCGGGCACCAGGTCGGAAGCAGCCTCGTAGCCCCCCTCCAGCCCAAGATCGATGCCACCATGGCCTGGGAGGCCCCCACGACCCAGACGGAAGTGCGGGCGTACCTGGGACTCACGGGGTACTACCGGAGATTTATCAAGGGGTACGGCAGCATTGTGACCCCCCTCACGGAGTTAACCTCCAAAAACCAGCCGAAAAAAGGTCAGCTGGACCCCCGCCTGCCAGGAGGCGTTCGAAACCTTGAAAGACGCCATTGTACGGCCCCAGTCCTCCAGGCCCCCGACTACGCCCGAGAGTTTGTAGTCCAGACGGACGCGTCCGAACATGGCATCGGAGCAGTTCTGTCCCAGGTGAACGAGAACGGCCTGGATCAGCCAGTGGCGTTCATTAGCCGGAGGCTACTCGCTCGAGAGCAAAGGTGGAGCACCATCGAGCGGGAAGCCTTCGCGGTGGTTTGGGCCCTGAAGAAGCTGAGGCCCTACCTGTTCGGTACTCACTTCCGGGTTCAAACCGACCACCGACCTCTCCGGTGGCTAATGCAGATGAGAGGGGAGAATCCCAAATTGCTGCGCTGGTCCATCTCCCTCCAGGGGATGGACTTCACTGTTGAGCACCGGCCTGGTGTTGACCACGCCAACGCAGATGGCCTGTCCCGATTCTTCCGCCTCAGCGAAGAGAACCCCCAAGAAGATGGGTAGTTCTCCCCGCCTTCAGCTGGGGGGGACGCGTGTTGGACCCGGCCTCGTGGTGTGGTGCGCGTCTGTCCCTCCACACCCTGCGAACGTAGGCCTGCACCCTGAGCCCCTGCGCAGCATCCCCGTAAGAGTAGCCTGCACCCCGAAGCCTGGTCGTCTCACCCCCGATAAGCCCGAACCCCTGTAATCCACGACCGGGTCCGCGTGTCCCCATCCCGCTCCCGGCTCCGAGCGCCTAACCCTGAATGCCCCACAAGGCCCGACAGCCATTTTCCCTTCCCGAGATCCCTGTCTCCCTGGGCCCAGCGTGACCCCGGCCCCAGCGAAACCCAGACTCCGAAGGCGCGCCAATCCCGGCTTGGGGGTAAAGGGCTCCCCGAGTGTGATAAGCCCGGCAGTTTCGATGGCCCCTTTGGCCTCCCCTGTGAGTCTGGTATCTGTCACACCTTTGGCCCTCCCCTGTGGGCCAGTTTCGATCGCACCTTTTGGCCTCCCTGAGGGCTGGCTCCAGACCTGCTGGGTGTCTGGGAATTCCCAGACCCATTCCTCAAAGGATCAAAGAAGCCCCCGCCGGACCGCACCAACGACCAGCCCCCAGGGCTTGAGACCTCCGCCTGCGAGGGTCCGGACATCAAAGGGCCAATGGACTATATCTGTGGCCGCTCGACAACTAGCGGGCAGTTGTATCTTGGACCTGAAGCCTGCTGATCTGATCGCGGCTGACCCTGAGAAAGAACTCATCTTGAATCGCTGAGCCCTGCTGACGCTGTCGCGGCTCCCTCTTCGCAACAAGGAGCTGAACCACTGGAGCCCTGCTGACGCTGTCGCGGCTCAAGCTGAACTACCACCATCGGAGCCCTGCTGACGCTGTCGCGGCTCGAGCTGAACTCGTAACCATCGGAACCCTGCTGACGCTGTCGCGGCTCAAGCTGAACTATCACCATCGGAGCCCTGCTGACGCTGTCGCGGCTCAAGCTGAACTATAACCATCGGAGCCCTGCTGACGCTGTCGCGGCTCCTCAGGAACTTCTCCAGATCGAGCCCTGCTGACCTCGTCTCCGCTCGAGGAGTACTCTGGTCCGGCTGGACCATCGAGATCACCATCACGACCGAGCCGACTCGACGTGAGTGAAGCCGCCAGTACGCCCATTATCTTCCGTACCCCCCAGCTCGAGGATTGAGAGCTGTGCGCAGGGTACGCCCCGTACTGGCCCCAAGGCTAAAGACTGTCCCGCTTCCCTCTCCCCGAATCCTCTAAGACTTTTGTGATCCCTCGATCATTTGTACATAAGAGTGCTACTTTCATTTCTGCTGCTTATAAAGAACTTGTTACTGAAATCCACGTTGTGGTGTCCGTTCGTAAGTGTGGTGTGAGCTCAGTGTGTACGATCCTAGACCCGAAGTCCTCCCCGGCGAGGACCTCACGATAAGACTCGGCAAGATCTGTGGCAGAGGTGGGTCCTGGGGTGGTCGGGTGAGCACAACCTGGCCCTCTGAGATCGCCCCTTCTAACATTGGTGGCAGCGTCGCGATAAGAACCTACGTCTAGGGATCGTACAGTACTGACACTCTACCCGAACGAAGAGCAACCTTTTGGCTTCTTTTCCCCTTGTTTCTTTTTCTTTTTTTTTTTTTTGGATTCCAATGATTAAGCGGACCAATAACTCCAGGCATGATCTAAAATCTGCCAAACAGCCCAAGGGCTAGATACGACCAGAAATAAAGGAGTTATTGAGCAAGATAAAGGTCACGGAATGAAACTGACTGAGTAGAATAAATAAAGAAATGGAAAAACTCTCCTTGCACCCACCGAAAGACGATAAGGGGCAGTATGTCGGAACATCTACTCAAATACAGTTGAACTCCCAATGACCTCTTCCTTCTTCTTGCATAAACCGCAATATGAGGATTAAAAAAAAAAAAAAAAAAAAAAAAAAAGAAGAGCAACCATGAGCATCACGAACGACGAGACCACCTTCCAGATGGAACTTCTGGGAGATTATACACACCGGCAGCTGAAGCAGTTTTGCATAAATCGCCAAATCCCGACAACGGGACTAAACACCAAAGAAGACTTTCAACAAGCCCTAACAGCCTGGGTGGAGGCCGGAGCCCAACCTCCAGCACCGACAGAAGTCGATGGAGAGGGAGCCCCCCTGACCGAAACCCACGCTCCAGAGCGAGAAAGGACAGAGTCCCCGACGCGGACTCTCAGTACAGAGAGACGTCTGTCTCGAGAAGAGATGACCGACCGAGAACGCAACCGAAACCACGAGCTGGAACTAGCCCGTCTGAAAATGGAAGGAGAACTCAAACTGGCCGAGAAAAAGCTAGCAATCGAGCAGCTGCGGCTGCAGGGAGAACTGGAGGAGAAGAAACTCCAGAGAGAACTGGAGGAGTAGAAACTCCAGAGAGAACACGAAGGGAAGAGACTCCAGCTGGAGCACGAGCGCAGCATGAAGGAGATCGAACTAAAGGCCCGGACCGAAGACAACAGAACAGCGGCGACCCAAGAGTTCGTTCCCCCGGTGGAATCCAAGGTCCACATTCCCAAAGATGTGGTCAAAGAATATTATAAGAACGATGATATCCAGCAATGGTTCAAGGCCTACGAGGTCGCCATGACCTCCCACCGAGTTCCACAGAAAGATTGGGGAGCCGGGCTGTGGGGACGATTCCTGAGCGAAGGGAGAGACACCCTACTCGACCTACCGTCTGCCGAGCAGACCTCCTACAGCCACATGAAAGAAGCCCTCCTCACAAGGTACGGTCTCTCCCCTGAAATATACCGCCAACGCTTCAGAGAATGCAAGAAAATCCCCGGCACCACATGGGTAGAATATGTCAACTTCTACAGCCGGGCCCTGGAAGGGTGGATCAAGGGCAGCAAGGTGTCCACCTTCGAGGGGCTCATCGACCTGATTGCCTACGAACATTTGTCTCTGAACTGCTTTGTGGAACTCCGGCAGCACCTCCTGGACAGCAAGTTGGCTGACCCCCAGAAGCTGGCCGTAGAGGCTGACCGCTGGGTGAGCACCAGAGTACCCCGGGGGAGACTCTAGCCGAAACGAACAAGGACCATCCCGCCCGAGGGGAGGAGGGGGTCAGAATAGACAGAGGGGACCCCAGGTAGGGTCCCCGCGCAGTCCCCCTAGAAACCAGTCCGGCACCTCACCTCCCACAGCGCGCGCAGGGTTCCCCCCAGCCAAGCCAGGGCCCAGAGTCAGCCAAGCCTGCTACCATTGCCAGCAACCCGGGCACTATGCCAATGACCCCCGCTGTCCTTTATTCCAGAAGCCCGCCGCTACAGGGCCCTCAGTGCGCCACATCACCTCAGTAGCCCTAGAAGAGGAGGGAGAAGAGGAGTTCGAGGGAGGTGACCCCGCAGCCATGATGTTAGTCTCCCTGGGTAATAGGGAGATGGTCCCAGGAGCCCCCCTACCCGACAATACCGAGAAGTACCGACAGCAGGTGACTGTCAATGGCCACCACATAGGGGCCCTCCGGGACACCGGGGCCAGTATCACCGCAGTCAAGCGCCACCTAGTCACCGAAGCCCAGATTGTTCCCCACATCTCCTGCAGGGTGATCGTAGCTGATAACTCCGTCCGCACCTGCCGGATAGCTCAAGTCCCGTTCGAATGGGGGGCGTCTCCGGAGAGTTACGAGTAGCGGTCCGCTCAGACATGCCCGTGGACTGCCTGCTCGGCAACGACCTAGAGAGCTCCCCATGGCAGCGGGTTGAGAAAAGAACCCACTTGGAGATGGTGGGCCTGCCCGAATGGGCCTGTGTGAACACCCGGTCGATGACCGCCCGGGGGGCAACTCCCGAAGCAGCACCGGCTACCCCCGAGGACCCCGAGGTCCCTGAATCCTCTGAGACCCCTGAGCTGTTCCCCGGGGAGAGCTTCCCCCCCCCGACGCAGGTCCCCTCGGTCCTGGCGTCGAACCGACCCCGAGCGTGGACGACCTTTCTGAGCTGGCCCAATGGCGCCAGGAAGGAGGGCCGTCCCGAGAAGAATTCTGCCTAGAACAGACCTCCTGTCCATCCTTGGTTGGGCCGCGGCAGCAGGCCGCCGCCCAGGCCACGGGTGACCAGTCCGGCTCCCACTTTGTCTATTGGGAGAAAGGCCTCTTGTACAGCGAGCAAAAGTCTGCCGAGCTAGGGTCAGCCCGAGTGCTGGTGGTACCCCTACGCTTCCGCAGCTTTCTCCTGAACCTGGCCCACGATGTGCCCCTGGCGGGACACTTGGGTCAAGACAAAACGTATCACCGCCTGGTCACACACTTCTACTGGCCGGGCATGCGCTCCGATGTGGAGGCCCACTGCAAGTCCTGCGCCACGTGTCAGTCCAGCGGAAAGAGCGGGGGGAAGCGCAAGGCCCCCCTCCAACCCTTCCCCGTGGTCAGTACCCCCTTTGAACGGGTGGGAATCGACATCGTGGGCCCCCTCGACCCCCGGACCTCCTTGGGCCACCGCTTTATCCTTGTCCTGGTGGACCATGCCACCCGCTATCCCGAAGCCATTCCCCTCCGAACGGTGACAGCCCCCGTAGTGGGGCGGGCCCTCATGGGGATCTTCTCTAGGGTAGGATTCCCCCGAAAAGTCATCAGCGACCGAGGGACCAACTTCATCTCGAAATACATGAAGTCCCTCTGGCAACAATGTGGGGTGACGTAAAAATTCACCACCCCATATCACCCCCAGGGTAACGGCCTGGTGAAGCGATTCAACCGGACCCTCAAGGGAATGATCATGGGTCTCGAAGAGTCCCTGAGGCGTAAGTGGGACGTCCTCCTTCCCTGTCTCCTCTTCGCGTATCGCGAAGTCCCCCAAAAATCCCTGGGGTTCAGCCCCTTCGAGCTCCTCTACGGGCACCCCGTCAGGGGACCCCTCAGCCTGGTCAAGGAAGGGTGGGAGACGGCGGCCCTAGAGCCCCCTCCCGATGTGTTTCGATACATTCTGGCCCTCCGGAACCAGACTAGGAAGTTCCGCGAACTGGCCGAGGCCAACCTAGAGGCCAGTCAGGAAGAGATGAAACGGTGGTACGACCAGAATGCCACTCTGATCGAATTTCAACCCGGACAGCAGGTCTGGGTGATGGCCCCCGTAGAGCCCTGTGCCCTGCAAGACAAGTGGACAGGGCCCTTCAAGGTGGTAGAGCGCAAGAGTCAGGTGACCTACCTCATCGATGTAGAGTACCCCAGGAACCCCTTGCGGGTCCTTCACGTGAACCGCCTCAAGCCCCACTTCGCCCGGTCCGAGTTGAGCTTGCTCCTCGCCACGGACGACGGGGAAGAAGAAGAAACGGAGCCTCTCCCTGATCTCCTATGCACCAAAGAAAAAGATGGCTCCGTAGAGGGAGTGAGCCTCTCCTCCTCCCTCTCTCCCGAGCAGCGTGAGGACTGTCGCCAGTTACTGGGACAGTTCTCGAACCTTTTCTCCCTCACCCCCGGCGTCACCAGCTGGTGCGTCCACGATGTGGACACCGGGGACAGTCCACCGGTACGGCACAGAGCCTACCGCGTCCCTGACCGAGTCCGGGCCTGCATCAAGGCCGAGGTATCAAAGATGCTAGCTCTCGGGGTGGTCGAAGCCTCTGACAGCCCATAAGCTAGCCCCGTGGTCCTGGTTCCGAAGGCAGCCGCCCCCGGTGCTGTTCCCGAGCGGAGGTTCTGCGTTGACTACCGAGGGCTCAACGCAGTCACCAGAACCGATGCTCATCCCATCCCCCGAGCAGACGAGCTTATTGATCGCCTAGGGGCTGCTCGCTTCCTCAGTACCTTCGACCTGACCAGCGGATACTGGCAGATCGCCCTCACCGAAGGGGCCCGAGAGAGGTCTGCCTTTTCCACCCCGGATGGTCACTACCATTTCCGAGTGATGCCCTTCGGAATGAAAAACGCCCCCGCCACCTTCCAGAGGCTAGTTAACCAGGTACTGGCGGGGTTAGAAGAGTTCAGTGCTGCATATCTGGACGATATCGCAGTCTACAGTTCCCACTGGCCCGAGCACCTCCAGCACCTCTGGGCGGTGCTGACCGCCCTGAGAAGGGCTGGTCTCACCATTAAGGCGAGCAAGTGCCAGATCGGACAAGGGTCCGTAATCTACCTCGGGCACCAGGTCGGAAGCGGCCTCGTAGCCCCCTCCAGCCCAAGATCAATGCCATCGTGGCCTGGGAGGCCCCCACGACCCAGACGGAAGTGCGGGCGTTCCTGGGACTCACGGGGTACTACCGGAGATTTATCAAGGGGTACGGCAGCATTGTGACCCCCCTCACGGAGTTAACCTCCAAAAACCAGCCGAAAAAAGGTCAGCTGGACCCCCGCCTGCCAGGAGGCGTTCGAAACCTTGAAAGACGCCATTGTACGGCCCCAGTCCTCCAGGCCCCCGACTACGCCCGAGAGTTTGTAGTCCAGACGGACGCGTCCGAACATGGCATCGGAGCAGTTCTGTCCCAGGTGAACGAGAACGGCCTGGATCAGCCAGTGGCGTTCATTAGCCGGAGGCTACTCGCTCGAGAGCAAAGGTGGAGCACCATCGAGCGGGAAGCCTTCGCGGGGTTTGGGCCCTGAAGAAGCTGAGGCCCTACCTGTTCGGTACTCACTTCCGGGTTCAAACCGACCACCGACCTCTCCGGTGGCTAATGCAGATGAGAGGGGAGAATCCCAAATTGCTGCGCTGGTCCATCTCCCTCCAGGGGATGGACTTCACTGTTGAGCACCGGCCTGGTGTTGACCACGCCAACGCAGATGGCCTGTCCCGATTCTTCCGCCTCAGCGAAGAGAACCCCCAAGAAGATGGGTAGTTCTCCCCGCCTTCAGCTGGGGGGGGGGGGACGCGTGTTGGACCCGGCCTCGTGGTGTGGTGCGCGTCTGTCCCTCCACACCCTGCGAGCGTAGGCCTGCACCCTGAGCCCCTGCGCAGCATCCCCGTAAGAGTAGCCTGCACCCCGAAGCCTGGTCGTCTCACCCCCGATAAGCCCGAACCCCTGTAATCCACGACCGGGCCCGCGTGTCCCCATCCCGCTCCCGGCTCCGAGCGCCTAACCCTGAATGCCCCACAAGGCCCGACAGCCATTTTCCCTTCCCGAGATCCCTGTCTCCCTGGGCCCAGCGTGACCCCGGCCCCAGCGAAACCCAGACTCCGAAGGCGCGCCAATCCCGGCTGGGGGGTAAAGGGCTCCCCGAGTGTGATAAGCCCGGCAGTTTCGATGGCCCCTTTGGCCTCCCCTGTGAGTCTGGTATCTGTCACACCTTTGGCCCTCCCCTGTGGGCCAGTTTCGATCGCACCTTTTGGCCTCCCTGAGGGCTGGCTCCAGACCTGCTGGGTGTCTGGGAATTCCCGGACCCATTCCTCAAAGGATCAAAGAAGCCCCCGCCGGACCGCACCAACGACCAGCCCCCAGGGCTTGAGACCTCCGCCTGCGAGGGTCCGGACATCAAAGGGCCAATGGACTATATCTGTGGCCGCTCGACAACTAGCGGGCAGTTGTATCTTGGACCTGAAGCCTGCTGATCTGATCGCGGCTGACCCTGAGAAAGAACTCATCTTGAATCGCTGAGCCCTGCTGACGCTGTCGCAGGCCCCCTCTTCGCAACAAGGAGCTGAACCACCGGAGCCCTGCTGACGCTGTCGCGGCTCAAGCTGAACTACCACCATCGAAGCCCTGCTGACGCTGTCGCGGCTCGAGCTGAACTCGTAACCATCGGAGCCCTGCTGACGCTGTCGCGGCTCAAGCTGAACTATCACCATCGGAGCCCTGCTGACGCTGTCGCGGCTCAAGCTGAACTATAACCATCGGAGCCCTGCTGACGCTGTCGCGGCTCCTCAGGAACTTCTCCAGATCGAGCCCTGCTGACCTCGTCGCCGCGCGAGGAGTACTCTGGTCCGGCTGGACCATCGAGATCACCATCACGACCGAGCCGACTCGACGTGAGTGAAGCCGCCAGTACGCCCATCATCTTCCGTACCCCCCGGCTCGAGGATTGAGAGATGTGCGCAGGGTACGCCCCGTACTGGCCCCAAGGCTAAAGACTGTCCCGCTTCCCTCTCCCCGAATCCTCTAAGACTTTTGTGATCCCTCGATCATTTGTACATAAGAGTGCTACTTTCATTTCTGCTGCTTATAAAGAACTTGTTACTGAAATCCACATTGTGGTGTCCGTTCGTAAGTGTGGTGTGAGCTCAGTGTGTACGATCCTAGACCCGAAGTCCTCCCCGGCGAGGACCTCACGATAAGACTCGGCAAGATCTTGGGAGAGGTGGGTCCTGGGGTGGTCGGGTGAGCACACCCTGGCCCTCTGAGATCGCCCCTTCTAACACTTGGTGTGAGTGTTTGATTGATTCAGATGCTCCGTCCATCACCACCCCCTTTTGTACAGCTTTGAAATCTATGCATACATAGATTTTATAGCACAAGCACCGGTCCTGCGCAGGGTCTGAGTAAAAGAGTCTCTTTGGCAGTCCTAAGCATTAGTGCTTTCAGTGGGATTAAAAGTGCACAAGCCGGGGCGTGGCCAAGATGGCGTCGGAGTAGGACGCTTCTTCGAGCCTCTCCGACGCCAGACCAACAAAGCACCGGATAGCGGGGTCCCGGGGGTGCTGCCCGGAGTTTCATCGACGGCGGAGACCGCAGATGTCTGGCGGCGTGCTCCGGTGCCGTTAGCGGAGAGCTCCGAAGTCTGTGGAGGCCGGTACAGAGGAGCCGAGTCGCGGCCTCTGCAGCCGCAGATTTGCGTAACTGCGGAGCCGGACCGGGACGGGGCGGCCTCCGGTCCCGGAAGATATCGCTAGTGCCTGGGTCCGTGCACTGCGCCCGGCGAAAGCGGAGGACAGGCTTCATCGGAGCATTCAGGAGGAGACATCGGCAGCACAGGTCAGGGGAAATTGGGAGCCCCCAGAATCGATCGGAGCGGAGCTGGGCAGGGCCTTTGTAGCGGGAACCCTGACTGTTTGGAGCCGGGTCCGGACTACAGGACGATCGGCCAACGGGGGGTGACGACTGGAGCATCTGGCCTGCGGGAGAGCGGACCGCGGAACGGACCAGATGCAGGTGCCCGGCCGAGTCTGCTGGGGGTACCGGAGCACACGCGGTCCGGGCCTGGCGGGGCCACAGTGACTGGGAGCCCGTGGGGGCGCAGTTCCCGAGCTGCCGGACGCAGAGTGTGCCAGAACAGTGGGGGAGAGAGTGAACCCTGCAGTGGCAGTAGTGTTTGCTGCCGAACTGGCCTGTGCCTCCCGGGGGACTTTGTGGGCTGCCCTGCCTCTCTGGACCCGGACATTGGCATCTGTGTGGAGGCGGATTGGCACGGGGGAGATACAGAGGCTGGGTTGCCTGAGCTGGACGCGGCCGCTGCCGGAGAGAGAGGCACGACCGCCAGTTACGTCTGTGGCGCCATTTTGGGGGAGACTTCTTCGTGGAGCTCTGCGGACCGGCCCTGCTTATTCCTGGAGTTGGCTGCTGGGGGTGGCCCTGGCCTGAGGCCCTCGAGCACATCCTGCGAGCTGGACACTGACTTTGTGGAGGAGCGGCGTCTTGGCCTGGTTGAGCAGTGGCAGTGACGCTGGAACCTCAGCGGGGGAGCGCATAGAACGGCCCGAGCGATCAGGACACTTGCGACCTGGCCACGGAGTGGGCGGTCTCGGCGGTGGAAACAGCGGCGCCATTTTGAAGAGTCCGTGGAGGGCGCTGGGGGGTTCGGACGGGCGCTTACTCTGGAACTGAGTGCTGCCTGGGGGGCACCAAGCACAGCCTTAGCATACCATCAGTAGGCTGAGCATTGAGACCGTGGTGGTGGCTCTCCCGTCCGGAAGTGGTGGAGGGACTGCAACTGGAGAGCAAGGGGACCGGATTGAGGGCAATCACCCGCACGAGGGGCGAACTCCTCTTGCTACGACGCGCGAGACGCCGTCTTGGAGGGGCCTTACAATGCGGCCATTGGAGACCCGATCCTAATTATCCCTGGACCTGGCGGGGGCGCTGGCTGCGGAGGGATCACGCCCGATTTGTGTCTGAGCGCCAACTCCGGGGTGAGGATCGCGCCACCAGCTATCCACCTCCTGCAGTGGAGGGGTCTCCGGGTGCTGGCGGCACTGGCAGATTTGCGGACATTCTGGGGGCGGTGAGGCAGCACTGCTGAAGGGCCGTCCCGAAAAGGAAGGTCACCGATCTGAGACTTATCCTCCCAGCTGCGGATCACTGGAGCCTAGTGGTAGGAGTGCAGCGACCACTCACGGCCATGTCCAACCCGCAGCGCAGGGGGGGGGAAACAGTGAAGGAGGGGGCCCTCAAGTCGTCGCAGCAACCGGCGTCGCCGGGAGCCAGCGGGTCCTCACAACAATCAGACGACGAGGCGCCAGCGACTAAAGCGTTCATGAAGGAGCTCTTCGCCACCATTAAGGAGGACATCTCCGAACTCCGTACGCAGTTAGCCTCGGACCTCAGGGAAGTGCGGAGAGACGTGGATGGGATTGGCGAGAGGGTGGCGGTACTGGAGGACCATGACCGTGGCATTGCGAATGATGTGCACCAGCTCCAACAGGACATCATACGCCTCACGGAGCAGAATCTGGACTTGCAGACCCACGCAGAGGACTTGGAGAACCGATCCAGGAGAAATAACATTCGTATCAAGGCGGTGCCATGGGACGGTGAAGCGGGGGACCTGCGTGGCTACGTTCAAGCCTTGTTTCTCCAGATCCTAGGGGATGAAGAGGTGCGTGACATCCAGATGGACAGAGTGCATAGAGTGGGGCTGCCCAGGAGGGGCGGGGGCCCGCCGCCGGATATCCTCGTCTGTGTGCATGACTTTCAGGTAAAGGAACAGATATTGAGGAAAGCTAGAACCATCACATCGTTGCAATTTAGAGGCCATCGCCCCCAGCTTTACCAGGACCTGGCGGCGACAACCTTGCAGAAGCGAAGGGACTTTCGGCCTGTGACCGCCTTCCTCCGGGAACGCGGGGTTTCCTACTCCTGGGGCCATCCTTTCCGGATTATCTTTCGATGGGAGAACAGGCTGAGGCAGATCAATTCCCTGCGCGAGGCGAAGGATCTACTAGGCATTGAGGAAACGGAACCATCCCAGGGGGCTCGTGGCTCGCCATTCCGGAGGCGGCGTCGCTCTTCCTCCTGGCACAGGGTGGGCTCCTCCCCGGAGCGGCGACGCCCGGACCCAGCAACTACTGTACAGGAGAGAGGGGCCGCAGTGGCTTCGGTGGCCTCCGCCACCATGGCGGATTCCCAGACGAGTTCTGGAGCAGCGTGACCCCGGCATCATGGAATGGCGTCGGAGGGGCTCTTGGCCTGAGGTCCCCGGGGTATAATGGTACTTTTGGAGAAGACGCCCCGGACCTTGGACCTGGGGGTCACCGAGTTGACACCCCTACCCCGATCCCAGTCCAGTAGGGATCTTTCGAACCATGACCTGCTGGAACTGAAGACTACGAAGTTCAGGTTCAGTGCCTTGAGTTGCATCTTGTTGATCCTTGTTCTTGGGGGGGGGGTGGGGAGTTCAGTTGGGGGGACAGGGGCTTGAAGGGGGGATGGGGGGCCGGTGGTGGCGGCTGGTGGATGTGTATGAGGGGTGATGTGAATGGGGGTGGATGTGTGTTTTACAATTCCTGTCTGTTCTTCAGATTTTGGGTGCCAACCTTGCTTTGCATTTCACAGTGGGGGGCGGGTTGGGGGAGGGGAGACGGGTGCGCGGGGTGGTTGGAGACGGACGAGGAGTTGGTAGAGGGATGGGGAAGGGTGTCCTGGTTTTCCTCGTCTGTTTGTGACATGGCGCAGGTGCGTCCCTTGACTCATTATGACTATTAGTATAGGCACTTGGAACGTGAAGGGACTCAACTCCCCGCAGAAGCGGCAGAAGGTGTGGAAGTACCTGACAGACCACCACCTGGATGTGGTTGGACTTCAAGAAACTCACTTAGCCAGGAAGGATGAGTTTAGGCTCCGCCATCGGCACTTCCCACTTATATACAGGGCATCTGCATCCACTAAACACAGGGGGGTTGCCCTAATGTTTCGAGCGTCCCTCCATTTCCAACCGGGGGGGGTGAGCGGGGACAAGGAGGGAAGGTGGCTGATGGTGAAGGGGTTGCTGTATGGACGTATGTGCACATTTGTGGTGATGTATGGGCCTAATGCCTCGCAGAATGGCTTTTTGCAGTCCTTGCTGGATAAAATGGGGGAATTCGTGGAGGGCCAGTTGTTCTTAATGGGGGACTTCAATATGGTGTGGGATAAGGCCCTGGATAGCTCATGCACACAGAGGTCAGGGGCGGGAGTCTTTACCACTGAGACGCAGAGGCGGGTTGGGGACCTGGGGCTGGTTGATAGTTGGCGCTTCCTTTACCCCCAATCTAGGGACTACACCTATTTTTCACATGTACATTTGTCCTATTCTCGAATTGACCACATTTTCATAAGCCAAGCATTGAGGGGGGACATCCAGATGTCCAGCATCTTCCCACTTTCAGTGTCGGACCACAGCTTAGTTGTGCTCGGGTTGCAGTGGTCGGTAGGGGGGGATGGTTTGAGGAAATGGTATTTCCCCGAGGCATTGACTCGAGATGACGTTGCATGTAAGGAGCTGAGGGGAGCCATTCGAGATTTCCTGGAGCTTAACCCGCCTTCAGATACCTCAGTGTATACTACTTGGGATGCATGCAAGGCCTCTATAAGGGGCACCTGCCTTAGCCTCAATGCTACTCTTAATAGGCAAAGGAGGACGGAGCGAGAGGCTCTTGAATCCGAATTAGCAGCACTGGAACAAGCGCATAAAGCCAACCCCTCCCGGGTGACCCTGCGGCCTTTAACTGCGGTTCGGGGGAAGCTCCGGGCTCACTATAATAACAGAGCGGAATTCACACTCCTGCGGCTGCGACGGACCTCCTATTCGATGGGGAACAAGGTGGGTAGGCACCTAGCGAGGCAGCTTCGAGACAAACGGGAGCGGGAATATATAGGAGGGATTAAGGATGAGACTGGAAGGGACCAACACAGGGATGGGGACAAGGCTGCTATCTTTAGCCGTTTCTACGCAACTCTATACAGAGGGGAGGACCTAGATCGGACAGCTCAGTCCGCCTTCCTGGCCGGCCTCCCCATACCCCGAGTTTCCAGGGAATGGAATGAGCTCCTATCGGCCCCTATCTTGAGGGAAGAAGTGATGGACGCTATAAAAGCTCTTAAGCTCCACAAGGCTCCTGGGCCTGACGGGTACACGGCCACGTTTTATAAGACGTTCGCGGGTGAAATATGCGAGATTTTGGTTGCCCTCTTCAACTCCATGGCTACGGAGGGGCGGACCTCAAGATCAATGGTGGAGGCCTTAGTCACCATTATCCCCAAGCCTGGGAAAGACCCCACCCAATGCGCCTCCTACCGTCCGATAGCGCTTCTTAACCTGGACGCCAAACTATACTCCTGGATTCTCGCGAAGCGGCTTCAAGATCTGATGCCGGCCATTATCCATCCAGATCAATCTGGATTTATCAAAGGGCGACAAACCCATGACAATTTGCGGCGAGTGGCGCATTTGATCGAAAAGGCTGACAGATTTCGCTTACCTGCCGTGCTGGTGGGTCTAGACGCGGAAAAAGCATTTGACCGTGTTGACTGGGGATTTTTAAATTTAACGCTGGAGGCCTTTGGGTTCTCCCCCCACTTTGTGCGAATGATTCGAGCTAATTATGATCGGCCTGAATCTAGGGTGTTGGTTAATGGACATCGGTCTGCCTGCTTTCCCCATTCCCGCGGTACGCGGCAGGGATGCCCGCTTTCCCCGCTCCTCTTCGCGCTCAGTATAGAGCCACTGGCGATTGCGATCAGGGAAAGGGAACAGATTACAGGCATCCCCTTCACTGGCGAACAGCATAAGATTTCCCTGTTCGCGGATGATGTTCTCTTATCGTTAGGAGACCCTGTTCGCTCGCTGCCTCAAGTACATGAGGTTCTGTCTGAGTTTGAGAGGGTGGCGGGTTTTAAAGTTAACATGGGTAAATCGTACATCTTGAATTTGACACTGCCCCCTGACGTAGTTGAACAGGTGCGAACACTTACGCCTCTTTCGTGGTCATCCTCCTCCTTGCTCTATCTGGGTATTAACTTAACCCCCACCTTGGGTGGGTTGTTTGCCGCCAACTTTCCCCCAGCATTAGCGGCGACCCGTGGGGAATTGGAGAAATGGAAGCCAAAGTTCATTTCGTGGCTTGGTCGCATTCATGCGATTAAGATGGTGCTACTGCCTAAATTCTTGTACCTTTTCCAGGCCCTCCCCATACCTATGGACTTGGACTTCTTCCGGCGCTTGAAAACCCTGATGTTGAAATTTGTGTGGCAGGGGGGCCGGGCTCGGCTTCCGTATGCAGTACTTCGTCGGCCGCGGGGAGAGGGGGGGGTGGGGTTTCCCGACATGCATTTATACTATAAAGCGGCGCAATTACGAGTGCTGGTGGAATGGTCTCAACCCCTTTCGGAGAAGCATTGGCTACATATGGAGCGTAGTGTAGCTGGGAGATCCATCTGGGATTTGGCCTGGAAACCCAAGGTGGACCGGCCCAAAAAACGCCTATATATGCACTCCTACTGGTACTGTCCTGAAAGTGTGGGACACGGTCACTGGAGATGACCGATGGACCACCTTTCCGTCACCGTTTACCCCTATCCATAGGAATCCGTCCTTCCCGCCGGCGGAACGCGATGGTCCGTTTGCACAGTGGAGTGAGGGGGGCTGCAGAGCGCTTACCCACCTGTTCCATGGGACGGAACCCCTTACCTTCCACAACTGCATGAGGGACTATGGGGTGCCGCCCACTGAAAGGTTCCATCATACCCAACTCCTACATTGGGCTACTTCACCCGCAGTGAGAGATGCTGCTACGAGACAGCTGACGTCCTTCGAGACATTTATCATCCACACTTCTTGTATGAAGGGTACGATTTCCTTCATATATAAACTGCTCTTGGACACGGTGATATTCCCGAGGCCCCGATATATGGAACACTGGGAGAACTGTCTTGAGCGGGACATTTCGACAGCCGAGTGGGAGGGGCTGTGGAGAGACGTCAAGGCCCACAACCATTCGATTGGCCTTAGGGAGGCTCATTTGAAACTTATGTATGACTGGTACCTTTACCCGTCCAAGCTGCACCGCATTTTCCCGTCGACCTCCGACAGGTGCTGGAGGGGGTGCGGTTTGCTGGGAGATTTCCGCCACATATGGTGGGATTGCCCAACCATCAAGCCTTTCTGGTCGGAGATACTGGCTCACATTAAAGAAGTGGTTGGATATCCGATCCCGGAATCCATGGACTATGTCCTATTGGGGCTCCGTGACCCGATGCTGACGCACCAGACTAGAGCTGACAAAAGGATTATATGGTTGTGCCTAGGTGCGGCTAAATTGACACTGGCGGCGGCATGGAAGAAGCCGACGGCGACCTCCCTATGGCATGCGCGGTTGTGGCGACTGCTGAGTTTGGAAAGAGTGTCCGATATCTTTCTGGGCAATTTTAAGAACTTTATGTTTACATGGGGCCCCTTGGTCAGGTTTCTATCCCGGGGCCTTCCGTCAGCAGTTTGCCCGTCAGCACTGCGAGCACTCCACCTGTTTCAGATTTGATTTGGGAACGTATGCGTCTGAGTATGAATGAGTAATGAGCTGCCACCACGGGTGAGGGGGGGTGGGTTCGGGTTGGGGACTGTTGATTCCTTTGTTTAAGCGACTGCCGGCAATTGGTGCTGAACTATAGAGGACTCCGGCACTGAGATGTCCCTAGATGGAGGCGGGGCTTATCGCTCACTGCAAACTGATGGAGGTCTGATAAGAGCCACTAATACGATTGGATACTGACTTGGAAGTACCTATGTGGATTATCCTCCTTGCATCTCAATGCTTTGGTGGGTGGGCATTCCCGGAGTCCCCCCTGTGGGACCCGTTGATTTTTGTCGCTCTGTTTGATTGGTTTTACCTCTGTCTTTAAATCAATAAAAATACCTTTGACAAAAAAAAGTGCACAAGCCTACAGAGAGAGGGGTGGTGTTAGCCGTTTATAGCGGATATGCAATGAGGTATCATGATCTGCGCACAAGCTGTAGATACTGACTGTTCTCACTTTAAATTAAAGATAAAAGGCTGGTAAAATGTCATCAGGCAAAGGTCAACAACGGGATACATAATAGAATATTTCCAATGGTGCATTAAAAAAAAAAGGTTTTGCCTCATTGCCTATTAATTATATATTTTATCCATACTAATATAATAAAGAGGGAACCCAAACCTTTGAGGCGGGTAATCTCAGGAACCACAGCACCAATCACAACACCCAAGACAGCGTTGGAAAGGGCAGTTGCAGCAGAAGGACATAGGCTATGCAGACGCCCACCATATACATTTAAAAGGTAAAAGAACCGTGCCAGCAAAGTAGTCCCTTGTGGGCGTGTCTGCGTTGTGCTGGGGGCGTGACAAACGCTGGGGGCGTGTGGTACGTTCCACCCTTCATGCCATGTCTCATATCGTGTGCTAATCCCACCCTGCTCCCTTTAAATACCCCTGCACCCCATAATCATAACCCACCCTTACTCCTTACAATACCACAACACCCTTAAACACTAACCCATCTTAACCCTATAAATATACCATGTACCCCAAAATCCAAACCTATCCCTAAACCCTATAAATACCCCTGTACCTCAAAACCCAAACCTACCCCTGAACCCTAAAAATACCCCTGGACCCCAAAACCCAAACCTAGCCCTAAACCCTAATACCACTGAACCCCAAAACCCAAACCTACCCCTGAACCCTAAAATACCCCTGTATCCCAAAACCCAAACCTAGCCCTGAACCCATAAAATACCCCTGTCCCCCAAAACTCAAACCTACCCCTGAACCCTAAAAATAACCCTGTACCCCAAAACCCAAACCTACCCCTGAACCCTAAAATACCCCTGTACCCCAAAACCCAAACCTAGCCCTGAACCCTAAAAATACCCCTGTACCCCAAAACCCAAACCTAGCCCTGAACTCTTAAAATACCCCTGTACCCCAAAACCCAAACCAACCCTAATACCCCTATACCCAAAAACCCAAACCTAGCCCTGAACCCTAAAAATACCCCTGTACCCCAAAACCCATACCTATCCCTAAACCCTAAAACTACCCCTGTACCCCATAACCCAAAACTATATCTGAACCCTTAAAATACCCAAACACCCCAAAACATATACCTCAGTACCCCAAAACATATACCCCTATACCCATACTTACCTTATCCAAACATTAAAAAAAACATGCTTTTACCATTCATGCATTTACAACGAATTTCGTTGTAAATGTTTGCGTGTTAAAAGCATATAAAATGTAATGCCATGGGTTATAATGGCATTGCGGAGTCATGGTACTTTCGTAATGAAAGTATGCGGAGTGATGATATGCGGAAAGAAAGTTGCGGAATAATGGGTGTTTACCCTCCCCCGGTAAGTACATTGGTGGCACGGCGGCCCACATCTCCAGCAACATACTCATATTTTTTCACCACCCATTTGAAAAATGCACAGGTCTCTCTCATTGATGGCCAGCCCCGACATACACTTTTAGACACACCTCCCGCCACAAGTTATAGAATTGCGAACTTTAGAGCTGGGGATCTACGTTCGAATCTCGGCATCAGCTCAACATCCTGTGATTCCAGGCAAATCGCTTTGTCTCCCCGTGCCTACCACAAATGAATGTGTTCTTCTGTAATGTACATTGTGCTCATGCCATGTTGTCGAGTTTGCGCTATATAATATTGCAAGGAAAAATAAAGTAGGGAAACTCAAGTTCACACACTACTGAACGCGCACTCTTTAAGTGCATCAGCAGTGCACTGTGAATCGGAGCGTTTCACAGGCCTGTCACAGATAAGAAATGCTATCAAAACGAAATGCTACAAAACAATATACTACTGGCCGGCAGCAATTCATACCCGGACAACGTCGGGACGGGCTGCTAGTTATTATATAAACTGACACAGCTTGTGCTTTGCCCAGGAGTGAATATCATTTGCTAAATTCCTGTTACACAAGCAGAAATAAAACAATGCACACACACAAACAGCATATTTATTAAGTCTTATTTTAAATGATGGTGACTCTGCAAAAGTTAAGTTGTGTCTCTGTAGTGGTACAGGGCCGGGTGAAACGTGAGCCTGTTATTGCAACAGCATGGGGGCATTGGCCTGCTCGCCCGGAGAGAGGCGCTTAATTACCCATGACAAAGGAAAGGCAGATGGCCACGCTGGGTTGCACTTTTAAGATCCCCTTTTACTAAAAGTCGAGCAAGCTCGACCTAAAAAGCATGAGCCAGGGAATGACGTTAAAGGAATTAGACAGACAGAGAGAAAAACAAGAGATTGAAGAGCTATAGGAGAAAATCCAGTGAGCGAGAAAGAGTCAATTAATGGGGAGGGGAAGAAGGAGGAAGAGAGAAAGGTAGAGGAAAAAAGGAAGAGAAAGAGTTTGTGGGAGAAGGAAAGTGTTGGGTGGGACTGATGAGATGTAAAGATGATAAGTGTCCCATAATATGTGTAAGAACACCAACAAGGCCTGACTTTCACAAAATTGCATTATGGGACTTGTTGTCCAACAATTACACAGGGATGCTTGCAACTAGAAGCAGAGGCAAGATGGCGCCCGAACGCGGAGACGTGTCGGACGAGTGAGCTGCTCTCTCCTCTGACTCTCAGGCTCACAGACTATCGATGGTGAGAGAGGGCTGATTCGAGCAAAAGTATCCTGAAAGTGGCTAAGGAATAACAGAGAGCCCGTGAGAGTGAAAGCGGGCGGGGGAAATTGACTCTTCGGCGAGGCGCACTGTGTATGGAGATCAGTGAGGACGCCGCTTCATGAACGCGAACGCCAGGTGAACGCCAGGCACCGGGAGCACAGGGTGAGCTGCGAGCTGCGGACGCCGAGCTTGGCGAGCGCTTGGAGAAACGCTGAAAAGCCGAACTTGCAAAACTCCGTAAACATCGAGAGCACTGGAGATTGTTTACAGCTATAGACGCCGAGCTCAGACGCCGAGCTCACAGGGACGGTATTCCAGACGAGCGCTGAGAGTTTTCTGCATTGATCTTCGAAGTTAACATGGCACCCAAGGGGACTCGCAAAAAACGGGACCCAGAGACTGTAACAGTGAGTACGCAAGCTGAGCATAATTTGGCTGGGACTGCACAAAAAAAAAAAAACGGGGGGAGCTATGTCAGCGGAGAATATGAGCGACAGCCCTAGTACAGCTGCAGCTGGGTCAAATAAACAGACTATCTCTACGTTGTTTAAAGCAGTTGAAGCTAAAAAACGTCAGGAGTTGGTTTGTAGCCCACAGACTGTTCTACAAGATCTTCAGGGGGCCACTGGAGCGTCCAATGGAGAGTTTAATGCTATAAATGCAATTACAGCTAAACCAGGGCTGCAAGGAGAGCCTTCAATAGATATTATGTCTGGAGTGGTTTCCTCACTAAATGGCAGTTCTACTGGCACTCTCACCTCCCCCCCCACTCCCATAGAAAAAGTCTTAGATCCTGGAGTATTTGAGAGAGACGCTTTGGTCGATTTGGGAATGTCTAATCCACCTGAATGCAGCCTTGATTCAAATATAATCAATGAGGCAGAATCATTGGACTTCTATTCAGTCTCAGAAAACTCAGCTTCTTCATGCGAAGATTTGGCTGCTCAATACTCTAAAAAAATGCATTTGGAGGAGAGTGAGGTCGATGACGACGATGAAATTGAGGGTGAGGAAGATATTGAAGACAGCCCCATCACTGTTAGGGGAGAGGGTGATGTGTCTCTAATTGAGGGGGCTAAAGGAGGTTGTCAAGAAGATCTTAATGAAAACATTACTTTAGCTACAATCTATCAGACCATTTTGAGTCACATGGAAAAGACAGAACGGGATAGTCAAAAAATTCAAAATTCATGTCGCAAGTTGTAAAGTTCTATTCGGAGGCTCACGAAATCTCAAACTGACTTTGCTGAGAGATTTAATGAAGTTGAGACTAGAGTGTCTAATATCGAAGATGAACTGGTAAAACAAAAGGCTGCTACTGAAAACTGTAGTGCTAATAAAGAGGACATACTTTGGAAGATGGCCGACTTTGAAAATCGATCTCGGCGTAATAATCTTAGGGATGCTTGCAACTACAAGCCAGGCAATACAAAATCACGGGGAATTTTTGAAAACAAAAACGAATTGGGTCAGGACGAGTAGGAAGGCGGTCTCATTTATGGACGCCCTTTCTGCATTTACACTTTGATCTTTGGCTTGGTTAATCAGACAGTGACTGCAGCTGCCCTTTGCCTGGTTTCTCACCCCAATGCCACCCCAAGCTTCCGCCAGACACCCTGTGTATGCCGTGGTGGTACAGGTATGATAGTGCCAGGGTCCTCTGTAAACGAGCATAATAAATACTGACTAAACATATTTAAACTCGTAACCTCACCGCATACAGACAGTTTTGTTTAAAGCTCATTAACCATGTGACCTGAAACACTTTACTAAAGCAGGCCCAGACTTGTGCCCAGTGGCAAGACAATGGCGTAATGTACTCGGACAAACTCCATCTGTTAGATGTCGGATCCAGTTTGCAAACATATTCTTCCAGATAAAGTTCTGTTTAAAAGACTGGCGGTGAGAACCAGCAGGAGCTAGGCATTCAACAAAGTCTTCGTCGACTGCGCACAGTTGTAAAATTCCTCTGGTTCTTGTGAGAAAGGGTGTGAACAGCAGGGTGGCAAGCTGGGAAAAGAGGGCGCGAGGAGAGGCCCTGAATGCAGCAGGAGAAAGAAAGGGTTTAAGCAAAGCAGGGGAGTTGGGCGAATGAAACAATTCTTTCTAAGTCAGGGCAGTCTCGACAGGGTTGTTAAAATTAGCATCTGGTTACTGCGACCTTGGGTAACCTTTCTGCGACCTTGGGTAACCTTTCTGCGCCCTTGTCCAGCTTTCACGTCTGCTCGTCTCGTTATTTGTAATAAATATCTACCTGCTTTATCAACGGATGCCTTGGGGAACTGGGTGATTTGAATGAAGCAAAGAAAAATCTAAACAAGCAAACGATAGAAACAGTAAAGGCAGCCAACAGTCAAGACTATTGTAGGATTTAGGTATGGTGCACTAGAGGCTTATATCTTTAGGCAATACCTAAACAATTCCCCAACATCCACAGGGGATGTATACAAGTCATCCAACCAAAACTATGGCAAGAAAGCAGTGCTTCGATATGCGATAAACAAGAGTAGGGCAGAAAGCCATCAGGAGCAGTGAATAGGTACATGAGCAAGGTGGGCACTCAACACCGCTATGCATTGTAGACAAGCCTATGAAACACAGCGAAGCACGGAAGCGAGACTTAAGAAGGAGCAAAATAAATGCTGGAAAATCTGCAACAATTCTGAGTTGCAATCGTTTAACTTTAGCTTTGCACCGATACCAGAACCTGCTATCAGATTGCTTCACAGCAAATACATAGATTGAGAACTATTTACAATATAATACAATTACACTAATAGTAAGCAAACACTGAAATCAACATTAGCCCATTCACATAGTTATCGAAAGTGAACGCGATCGCTAAAGTGAAAAGTGATCGCGATTGTAAAAAAAAAAAAGCTCTTGGCAGTGCGTGGCGGGGGGGGGCACGTCGAGTCAAGCAACAAAACAAGCTCTTGGCATTGCTATGGTGGGGGCGGGGCGGGAGCCCATTGGCAGGAGAGAAGCAGCCTTTGATGTGCGAGCCAGTGGGAGGGAACACCATATGGGGTGTGATTAAGAAGTGAGCTCAAGCGCGCGCTGGGGAAGCGTCGCTCTTGAGTAACTCACATGCATTGGGGACAATCCTCGCTGGTTTCAAGAGCTGTTTTGCCCACTATAATCTCACAGAACAACGCTTGCGCGTTGGTTCAGCGAGACCTAACAACGCTTGCGCGTTGGTTCTGCAAGACCTAACAACGCATGCGCGTTGGTTCAGCGAGACCTAAAAATGTGGTGCTTATGTAGGATGCAATGGTGCTAATTAGCAAAGTAAGTGATTGATTAAAATATGGTCAACATGTTTCTTGTCTATGCCTGTCCAAACCGATCAAATGTTAATTCTTCAGGACCTAACAAAACTAATAGTAACCTACGCTACTTAATGACTAGATTCAGTAATAGGTGCCATGTGTTAAAGTAATCAGTCATATATCAGGTCACAAAGTGAAAACGTTACCTTGGCTAGGGTAGTAACCCTCAGTGGAGCTAGATCATACCCCAGGAGGTGATAGCAGAACGAAGTGCCTATTAGTGCCTCAGACGCGATGCAGAGTGTGCCCAGAGACCTACCCCGGCTCTGCTTCCTAGGTGGGATCTTTGACAAGGTACATTATTAGTCATATTTTAATCCACTTTTTGAACAGCACTCGACACACACTATAATATCCCACACACCCCCACTTCTTCACACACCTTAAAAAATATCTCCGGCAAAGAGCCCCCTAATGGGTGCCCGTCGGGCATTGCAGCGCCCGCCCAACGAGGAGTTAGCCCAGTGATGCAAGCCAACATCTTCCCATTAAAAATTCCCTTGACCTTGGACGAAGTGAGAAAAGCCATTGATGATAGTGCGGCAGGTAAAGCTCTTGGCCCAGACGGCGTACCAGTAGAGTTCTACAAATATAATACTGAGCTATGGGCCCCGCATTTAACAAATGTACTAATGAATTGTATGAATCATGGGTTCATTGTCACTTGGTCAGATTCTATAATTATCCCAATTTTTAAAAAAGGTGATCGAAATGACCCTTTATGTTACCGACCCATCTCTCTGCTAGATTCCCTTCTAAAAGTGGCTGGAAGCGTAATCCTGAATAAGTTACAAATTTGGGCTGATGAGAAGGGAGTGTTAACCAAATTACAATATGGTTTTCGAGCAGGCCTAGGAAGAGTTGAACAGGGCCTGAATTTGAGTTTGATTGTCGATAAATATACAGTGGCAAAAAATTGCAACTTATTTTTAACATTCGTTGACCTTAGCTCCACTTTCGATTGTGTAATACATGACAAACTGTGGGCCATTTTAGCGGACATGGGTGTCGATGAGAGAATATTTATGTTTTTAAAAGAGTTATATAGGGATGCTTGTGAAAGTTAGGTATGGGAAAGAGGGGGAGTGCACCAGAAGATTTAACATAAGTTAAGGGGTGAGACAAGGGTACGTACTTGTCCCATTTCTCTTTACCCTCTACATCAACAGCATGGGAAATGATCTGGTGGAGAACCCAAACGATTACCCAGTAATTGATTGTTGCCCCATACCTATCCTATTATATGCGGATGACGCAGTCTTGATGTCTAGGACACAAAATGGCCTACAAAGAACACTTACAAAGTTTGTTGAATATATGCAGGATAGGGGTCTTAGGGTAAATATTTAAAAAACTTTTAGTATGACATGCGGGAAGGCGTCTTTTAAAAAGAAATGCAGGGTGCTTATTAATAAAGAGAAAATAGAGTGTGTTAACACCTTCTCGTATCTGGGGATAGTTTTTGTTAGCACAGGTAAATGGGGGAGTGCAATACAGTCGAGAAGGCAAATGATGTTGAGAGCAATGGGGGGGGGGGTAACTAGTTTTGCTGGCAAACTGGGTAACAAGCCAATCCCTGAGCTGATTGCCATTTATAAAGCCAAATGCATCTCCACAGCAGTATATGGCGCGGGCATCTGGGGAGGGGCGGGTGCTAAGAGCATACAGCAGAGTGAGAATGCCTTCCTAAAATATCTATTGGCGATACCCAGCTCTACAGCTAACCATACATGCCATCTTGAGCTGGGTCTGTCCCATATAGAGGATATTATAAGGACTTATCCTCTTTTATTGTGGCATAAGCTCTGGGTGACAGATGAGGCGGTCTTCAATCGTACAGTCATTATGGATTGTATGAAAATGGACGGGGCTGTACTATCCCCTGGCTAAGTCATATCAGGAATGTGGCTAGTGAGATTGGGCACCCCGAATATTTTGATGACCCAGAAACACTGAAATGAATCTCCAGAAAACAACGTAAAAAGGAATATATGATATACCTGGATGATAAAAGATGGTCTGTAGAGAGAGGGAAGCAGACTGTTATGGCTAACTATTTGCTAACTATTAGCTTCCCTGAGATTAATGACTGGTCGCGTGATCTAATCCCCTGTCCCTGTGATGACACCTCTAAACAATCAACTATTCAGGTTACCTTCTTTTGTAAATTTTATACTAATCCGAGGAGAAGATTTTTAATTCCCTTTTTAAAACATATTGGATTAAGACAGTGCAATAATGCTCTTATGTACCTGCAAAGCATGGATAGTGAGATATGTATTAGCGTGGTGGTGTCATTTAAAAAACGTAATACGATCTAGAAATACAATGTAGGGAAATTGTTATTCGAATCAATTAAGGTGACATAATAGAAAACTGTGGACACTGATAAAATTACTGAGATTATATAAATCAAATGGGATATATTTCATAGGCTCTGATTAAGTGACAATATGATGTTAAGACCTATGATGTTTTTTATGAATATTTATTAATATTATTGCTTGTTTTCAATGTCACTATGAGGATAAGGATGAAATAGATGTAGTTGTGTTTGCTATAGAAATGTATAACTATGACTTTTATTGTGCTTTTATGGTTTTTCATCACAAAAATCGAATAAAGGTATATTTGATATGATTATACATATATCTATCCTAAACACTTTTGAAATGTGTGGTCCCCCGTACTCTCAGGTGCATGGCATGTGAGGTTTTTTTTTAGTGTAGGAGGAAGTAGGTTAGAAGCCAGTAATGATCTCACTGGATGTACATTAAAAACATATATCGATTCAGCCATATTTTATTTATTCCATTGTGATAGTTGTAGCCCTGATATTTCTTATTTCAAAAATACAATTCTGCATTCACGAATGTCAATAAAACACAGGAATGGAAAGTGTTGCATTGCACACTGTCTGCGCTCTCACTCACAATCGCACAAACAAGCATTGAAAATGTCACCCTGAGACAGAGACATAGCATGCTTGCAGAAAGAACCCCGTGCAGCTATCTTGGGGCCAACTCTTATTTGAATGCTGGGGTTTCTAAGCACGGATTTATCCTCAGAAGTACGTGCCTGAGCATGCCACCTGGGGGTCATCTAGGGTCACGGTGTGCAGAAGGACTTCCTTGGGGTGGGTGGTGTGGAACGGGTCTAAGAAGGAGGAGCGATGAGACTTGGTTAAAGTGGGGGTGCAATGCTGTCCCTGTGGGTGGGGTGGAAAATGAACCCCTTAATGGGTGGGGGTACAGTGGGACCTCATAGGGTGTGTGGGGGGTACAGTGGGACCTCCTAGGGTGTGTGGGGGGGTACAGTAAGAGGTATTATGGGTGGGGTGGAATGGTGTGTTTCAAGGGGGGGTACAGTGGGACCTCCTAGGGTGGGGGGTACAGTGGGCTCTCCTAGGGTGTGTGGGGGGGTACAGTGGGACCTCCTAGGGTGGGGGGTACAGTGGGCTCTCCTAGGGTGTGTGGGGGGGGTACAGTAAGAGGTATTATGGGTGGGGTGGAATGGTGTGTTTCAAGGGTGGGGGTACAGTAAGTTCTATTAAGGGTGGGGTACAGTGGGACCTCCTAGGGTGGGGGTACAGTGGCGTGTTTTAAGGGTGGGGTTCAATTGAAGCTCTTGGGGTGTGTGGGGGGTACAGTGGCAGCTCTTGGGGGGCTGGTGTCATTTGATCTGGTGAAGGTGGGAGTTTAATGGGAGGTCATCTTGGGGGGCTGAGTGAGCAATGGGACCCGGGGGGGGGTTTGCTGGGGGGTGCAGTGGGTCCCGGTGGTGAGGCTCTCATGGGATCTCGGAGGGGGGGGGGGGGTTCGAGGGTAGAAAGGGAGTCATTAAGAGGGGGTGGATGCAGTGGGCCTTGAGATGGAGTCTCGGGGGGGGCTGAGTTGCACCCATGCCCAGCGGGACCTGAGGGCGACCCTCCCGCCCCCCCTTCCCCGAGACAGCCGCCCCCCCCGGGGGTCGTACCTGCTCCGGGCCGGTCTGCAGCCCCTCGGGTCCCCACGAGGCCTCTCCGCCGGTGCTGCCGCTGCCGCCGCTGACCCGGAAGTGGAAGCCGCGTCTGTCCCCGGAAGTGTCGGGGTGATTGACAGCTGCCGTGTGCGGACGGAGCCCCGCCCCCGGAGCCAGCACCAGAGGCCTCTGAGGGGGGGGTGGGGGGACTGGTCAAGGCCCCTCTGACGGGCGGGGGGGGGGCTCCGCTCCAGTATCAAAACCCCGCTCGTGTCTCTTTATTCTTTCTTTTAACCCTCCACTGACCGGTTCATTGGAAAAAGCCTCCAGCATGAGAAGAGGGTGTGGCCTAACGGCCAGAGCTGCCGACTTTGGAGCTGGAAACCAGGGTTCGAGCCTCGAGGTCGACTCCACATCCTGTGATTCTGGAAATCACTTCATACCGCCCGTGCCGACCCCCCAAAAAATGAATGTGTCCCCGTGTGACGTCACTGCTGCGCATGTAAAGCGCTCCGATACCTGCAGGTATAAAGCTGCAGGAAAGAAAAAAAAAGTGAAATATGAGTGTGGTGACTTGACCACCATCCCAGGGCACTAGGACCCTGTGGGCAACGGGGCAGCGTCCAGGTCACTGGACATGACTTCCTGTGGGCAGGCAGGAAGCGGACACTCACCATCAGGACGAGGAAGAGGACGGACGCAAGAGGCGCCCAGAGCACATGTATGAATAAAGATATGTAAACCGGTACCTGGCTCCTGCGTAGTCATTGCCGCGCAGAGGCACCAATATACGACAACTGGCGACGAGGCGGTTTGGAAATCCACGCGTGTGCGTCCCTCGCAACAAAAGACAACAGGAATACAGGAGGCCACCCTGCATCGCTGTCTGGGGAAGAGGAGCTCATCACTGAAGCGGGAGCCCACCCCGACTGAAACGGACTGCGGGAAAGACTGCCGGCTGGGACCCCCGTCTGATCGGGTAAGCGCTGCTGAAAAGAGCGCGAAGAAAGAAAATAGGCGCGAGCTCTCGCGAGAGTCTCGGCGGCCATCTTGGGGTCAGGCGGCCAGGGCCAATAGAAACGCTGCACGGCGGAGCGGCCATTTTGAAGCCAGGCAACGTTGCAGCAGGCGAGAAGGATCGCGAGACTTGGCGGCCATCTTGAAATCAGGCGCCCGGGCCAATGGGAAGGCTAGAATAACGGGCGGCCATCTTAGAAACAGGCAAAACGCCGAAAACAGAGAAAAGGAGTAGAATAAGCTCCGAATTGAGTGGCAAAGCAGTCACAGAAGATAGGAAAAGAGGCAGAAGAACAAGAAAAGAAAAAGAAATTGCAACACAATTAAAAAGGAGCAATTACAAGAGGAAGCCAAAGCGGTGAAGAAAAAAAAAAAAAAAAAAAAATAAAATAAAGAAAAAAAAACAGGAAAATATATAATAAAGGCATAACAGTACAAAGGCAACAGAAGGGCCAAAGACAGAGAAAATGCCAGAAACAAAGCACAGTGCACAGTATCGCACACCACTACCATTCAGTGTGTCAGAACCACAAGTGGGAATTCGATGGGAGAAGTGGATTGTGAAGTTTGAGCGCTATGTGGAGGCGACTGATGTGGTAGACGGAAAGAAACTAGGGCTATTCCTGAACCTTGCGGGGGATGAAGTGGAGGACCTCCTCATCACTCTGCCCCCGAGCGAAATAAAAACATATGACAAGCTGATCAAATGCTTGACGACGAAGTTTGATCCACAAAGGAATGTCGATTTTGAAAGGTACAATTTCAACATGGCGTTTCAACAGCAGGACGAGTCAATGGATGATTTCGCAACAAGGCTGAGAAAACTGGTGGCTCATTGCGAATTTGAGAACTTTGACAATGAACAGGCCCTTCGCCTAAGATTGATAGAAGGCTGTCGCGACACAGACTTTCGCACAAGGCTACTTAAAGAACCGACGAGTGTAGAAAAGATTCTAGACTTGGCAAGAGCGGAGGCCAGGGCAATGGTGCAAGCCAGGCAGATGGACCGAAAGGGAGAACATCTACACCGGATGACAGACACCCGCAAGACGGGCAACTGGAAGAAAGGATCAAAGGACCAAGGAGCAAGAAAGGAGGGCTCGAAAGAAGGCTCTCAATGCTACAGGTGCGGTTTGGACTTCCCACACCGAGGAGCATGCCCGGCCTTTGGTCAGACATGCAGAAAATGCAACAAACCCGGCCATTTTGCCACCATGTGTCAAGGGGCACGTTTCAGAAATGAAAGAGGAAAACAAAGAGTGACAACAACCAAACACGTACGGCACATGGAAGCGACTGATAGGAGCTCGTCGGCGGGGTCGGAAGACGAAGATGAGGAACAAAGACCGGCAGGAAAGGTAGAACGCCTTTACCTCATGTCCACAGAGGAAGGGCAGGAGGAGGAGCACATCCGGTTAGTGGATAGGAAGTCTATAAAAAAGACGGATTGGGTGACCATCGACGTAGGGCCCCATCAAACAGAATTTGTGCTAGATAGCGGGGCCACATGTAACATCATGTGTGCCACAGAATATGATAAGATGAAAATAAAGCCTCCACTTAGACCGTCAAATGTCAAAGTATTCACATGGGGTGCACAGAATCCAGTAACAAACATGGGGAAATTCACGGAAACCATGACGCACAAGGGCAAGACCGTCACGGAAGACATACACGTGCTACGAGGAGACATTCCTGCACCATGCCTACTGAGCAATGTAACGGCCAAGATAATGGGCCTACTAAAAATGATGTACCACATGTCAGACAGAGAAAACATCCTACAAGAGTACCCGGCACTAACGAAAGGTCTTGGAAAATTAAAGGGAAGACAAATAACCTTACACATAAATGAATCAGTCAGGCCTATGGCCCAGCATCACAGAAGGGTGCCCATTCATCTACAACCTCAGGTAGAGGAAGAAATAAAGGCGCTACTGGAACAAGACATCATCGAGCCAGCAGAGGGGCCAACGCCATGGGTATCACCAATAGTGGCGGTGCCTAAAAAGGATGCTGCGCAGATAAGAATATGTGTGGACATGAGAATACCCAACACAGCCATAGAACGAGAACGACACCCAGGGCCGCACCTAGATGACATGATAAGTCGGCTGACCGGAATGAGGAAATTCTCCAAGCTCGACCTATGCAAGGGGTACCACCAGCTGGAGTTGGACCAACAGTCCAGATACATCACAACCTTCTCCACGCACCTCGGGTTGTTTCGCTACAAGAGGCTAAGTTTCGGAATATCGTCAGCAGCAGAGATCTTCCAGGAAACAATAAGGCAAATAATAAGACCAATCAAAAACAGTCTGAACTATAGTGATGATATCCTGGTGTTTGGCAGATGTGATGACGAACATGATAAGGCGTTGAGGGAGGTATGCTCACAGCTAGTAGAGGTGGGCCTGACCGTAAATGAAAAAAAATGCGAGCTAGGCAGGGAAGAACTGGTATTCTTCGGACACGTCTTCTCAAAGAGAGGAATGAGACCGGATCGGGGCAAGATAGACACCCTTGAAAAGGCAAAAGAACCAAAGGACGTCGCTGACGTGCGCTCATTCCTCGGTCTCGCCAGCTATTGCGCGAGATACATAAAAGACTTTGCGACAGTGAGTACGCCGCTGAGAGAACTAACGAAGCAGGGCCAAGCGTTTGACTGGACAACTGAGTGTCAAAGGGCGTTCGAAGAAATAAGGGCATCAGTGACGGCAGTGGACCACCTAGCGTACTTTGACCCGAGACTGTGCACCGAACTGACAGTGGATGCCAGCCCGGTAGGCCTTGGTGCGATATTAGCACAACACAAGCCAGGAAAAGACTCGCCGCGACAGGTAGTGGCGTATGGAAGCAAGAGCTTGTCAGACATAGAAAGGGCATACTCTCAACCAGAAAAGGAGAGCTTGGCGGTTGTGTGGGCATGTGAGCACTATCACATGTTCATATACGGAAAACCGTTCACGATTGTAACAGATCATCAAGCGCTAGTGACAATCTATGGAAATCCAAAGGCAAAGATACCACCAAGAATTGAACGATGGGGAATAAGGTTGATGGACTACAACTTCACGATTGTCCACAAACCAGGGAAGGATCAAAATCCAGCGGACTACATGTCACGGCATCCGCTTCCCTATCAAAAAGGGGGCGCCACGATGGCAGAGGAATATCTGAACTTCATCGTGAGACAGAGCACTCCGGTATCGATAACAAATGAAGAACTAGAACGAGAAACAAAAGGAGACCAGACATTGCAAGCCGTCGGAGTGGTGGTGCGGCAGCAGAGGTGGAGACACATCAACAGCAACACCATCACGGCGGAAGGAGTCAATAAAGAGGAACTGCTGGCGTTCAAAAAGATAAGCGAAGAACTGTCGGAAACAGAGAAAGGAATATTAATGAGGGGCTCCAGAATTGTAATACCACGTCGGCTCAGAAAGAGAACAGTTGAACTAGCACATGAGTCGCATCGAGGCATTGTGGCGACAAAGAAGATGCTGAGAGAGAAAGTCTGGTTCCCGGGTCTGGACAACATGGTAGAGGAAGAGATAGCACACTGCCACACCTGTCAAGTAACAGGACCTCCCGCCAAACAGACACCACTAAAGATGTCGGAACTGCCACCGGCAGTATGGACGGAGCTGGCAACAGACTTCTATGGGCCGTTAGAGAATGGAAAATACCTACTAGTGGTCATTGACGAATTCTCGAGGTTTCCAATAGTAAGAGAAGTATCGTCGACGTCGGCAAGTGCTACGCTACCAGTGCTAGATGACATATTTGCCGCGTGGGGCTCCCCGCAAACACTGAAAACGGACAACGGTCCTCCATTCTCGGGAGAGGAATTCCGCAGATTCCTGGACTACCTGGGGATAAAACATCGGAAGATAACTCCCCTGTGGCCACAGGCCAATGGAATGGCAGAACGATTCATGGGGACAATAAAGAAAGCCATCATGAGGGCGAAGTTGACGCAAATATCTATTGGACAAGCGCTATGTCAAGTACTCAGAGACTACAGGAACACTCCTCATAGCTCCACCGGCAAATGCCCGGCAGAGCTGGTGCTGGGGAGATCGAGCAGAACACGGTTACCTCAGTTAGAGGCAACGGGAAACACGACCAGAAGTGACATTGCGGCCAGAGATCACAAAGCAAAACAAAAAATGAAAGAATATGCCGACAAAAGGAGAAATGCGACAGAACACCAGCTGGCTGTAGGGGATCTGGTGGTAGTGCGACAGAAACAACAAAGGAAGTCGGACACTCCATTCTCAAGAGACCCGCTGGTTGTGACTGATGTGAAGGGGTCAATGGTGACTGCAGCTTCAGACAACAAGGAAATAACAAGGAACAGCTCCCACTTCAAGGAATTGAAAGTGGAGGAAGAAGAACGTGCAACAACAACTGTAAACAGTGAACAAGAACAAAGACCAAAAAGGGAGACGGCACTAGCAAAAGAGGAAAACGAAGGACCAGAACAGAGCAGAGGACAAAGACCAAGAAGGGAGTGCAAGAAGACGAGAAGGCTACTGGAAGAAATGTAGAGACTTCTCTCTCTCTCTACCTCTCTCTCTCTCTCTCTCTCTCTCTCTCTCTCTCTCTCTCTCTCTCTCTCTCTCTCTCTCTCCCCGAGGCCAAGGATTTGCACATGGGACAAAGACATTCCGTTTGCAACAAAGGGGGAGATGTGGTGACTTGACCACCATCCCAGGGCACTAGGACCCTGTGGGCAACGGGGCAGCGTCCAGGTCACTGGACATGACTTCCTGTGGGCAGGCAGGAAGCGGACACTCACCATCAGGACGAGGAAGAGGACGGACGCAAGAGGCGCCCAGAGCACATGTATGAATAAAGATATGTAAACCGGTACCTGGCTCCTGCGTAGTCATTGCCGCGCAGAGGCACCAATATACGACAATGAGTTTCACTCCATCTTTCCTTTCTTTTATTATGCAGGAGATCCCAGCAGCCTTTTCAGAATAGAGGCCTGCCAAGGGCCACGCATCTCACGTTACAGTAACGCACTTTAAGTTCATAGCACAGGATTACTAACTTGTCGAAACAAGATGAAGAGAAAGCTATGCGGGTATCTCCTTTTTCCCTACCTTGTTGTGAATGGCTTTACTCTTTTTAATCAGCTATTAGATAGAGATACCTAGTGGAATCCAACTCTCAATCAATCAATCAATCAAGACATTTGTAGAGCGCACTACTTACCCGGAGGGTCTCAAGGCGCTTGTGGGGGGGGGTGCTGCTACTGCTCGAACAGCCAGGTCTTGAGCTTCTTCCTGAAGGAGAGGTGGTCTTGGGTCAGGCGCAGGTCGGTCGGGAGGGAGTTCCAGGTCTTGGCGGCCAGGTAGGAGAAGGACCTTCCTCCTGTTGTCGTTCTTCGGATGCGGGGGACGGCGGCGAGGGCGTGACTGGCTGATCGGAGATGGCGTTTGGGAGCGTAGAAGTTGATGCGGTTGTTGAGGTAGCTCGGGCCTTGATCGTGTAGGGCTTTGTGTGCGTGGGTGAGGAGACGGAAGGTGATTCTTTTGTTGACGGGGAGCCAATGCAGGTCTCTCAGGTGTCTGGAGATGTGGCTGTGTCGGGGGATGTCGAGGATGAGTCTGGCTGAGGTGTTCTGGATCCGCTGGAGTCTCTTCTGGAGGTGGTTCCGGCGTAGAGGGCGTTGCCGTAGTCCAGTCGGCTGGTGACGAGGGCCTGGGTGACCGTCTTCCTGGTCTCGTTGGGGATCCACCGGAAGATCTTCCGTAGCATGCGCAGGATGTTGAAGCACGACGAGGAGCCGACGTTGACTTGTCTGGTCATGGAGAGGGAGGAGTCCAGGATGAAGCCCAGGTTGCGTGCGTGGTCTGTTGGTTTGGGTGCGGTGCCCAGGGCGGGGGGCCACCAGTAGTCGTCCCAGGCGGAGGGCGAGGAGCCCAGGATGAGGACTTCCGTCTTGTCTGAGTTCAGTTTCAGGCGGCTGGTCGTCATCCACTCGGCTACGTCTTTCATCCCTTCGTGTAGGCTGGTTCTGGCAGTGGCGGGGTCGTTGGTCAGGGAGAGGATCAGCTGGGTGTCGTCAGTTTAGGAGATGATGTTGAGGTTGTGTTGGCGTACGATGGCCGCGAGGGGGCTCATGTAGACGTTGAAGAGGGTGGGGCTCAGCGAGGATCCTTGCGGGACGCCGCAGATGACTTCGGTGGCCTCTGACTTGTACGGTGGTAGGCGGACTCTCTGTGTTCTTCCGTCGAGGAAGGAGATGATCCATTCCAGTGCCTTCTCCTGGATTCCGACGTTGCTGAGGCGCTGCACTAGGGTGCGGTGGCAGACAGTGTCGAATGCCGCGGAGAGGACTAGGAGGATGAGGGCCGCTGTTTCTCCGTTGTCCATCAGGGCTCGGATGTCATCGGTGGCAGCGATGAGGGCGGTCTCGGTGCTGTGGTTGGCTCGGAAGCCAGACTGTGAGGGGTCGAGGGATCCATTCGTCTCGAGGAAGGCGGCCAGCTGTTTGTTGACGGTCTTCTCGATGACTTTGGCTGGAAACGGGAGGAGCGAGATGGGGCGGTAATTCTTGAGTTCGGTGGGGTCCGCTGTAGGTTTCTTTAGTAGGGCGCTGAGTTCGGCGTGCTTCCAGCTCTCCGGGAAGGTGGCGGTGTCGAAGGAGGTGTTGATGATGTCCCGCAGGTGGGGTGCGATGTCAGCGTCGGCCTTGTTAAAGACGTGGTGAGGGCAGGGGTCGGTCGGAGATCCGGAGTGGATGGAGTTCATCATGCGGGCGGTGTCTTCGGTGCTGATCGGAGTCCAGGCGCGGAGGGTGGTGGTGGGGGGCGGTGGTTCGGTCGTGGCGTGCGACGGTTGAGTGCTGAAGCTGTTGTGTATGTCTGCGATCTTGTTGTGGAAGTAGGAGGCGAGGGAGTTGCAGAGGTCTTGCGATGGGGTGATGTCGTTGTTTCCGGCGTTGGGGTTGGAGAGCTCTTTCACGATGTTGAAGAGTTCCTTGCAGTTGTGTGCGTTGTTGTCCAGCCGGTCCTTGAATGCAGTTTTCTTGGTGGCGCGGATCAGTTGGTGGTGTTTCCGGGTGGCAAGCTTGAGGGTGGTCATGTTGTCCGGTGTTGGTTCCCTTCTCCAGGCTTTCTCGAGGGCTCGGCAGTTCTTCTTGGAGCTCTTGAGTTCGTCGGTGAACCATGGGGCCTTCTTGCTGCCGGGTCTGCTGGGCGGGGTCCTCAGTGGGGCGAGTTCGTCCGCGCAGTAGCTGATCCACTTCGTGAGGTTGTCGGCGGCCTGGCTGGGGTTCGCTGAGCTGGCGGGAGGGTGCTGGCTCAGGGAGGCGGCGAGCTGGTCGGCTGTGATCTTGTTCCAGCTCCTTCGAGCAACTTGTGGCTGGTGGTGGTGGATCGTCGTTCTTCTGAAGGTGAAGTGGACGCAGCTGTGGTCCGTCCAGTGGAGTCCAGTGGCGTGGCTGAAGGCGATGTCTTTGCTGGATGAGAAGATGGCGTCGAGTGTGTGTCCGGCGAGGTGGGTGGGGTGGACACCAGCTGCTTGAGACCGAGGTTGGCGAGGTTGTCGAGCAGGGTGATGGTGTTGCGGTCGTTGTTGTTCTCCAGGTGGAAGTTGATGTCCCCCAGGAGGATGTAGTCAGCGGAGGGGAGGGCATGCGGGCTGATGAAGTCGGCGATGTCCTCGCTGAAATGTGTGCGTGGTCCCGGGGGTCGGTAGATCAGGGTGCCTCTGAGGGTGGTTTTGGGGTCCGTGTGGATCTGGAAGTGCAGGTGTTCGGCGGTTGTCAGGGTGTCGTCGGTGCTGGTCTTGATGCGGATGGTGTCCCTGTAGATGATGGCGATGCCTCCTCCAGTCTGGTTGTTGCGGTCTCTTCGGGTGATCTTGTAGCCCTCTGGGATGGCGATGGCGATGTCGGGCGCTGAGGAGTCGTTCATCCAGGTTTCCGTGAGGAAGGCGACGTCAGGAGCTGTGGTGTCGAGGAGGTTCCAGAGTTCGATGGCGTGTCTGTGGACGGAGCGGGTGTTGAGCAGGATGCACTTCAGGTGGTTGCTGCTGGTGTTCGGCTTGGCGGGTGCTGGTGCGGGGCAGGACCGGATGCAGGTGAACTTGCAGGCGTGGCAGCTGAAGGGTCCGTGGGTTCGTCTCGGGGTGGCTCGGTAGCATCCCGGGATTCGGCCGGTGTTGAGTGCGAAGAGGGTGGCGGCGTCGTAGGTCCGGCGGGTGGGCTGGTGTCTGCGGGGGCCAGGGGTCCTGGCACTGGGCGCGGTCCAGGCGCGGACAGGCGCAGACGGGCTTACCTTTGGCGCGCCTTCGGCGCGCAATCGGCGCGCCCGCTGCACGTGCACGCTGCGCGTTGGCCACTCTGCCATAAGAGGAGAGTGGAGGGGGCGCAGCGAGGGAGGGGCAGCTGAAAGGCGGGAGCAGGGCGGCGAATGGAAAGGCTCCAGGTGGAGGGGGGCGGGGCCGCAGGGGATCAGCGGCGGGGAGCGGGGAGGTGGCGGGGGCACAGCGGGAAAAACGGCGGGAAAAACGTCGGACTGGGGAAGAGACTGACAAGAAGATAGAAAGGCTGGGCAAAGCGGGGGAAAGCAGCCCCAACACAGGGGGACAGACGAGAGTGCAGAGGCAGGAACAAAAAGGTCACGCAGGCAGCAGTAAGCGGCGCTGCGCTCCAGAAGCAGAGACCACGCCTCGTGGTCAGGGGCACAGCTGCGAGCAGCGGCGGGAACGGGGCAGCAAGGGCACACCCACGGGGAGTGTGCGCAGTGCGTGGAGGAGTGACCGGCCCAGAGGCACAGAACTCTGTACATTAAACGAGCTGTAAGAGCGCTGCTGACACATAAAGCGCCATGAAACCGTTTGGTGACCGAGCGCGTTACAAATAATTTTAACATAATATAGCAAACTGATATCACCTGACAAGAGACACCCTACCCCAACAAGGCCTGAGAGTATCAGAATTACGTTGCAGCTGCTGGTCAGAGCACTGGGACCAGGTGGATGGGGTGGCTTAACGCATGCTGACAACAGTGCTGCAGTTCGTTGGCGCCAAAATAAATCCAATATATTGACCTTTGCATGTCCAATTTAATTAAATAAAAAACATATGCAAATCTGAAATTCCTCTGCCTGAAGTGCCATTCAATGACAAACACTATATTTTCCAGGGTTTGTGTTTGTAGGTGAGGCAGTGATTGCCAAGTGGCCTTCTCTTATATGATTTACTCACCTATTCAACTCGAAACAGCATACAGATCCATTCTCCTCCTGGAAGATGACGAACTGCCTTCCGAGTAGGCCCCTTATTGAAAACTGCTGTGCGAGCTCGCAAAACTATGTGCACTTTATGAACACTGTTTTTAATCTACCTACTTTTATACACTTTTTATTATAATATACTCTTTCTTTATGTGCTGAAATACGAATTGTGCTTTTATGGATATGTACGAATAAAGAAACGGAAGAAAACTCTTTCTGCCAGTTCTGACTTGCACTCTTATTGATTACCTATTGACCGTATCAGGCTAAAGCCCTTCGAGTTGGCTACATTAAATGCTTGTCCAGAACGTAGTCACTGCATGAAATCACATCCCTTTTTCTGTGGTAGTGATTTGTATTTATGTGCCGGAGCACACTAAGTCAATAGATTTGGCCCATCATAGGCATATCTACGCAACTTACCTGAGCTGCGTTTATGTTCAGTGTGCGTACAGGGTCACGCTAGGGACATGCACTCATTATATGGACAAAACTGCTTTCCTACACTCCCTATAAAATATCGCTTTGTGCCACACATAAGGCAATCAAATGTCAGACATAGACACAATAAAAGCACAGAAATATCACACCTATGGAATCAGGAATCTTGGCAGCTATGGGAATATGACAGAGTCCCAGTTTTCAACGTGTGTGTGTAATATTTCCAGGCTTGTTCATTCCTTGTGTGGCAATCTGAGTAGCATCTCCACATCTCTTTTTAGGTCTTGCCTACCAGACAGCATATGTTTTACAGTTGTGAAACAGTTATTGTAAAATTACCAAGGACTTACAGTGAGCTTAGATCCCCTCCATTGCTTGCATCTGACTAACTTCATTGTCACTCTCACTTGTTTGCTACTTATTTGAATGCTTTCCATGTCCATCCTGTGTTTGTCCCTACCTTGCATCTTTACCATCCTTTGGTTTTGGTGACCTGAATCCTCCCACGGCTCACTTTTCTAGAACTACGTGGTTAAGCATTCCATGAGAATAACTGTGTTTTCCAGCTGTCCCACCCTGAGTGCTTCTTATGTTAACCATGCCAAATGTTTTCTGGCTCATCATTCCCGACATGTTTCTCCCACTGTAATAGGCTGGCTTAGTATATGGTGCTCACTTGTTTAAGTGAAGCACCTTGCACTAATCCAGGCAACCCTTATGGTGATTTTAGTGGTATTAGACAAACATAGAAAGCTCTCGACGGGGTAGCTGTCGAGAGCAGCCTTCATGCTTATCTTGGAGGAGTGTTAAGCAACTTGTTTGACCAGATCTAATCATGTAGTGCAAGTTAAATATGTACAGTGTATATATAAAAATCGTTCTATTTATTACACAACACTCACTAACACATTGGTATATCTCCTACCCAGAGAGATAAACACAAATACACAATAATACTTCAATTGCAATAAGTAAGTAAGCACAAAATACAGTGGTCTCCAGAGGGAGACCAAACCATAATCTAAACAAGCATTTACAATTCAACGGTTTCGCCTTTGTAAAAGTTAGAGCTATTGGCATTTTAAATGACAATTTTTTTATTTATGTGTTGGTTTTGAAAACAGATAAATAAATGGCATTGTCATTTACAATGCCAATAGCTTAATCTCTTGCAAATGCGAGACCTATTGCATTTGCACCCACACGCACACACACAGAGAGCCACACACACACACAGAGAGCCACTCACACACAGAGCCACCCACACACAGAGCCACCTACAAAAAAAAGCTAGCCACACACAGAGCCCCAACACACACAGTACAGAAAATAGGTTGAGGACTGTGCACCAACGCTCTGTAATGAGTACACATTTGCAGGCAGCTGCACACTGTAAAGAATGCATGCTTATTTTGTACATATATATTCAACCTAGCTCGTTCACATATTGTAAGCACTCTGCTATGTGACCTATACTGAGCAGACCTATGTCACCAAAATACACTGCAAGCACCCACCTATGTAGCCTATGATGTGCGGTTCAACGACCATACCCTACGCATGAAGCTTTATACCAAAACACACTGCATGCCCAGGCCCGTCACCCACGATACACAGTGGAAAATCAGCTCCACCAGCTGGAAAACAAAAACCTAGCTGCCAACCACAATACTTTTCTGATCACGCTGACATCTGTGTCATACTGAGCACTCAGCTTACAGCCACGGGCCATTACGCACATCAACCTAGAGTACAAAACAGAATGCAATCACATACAGTAAACTGCTCGCTATCTGTCGCAAACTGTCCAAATCCAATTGTCATACATGATACACGCAAATCCAGGTGTGACTTACAGCAAACTACAGCCGGCTCTTGCTAACTTTTCTACGCAGTGCACAACCAGTTGTTACTATTTTTGCACAGGAACCTGCTATGCACTGTACAATGCAAGCAGTTGTTACTTTACTTTGTGTACATCCATGTGTCACCCATATCATAGTATGCACAGCTGGATGACAACCACTGTGCAGACAGATGTCACTAATGGTGCACAATCAGCTGTCACTCCTAGTACACTGCACAGCCAGCTGTCACCTGTAAAATGTACGACTAGGAGTTGCCTACATTAACTGTTCCCAACCAGTTTCCAACAGTGCACAATCAATCGTCATAAGCAGCACACTTACCCGCCGTCCACAGTTCAGCTGTCACCTATAGTCCAATTACACAGCCAGCTGTCACCCACCATACACAGTCATCACTACAGTACACTGAGCCAGGCAAGTGCTGTGAACTGCAATCCACTGCACATCCAGGAGACACAGACAGCAGGAGGGGGGGCGGGAACGGGCACACGGACAGCGGGAGGGGGGGCGGGAACGGGCACACGGACAGCGGGACGGGGGCGGGGAAGTATGCTTTCAGCAGCATGGACAACTTGAGTGTATGAGGGAGGGAAGCAGCAGCATGAACAACTGGAGGGTGTGAGGGAGGAAAGCAGCATAGACAACTGAAGGGAGGGAAGCAGCAGCAAGGAAAACTCGAGGGACAGAAGCAGCATGGACAACAGGAGGGTGGGAGGAAAGCAGCAGCATGGACAACAGGCAGGTTGGAGGGAGGGAAGCAGCAGTATAGACAACAGGAGGGTGGAGAGATTTAAGCAGCAGCATGGACTACAGTAGGGCGTAAGGGAGGGAAGCATCAGCATGGACAACGGAAGGGTGGGAGGGACGCTAAGCAGTAGCATGGACAACGGGAGGGTGGGAGGAGGGAAGCTGCAGCATGGACAACAGGGTGGTGGGAGGGGGAAGCTGCAACATGGCCAACGGAAGGGTGGGAGGTGGGAAGCTGCAGCATGGACAACAGGGTGGTGGGAGGGGGAAGCTGCAGCATGGACAACGGGAGGGTGGGAGGGGGAAGCTGCAACATGGACAACGGGAGGGTGGGAGGGGGAAGCTGCAACATGGCCAACGGAAGGGTGGGAGGTGGGAAGCTGCAGCATGGACAACAGGGTGGTGGGAGGGGGAAGCTGCAGCATGGACAACGGGAGGGTGGGAGGGGGAAGCTGCAACATGGACAACGGGAGGGTGGGAGGGGGAAGCTGCAACATGGCCAACGGAAGGGTGGGAGGTGGGAAGCTGCAGCATGGACAACGGGAGGGTGGGAGGGAAAGAAGGAATGAGGGAAGCAGCAGCATGGACCACGGGAGGGTGGGAGGGAAGCAGCAGTACAGACAACAGGAGGGAGCAACACTGACAATGAGCAGCACAACGACGGAAAGAAAAACATCAACATAGCGCTCGATTTCTTGCAGTGTCTAAAATGTGGCCACATCTTGACTGCATCCAGTGACATACAACTTTTCTCCGTTTAGTGACATCTCTTCCTCCCCAAGTTAAAGTTTTACTTTTGTCCTTTAGATATCTCATTCCATATAGACCTTGCTTCGAAAAGTAATAATAAATAAATGATACATTTACGCCTACCTCCCTCTCTCTAGGTCGGTACTTCCACTAATCAAAGTAGCCTCGGGCAATAGTTTACGTCTATGGCAGTGATCCAAGAAGTCAACGGAAGCCTGTGAATACAGAACAGTCCTTGAAAAACGTGCCCAATCACGGGGGTAAAAACAATCACCTCGCTTACACACCCCCCAAAGTACTGTTGACCACCCTGAGTACACACTGAGCTAACGAACACTTACTCTGTGCGCGCTGAAACAAATCAGCCAGCAAGTCCTCGCTGGCTCCACGTCATGCCGTCCGATCGTGTCCAACAGTTACTGAGCCCACGCACGTGGATAAATACGTGGGGCGGCTCTCTACTCACATCAAATCAGAACGCCCTGCAAAAGCAGGGACAAAGAAAGAGGACTGAATCCTGCAGCGGCCGAACCAACTAAAAATAGTTAAAATAAAATAACAAGCATTTACAAGTGGGACACGGACAGCGGGAGGGGGGCGGGAACGAGCTCAAGGACAGGGGGTGGGGGGGGCAGGTAGGCAAGAAAAACAAAGCACTCACCTGTACTTCCTCCGGCGGCCGTGGTCGGCATGGAATGACAAAAACAAACCCATAAAAAAAAAAAAAACTCCGCCCACCGCGGCGATGACGACATCGCAGAGGCGGAGGAGTGAAAAAATCTCGGGAACGCCTACGAATCTGGTCCGGCCATGACAGACAGATCTCTGTTCCAATGGCTAGCCTCCATTTATGGAGCTAGCCAATGGAACAGAGGGCGTAATCCCAAGCCCACTCTGTTGTAACATAAGATTTCGCCTGCGCCGAAAAGCGGCACAGAGCGCAGCCTTCGGCCAGGCGAAACCTAAAAAATGGATCACGTTTAAAACATTATGTATGGTACATCAACATATGTATGGAAGGGGTCCAAAATATTGGACCCAGAAACTCACTTGGCACATGCCAAGGAGGCAGCTGAGATCAAGCACTGAGTCACTACTCACTCCATTGAGAATTCAAACTGCCAGGAATGGAGGTCGCGCTTTTGCCTTTTTGGCACCATCCCTTTGGAATAAAATGCCTCTCAGTCTGCGCACTGAGGCATGAACACACTAGTTTCCGAAAGAAACTTAAGAAATGGCTTTTCTGCTAATCTCAGCTGCTTACCTTTCTGTCAGAACCGTCTGCATGCGCCATGAGACTCTTTGGACGTGATATGTGCACAATACAAATATCCTGACTTGACTTGACTACAGAAAAGGGGCCAAGTGGGTGTGGTGTAAATATAAAATAAAGGGGACAGGCTGATGCCTGATGAGTGGGTACCGAGGTGCAGAGTACTGTTAAAAATATCTGATAGGTTGGCCAACTGTCCTTTATTATTGTACCCTAAAAAGTATATAAAAAACAAGGGGAATAATTAACCCTATATGGTCAACATGTTTTAACCCAATAGTGCCTCAAAAAGGTGCGAGTTGGCTTTCTTCAGGACCTAGAAGGCAGGTTGAACTCTGTTCCAAAGTGACCTAGTTGGGTGAAAAGAAAGAAAACAAGGTACTTGACGAGCTATGATCACTGCTGACGCTTACATCTGCCCTCACTTTATCTGTCCTTTCTATTGTCCTGCCTATGGGATAGCAGTGAGAAAGACACGTATTATACTGTCCCATCCCCATATATCGGGCTGGGACCAGTGATATATGAGGAAGCGACATCAGTATAACAACAGGTCTTTTCCATCTTTGAAAGCAGAATCTGGAACAACATCCCCTCATCCATCAGGACCGCCCCAGCACTGCTCCAATTTAGGAAAGAGTTGAAGGCACACCTTTTAAAGAAAACTACATAACAATGCAATTACTGTTCACAGCTCAGCTCCATCTCCTATTACTTGCCTTTGACCATGTGCAGCGCTCAGTTGCCTTTTTGCCAGGTTCACACTATAGATAAACCATCTGCATACATACATATCTCAGACCTGGAATGTTGTGTGTCCTCAGACAGTGACAGGTATTCACCTGGTAACCCTACCTAGTTCCACTGCATGTGATATTATCCAGTGACAATTTTCTCAACAGTGCAACCTGGAAATGGAAAAAACAATCCTCAGTGCCACACTCGACCAAACACCTTGATCCTGGGCAGTTTTCTTTTACTCTCTTTACCTCCTTTATCTCTTAGGACAAAATATTTATTTCTTAGAAATAAGCATAAATTCTAAAAAAAAAAAAAAACGGTCCATCGCCCATAACAGAAGTAAAGTGGCCGAGACTCTACTGAAATCACAGAGCAGTGTATACAAAGTACAGACGGAGAAGTGCATGCTGGGTACTGGGAGAGGTTGATAGGTGCCCGGACTGCTTACATCACATCTCCCAGATACCGAGGCATGCTGCGCCCCTCCCCCACCCCTCATAGACGCAGATGGACACATGCCGCAGATCCCGAGCCTACTTCTGAAGATTAACTTAAGCACGAAGGGGTCAGGGGTCACGTGAAGCCTCATCTGGATCCTGTCTTGTAACAGGGCACACGGGGGAGAACCGGGGAATCAAATTTCAATGAACATCCCCTAATCATTTTTCAGCGCTCCCAACTCCCCTATAATTTACTGACGTTGACCTACACGGAGACCTGCATTTACCAACGTCACATGCATCAATTGACCGTCATTTGTTAATTGACAAGCAAGGTTAAACGGGATTAGGAGGCCAGAGGTCAAGACCTTTGTGCAGACGGGCGCGCGGGGGCTCAATGAACAGCTCCTGGGTGTGTAGGTCAGAGAGCGGAGACCGCTCCCTCTCACCAGCAGCTTCCAGCCTTTGAGGGGTGGCGCCCTGGGCACATATCACAGAGCCCAGAGATGTAGCATCGCAAGGTGGGGTGGGCGTGCGCAGTGCTGGCGCGAGAGGGTTGTGCCGTGCAAAACACACACCTGCTCCAGCCCGGGGCGGAACTGAACGCGTCACTGTGCTTAGAGCTGGGGCATCAAAGGGCGGAGGGTAGATTATTTAATTATTTATTGTTTTATAAAGAAAAAAGTCGAGGGTCCCAGATCTAGGATTGACCAATGCAGCTTCGTCCTTTGCTTTCCGACATTTCTAGTCCTTTTTAACCCAATTGTAAACAAGTCAGGTCCCGGGCCGCGCTGTGATTGGCTGACGTCACGGGGGTGTCCCGGGCCGGCAGCCAATCACAGCGCGGCCCGGGAATGACGTCACGGGGGTGTCCCGGGCCGGCAGCCAATCGCAGCGCGGCCCGGGACAAAGGGGCGGGGCTTAAAAAAAGCACCAGAAACGCCCCCGAATCGCGTTTTCAAGAGAAAGCGCGATTGACAGCCTCTGTCTCCCAATGGCTAGTCTCCATTTATGGAGCTAGCCAATTGGAAACAGAGGCGGTCCGAACATCCCTACTGTAGACAATAGTTTTCGATCTGGGAGGGGCTTTGCCCCTCGCCAGGTCGAAACCTAAAAAATGGAATGCGACCTGCGACCGAAGTCGGGACTTGGACCAGGAGACTCAGAGGTCATTTTGCCCCCCACAGCTGCCGATTAGGTGCTGCTCGGAGTGTTGTCTTTTGCCGCCATCTTGGGTGAGGAGAGGGTGAGCTGACTAGTTGCTCGGCCCTCCCTAGCATAAAAGACACGCATGTACATCGGCGCACAACCTAGCTGGTTAGACAGACTTGACTTAGGTTCCTGAGGCGGAAGCCGGGAACGTGAAATATCGTTTTGCTTTTAAAAAAACGCACATTTCGTTGTGTTTTTAATATTGTAAATAAAATTGCTTTTCTACTTACTCTGTCCTCTGGCACAAAAGTAGTAATTGTAAGTTCCCTCTTGTTGCTGAGCTGACTAGATGCTCGGCCCTCCTGCCCTCCCTAGCATAAAATGCCTACCTTTCCTCGGACGCGCAGCGGGCGCACCGGCGGCGCGCCAAAGGCGAGCCCGTCTGCACCCGTCCACGACCGGCCGCAGCCTGGGGCCAGAAGTTCTGCCCAAAGCGATGGGGAAGGGTTAGAAAGGCTGTGTTATATCAAAGACCAACTAGTGGATTTGTGCCCCGAGAGTGAAGAGGGATGCAAGCACAGAATACATGTGGATGCAGCTCCATTCCAGTGCACGGGTTGTGCCTTTGAACTTCACACATCAATGGGCTTAGAGAAGGTGGCTGAATGGGTGAGCATGTCGCTGCTTAACTGCCGTTCATTGAAGAAGCATAAATTAGAAATTCACGATCTTTTATTAGATCGTCGATTAGATGTGCTTTTTCTAACCGAAACCTGGTTGGATGAGGCAGCTACCCCAGAAATCCTAGAGGCCTTCCCTTTAGATTATTGTCTGCTTAGAGTCGACAGGGGGATTCAGCGAGGAGGTGGCATTGCACTGATACATAAAAGGGAGCTGCCTTGCACTCTAGACTCTATAAATATCATGAACAGAGAGGCAGGGTTTTGTTTCCATAAAAATCCCCCCAAAAAGCACGATTAATGGCTTTTTGATATACCGACCACCTGGAGTGGCCTCACAGTTTATTAAAAGCTTGGCTGAGAATGCCACTCAGCCAGCCATACGCTACAGCAAGTTTCTCATCCTAGGGGACTTAAACTTGCACCTTGAGGATATTAATTGCAGGGAGACACAGGAGGTCATGCTAGTAATGAAACCTCTAATGCTAGAACTTCAGTCAGTTATACCCACGCACCAATATGGACACCTGCTTGACCCCATTTTTTGGAATTGGAAGGGAGTGGAGGTCTCGCCCCCTATTATGGGGCCATGGTCAGACCACGGACTTATCCCTTTTAGGCTGAACCTTGGCCTAGTACAACGGGAGGAACTGAAATCCCTGCACCCGAAACGCAGGAACTGGAAAAAATTCAGTCAAGAAGCTTATAGACTGGCACTGCTCAAAGAGGCGCCACCACCAAGTGATACCTTAAAAGTGGTCTGGAAGGTTCATGAAGAGTGGATGGCGAAGGCCCTAGATACAGTTGCACCTTGGACAACCAAGGCATGGGCCAGGCGGACTAAAACTGCGCCGTGGTTCAATAAAGAGCTGGTGGATGCCAAAGCGGCGTGCAAACGTATTGAACGCAGCTGGCGTAAAAACTATGACTTAAAGTGCAAACAGCAATACAAAGATAGTCTGAAAAAATATCACAGACTTATAAAAGCAGTGAAAGGCGTATTCTTGAAGGAGAGGTTAGAATCAGCAGATAATCCTTCAAAGGAGCTGTTTTCTATATACAAAGAACTCACGGCCCCAACCAGGATAACAGCTCAAGACACCTTTTCCGAAGAGATCTGCGAATCTATTGCGGACCACTTTGTGAATAAAGTGGAGATAATACATGCCTCATTTCCAGCTGAGAGTGTGCGACTTACAGACCGATCCACCATACGTACGACACCTGTTAAGGGTACGTACTTAAAGTGCTTCACAGTACCCCCCAGACAGGAAATGCTGAGACTAACAAATAGTATTCAGTCAGGGTCTCCCAGTGATGCTGCTCCACCTAAGTGCTTTAAGAACAAGCTAGAGGTGGTAATTGATCACATTAGCAATATGGCCGCTCTCTCATTCAAGGAATGTAACGTGTTCGATGATTGGCAGAGGGCTCAGGTGATCCCCCTGAAAAAGAAAGCTAATCTCCCTATTACTCAGCTCATGAATCTTCGTCCTATTTCTCTTCTCCCGTTCTGTATGAAAACAGTGGAAAAAGTGGCCAACATCCAGCTCATGGAATTCCTGGAAGAGGGTCAACGTCTACACCCGTCTCAGTCTGGGTTCAGGGCTAGATATTCAACCGAGACAGCCCTTCTCTTTTCCACCGAGAGGCTTAGACAAATAGTAGACGAGGGACAGACAGCAGCATTGGTATTATTGGACTTGAGTGCGGCGTTTGACAACGTATCACATGCCATGCTGCTGACCCGCCTTACAGAAATGGGAGTGATAGGACTGGCCCATGATTGGCTGCGATCCTTCTTAAAAGACAGAACTTTTAAAGTCCACTGTCCTCCGTTTAAATCCTCCCCCAGATGGTTAAAGCATGGTGTTCCACAGGGCTCAAGCTTGAGCCCGACACTATTTAACATATATATGGAACCCCTGGCTAGAATTGTGGCACCGTATGGAGTGGACATCCCTGAAGGAACAACTGGACAACAACGCCCACGACAGCAAAGAGCTCTTCACTATCGTCAAGGAGTTCTCCAACCCCAGCACCGGCACCAACTACATCACTCCGTCACAAGACCTCTGCGACTCCCTCGCCTCGTTCTTCCACCGCAAGATCGCCGACATCCACAACAGCTTCGGCGCCCCGCCACGCACCCAACCGTCGAACCAACGCCCCCCACCGCCACCCTTCGCACCTGGACCACGGTGACCACCGAAGACACAGCCCGCACGATGAACACCATCCACTCCGGATCACTGACCGACCCCTACCCACACCACGTCTTCAACAAGGCCGACTCCACCATCGCACCCCAACTCCGGAACATCATCAACGCCTCCTTCAACTCCGCCACCTTCCCGGAGAGCTGGAAGCACGCCGAGATCAGCGCCCTCCTGAAGAAACCTACAGCGGACCCCACCGATCCCTCGACCCCTCGCAGTCCGGCTTCAGAGCCAACCACAGCACCGAGACCGCCGTCATCGCAGCCACCGACGACATCCGGACCCTGCTCGACAAGGGGGAAACAGTGGCCCTCATCCTCCTGGACCTCTCCGCTGCGTTCGACACGGTCTGCCACCGCACCCTAGTCCAGCGCCTCAGCAATATCGGTATCCAAGAGAAGGCACTGGAGTGGATCATCTCGTTCCTCGCCGGAAGAACACAAAGAGTCCGCCTCCCCCCGTTTCGCTCGGAGGCCACCGAAGTCATCTGCGGCGTCCCGCAAGGATCTTCACTCAGCCCCACCCTCTTCAACATCTACATGAAACCTCTCGCAGCATCGCACGCCAGCACAACCTCAACATCATCTCTTACGCCGACGACACCCAGCTGATCCTCTCCCTCACCAGAGACCCCGACACCGCCAGAACCTGCCTACACGAAGGGATGAAAGACGTCGCCGAGTGGATGAAGGACAGCCGCCTGAAACTGAACTCGGACAAGATGGAAGTCCTCATCCTGGGATCTTCGCCCTCCGCCTGGGATGACTCCTGGTGGCCCCCAGCCCTGGGCACCGCACCCAAGCCAACCGACCACGCACGCAACCTGGGCTTCATCCTGGACCCGTCCCTCTCGATGACCAGACAAGTCAACGCCGTCTCCTCATCGTGCTTCAACACCCTGCGTATGCTTCGCAAGATCTTCCGCTGGAACCCCACCGAGACCAGGAAGACTGTCACCCAGACACTCGTCACCAGCCGACTGGACTACGGAAACGCCCTCTACGCCGGAACCACAGCCAAGCTACAGAAAAGACTTCAGCGCATCCAGAACGCCTCCGCCCGACTCATCCTGGATGTCCCCCGACGCAGCCACATCTCCAGCCACCTGAGGAACCTGCACTGGCTCCCCGTCGACAAGAGGATCACGTTCCGGCTCCTCACGCACGCACACAAGTCTCTCCACGACCTGGGCCCCAAGTACCTCAACGACCGCCTGACCTTCTACACGCCCACCCGCCAGCTACGGTCCACCAGCCTCGCCCTCGCAGCCGTACCAGGCATCCGAAGAGCCACCGCCGGAGGAAGATCCTTCTCTTACCTGGCTGCCAAGACATGGAACTCCCTCCACATCCACCTTCGGCTGACCCAGGACCATCTCGCCTTCAGGAAACAACTCAAGACCTGGCTGTTCGAGCAGTAGCATGCCCCTCCCCCCAAGCGCCTTGAGACCCTCCCGGGTGAGTAGTGCGCTATACAAATGGCATGATTGATTGATTGATTGACATCGTAATGTATGCTGATGATACACAGTTGATGATCACCCTAGCCCAAGGCCAGAATGAGGCAGCAGCGAGCTTTGCCTCCTGTCTCAAGGAGGTATCTGTGTGGATGAATGCCAACTGTCTACGCCTTAATGGCGACAAAACGGAGTTATTGGTGATTGGTAGAGCTCCCATAATCTGGTCATCAGGATGGTGGCCATCTGAGTTAGGGCCTACACCCACCCCCTCAGAGACGGTTAAGAACCTAGGTGTCCTTTTGGACTCCAGCCTATCCTATGGACAGCACATTGGAAGGCTAGTAGGTAAGTGTTATGGAGCCCTTAAGACCATACGTAAAATACTAGATTACTTGCCTATCGACACCAGGAAATCTTTAATACATGCACTGGTAACCCCCCACCTAGATTATGGAAACTCCCTGTTTATAGGCCTGAGTAAGAAAGGGTTACAGCAGTTGCAGCGTGTACAAAATTCGGCTGCCAGATTGGCCCTGAATCTATCTAAAACAACCTCAGGGAAACAAGCTCTTAAGACTCTCCACTGGCTGCCCATGCAGGAACGCATTCTGTTTATCACACACCGTGTAGCCCAGGGGAAAGGTCCTAGTTATCTCTAAAAGCTCTTAACGATCCATCGTCCTAGACGTAATTTGAGATCATCAGGGAGCATGCTGTTTCAGGTCCCTCGTATCTTTAAAGCGCGAATGGGAGGCCGCTCGTTCAGATACTTAGCTTGCAAAAAATGGAACGAGCTCCCGATGGAACTTCGTATGGAACCGTCGGAGGTAAGGTTCTGACGTAAGCTGAAAACTTACCTATTCCCTCGAACTCAGGGCACTTATTAGTTCCTCTTCTCCCTCTGTGTTGCTAAGTACAGTAGGTCTTGCTTGCTGGATGGTACTGCCTTATAGCGCGGGGACACACTGTTATAGTGTAACCATGCGCTCTATAAATGGTTTTATTATTATTATTATTATTAATGCTCTGGGGGTAAAACGTACCTGATCGAACTTGCCGCCACTGGCTCCTTGCTTCAGCCCCCGGTACCGGTCTCCCCCTGCCGCCGCAGCTTCTACCATCTCAGCGCGGCCGCAGAGCGGGGGAGACTACATTGCCCAGTAGTCCTTGCGGCAGGAAGCCGCAGCCGCACACGCCCATTCCGCGCCCGGAGGCGCTTTAGAACTGTGGAGAGCCCCCGCGTCGCGGGATGCGGCGGGCGTCGCCAGGCTAAGCCCAGGCAAAGGGCGGGCCGCCTGAGGCCGTCCAAGGTCGTTTGAGGCCAGGCTGGGCCACCCTTTTCACATTTGTAAATCGAGTAAGACTGTGGGGTATATTTTGTTATCAAATCTATAAGTCATATGATGCAGAAGGAGGTGTTGGTGTAGTACCATTTTAAATATATTACCCCATATAGATTGCCACGTTTTTCCTTTTGATTTATAGTATACACCTTGATATTATCTAAGTATGACTAGACGTCGTGTAAAACCTCGAATGGATAAAGCGCATAATTCGATTGATACTTATCTGACCAAAGCGGTTAGCGCCTTGGCGGAAAAATAGATCGCAGAGAAAGACGTATATCAATGGGAACTGGCTCAAGGGGAGGGGAACAAGTTAGTTTGATTGCAGAGATCCATAGAAATAGGGAGGAAGGATTGATCTCTGCAGACTGGGCCGCTGATACAATAGAGGTGATACCAGACACAGTTGGAGCAGGAGTTGAGAATTCTTGCCTCTCACGCATCTCAGTTACACCGAATTTATCTAATTAGTCCCCTTCGACCGCCTGCAAATTTAACCAAAGGGTGTAAAAAGAATAATACAGGTCAGGGATATAGAAAGACAGTCAAAGAAAAGCAAATTAATACAAGAGGGACTTCGGCGAAACAGAGAGTTGCTTCCGGTAACGAACAATCCAAGTGTACATTCTGTATGGACGTTTTAATGGAAAAAATAAATGAGTTAATTTTGCCACTACATGGCAAAATCGATAATTTGGCAAGAGAGTTACATAAGCTTAGAGGGCATGCAGATAAACTTAGACTGAGAGATCAAATAGCCAACCCCAGGGACCAGGCTAGTGTGACCACAAATAATGCTACTGCTAATTCGGCAAAGATCCTCCAGCCAACTCTAACGATGGCTGGGCCCAGTACAGGTATGACTGTAGCCAGAAATTTAGATGATGGTAAAAGTTTAGAGGTACGAAATAAACTACCACAGGAGAATAGTGTAATTCCACCGATAGGTAATGGGAAACCAAGGGAGAATCCCCCGGAGCAGGCAAGAGGGCCACGCAATCCGGTCAACCCTAAACTTACTAATGTACCTAAACTGCGGGAAGGTCAACCAGAAACATATGAAACTCTCAAAAATAAAACTCTTCACTGGCTATCAAAAAATTGTGGTTTTCCATCAATAGGGGCTGAACAGATAATACTTACACAAAGAGTGGGGTGGATAGGCCCACTACCTAAAATATTTGATGGCGACTGTATAATAATTAATTTTAGGTCGCCAGGCTGGGCACACAAACCCTACTTAATGCACCTCCTCCCTCATGCTGGGATTTTAATATAACACTACAGCCATTGGGCTATTTTTACAGACATTTGTTGGCAAGTGATTTGGCTGCCAATCATATTGCTTATCACTCTAATATTAACTTATTGCCCCCACCAGTAGCCCGCCCCACACGTTTCTCTATCCCATTGTATAACAGATTCCAGTCCTTGAGCCCGATGGAGGATAATGATTGACGTATAAGTTTCAAGGGGGTATCCTCAAAGGATGAGCTAGGTCGGGGGGTAAATCACAGACCAACTAAAAGGGGAAATGAAACAAGTGATACACAACCCCCATACACAGACCCCAATGAGGTGTATACGTGTTCTGATAGCATTGGGAGTGGTGATTATACTACCATAAATTTTGCCAAAAAATCTACGATTAGGCTACAGGGCGCTAAGATCCCGGTGAATGTAGCCGTGACCACAAATTCCATCGCTGGCCAAGGAATACAAACTGTAATACAGGAGGGTTAGACACTTACAACATGGAATATTGCAGGCCTTGGCAAAAAATTAGATACCCCTTTTTGGCAGGATTTTTTCACCTGTGGTAATGATTTTATTTGCCTACAGGAAACATGGAGTACAGAACAGGTTGTAATGGAAGGTTATACATCCCACTGTCTGAATGCTATACCATCCCCAGCAGGAAGAGCCAAGGGAGGACTGTTGCTGCTCTTATCAAATAAACTAATTGGGTGTAAAATTATTAGTTACTCATCTATTGGTAATCATAGCCAAGTGCTGAGACTTGAGCTCCGAAAGGGTACGGACTTGGTTTTAATCAATCATTTACAATAATACCTTTACCAAGGATAGGGGAGCATTATTAGATGCACTGGAAAAGGAGACAGACAGGGTACTGACACTCTCCGGTAAACTTGCCACCATTGTGTGGGTTGGCGATTTTAATATTCGAGTCTGTCCCGCACTACAAACCAATTCATGTGGGTTCATGAAGGCCCACGACTTTACTGACGGGAACAATGATGATTTGTTACATTTCCCCCACTGTAGATATGGTACGACTCTAAATACGACAACGGCAAAGTTTGACCTTGGTTTATTAGATTGTTCCATTAGAAAGGGCCATATTAAATTTCCAACTTTTACTGGAAGAAATGGGAACAGTAATATAGACAATATTTTAATTTCAAAAAACAGTTTCTATACTGACCTTTGGATATCTGAACAGTATTTCTATAGTACTTTTAGATTGGGGTAACAAATTAACTAACACCGAGGGCTGTATTTCTGGCATCCTCCCCGTTAGGCCCAACGGAATGAGAATTAAGTGGGATGGAGTAGACCCACCCAAAGTCCAAAAGGAAGTGGTCAGTAATTGCAGAAAACAAATCGACTACTGCCTTAGTGAAGAGGTCCTCCCCGACACCCTGTTAACTACATTCTCTGATATAAACAGAGTAAATAAGAGTTTATTAACCAGAAGCACGAAAGGTCAGAAGAAGGTGGGCATGAGATGGTTTGATTCTAAATGTACCCATGCATTGCACAAGTTGAAACTGGCACTGGGGACTAAACCTCGTAATCAATTGTATGTTCATCAGTAACGAGTTGAATATAAGCAAGCTATATTGGCCCATAAAAAAGAGCTGCGAGTAGATGCATGGGACAAACTAAGTATGGCAGCCAACACCAAGAACAGTAAACTTTTTTGGGAAACTGTAAATAGTCCTTTTTTAAAAGATAATTGTACTCCCGAACTGATGTCCTACGTAAATTGCACAGAATGGATCGAACATTTTTCTAATATTTTTAATCCGGATAGGGTGCTTTTAACCTCATTTTTAAATGATGGCTTTACGTTTCCCACATTGCCCATGTTAATTGATGTTGAAGAAGTACAGGAAGGGCTAGTAAATAGCAAAGGGGGGAAGGCACCGGGCCCGGACTGGGTCCCGATCGATTTATATAAGAACTAAATGGATCTATGCACCCTGATCCTCACAAGGATTTTTAACACTGCAGCTTTGGTGAATTTCCCAACATCCTGGGGCCAATCATTAATTGTCCCACTACACAAAAAGGGTTCTCGCTCTGAACCCTGCAATTACCGTCCAATATCTCTGCTGGACTCATCATTAAAGGTGATGAGCAGGGTGCTTTTAAAAAGATTGGAAACCTGGGCCTCGGATTATAAGATTTTATCTCCTGTTCAGTATGGATTCAGGAAGGGCCTAGGCACCCTGGAACAATGTGTGAATCTTAACCTACTTATTAACAACTATACAGTAGTGAAAGGGGGCAACTTGTTTTTATGTTTTGCTGATTTGAGCAGTGCTTTTTATTTAGTGGACCACTCTCTTTTGTGGACCGTACTGCTTGAATCTGGGGCCCCAAAAGAGATAGTGTTCTTTTTAGCACGAGTATATGAGAGACTATCCTGCAGTGTTCGATACGGGCCAACTGGCGAACGAACCCCCTTTTTTGCTGTGAGAAGAGGTATTAGGCAAGGGTGTGTTTTGGCCCCTCTTTTATTCTCCCTTTTTATTAACCAAATAGCCATGGTATTAAATCAAATTTCAGCAGATGCACCAATGATAGACAATAAGGTTGTGCCGGTATTATTATATGCCGATGATGCTGTTTTAATTCCCCGGACACTGTTAGGCCTTCAACGGCTCATCAATAATTTTACAGACCTTATCAAAGGCAGGAAACGTTTAATTAATAAATCTAAAACATATACTATGACATAGAAAATGAAGTCATCTAGGCCCTTTTTAGGTTTCGACCTGGCGATCTGCGCAAGCAGTTCGCGCAGGCGAAATCTAATGTTTACAATATTGGCTATAGGAACGTCCCCCGGCTCCCATTGGCTAGCTCCATAAATGGAGGCTAGCCATTGGAAGCCGGATCTGTCCGTCAAGGCCGGACCAGATTCGGGGGCGAGATTTTTTCGTTCTCCGCCTCTGCGATGTCGTCATCGCGGCCGTGGGCGGGGTTTATTTTTGTTTTTGTCGAGGTTGCTTTTCCTCATTCCGACGCCGGAGGAAGTCCAGGTGAGTGCGTTCCTTTCCCGCCCCCCCCTCCCGCTGTCCGTTCCTTTCCCGCCCCCCCTCCCGCTGTACGTGTCCTCGTAGGCCCCCCTCCCGGTGTCCGTGTCCTCGTAGGCCCCCCTCCCGGTGTCCGTGTGCCCGCCCCCCGAATGCAGCGAACGAAACATAAATCAATGACAATTATTCAGAAAACCTGAGTAGCGCTTCGAGACAGCTTTGTCAATGTGTGGAAGTGTAAAGCGCATTAAAAAAAACACATATAATGTTTCTTTCTTCCCCTCTCCACCGGACCCTTCTACTCTCAGTTTAGCTTTCATGCCACTCTCGCTTTTTCTGTCGGCAATCAGCGCTTCGAAGTCGCCTACGGACAAGAAGGCGGTTCATTGAGAAGAGGCGGCATGGCATGACTCGAAAGGTGGGGAAACGGGAATGAAATGAAGATAACTGTCGGGGTGGGGGTCGTTTTAAACAGTGACAGGGGGTTGGGGGGGACTCGAGTGCACCACAGATAGAGTACCTGGTCAGAGAGCGCATGCGTCTGATAGATGAAGCGCAGTGCATAGGACTGCTGCAGCCATGAGCGGCGGAGGGCAGGGTGGCAGCGAGGGATGAAAGCAGACCTGCCCCCGGCGTTTGTACCGTACCTTCCTGTACCCCATCCCACGGGTCTCACGGGCGACGACGCCACTCTGCGCGGAGCTAGGACGGAGGGCAGCGCCGGGCACACTTCCACAAGGGGCAGGTCTGAACCTGCCCCTGGCTTTTGTACAGGGTGAAGGTAGGGCTCCCCCCACTTAATGCCATTTAACACCGCCTTGTCTCAAAGCGCCCACAGCCTGACTCTGCCCCAAAGGAAACTTACAGTTTCAGTATCCTTCATTTATGCGGAAAAGGTGGTGGCAAAATCACATAATTCTAGTGTCACTGGTCCTGACGCAGTGCTTCTTAAAGAGCTGTCTTCAACTCGTTCCTAAATTGCGGGAGGTTTGGCTGGGGTGCTCCTAAGGGACACAGGTGATTTGCCCAGAATCACAGGATGTTGAGCCCACGTGAAATTCGCACCTAGTTCACCAACTCCAAAGTCACTAGCTCTTGCCATTATGCCACATCTTCTCCTATCTTCAGTTATTGGAAAAAGTCATGAGTTCAAATCCGAATAAGGCAGACCCAGTCTTTCATTCCTCCGAGAGGTGGTAAGTCCATGTTTTACAGTGTTTAGAAACAGCAGAATAGTAGCATTTGGTGCTATACAAAATGCATTATTATTTCTTCTAGGTACATCATTGTTCTACTGGTCCTTCTCAGAGACTTTAGTGGCAACTGGAGTGAAAGACACTGACCCTACCCCTCCATCACTCCACACAGACCCCCGCTGCATCCCGTCTGTTATTGAGCTCCAGCCCCTGCCGAGCCTCAGCCAGGCTCCCTTCCAACCCTCTCATCCTATCCTTCTCACATCTCCTTCACTTCGTCCCTCCTTCTCTCCACTACCCGGTTTCACTCAGCCATTCTTCCCTCTGCAGCCAGCTTGTCCGGCCCCCTTCCTTCAGCTCTCCTGACGTTTCTTCTCTTCATCTCCTCCCTCGTCTCCCCCCTTCCATTCCGGCCCCTTCCCTTCGTACCCACTTCCTACGACCCTCCCTATCCCTACACCCAATAACTCTATCCCTCCTCGTCCTTGTATACCACGTCCACCATCCGTCCTTGGCGCCCCACCCCCCTCCCTACAACCCCCTCGTCCCTCCTTCACCTCATCTCTTTTTGCCCGCCATCCCCCATTCACAGCATAATCTGAAACAAGCATTTACAATGCAACGGTTTCGCCTTTGGAAAAGTTAGAGCGATTGGCAATGTAAAGGACAATGCCATTTATTTATCTGTTTTCAAAACCAACACAAATACAAATGTTGTCATTTACAATGCCAATAGCTCAAACTTTTCCAAAGGCGAAACCGTTGCATTGTAAATGCTTGTTTTTTTCTTGCTAAAATGTTTTTACTTGCTTTGGGACTATGGCCATCTCAAATTTCCTACTAGGATGCACGTTTTTCTTCAGCGCTTTTTCAAGCGTGATTAATTGCATCAAGTTTGTTTGCCCTCTTGGAGCGGGTTATGTAAATCTTCCAAAAAATGATACCCACGTTTATATCCTGACGCTGTAGCGACCTTTGTTTTTTAAGTTATTTTTTTTTTTTTTTTTTTTTAATTGGGGCAATGCGGAATCGAATTGACAAACATTTGTAAAGCCAAAAGGTTAGTGAGCACCATTGATTGACCAGGCCTATAACCTTCCCTTGTTTCATGAAGGATTTGATGTCCAGTTCCGCAGCAAATCTTTTCAGCTATGCCACTTTCACTTATTCTTAAGCAATTTATGCACGAGCACAAGCTCGTAGAGGGAGCGTGGTTCTATGTAGATAGGTTCTTCCTTTGTTGCTGTTGTGCCTTTACCCCAATAGGACTTCTTTAGTATACAAATCTGATAAGTTCATCCAGTACCAAAGGTATCTGTGATTTATGATTCACTTATGAGGCACTATGGTTATTGATATTGCCTCCTCTTACATGTAGAACTCATTTAGTTGCATCAATGCACCTGTGTTGCTTCCGTCATTGACTGATCATCTCCCATCAGAAGAATGCAATTAGAATACCATTCACCACGTGGATAATCCCTAAATGCCTATGCACTGGTTGTCCTTTGACACAATGTCTCCCAGTCCTGTCTGTTGCAGGTTTTGGTTTGGGCGAATACTGCTCCCTACTTCTTGTAGCAGCACATTCCATGGCCCAGAGTTCCAGCTCTACACTGTGCGTTTGTCTGTCCTGCACTGGGGCCTTGAGGAGCCCTCTCACCCTCCTCTCCCTCTGTTCTGCCTGCTGTCACGGGCCGTGTTCAGTGGTGTGGTGTGGTGGCCTTGACTGGCTCCATCCAAGCCAGTGAGGGCATTGAGTCGAAGATGAGCATGAATGGTTTACTTACTGCTCCGGCATTTGAAGGGGATCGGAAGAGGGCCACTCCTTTAGCATTTCTTAATTCTTGTCATACTTTTGTTGAACAACTGAGTTCTGTATATTGCACCAGGGTAATTCGGATTTTGGAATATACTCTGACAGTGAGAAGGGTCAGGAGCTTTCCAGAAAAGCAGCCATCTTGTTGGGTGAAAGATTGGTTCACCCAACCAAACTGAGGTACTCATTGATCATTTAAGAGGAAAGTCTGAGTACAGTAACTTAAGTGTCTTTAATATAATGGCATACGTATTTCTTCTTTTTCTGTCTGCGCAAATTGTGTTGCGTTGTCTCTCTATTCAAATTGAGCCACAACAATGTAGAACTTGGTGATGTGGACCACCTTTCAGTAATCCCACATAAACATTCTTGGCTCCTATCCTGCAGTCTTCTTCTCAAGGTATCACCGTGCTATGATTGTGATCCGTTTTAGAGAGTGCTCCTGTAAAAAGCTTTGCAACTGAAGTGAAAATCTGCTGACAATTTAAACTAGCATTGAATTTTAAATAAATAACTTCTTGTTTTTGCCATAATGATAACCCACGGTTGTCATTTTGCGTATTCAAATTGGCAAATAAATAGTAGCCACAGTTCGTTAGTGTCCAGAGGGGCTATGATTGTATTTATTCCGTAGGATTGTGCTGTTTACCCTTCCACAAGAAGCAAGTCTCAAACTGAACTATATTGGAAAAGGCCATTTTTCACCTAATTTCACATTGTTTTCGTGGATTTCTAAGCTGTCTAAATAAACAATGCTAATAACACTAGTGTAAAGTTGCTGGACTGCTTACTTGGCAGCTGTTTTGTTTTTTGTGTGATTAGTGTTCAAGTTCCTAATTTTAGTAGCGTCTAAATCAACGTGCTCTTGACATTTTTGCAGTTGCCTTGGGGATAACTGTATACATTTATGTCCACCTTGAATGCAGGGTAAAATGGAATCAGGATGACCCCATTGTGTTCTTTCAGAGCCCTTTGACCCCCACTTTCGCCCTTTAAACATTCCTCCTATAGCTCTGGTTACGTGTTTTTCTTTGTCAACTACGACACCAGATGGCAACTCTTTTCAGTCGAGCCCAGCCTGGACATTGCAGATAAACAGAACGGAGAGAGGTTAGGAGGCAGACTAAGAAAGTGTAATCGCAGGGGCACTTTAGGACCCGTGACAGCTAACGTTTAGAGCTGATCGCGAATTCCTAAACAAGAAGGTGCTGCAAATCAGAATTATATTTCCCGAGTAGAGAACTAGCACAATCGTGGAGAATTTCCACAATTTAAAATAATTGAATGACCTTTGCTGCCAAAGTTTGAACACTAGCTTCATGTGTGCCACAGAGTTGTTCGTCCCATTACCTAGGAACTTAGCATTCAGTGCTTGAGCTCTACGTCCTCCGGAAGAGGATGTGGCCAAACGGTTAGAGCAGTCAACCTCGAGACTGGTGAACCGGGTTCGAGTCTCGACTGGGACACAGCATCCTGTGATTGTGGGCAATTTACTTAGGACCCTCCCCCCCAATGCATTTGTCCGTCTGTAATGCAACTAGTGCTCATGTGAAGCGCTCTGATACCTTCGGATCAAGCTCGCGCACTCACCGACTGTCTTCTGGCGGGGCTCTCCTCCTCACACGGGAGCCTTGCTCCCTGCAGCACTCCTCCGGCGGTCGCTTTGGGGCCGCGGGCGGCGTTTCTCTCCTCCTGGGCTCTTCTCCTAGATGCAGCAGGGCTCCCTCGCATCACGGGAGCCCTGCAAACCGGCCGCCATGCTTCTTCTTTCTTCCCCCCGGGCTGCGGGGGCGGGCACTTCCGGCCGGCCGCGCTGGGATTGGCCGGCCGGCCAACCACTTCCGGGTCGCTGCGGGCAGCGCAGCGGCCCTTCTCCTTAGGTAGGCAGGCGGGGGCTGATTTTTACGGGCAAATGCCGGGTGGGCACCGGCTCTAGATAACAATCAATCGGGAGTGGACACGGACGGCGGGAGGGGGCGGGAGTGGACACGGACGGCGGGAGGGGGCGGGAGAGGACACGGACGGCGGGAGGGGGCGGGAGCGGACACGGACGGCGGGAAACGTGCACAGGACAGCGAGGGGGGGGCGGAAATGGACATCGCATCAGTGAAAGGGGAGGGAACGGGAAAAAACGTAACTCCGCCCTGGGAAAAAATCTCGGGAACGCCCCCGAATCTGGTCCGGCCTTGACGGACAGATCTCTGTTCCAATGGCTAGCCTCCATTTATGGAGCTAGCCAATGGGACAGGGGGGCGTATTCCATTCTCCTTACTGGAAATCAAGAGATTTCTCTGGAGGCGGAGCTAAGAGCTCCGCCCTCCAGCGAAACCTAAAAAGTGTGGGAAGAAGGTGAGGTGGAGAGCAAGAATGTTATGTTATGTTATGTTACTTTATTTCTTTTATAGCGCACGGCAACTCCAAAGGAGCATCCCGGCGCTTTGGCAAAGAAAGGTAACTGCAAACACAACAATGATGGACAGAATGTGGATCAATGTCACACATTCACCCCAGTCAAAAGATCTGGGCCCAAATCCATCGTTTTTTCACTCCACACCACCCTGGGTTAGACAATGGCGATATGCAAATCAGCGCTGACCCTGTTGCCCCATGGGAACAGTCCAGTCCGAACTACAAAAGCCATGTCCTTCCCAGAACGGAAACAAGCATCCGAGGACCGGCCCGGTTTCGAGGTAACACCTCTCATCAGCCCGGCTAGCTTGATTCCAGTGGTGTGGAGTGTCTGGGACTCACGTCTGAGCATCCCCAGTACACTTAGAGCGGTAACTGCAAACACAACAATGATGGACAGAATGTGGATCAATGTCACACATTCACCCCAGTCGAAAGATCTGGGCCCAAATCCATCGTTTTTTCACTCCACACCACCCTGGGTTAGACAATGGCGATATGCAAATCAGCGCTGACCCTGTTGCCCCATGGGAACAGTCCAGTCCGAACTACAAAAGCCATGTCCTTCCCAGAACGGAAACAAGCATCCGAGGACCGGCCCGGTTTCGAGGTAACACCTCTCATCAGCCCGGCTAGCTTGATTCCAGTGGTGTGGAGTGTCTGGGACTCACGTCTGAGCATCCCCAGTACACTTAGAGTGGTAACTGCAAACACAACAATGATGGACAGAATGTGGATCAATGTCACACATTCACCCCAGTCAAAAGATCTGGGCCCAAATCCATCGTTTTTTCACTCCACACCACCCTGGGTTAGACAATGGCGATATGCAAATCAGCGCTGACCCTGTTGCCCCATGGGAACAGTCCAGTCCGAACTACAAAAGCCATGTCCTTCCCAGAACGGAAACAAGCATCCGAGGACCGGCCCGGTTTCGAGGTAACACCTCTCATCAGCCCGGCTAGCTTGATTCCAGTGGTGAGGAGTGTCTGGGACTCACGTCTGAGCATCCCCAGTACACTTAGAGCGGTAACTGCAAACACAACAATGATGGACAGAATGTGGATCAATGTCACACATTCACCCCAGTCAAAAGATCTGGGCCCAAATCCATCGTTTTTTCACTCCACACCACCCTGGGTTAGACAATGGCGATATGCAAATCAGCGCTGACCCTGTTGCCCCATGGGAACAGTCCAGTCCGAACTACAAAAGCCATGTCCTTCCCAGAACGGAAACAAGCATCCGAGGACCGGCCCGGTTTCGAGGTAACACTTCTCATCAGCCCGGCTAGCTTGATTCCAGTGGTGTGGAGTGTCTGGGACTCACGTCTGAGCATCCCCAGTACACTTAGAGCGGTAACTGCAAACACAACAATGATGGACAGAATGTGGATCAATGTCACACATTCACCCCAGTCAAAAGATCTGGGCCCAAATCCATCGTTTTTTCACTCCACACCACCCTGGGTTAGACAATGGCGATATGCAAATCAGCGCTGACCCTGTTGCCCCATGGGAACAGTCCAGTCCGAACTACAAAAGCCATGTCCTTCCCAGAACGGAAACAAGCATCCGAGGACCGGCCCGGTTTCGAGGTAACACCTCTCATCAGCCCGGCTAGCTTGATTCCAGTGGTGTGGAGTGTCTGGGACTCACGTCTGAGCATCCCCAGTACACTTAGAGCGGTAACTGCAAACACAACAATGATGGACAGAATGTGGATCAATGTCACACATTCACCCCAGTCAAAAGATCTGGGCCCAAATCCATCGTTTTTTCACTCCACACCACCCTGGGTTAGACAATGGCGATATGCAAATCAGCGCTGACCCTGTTGCCCCATGGGAACAGTCCAGTCCGAACTACAAAAGCCATGTCCTTCCCAGAACGGAAACAAGCATCCGAGGACCGGCCCGGTTTCGAGGTAACACCTCTCATCAGCCCGGCTAGCTTGATTCCAGTGGTGTGGAGTGTCTGGGACTCACGTCTGAGCATCCCCAGTACACTTAGAGCGGTAACTGCAAACACAACAATGATGGACAGAATGTGGATCAATGTCACACATTCACCCCAGTCAAAAGATCTGGGCCCAAATCCATCGTTTTTTCACTCCACACCACCCTGGGTTAGACAATGGCGATATGCAAATCAGCGCTGACCCTGTTGCCCCATGGGAACAGTCCAGTCCGAACTACAAAAGCCATGTCCTTCCCAGAACGGAAACAAGCATCCGAGGACCGGCCCGGTTTCGAGGTAACACCTCTCATCAGCCCGGCTAGCTTGATTCCAGTGGTGTGGAGTGTCTGGGACTCACGTCTGAGCATCCCCAGTACACTTAGAGCGGTAACTGCAAACACAACAATGATGGACAGAATGTGGATCAATGTCACACATTCACCCCAGTCAAAAGATCTGGGCCCAAATCCATCGTTTTTTCACTCCACACCACCCTGGGTTAGACAATGGCGATATGCAAATCAGCGCTGACCCTGTTGCCCCATGGGAACAGTCCAGTCCGAACTACAAAAGCCATGTCCTTCCCAGAACGGAAACAAGCATCCGAGGACCGGCCCGGTTTCGAGGTAATACCTCTCATCAGCCCGGCTAGCTTGATTCCAGTGGTGTGGAGTGTCTGGGACTCACGTCTGAGCATCCCCAGTACACTTAGAGCGGTAACTGCAAACACAACAATGATGGACAGAATGTGGATCAATGTCACACATTCACCCCAGTCAAAAGATCTGGGCCCAAATCCATCGTTTTTTCACTCCACACCACCCTGGGTTAGACAATGGCGATATGCAAATCAGCGCTGACCCTGTTGCCCCATGGGAACAGTCCAGTCCGAACTACAAAAGCCATGTCCTTCCCAGAACGGAAACAAGCATCCGAGGACCGGCCCGGTTTCGAGGTAACACCTCTCATCAGCCCGGCTAGCTTGATTCCAGTGGTGTGGAGTGTCTGGGACTCACGTCTGAGCATCCCCAGTACACTTAGAGCGGTAACTGCAAACACAACAATGATGGACAGAATGTGGATCAATGTCACACATTCACCCCAGTCAAAAGATCTGGGCCCAAATCCATCGTTTTTTCACTCCACACCACCCTGGATTAGACAATGGCGATATGCAAATCAGCGCTGACCCTGTTGCCCCATGGGAACAGTCCAGTCCGAACTACAAAAGCCATGTCCTTCCCAGAACGGAAACAAGCATCCGAGGACCGGCCCGGTTTCGAGGTAATACCTCTCATCAGCCCGGCTAGCTTGATTCCAGTGGTGTGGAGTGTCTGGGACTCACGTCTGAGCATCCCCAGTACACTTAGAGCGGTAACTGCAAACACAACAATGATGGACAGAATGTGGATCAATGTCACACATTCACCCCAGTCAAAAGATCTGGGCCCAAATCCATCGTTTTTTCACTCCACACCACCCTGGGTTAGACAATGGCGATATGCAAATCAGCGCTGACCCTGTTGCCCCATGGGAACAGTCCAGTCCGAACTACAAAAGCCATGTCCTTCCCAGAACGGAAACAAGCATCCGAGGACCGGCCCGGTTTCGAGGTAACACCTCTCATCAGCCCGGCTAGCTTGATTCCAGTGGTGTGGAGTGTCTGGGACTCACGTCTGAGCATCCCCAGTACACTTAGAGCGGTAACTGCAAACACAACAATGATGGACAGAATGTGGATCAATGTCACACATTCACCCCAGTCAAAAGATCTGGGCCCAAATCCATCGTTTTTTCACTCCACACCACCCTGGGTTAGACAATGGCGATATGCAAATCAGCGCTGACCCTGTTGCCCCATGGGAACAGTCCAGTCCGAACTACAAAAGCCATGTCCTTCCCAGAACGGAAACAAGCATCCGAGGACCGGCCCGGTTTCGAGGTAACACCTCTCATCAGCCCGGCTAGCTTGATTCCAGTGGTGTGGAGTGTCTGGGACTCACGTCTGAGCATCCCCAGTACACTTAGAGTGGTAACTGCAAACACAACAATGATGGACAGAATGTGGATCAATGTCACACATTCACCCCAGTCAAAAGATCTGGGCCCAAATCCATCGTTTTTTCACTCCACACCACCCTGGGTTAGACAATGGCGATATGCAAATCAGCGCTGACCCTGTTGCCCCATGGGAACAGTCCAGTCCGAACTACAAAAGCCATGTCCTTCCCAGAACGGAAACAAGCATCCGAGGACCGGCCCGGTTTCGAGGTAACACCTCTCATCAGCCCGGCTAGCTTGATTCCAGTGGTGAGGAGTGTCTGGGACTCACGTCTGAGCATCCCCAGTACACTTAGAGCGGTAACTGCAAACACAACAATGATGGACAGAATGTGGATCAATGTCACACATTCACCCCAGTCAAAAGATCTGGGCCCAAATCCATCGTTTTTTCACTCCACACCACCCTGGGTTAGACAATGGCGATATGCAAATCAGCGCTGACCCTGTTGCCCCATGGGAACAGTCCAGTCCGAACTACAAAAGCCATGTCCTTCCCAGAACGGAAACAAGCATCCGAGGACCGGCCCGGTTTCGAGGTAACACTTCTCATCAGCCCGGCTAGCTTGATTCCAGTGGTGTGGAGTGTCTGGGACTCACGTCTGAGCATCCCCAGTACACTTAGAGCGGTAACTGCAAACACAACAATGATGGACAGAATGTGGATCAATGTCACACATTCACCCCAGTCAAAAGATCTGGGCCCAAATCCATCGTTTTTTCACTCCACACCACCCTGGGTTAGACAATGGCGATATGCAAATCAGCGCTGACCCTGTTGCCCCATGGGAACAGTCCAGTCCGAACTACAAAAGCCATGTCCTTCCCAGAACGGAAACAAGCATCCGAGGACCGGCCCGGTTTCGAGGTAACACCTCTCATCAGCCCGGCTAGCTTGATTCCAGTGGTGTGGAGTGTCTGGGACTCACGTCTGAGCATCCCCAGTACACTTAGAGCGGTAACTGCAAACACAACAATGATGGACAGAATGTGGATCAATGTCACACATTCACCCCAGTCAAAAGATCTGGGCCCAAATCCATCGTTTTTTCACTCCACACCACCCTGGGTTAGACAATGGCGATATGCAAATCAGCGCTGACCCTGTTGCCCCATGGGAACAGTCCAGTCCGAACTACAAAAGCCATGTCCTTCCCAGAACGGAAACAAGCATCCGAGGACCGGCCCGGTTTCGAGGTAACACCTCTCATCAGCCCGGCTAGCTTGATTCCAGTGGTGTGGAGTGTCTGGGACTCACGTCTGAGCATCCCCAGTACACTTAGAGCGGTAACTGCAAACACAACAATGATGGACAGAATGTGGATCAATGTCACACATTCACCCCAGTCAAAAGATCTGGGCCCAAATCCATCGTTTTTTCACTCCACACCACCCTGGGTTAGACAATGGCGATATGCAAATCAGCGCTGACCCTGTTGCCCCATGGGAACAGTCCAGTCCGAACTACAAAAGCCATGTCCTTCCCAGAACGGAAACAAGCATCCGAGGACCGGCCCGGTTTCGAGGTAACACCTCTCATCAGCCCGGCTAGCTTGATTCCAGTGGTGTGGAGTGTCTGGGACTCACGTCTGAGCATCCCCAGTACACTTAGAGCGGTAACTGCAAACACAACAATGATGGACAGAATGTGGATCAATGTCACACATTCACCCCAGTCAAAAGATCTGGGCCCAAATCCATCGTTTTTTCACTCCACACCACCCTGGGTTAGACAATGGCGATATGCAAATCAGCGCTGACCCTGTTGCCTGTTGCCCCATGGGAACAGTCCAGTCCGAACTACAAAAGCCATGTCCTTCCCAGAACGGAAACAAGCATCCGAGGACCGGCCCGGTTTCGAGGTAATACCTCTCATCAGCCCGGCTAGCTTGATTCCAGTGGTGTGGAGTGTCTGGGACTCACGTCTGAGCATCCCCAGTACACTTAGAGCGGTAACTGCAAACACAACAATGATGGACAGAATGTGGATCAATGTCACACATTCACCCCAGTCAAAAGATCTGGGCCCAAATCCATCGTTTTTTCACTCCACACCACCCTGGGTTAGACAATGGCGATATGCAAATCAGCGCTGACCCTGTTGCCCCATGGGAACAGTCCAGTCCGAACTACAAAAGCCATGTCCTTCCCAGAACGGAAACAAGCATCCGAGGACCGGCCCGGTTTCGAGGTAACACCTCTCATCAGCCCGGCTAGCTTGATTCCAGTGGTGTGGAGTGTCTGGGACTCACGTCTGAGCATCCCCAGTACACTTAGAGCGGTAACTGCAAACACAACAATGATGGACAGAATGTGGATCAATGTCACACATTCACCCCAGTCAAAAGATCTGGGCCCAAATCCATCGTTTTTTCACTCCACACCACCCTGGGTTAGACAATGGCGATATGCAAATCAGCGCTGACCCTGTTGCCCCATGGGAACAGTCCAGTCCGAACTACAAAAGCCATGTCCTTCCCAGAACGGAAACAAGCATCCGAGGACCGGCCCGGTTTCGAGGTAATACCTCTCATCAGCCCGGCTAGCTTGATTCCAGTGGTGTGGAGTGTCTGGGACTCACGTCTGAGCATCCCCAGTACACTTAGAGCGGTAACTGCAAACACAACAATGATGGACAGAATGTGGATCAATGTCACACATTCACCCCAGTCAAAAGATCTGGGCCCAAATCCATCGTTTTTTCACTCCACACCACCCTGGGTTAGACAATGGCGATATGCAAATCAGCGCTGACCCTGTTGCCCCATGGGAACAGTCCAGTCCGAACTACAAAAGCCATGTCCTTCCCAGAACGGAAACAAGCATCCGAGGACCGGCCCGGTTTCGAGGTAACACCTCTCATCAGCCCGGCTAGCTTGATTCCAGTGGTGTGGAGTGTCTGGGACTCACGTCTGAGCATCCCCAGTACACTTAGAGCGGTAACTGCAAACACAACAATGATGGACAGAATGTGGATCAATGTCACACATTCACCCCAGTCAAAAGATCTGGGCCCAAATCCATCGTTTTTTCACTCCACACCACCCTGGGTTAGACAATGGCGATATGCAAATCAGCGCTGACCATGTTGCCCCATGGGAACAGTCCAGTCCGAACTACAAAAGCCATGTCCTCGGTCCTCGGATGCTTGTTTCCGTTCTGGGAAGGACATGGCTTTTGTAGTTCGGACTGGACTGTTCCCATGGGGCACAGGGTCAGCGCTGATTTGCATATCGCCATTGTCTAACCCAGGGTGGTGTGGAGTGGAAAAACGATGGATTTGGGCCCAGATCTTTGGACTGGGGTGAATGTGTGACATTGATCCACATTCTGTCCATCATTGTTGTGTTTGCAGTTACCGCTCTAAGTGTACTGGGGATGCTCAGACGTGAGTCCCAGGCACTCCACACCACTGGAATCAAGCTAGCCGGGCTAAAGAGAGGTGTTACCTCGAAACCGGGCCGGTCCTCGGATGCTTGTTTCCGTTCTGGGAAGGACATGGCTTTTGTAGTTCGGACTGGACTGTTCCCATGGGGCACAGGGTCAGCGCTGATTTGCATATCGCCATTGTCTAACCCAGGGTGGTGTGGAGTGGAAAAACGATGGATTTGGGCCCAGATCTTTGGACTGGGGTGAATGTGTGACATTGATCCACATTCTGTCCATCATTGTTGTGTTTGCAGTTACCGCTCTAAGTGTACTGGGGATGCTCAGACGTGAGTCCCAGGCACTCCACACCACTGGAATCAAGCTAGCCGGGCTGAAGAGAGGTGTTACCTCGAAACCGGGCCGGTCCTCGGATGCTTGTTTCCGTTCTGGGAAGGACATGGCTTTTGTAGTTCGGACTGGACTGTTCCCATGGGGCACAGGGTCAGCGCTGATTTGCATATCGCCATTGTCTAACCCAGGGTGGTGTGGAGTGGAAAAACGATGGATTTGGGCCCAGATCTTTGGACTGGGGTGAATGTGTGACATTGATCCACATTCTGTCCATCATTGTTGTGTTTGCAGTTACCGCTCTAAGTGTATTGGGGATGCTCAGACGTGAGTCCCAGGCACTCCACACCACTGGAATCAAGCTAGCCGGGCTGAAGAGAGGTGTTACCTCGAAATCGGGCCGGTCCTCGGATGCTTGTTTCCGTTCTGGGAAGGACATGGCTTTTGTAGTTCGGACTGGACTGTTCCCATGGGGCACAGGGTCAGCGCTGATTTGCATATCGCCATTGTCTAACCCAGGGTGGTGTGGAGTGGAAAAACGATGGATTTGGGCCCAGATCTTTGGACTGGGGTGAATGTGTGACATTGATCCACATTCTGTCCATCATTGTTGTGTTTGCAGTTACCGCTCTAAGTGTACTGGGGATGCTCAGACGTGAGTCCCAGGCACTCCACACCACTGGAATCAAGCTAGCCGGGCTGAAGAGAGGTGTTACCTCGAAACCGGGCCGGTCCTCGGATGCTTGTTTCCGTTCTGGGAAGGACATGGCTTTTGTAGTTCGGACTGGACTGTTCCCATGGGGCACAGGGTCAGCGCTGATTTGCATATCGCCATTGTCTAACCCAGGGTGGTGTGGAGTGGAAAAACGATGGATTTGGGCCCAGATCTTTGGACTGGGGTGAATGTGTGACATTGATCCACATTCTGTCCATCATTGTTGTGTTTGCAGTTACCGCTCTTGGCAAAGAAAGGAACAGCATAGAAAGCAACCACACAACAGATAAAAGAAATAAAAGGACTATTTCCTAAAAAGCCATGTCTTCAAGTCCTTTCTAAAAGCAAGAAGACAGGAGGCCGATCTCAGGGACAATGGTAGTTCGTTCCATGCCTTAGGTGTCAAATAGCGGAAAGATCGACCTCCCAAACGTGCACGACGAATTGCAGGGACAGTCAGCAAAGACAGACCCGATGATCTGAGAGTCCTGCTTGGCACATACCGGGAAAATCGTTTCCCAAGATATTTGGGGCCAATACCATGTATGGCCTTAAAGGCCACAGTCAGGCATTTAAAAAGGACTCGCTTGGAGATAGGTAGCCAATGAAGGGTGTTCAATAAGGCCGTGGCGCCAGCTCTCCTCGGGAGTCCAAAGATGGCACGGGCTGCCGAGTTTTGGACCACTTGCAAACGGGTCATGAGATATTTCGGTAGACCCAAAAAAAGAGCGTTTGCGTAGTCCAGTCGCGACCCGATCAGTGCCTGAACAACTGTTTTCCTGTGGTTGAGTGATAGTAGAGGAAGAAATTTCCTCAGCATCCGTAAGATGCCGAAGCATTTCCCAACAATGGACGAGATGTGAGGTCCAAAGGATAAGTCACAATCTACTATCACTCCCAAATTCTTGGCCTTGACAGCAACCTTATCAGGAGGAAACATATCCTGTGGCCACCAGGATTTTCAGTCTTGTTCCGGTGCGCAACCGAAAAAGAGCAACTCTGACTTATCAGAGTTGCATTTTAAGCCATGATCTCTAAACCACTCAAACACCGCACCTAGGCAATCCCTGATCTTTGTGCCATCAAACGACCCACCCCTGTCACATGTGAACAGGAGTTGGGTGTCATCGGCATAAGACACGATCTGGGCGCCAAAGGATTCCGCGACTTCCGCCAGAGGGGCCATAAAGATGTTAAACAGCATAGGGCTGAGAATGGAACCCTGCGGGACTCCCACCTCTAGCGGAGCCATATCAGCGGAAAAAGGAGGCGCCCAGATCGTTTGTCGGCGGTCGGCCAGAAATGATTTTAGCCATTTCCACACCGTTCCACGAAGGCCACACTCCCAGAGTCTTACAAGGAGGGCATCATGAGGAACGGTGTCGAAAGCCGCCGACAAGTCAAGCATGACTAACACGGCCTTTCCCCCCAAGTCGAGTACTTCCCTGATGGCATCAGTGACCTCCAGCAGAGCCGACTCCGTGCTAAAATTAGCACGGAAGCCGGACTGCGAAGTGTGCAACAGGTCGTTTCCTTCGATGAAACTGGAAATTATCCTGTGCACATAACGCTCGGCCACTTTAGCCAGAGCAGGGAGAAGGGAGATTGGCCTGTAGTTGGCATGTATCAGGGGGTCCAAGGTGGGTTTTTTGAGCAGCGGTAGAATCATGGCTCGCTTCCAGGCCTGAGGCACCTCCCCTGTCGACAAAGATGTATTCAGCAGGGGGTTCACCAAGATGTTAATGGCGGAAGCCACTTTCCCCAAGCATTTAGCCGGACATGGATCTAATGGAGAGCCGGATTTCAGGCTGGACAAGAGCTCCAGAGATGTACTAAGATCCATAGAAGGGAATACAGTGAGGAAAGGGCCATGGTCTTCCACAGAACATGGTAGCGTTAGATGGCTCAGATCAGATTGCGCACTAGAGAGAGAGGCCTGGATGGCTGTAATCTTACTGACAAAGAAGGTGGCAAGTTGTTGTATCCACGCATCAGTATGAGTGTGGTTGGGGGTGCAGACCGCAGGAGAAATAAAATCCTGGACCACTTTGAAGATTTCTTTGCAGACATTGTCAGCCTCATCAATGCGATGTTCAAAATAGGCCTTTTTTTCGTCCCAGATAGAATGATGATAGGCTTTAATGGCTGCCCGAAATTTCAGTTTCTCAATTGGGTCATAAGCCCGCCTCCAGGCCCTCTCAGCCCTTTTACACTCCTGACGTTGTATCCTCAACCGAGGGGAGAACCATGGGGCAGACGCCCTACGCTCTCCCGGTTTAGCTCTTTTTTTGGGGATTAGGGACTCAAGTCTTGCTAAGAGCCAATTGTGTAGGAGAACAAGATTCTCCTCCAAACTTCCCAAAAGAGGGCAGGGAAAGGAGATGAGAGCCTCGGCCAGCATGTCCACAGAGAGTAGATGAAACGGGCCGCGTTTTCTCTCTCCCGAACAAGGGCAGTGACAGGCAAAGAAAAGGAGATTAGGAAGTGATCCGACCAAAGTACTGGCTGAATGGTGAAGACCGAAATGGGTCTCGTTGAGAATACCTGGTCTAGGGTATGTCCTTTGTTGTGTGTAGGGCCTATCACAAAAGGAGATAAGCCTAACAAAGCCGTGGTATCGATAAATTTTGTAGTATCGGGGTCACAGCTGTTGTCCATATGGACATTGAAATCTCTAAGAAGAATGCAGTGATCCGACCTGAGACAGGGGACGGCGAGTGCTTCCTGCAATTCATCAAAGAAGGGTCCTACTGATCCAGGGGTTCTATATACAAGTATCCCAGTGCAGGCCTGGAGGGGGGAGAGATGTAGGGTGAAACCAAGTGCTTCACATCCCTGCAAATTCTCCACCGGAAAGGTAGAGCAGGAAATACTCTTATCCACAATAAGAGCAACTCCACCACCTCTGCCCGATGTTCTATCCCTCCTATAGATGATATAATTCGGGGGGGTGGCATTTGCCAGATCTGGTGCAGAGAAATCACCCAACCAGGTCTCGGTCAAAAACAAACACGTGATGTTAGAATTATACAATAAATTCCAAATGTCAGTAGAGTGGCGGTTCACTGACCTGGTATTAAGGAGGAGACACTGAAAGGGGACAGATGTGGTGACGTGCCCGGTTGCAACTACAGCCGGGAAACGCCATGCACATGACGGACAGCCTTTCCTTAGTTTCCTACCACCAGGGAAGATATGGGAGCAATTTCCTCGAGGGAGGCGTAAAGCGATAAGATCCGCTGAAGAATAAGTCAGCATACTTAAAAGGTTACAAACAGCTATGGCCGTGATAATACAGACCACGAGACAAGCCCCTTGAAACCGTCCAGCCCCCTCCGCCTCCGGGACGCTGACGGGCGCAGACGGGCTGGACTCTGGCGTGACTCCGGCGCTGAGGAGGCGCCCCCGCTGCGCGATCCCGCTGCGCTCGCAAGGGAGCTTTATGTAGGCTGACATCCGCTACCCACAGAGCGCTAGTCCGCTCGAAATCCCCGCCCCTCTGATGGCCAAACACCACTCAAAGATGGCGGCCGATGATTTAGCCACCCCGGGACCCGGACCCGCTACAGCAGCGGTGGTCTCCCAATTATAATGCAGGTAAGAGGGAGAGATAACACCCAAGTTAAAAACAGGGGATAAAAATAATAAGGAGACAAAATAGTGAACAGGTCAATTTAAAATACAGCGCGATGAAAAGCGCGAAGTGCGAAGCGCTATGCAGGGCAATCCTTTACCTTAGTGAGAAGGGGGAAGGAAGGGAAAGAATCGGGTGCTAGAAAAGTTTACGCTATATAAAACGGCATTAAGTAAAATAAATACTTGCACCCATTCACAGCATTATCTGAAAACGTGTGGGCAGAAGGTGAGGTGGGGAGCTAGAAGGGGGAAGGAAGGGAGAGAATCGGGTGCTAGATAAACTCGAGGAAGATTACTTCATATCATTTTTTACACCTCGTTTTATTTTATTCTAATTGTAACAGATCTTTGTGTAGAGTGCAGAGAGTGAGTGTGCAGAGTAGTGAGTGTGCTGAGTAGTGAGTGTGCAGAGTAGTGAGTGTGCAGAGTAGTGAGTGTGCAGAGTAGTGAGTGTGCAGAGTAGTGAGTGCGGAGTGCTAGAGAGTGCAGAGTGACTAGGGAGTGCAGAGTGACTAGGGAGTGCAGAGTGACTAGGGAGTGCTAGAGAGTGCAGAGTGACTAGGGAGTGCTAGAGAGTGCAGAGTGACTAGGGAGTGCTAGAGAGTGCAGAGTGACTAGGGAGTGCTAGAGAGTGCAGAGTGACTAGGGAGTGCTAGAGAGTGCAGAGTGACTAGGGAGTGCTAGAGACTGCAGAGTGACTAGGGAGTGCTAGAGAGTGCAGAGTGACTAGGGAGTGCTAGAGAGTGCAGAGTGACTAGGGAGTGCAGAGTGACTAGGGAGTGCAGAGTGACTAGGGAGTGCTAGAGAGTGCAGAGTGACTAGGGAGTGCTAGAGAGTGCAGAGTGACTAGGGAGTGCTAGAGAGTGCAGAGTGACTAGGGAGTGCTAGAGAGTGCAGAGTGACTAGGGAGTGCTAGAGAGTGCAGAGTGACTAGGGAGTGCTAGAGAGTGCAGAGTGACTAGGGAGTGCTAGAGAGTGCAGAGTGACTAGGGAGTGCTAGGGAGTGCAGAGTGACTATGGAGTGCTAGGGAGTGCAGAGTGACTAGGGAGTGCAGAGTGACTGCTAGGGAGTGCAGAGTGACTGCAGAGTGACTGCTAGGGAGTGCAGAGTGACTAGGGAGTGCTAGGGAGTGCAGAAGGACTAGGGAGTGCAGAGTGACTAGGGAGTGCTAGGGAGTGCAGAGTGACTAGGGAGTGCAGAGTGACTAGGGAGTGCTAGGGAGTGCAGAGTGACTAGGGAGTGCTAGGGAGTGCAGAGTGACTAGGGAGTGCTAGGGACAGCAGAGAGACTAGGGAGTGCAGAGTGACTGCTAGGGAGTGCAGAGTGACTGCCGAGATTAAGCTAATGGCAATGTAAATGACAATGCCATTTATTTATCTGTTTTCAAAACCAACACATAAATACAAATTTTGTCATTTACAATGCCAATAGCTCTAACTTTTCCAAAGGCGAAACCATTGCATTGTAAATGCTTGTTTTTGGATGGTTTTAAAATACAAGCTGTTAAAACCTTTTGTTATTTAGTTATCACATTTGCGGGAAATGGCAAATGGACCAGTGAACAGGAAAATATCAGATATAAGGTGGTCAGGAATATGAATGGTATATTTAGGTTTGCTGCCAAACTAGGGGACTGCAGGGTAAAGGACATGGTGACCATATACAACGCAAGATGTGCCTCTTCAGCCCTGTATGGGGCTGGAATATGGGGCCATTCTTCTGCAGTCCAGCTCCAAACAGACGAAAACAGTTTCCTCAAACGGTTGTTGATTGCTCCGGCCTCAGCTTCTACTGAGTTAATTAATCAAGAAACTGGTCTTAATTATATATCTGATTTGGCTGCTTTACGTCCCCTACTTCTATGGCGCTCCATTTGGTCCAAGAGCGAAACTGAGTTTACACAGTCTATAATTAAGGACTGTCTAAAGTTGGACTACTGTTCCCGCATACCATGGTTAAGTTATATTATTTACTGGTACAACCTATTATTTGATTTTAATATTTTTGAGGAGTCTGAATATTGAAATACCATTATCAAAAAAAGAGATAAAAGACTCCTTTTTATCCCACAAGAGGGGGGAACGAGTCAAATTAATCGGGACCCAACAGACATTTGTGTTTTATAGGCAACTTGAACTTAAAAGTGGGCTTCAGGCATACTTGTTAGATGTGTCAAGACCTTCGCATCGATTTGTACTAACACGCCTTAGGTTGGGAATCGCCCACCACCTTGTAGCCTTCCCTGTAATGGGAAAAAGCTCTAATGTGAAGTGCCCATGTGACAATATTTCAAAACAGAGTTGCTGTCATTTTTTATTATTTTGTGTATTTCTTAGGACATTTTATCTACAGCCTATCCTTTTAAAATATAATATTCGACTAACTGCAAATGCCATGAAATTATTATGTTCACTTGAGAGCCCAGATATCTGTTTTTATGTTGCAAATTCTATAATGAAATGTAGAGCTGCTAGAAAATCGATAGTACTGTGAAATGTTGTTCTAAATTGCAAATTTGCACCTATGCATATGTCACTTTATAGCGAATTTGCAGTTTTCGAGTACTGTAAAAATTAATTAGATATAGCGATTTTGCACATCTGGACCTTGGCACATGATACTTTTAAGCACAATGCACTTTAGTATAAAGTATTAGTATACCGTTTGTTTAGGTTATTTTTGCAGACTGTATAAACTGTCTACCCTTTGAAGTATTTATTATCGTGAATCTATAACAGTGTGTTTTTAGTTTAGTAATAGGTCTCAACGAAGTTTGATCCGTGAAAATGAGTTTATCACAATTGTATAAGAAGAGGAGCATGATACATTTGTGTTTATGACGATTAATTAGAAAGAGGAGTAATAACATTTTAAACTTTGAATTTTAATGTTGATACTATTGTTCAGCTTATATGGTTGTGTTATGCAAACCGAATAAAGCTTTTGAACTGAACTGAACTGACTCAGAGGAGCTGGGGACACAAGGAAGCCAAGGTAAGTACCCAGGTACCCTACAGAGGCTGTGTGCAGAGTGGAAACACAGCTGTGTGTCCAATAAAAGTCAACGGGGAAGTCGAGGTTGCAGTTTTGGAGAAGAAGGACCATTCCCAGTGGACCCTGAAGAAACCATGTGGAAGACAGAAGGATGGAGAGTCACCCCACCCGTGGATACCCTAGGAAACAAGATACATACACCAGGGAAGCTGGATGCATAGGTGTGAAGTGACGTCGGAAACCGCCGTAGACCACAATGGAGGATTTCGGTAAAGATGCCGGCTGACGAAGAAGGTGAAAGAGTCCAGTGGAATCCAAGGTTGGATTTAGGAAGAGAGATACCTGCAAGCAGAGGGGAAAGAGTCCAATGGAATCAGAGGGTGGATTTTGGCAGTGAAGAACCTGTAAGCAGAGGGGACAGTGTCTATGCCACTCGGAAGTGAACAGGAGACATGAAAGAGCAATGACCACCGATGATGGAAGATGCAGGAGTGAAAGGCGTGGAACGCGGGAAAAAAAGCAACTTTTGGACCCGCAAAGGGGCTCGCCACAAGCAGAAGAGTCAGAGCAGGCCCGAGCAAGCAGGGGAACCCACTGAAACAGAAAAAGACCCTTAGGAGGACCCACTGGCTGAAGGCACAGGAGTCACAGGAGGACCTTGAGCAGCTCACCAATGAGGAAGGCCCACAGTGCAGAGGATGCAGTGAAGATGCTGTACTTGACAGGCAGGGATGCTGTAAGCTGGAGCTTCTTTGAGCCCAAAGATCTCTGGAGTGCAGAGCCAGCAAGCCTTGGCTATAGAAAGTCGACTCGGTGCACAGAGGTTTGGTCCCATCGGTTCCGAAGAGGAATGCTGGCCTCAAAATTGCATACAGCACAGGTCAGGCCTTGGGGGAGTTGCAGAACCACTGCCTGTGTTGCTGAGCCTTTTGAAGTCCATGAGACATCAGGAGCAGCAGACTGCTCAGCTTCGCTGCGGTGCCTGCAGATGCAGGGGAGTGACTCCTTCACTCCAAGGGAGATTACTCCTCCTTGATGCCCACAGGTCTGTTGAAGATCTTGGAAGAAGCACAGACACAGATGATGAAGAAGACTTGCAAAACAACAAGATCAGGGGCAGCCGGAGTCTTCCTTGATGCAGTTGATCCAGCGCTCTGATTGAAAAACTGTCTCATAAACACTACCTATCACCTCAATACTCACCATTAATCATAAAACACTTATAAAGGCCCATAATACCAATGAGACAATTTCTGAGCAACTGAATCATGTGGTCTGATTAACCAAACTATTCACATATTATTTACATAATTATATACAACTGCTGTTTACCTATTTTCACCATGGTTTTAAACATATATCATTTATTAATCAGGCCACTAAGGCGATTGGATCAACTGATGGAAACTAGACCATGAATAAACAAGACCAGCTTGTCTTTTCAAATCTAATTTTATTAACTTTATTTTTCATAAAGAAAATGGCATTTACGTTTTAGAATCTTTATTTTATAAGCAAATAAGAAAGCAGCGTTTTAATAAGGAAATGAATTAATAAACTGACATTTTCAAAGCAAGCTCAGAAACATGAAATATTAGCAGAATAACAGTTTCCATTCCCTAAATCTATTTCCCTGACTATCTCTCACTTCACCTAGAAAGGAAAAATCATTTAAAGTCTGCTGTCCTTACGTGCGCCAAAAGTCCAACAGCATGTCACGTCATTCAGGATTCGGAAAGTAAGAGTTTTTTTTCCTGCTCATGATGTCAGGTTTTATACCTTTCTTTCTAGCTAAACTTTCTACATTTTACATTCTTTTGAGCAAATCCAAGCTTTTCATTGGCTGTCCTGTGTCAGTCCATGATAAAATATTAGGTCATCTCCGATTCTTGACCAAGTCCAGGCTTCACATAAGCCCTATTGTCTTTTCACTTCCACATCTTTCGGCTTCCTCAAGAAAGTTACTTTTCCTCGAGTTTCAAACATTTACTTCCTAGCCTTGGCAGACACTTTAAGTTTCTGTCCTTGAGCCTTTTCTCCATTAGTACGTTCAACTTAACCAAAGAACTGCTTTTTCAATTTAACGATGACAGTGCAGTAAAATTCTTCACAGCTACGCATGTGCGAAGGCTTCACTCTGGACAAGCTTTTGCGTCTGCAGCTCTGTCAGCCATGTTTTCTGAACCACCTTTAGGCCTCACTTTGGAAACTATTATTAAACAAACACAAGACATCAATTAATTAAAGAATTGAGACCCATTCTGTTACCCACCCCCTTTACTATTAATCCTGTTAATTATGTTACCTAGCAAAAGCACATTCAGGCAGCATCATAATTACTTTTCTTCTTTGAACTGCACGATCTCCATGAGCTTTTGTCACAGAAAAGACATAACATAAGCACACAAAATAAGCACATGCCATTAGTTAAACAGCCGCATTTAATACTGACAAAGACAATAGACAAGGTTAGTTTATTATTTTTCTTTGCGTTTGCAACATAAAGCACATTAGTTTATCCCGCGTATACTGATGAATGTATTTCTTAAACTAAGTTGATTAGTAATTTCACCACAAGCTTATTAATTTAATTACTATTATGGGAGATTAACTTCACAAGTTTGAACAAAATCTTGTTCTTCACCTTGCTTCATCAACTCCCTCATCTAGTGATTTCTAAATCACCAAATAATACCCAAAATTTATAAATTTTCAACCCTTGAACATGTTTTGGACTTTCTTAATATTAGTATTTCTAAACTTTAGATTCATCTGTTTTTCTGCATTTTTCATATTGAGTTCTTCGAAAGTCTTCTAATTCTATTTCTTTTTCTTTTCTTAGTTTGTAAATTCTTTTCTTTTCCATTACATGTTTTCTTCTCATGTGTGTCATGCAACTAATTTTTAACAAAAGTATCACTATAGCTATGACTATTAAAGGAAAAACTATTTTACCTATAATTGAATTACCAATCTCTTGAAACCAATGTTTAATTGCTGTAAATCTTTTACTTAAACGTTCTGAAAAACTTTCATCTTCTAAAGGTTCAACTTCATTATGTAATTCAGTAATATTTTTTATATACATTTCTATATTCTGACTTTTGTCAGGTATATAAGTACAACAATGTTGAACATGCAAAATTCCACAGACTCCACCCTCTTTTGCCAGCAAAATGTCTAAAGCAAGACGATTCTGCATCACCATAGTTCTCATAGCAATAAGCCCTGTATTCACTAATTGAAATCCACTTGCAGTATCTGTTTACAATCTATCAACAATTGTAGACATTTTTCTAATTTTGTTTGCATTCAGGGTTATTCCTACCATAGGTATTAATGCACCAAATATGTCTCCCATTATTTTTGAATAGCTTTCCCTTCTAAATCTATTCAGGTGATTGCTTATTTCAAATGAACCCTTTGCGTTTCTGTCTACATGAACATTTTTTGGGAAAAACTAAACCTACATAACATGACCCATACCAATGGTCTGGGAGATTGTAATAAGCTTTATTCCCACAAACAAAATAAATTCCAGGAAAAATTGGAACCTTGCCTCCTTTAAATCCCCAACCCCCTATAATACGATAAGTGTCTTCACATTGACTTGCACCTACAAAATAATTATCAAACAAAGTATTATCTCTTCTTATACAAAATTTTCCACTAACAGGTTTATCTATGTGAATTGCAACATTTTCATTTCTACCATTGAGCTTTTCATCTTCCATCTGCCAAAATTTAGACTTAGTTTGTTTCAGCATCTCATTTCGCTTGTAAATTGCCCTTCTCTCTTCCACCATATTTAAGAACGTCTTTTCTTCTGTTCTCAATTTACATGTTAAATTATTTCTAAAAGCATACTCATAAGTGAGTTCACTAGTTACTACGAAAAATTCCCTCATCTGTTTAGCATATTTCACTTTATTCAAGCTATTTTCAACTTTTAAATTTGCAAAAATCTCATCAAAATCTGAATAATAATATTCCAAACGTCCAGTTTGATAAAACAAACTAGCTATTACACTACATGTTATGCCATAAGTAAGAGGAAGCATATTATACGTAACACCTTCAGACACAGATGTAGGTAACTTCACACAAATGTAGCAGTCTTTTGCGTCCATCACCTTAACATATTCAGATAAAAGTCTTGAAAAGGTATTACTAGAAAAATCTCCCACAGATCTATCTTGATGAATCTCTGGTTTATGTACAATAATTTTATCAGTCTTACCAACTTTATCATGATTAACCACAACTTTACTTGTCTTGTTAGTTTTATACATCTCTTTATCTATACCAAAAGGAAAAATTACAGCTAAAATTAACCAAACTAAAATTATCAAGATTACACATATTGAAGACAGTTTGCAACATCTTTTGAAAATTGAGCATCTCGAATTATTATTAGTAGAAGGCATCTTTACTATCAAACAAGAGCCTTAAAAAAAATGAAAAATGAAAAATTACTAAATATACTCCCCTCTTTTTTTGTTTTCTAACAGTTTTTCTTCGACCTTATGTCATACATCAATGTTATTTTCCAACTAACACAAAATCTTCGACCTTGTGTCACCTAATGAACAAAATCAATCATTATCACTGGCATCATCTAAATTTACTTTACTACTATTTACTTCTACTACTGGTGGAATTATAATATAGGTCCTCTCAGGTGATTTGTATTTCTGATTTGGCTTTATTACTCTTTTTGCTCTGCTGTTCATTACTTCAATTTTCTTTCCTGCTGGTTTTTTCTTATTTGAGTCTTCTTCCTTTTGACTTGTGATCTCATTCACCTGCTCTTTTGCTTTATTCACTGATTTGAATTTTAGGCCTTTGTTTTCATTTGGCCAATTATCTCCTTTTCTTGTTAATTTTCTATTTGGTTCTGCTAAATTATACTTCACTCTCCAAGCTCTTTTCCTTGATCTTTTCACTTTTGATTCATCTCCACTTTCATCTGTTTCACTTTCTGTGTTATCAGCTGATTCATTAATAATCAGTTTTATTGTATCAGATTCTTCTTTAGATTCAAGTACTACTTTACTCGGCAGTTTCACTCTGTTAGGAACAACATCCTTATAGCTGGTACTTGGGATTTCTTCTTCAATTATTTCCAATTCACCAGTTTCAGAATTTTCGTTCCTTCTTCCAGAGCTTTCAATCTGCTTTTCAATACTCTCCTGATCTTGAATCACTTTTTGTTCACTTTCTTTTTCTGCTTCTTGATCTAGCAGATCTTCATCATTTTCATTTTCGTCAGAATCTTGTATTACAATTTCTTCATTTTCTTCATTCAATGCCTCATTCGCATTTGAATTTTCCAGATGTCGACTCTCTTGTCAATTTTCAGGATCTGGATTTCTTTCAGGTTCTTCTACTGAATCTGAATTATTATTATTATTATAATTACACTTGATTAAGCGCACAGCTACCCAAAGGTTTCCCGGCGCTAAAGCAAACAGAAGTATACGAGGTGAGGGGAGCATTGAATCAACAGCTTACATATTAAATAACCAGGTCTTGATTCCCTTACGGAAAGTCAGAAAACACATTTCAGAGCGTAGCGATAAGGGAAGGGAGTTCCACAGAGAGGGTGCTAGCAGGGAGAAAGACCGACCTCCCATTTTAGCTCTCTTGACACGCGGTACTTTAACTTTGTTTTGAGTGGAGGACCTAAGTGTGCGAGAGGGGACATAGTGCTGCACTAAAACAGATAGGTAGTGTGGGGCTTTTCCAGTCAGGATTTTGTGCATAAGACACAAAGCCTTGAATTTAACCCTATTCTCAATACGCAGCCAATGCAATTTACGCATGTGGGCCGAGGTCGATGTTCTAGCAGGAAGGTTACAAATAAGGCGAACAGCCATATTTTGTACCACCTGGTACTTCCTAGTTACCTCCTTACAGGCACCCAAGAGTAAGATGTTCCCGTAGTCCAGGCGTGAGATGACAAGAGCCTGGACTACCGTCCTCAGGGTGTCAGCCGGCAGCATCCACGTGATTTTCCTCAGCCACCTGATGATGGTAGTACAGGTGGCGGAGACTTTCACGACGTGCTGCTTGAAGGACAATTGATTGTCAAGGAGGACCCCAAGATTACGAGCAGTCGTAGTCGGGGTAGGGAGAGGACCCATCTCCGATGGCCAATGTTGTGGGCCCCATAGCGAGATGTCTTGGCCAAACAGAAGCAGTTCTGTTTTGTCCCCATTTAGTTTTAATTTGTGATCAAGCATCCATGCAGATATTTTTCGAAGTCCATGAATCAGCTGTTGTTTCACCTTCGTCAGGATTTTCAGGTGCTGGCACACGTATGGTGTAGCTAGCATGAATCCATCTCTTCAATCCTCTACACTTTACTGCATTTGCTGTGACTAATATCACCTGTCTTGCCTTCTGCCACCTTGGTACTAGGCAATTTCTTCTTTGATGCACTTTTGTCCTTACCCAGTCTCCTGGTAACAGATCATGAGCTTGTTCTTTCTCTTTTGTAATTACTTCAGTTCCCACCTGATGGAACACAGAAGTTACCACATCAGATAGATTTTTGTAGTAATCCATAATGACGCTATCATTAATGCTCAACAGTTTATCAACTGGAACAAATGCTTGCCTCATGACCCTGCTGATTAGAATCTCATGCGGACTCAAACCTGTTTTTCTATCTGGAATGCTTCTCAAAGACATCAAAACAAGTGGAAGGGCATCCGTCCACTTCATTCCTGTTGCTAAGCACAATTTTGCTATTCTGTTTTTTATTGTACCATTCACTTGCTCAACAACACCTGATGCTTCTGGTCTGTAAGCACAATGTAATTTTTGCTTTATATCTAGTGCTTCACAAATGAATTTTAGCAATCTGTTTTCAAAATGTGTACCACGATCTGTCTCGAACGTCACTGGAAATCCATACCTTGGTATTATTTCTCTCAAAAGCAATTTTGCCACAGTAACTGAATCATTGTGACGTGTTGGGAATGCTTCTACCCATCTTGAAAACGAACAGATTATCACCGAGACATATCTGAGTTTGTTGTGAGGTGGCATGTCAATGAAGTCAAGCTGTATTCTGGTAAATGGACCACCCTCCCGTCCTATGGTTCCCATGCTCACAACAGTTTTTCTGTTTGGGTTGATCTGTTGGCAGATAAGACACCTCTGACAAAGGGATTCTGCAATTATTCTGAATTTTGGATTGTACCATATTTGTCTGAATAATCTAATCATTGAATCTCTACCAATATGTCCTGGACCATGATACATGCATGCCATGTCAGAGATCATACTGTCTGGCATTACTAGTCTGTCATCTTTGTAAACCCAAACCTCATCTTCTTCTCTCTGTCTGCATCCTGCTTTTAACCATGTGTTTTTCTCCTCATCATTTGCCTCATATTGAAGCTGTTTTACTCCCTACCAAGTCTCAACTACAGATGTTAGCATAAGTGAGTTCAAAACATGTTCATTTTCTTTTTCCCGATTAATGGACACATTATGTTTTGCACAAAATGTTGCTATTGAGTCAGCATATGAGTTTCCTTTTGTTATTTAATCCTCTCCTTTTTTATGTGCTGTGCACTTTACTACTGCAATTTTTTCTGGTAGCTGAATTCCATCAATCAATCTTTTAATCAATTGAGCATTTAATATTGGTGATCCCGCAGAAGTTAAATAACCTCTTTGAGACTAGAGCTGACCATAGTCATGGACTACACCATAACCATATTGACTATCAGTCACTATGGTAATTTTTAACTCTTTTCCCATTTCACATGCACGCATCAAAGCAATTAATTCTGCTACTTGAGCTGAACGAATTCCTTTGGACAGGAAGCTTCAATTACATCTGCAACTGTACATACTGAATATGCTGCATTCAGAACACCTTCATCTGTTCTTAAGCATGAACCATCAACAAATAAAACATAATCTGATTCAGCTAATGGGACATCTTTTATGTCTTGCCTAGGTTTAGTGCAATATTCTAATACATCCAGGCATTCATGATCAATCTCATCCCTGATTTCTGTTTCAGTACCATCAGGTAATAAAGTGGAAGGATTTAAATTCACACATCTTGCAATTGAAACATTGTCCGAACCAAGGATAACTTTTTCATATTTCGTTAGCCTATTATTTGTCAAATGTTGTGTTTTGCTTCTAGTGAGGAGAATTTCAACTGAGTGTGGTACATATACTTTTACAGGAAATCCCATTATTTTCCTTCACTTTGTTCCAAACGTACACTTGTTGCAGCTACTGCTTTCAAGCAACCTGGTAATGCTTTTGCAACAGGGTCAAGAACAGCTGAGAAATATGCTATTGGCTTTCTCAGTCTTCCATGTCTTTGAATCAGAACTGATAATGCACATCCTTCTCTTTCACTGCAATACAGCTCAAATTCTTTTTCATAATCAGGCATTCCTAATGCTGGAGCTTCACACAAACTTTTCTATAACTGTTCAAAAGCTTCTAATTCAGTTTTTGTTAGGCTAATCGGGTCTTTTATGTCTGCTTTTGTCAGTCTCTGCAGTGGCTTTGCGATTTCTGAAAATCCACTAATCCATTGACGACAATAACCTACCATTCCTAGAAACATTCTAACCTGTCTTTGTGTTTTTGGAGGTTGCACTGCTTGAATCATTTTTATTCTTTCTGTTGTCACTTGTCTGATTCCCTTTGCAATTCTGTGACCAAGATATTTTACTTCTTGTTTGCAAAACTGTAATTTTGCAGGAGACACTTTATGTCCCTCATCTTCCAGATGATTTAAAAGAGTAATGGTATCTGTTACACAATTATCTCTTGTTTTTGCAGCCACAAGGAGATCATCAATATACTGCACTAACGTAGATTTTCCAGGTAAATCTAGATTTTCCAATGATTTCTTTAGCAATTGATTAAAAATAGATGGACTTTCAGTTTACCCCTGAGGGATTCGACACCATGCTAGAATACGCTCTTTGAACCGGAACGCAAAAATTTGTTGGCTTTCTGGATGCAATAGAACAGTAAAGAATGCATTACACAAATCAATAACTGTATACCATTCTGCATCATGCGGAATCTGATATAAAATTACGGCTGGATTTGGTACAACTGGGCAACATGGAACAACAATTTTATTAATCTTTCTCAGGTCTTGAACAATCCTGAAAGTTCCATTTGGCTTTTTAATTCCCATAATCGGTGAATTACATGGACTACTCTCAATTTCTTTTAGAACACCTTGTTTTATGATTTTGTCTATTACTGGAGTAACACCTTCAATCACTTCTGCTTTCATTTTATACTGAGGAATGTTTGGATAATCTGCTCCTTGTTTTACTGATATTTTTACTGGGTCTACATTTTTCATCAAACCCATTTCATCTCCAGTGAAATCCCAAATTTTTACACTCACTGTATCTTTTAATTCTTCAGGTAGATTATTCTTATCAAACACGGGAAATAATTTATTTTCTTCTGCCTCAACCATTGACATTGTTAATTTGTAAAGCCCATCTTCTTCTGGAGTCTAAAGCTCTATACCATCAGGTGAGCAATATATTGCGCAATTCATCTTACAGAGGATATCCCTTCCTAAAAGATTCACAGGACTGCTATCACAAACTACAAATCTATGCATGTCTTTAAATTCGCCTATTTCAACTTCAACTGGTTCAGTTAAATCTGTTTTTATTTGTTGATTAGCTACACCTACTACTTGGATTTTATCTCCAGAGAGAGGAAGGTTTTCTATTTCCACTGATCTAACAGTAGAACGAGTAGCACCTGTATCCACTAGGAAAGTAATTTCTACATCATTCACTTTACCATTTACAAATGGACCAGATTGATCTACCTCAAGAGTGGCTCCAAGCACACACTCTTCCTCCTCTCTCAGGCACCGTCAGAAGTATTCCTCAGATTCACTCCCTCCATCTTCTTTCAACCAATATTGTTGAGACACATTCGACACATTCACTCTTGGCGATCTGTTTACCTGTTCACCTCCGCTGAATCCTGTTTCTGCACTGTATCTCTGCACATTTACACAGTTTGGAAGTGGCGGTTGTGGTATCTGACTTTGCTGAATCACCACCTGTCGCTGTAGCTGTTACTGCTGATTTATCTCATTCTGCATCTGTGGATTTAATGGTGCATTTTTTAAATAATTTCTGGGGGGATTCTTACATTCACGCTTCCAGTATCCAATTTCGCCACAATTAAAACATGGGAGTTTCTGTTTTAACTCTTCTATATTTCCCATCAATTTTGGTTTATTATAATTACCTTTAAATTTCCCTTGAATCTGATCAACATTTTTATTTCCTAAAGTTGCTATTTGTTGTTCAGCCACTTTTACCTGTGCCCACATAGCCTTTTCTTTCAACTTCTTTTGTTTAGCATCTATTTCATCACTACAGTATTTTGCCTTTCTCAAAATATCATCTACTGTGTGTGATTGCCAACCAACTATTCCAGTTCTTATCATTTCACCAATTTCAGGTCTCAAGCCATATACAAATCTGTATATAACATGGGTCATGTCTTTTTCACTAAAATGTTCATAACCACTGTATTGTTTAAATACCAGCAGTAATCTTTCATAAAATGAATGTACAGATTCCTTTGGCTCTTGGGTTGTTCTATCTATTTTAACCCAATCTATCTCTTTAGGGGGAATCTTGTTTTTAAAAAACACAATTACCTGTTCGTACTTTCTCACTACCTCTGGTGAATGAGCACCTGTTACTTTATGTCGAGGGTATTCTTCACTAGGCCAATTTATAGTAATTTTACATTCTGTCCATAGATCTGATGGGATAACTATTTCAAAGAATCCATCAAGATCAACCCACAAAACTTTTGAAACTTTCACAAATCTGTCTACCTGTCGATACCATTCTACAGGTTTTTCTCTTAATCGAGGAAAATCATTTGTAAACAGTAAAATGTCCTGTCTTGTCCATGGGACATGCACATATCCTCCTCCCGGTATTTCTCTCATTGGAAACTCATTTACTACTTTTTCCTTTTCTCTAGCAGGAAAAGCTAAACTTGTTCTGTCTTCATCTCTTTTCTTTGCCCATTTTATTCTCCATTTGCTTAATTCACCCCATTTTCTCAAAATCACAATTAAGTCTTTTATATGAATTATTCTTCCTGTGGTATTCATATTTTCAATATCTTTTTCTGAGAAATCCACCCTATAAGTTTTCTGCAAATTCTTCTGCTTACTTAAATCTACTTCTAATTCTAAAGCTATTTCCTCTAATTGATCATATTTGTTTTTCGTTTTCCATGTTATACTTTTGCAAATAAATAATAATTCATCATCCTGATATGCCTTCAAACTGTCAGTTCCAATCGTTCCAATTATTAATTCCTCTAAATCTGCTTTCAATTTTGAAACATCAAGTAATTTACATTCTGGGGTTTGTGTTAAATCTATTTTATTTATGCTCTTTTCCGGAGTTCCAGAGTCAGATTCTGCACCAGATGGAGTTTTACATGACAAACGTTGATTAAAAGTTAAGTCAGGCATCATTATTTTCTCTCGATGTATTTCAGACAAGTCTGAATAAAATGTTTCAGTCACTTTCTGTATTTCTGAATTTAATGGAACAGTTAAAGCTGAATGTCTAATTTCTTTTTGATCAAATACTGGAAGAACAGGTCCAATCGTTACCGGTACTGTTACTGCTTCCATGCTTTTAGTTAGCTACTGTATTAATTCATCCTTTGAACGAAAATATTCTGAGGAATTTGGTAATTCCTCACACCTTTCTGTTCCTTTTCCATTTCTTGGGGTTTTATTTCTTTGAACTGGGGTTTCTGTATAATTTCTATTTTCTCCTGATATATTTGAATTACATCTTGTTTCTACTCTTTCAGGTGTATTTCTATGATTCGAATTTTTTTAGGAGATGTCTCATCATTAATTTCTCTTGGAGGGGCACTTGGAGAAGTCCATGAACAAACTGGTTGATAAGGTGGTGGTTTTCTAGTATAAATTTCTTCTAATACCGCATCCTCTGAATCACTTTCTTCACTATTTTTCTTTTTCTTTTGGGCACTCTTTTGTCCAGTTACCTCATTAATTAGTCTCACTGGGTACAAGCCATCACACATGTCTGCACTTCTCCATCGACGCATTCTATCCTCATGTGTTTCTCTACCGAGACCTAATCCAGTTCCTCTTAATATTCCTCTACTCTCTCGTTCTAATTCAAACATTCCATCCTCCCATTCAACTAAAGCTTCAAATTGAGTAGGTCTAGGCTTTGGTACGAGTTTCATCATTTTTTCTCTTAAATTTTTCAAAACTGCTATATTAAATGATCCATCTTCCGGCCATGCTAATACACCATCATTTTCAGTATACTTCATCCAATTCTCAATCCAAAGACAAGTATGATAACCATATTCACCCAACATATAAGCTGCAGGTGTTTTGTACTTATGAAGTAATCTTCCACCCCGCGTTGAAATTTTCTTGTCAGGTTCAATTTTGTTTTTCAATTTCTGAAACCATGAAAGCTTCTTTTTCTCCTTTCTAAAATAGTAATCCATGTTTTTAAACAATTTCCCTTACTTCGGTAAAGATCGTAACAACTTCCTTGTTAATCCGCAACACCAACCAATCCGTGCGCGAAACTTACCAACAAACCAATCAAGTTAAGCTTCGTCACTATTTTGCTCAACCAATAGAATTACTGTTTTTCAGGATGAGCCAATCAGCTGTAAACTCTCCTTGGTCACATGAACCAATCTGTGCGCGACTACTGTGACGTATGTTAGCCAATCACAGCGCGACACCTGTGACGTATGTTGCCGCTGCAGCTGCTCTGTCCCTCACTCCGCTCCTTAAACTAACACCTCCTTTACAAAAACTTTTACAGCGCTATATTTACAAATCTTTCAATTGAATTCAGTTAATAACTCCACAAAAACAAACCATTTGTCTGTTTCGCTAAAATAAAGTGATAGCTTTCCCAAACATTCAAGTATTCTTTTCACGTGAAATAGACGACACTATTTTCACAGAATATTTAAATTCATTCATAAACTAAGGCTACTTTACCCTTCTAGCAGGTAATATCGAACTCGTTTCTCTCTGAATGCACATGCAGAGATATTTTACAGCTCCTTAGAGACAATTCAGAGTTTCACTCGATCATACATTACAAATTCATTTACGCACATTCATACAGAAAAATCCCTATCCATGCATATATAGCTCTTTAGTAGGACTTTAACCCACTAATAGAAATCCTCACTCGCCAGTAAGATAGACGACGCTTCCTTACCCTTCACTCAAGCTTAGATAAATTCTACTACTCTTTTCACAGTGAGTTTTAAAACAGGACAGAAGTCCCTATACCCGAAAGCTATGATTTCATAGACAATCCTCACTATGCATTCTACCTTACACACCTAAAATCCCTTAACTTGTGCTGTAGGTCCACAACACTTGTGATATACGGCGATACCACTATTTTGAAACAGAACAAATGCACTATGTAACTTCACCAGTCACACTTCTCATGCCGGCATAAACCACGAATTTTCACACTGCTGGAAAAAACCTTTCGACTACATATAACAACTGAACAAACTTAACCTGTTTTAGACATCAATTCTATGTATTACTGTGAGAAGTTGGTCTGGTATATGATGTCCACAGTTCTGTGGGCACCTTGTATCAGTCCAAACAATCCCTTATGGTGATGGTTGTATGTCAACCTTATAGACAAGCTATTCTAGGGGTAGCATGGACTAAGCAGCCTTAAAGGCTTAACTCAAGAGGGCATGTGAAGCCAGCTGTTTTACAATATGCAATCCTGTAATATCAAATGAAAGGACACCACACAAGTTATATATTATAAAAATATATGTATTTATTCTCAGAATAATCCCCACTACTCTTGATGAGCAATGAAGCACAAGCGTTAAAACAAAAGCACAATATTACATATGAAAGTTGCACGTTTACGGATGAGGCCGGTGGCCACTCAAACCATATATCAAAAAAGTGGTATAACAATCACTAATCGATCAGTGGAAAGGCCTAGGGCCTTGGGAATAGCTTGGACTACAGTGGACTAACGATAGTTAGGACAGGAGTAGCCTGCGGGATTCGGGTGCAGTGCCTAAAGCACAAGCTTGCATCAATGTAAAGTCAATGGTGCGTAAAAGTTATCGAGTTACAGTTTTAAGAGTCTTCCGACTGGACTAGAAGGACAAAACTTTAGACTTAGACACTAGAGGTGTAGACCTCTACAGGAGCATCGGCGTTCAAGAGTTACCTCACCCACAGGAAGCAGGTGCACAGGTGCAAAGATGTGTCGGGTTTCGTCACGCAGTTCTATGGTGCCTGAAGATGAAGATGCTGCAGGCATCCAGAAGAGAAGTGTCCGGTGCGATCCAAGGATGGATCGAAGTTGAAGAGTACCTGAAAGCAGAGGGGACAGAGTCTGGGTCACTAGCCAGTGACCAGGAAGGAACCAGGAAGGAACCAGGCAATGTCGGGAGCTATCAGGTCAATGTCGTGAAGCTTGTCTCCGCTGCCACGTGGACTCTGGGGCACCGAGGATGTCCAGGAGTGGATCACGAGCTGTCCCACGAAGGCTCTCGCTGTCGGTGGTGTCGGCTTCCGGATCGGAGTCAACAAAACTTGGCAAAGGCAACCCACGCAGGATTCGAAGAAAGCTTAACACTCGGACCAGCAAGGTCAGAGCGGGTGCTCCTTTTCAGGGGAGCAAGTGCCAATCTGGAGCAACCAGATCAGCTATGTAAATTCAAAGGTTCGTTGGTTCTGGGGCCACTAGCCAACGGGCAAGCGACCGGACCAACGCGTCGAGCAGGAAAATGTAAAAGGGCCCCACGCAGCACTCGTCGAGTGTGGAGTGGTGAGCTTTGGTGCAAAAGCTGCTCGGGCTGGAGCTTCTCAAACTCCAATGCACAGCTTCGAGGGAGCCTCGGGTGCTGCACAGTCAGTGCTTCGTGGTTTTCCAAGATGGCCACTCCCACACTTGAGGTCGCCTCCACGGGTCCCAGCTCTGCATAGACTGTGGATTGGGCTGTTAGAAGTCAGGATCGCTGGCTCTTGTCGATCTCTGTCGCTCGAGTTCCGGCGGGAACTGCAACAAAGCAAACGTCGAGGTGCTGGATGGTGCCTGTTTGCACAGGGTGGTCACTCCTTGACCACAAGGGAGATTCTTCAGTCTTCCACGTCGAGTGGGATGTCGAAGGGTCCAGAGTTTCGTTTCATAAGTTTCAGTCAGGATAATCTGATGTGCATTGGCACTGCTCCCACCTATATTCCAAATCTGGGGGCTGGATTACCTGCTAGGTCCCTCCTATGGGTGGGACCCAGGAGGGGGGTGGTTACACCCCTATTCCTTTGTCCAGTTTGCCGCCAGGACTGGGGCTGGAGTGCCCCAGAACCGGTTTGAATGGAATCTGCCCAGGGACACCTTGTGCGCCCCAGGCAGTGTCTAGTTTTTTTCAACCCTCCCTGCTACAATCCACTATCTCCTGTCTGGGGTGGTGTGACACCTCCCTGTGACAGGAGATCCTTTGATCAAGCCTCCTCTGTCGAGTTTCGGTCAGCAGCAGGGGGCCAGACTCGTGTCTGTGGCAGCAGCATCCATTTTGTGATGCTGGGGCTCTGGTTAGGATTAACCGCATTTGTAGTAAGTAACATGTCTTGCCCTCCTAGAGGGGTGGGATGCTGCCCCCGTCGTCAGAACTGGCGAGGGGGTAGTATTCCACGTTGTATGACACCAAACATGACATGTTTTAATAAAGCCAAACCGGAGTTGCAATAACCGTAAGGATTATAATGCACTTAAGAGTATGTGGTATGGCAGTATCACTGGAACAGCTATAAGGAAATGGTTCCGAAAGCTGCAGACAGGTTCAGCTCATGCTAGAGCACCATCTCACATATTTCCAAGCACTCTGCCTCCAGGATTGTGAAGGCCTGCTATAGGAGTGCCCAGATATAGGTTAAGACATAGGTATACTATATCTAAGCAAGGGGTGATAACACCACCTTGCCCCAGCTGAGGGATCAGCCAGTTGTGTCAATTTAAGAACCAGCCAGGGGTGGCAAAAGCTATGCTTCAGCCCCTGGTAGGCCTTGGGTGCACCTATGCCCTGGGCACCTATAGTGCACTGTACAGGGTGTGATAAGGTGTCCAGTACCAATTTGGTTATGCACCTAGGGTGCATGGAGTCCATTTTAAGTGAGAGCAGATAGCCTGGGGCCCTGATTAGCAGGATCCCAGGCCAACTAAGTCGAAAACCAGCTAAACACTAGGCAAAAAGTCTGGGATAACCATAGTCAGGCATCCACCCTCCTACATAACCCCCCCCCCCCCCAAACCAAAGGAGATAAGGCTATCCATGACCAGGTAAGCCTATATTACCTGAGTGGCCATATAAGGAGGAACCTGCACTGGCATGGTTACCTCCTGTGTCATGGTCCACCAAGTAATCCCTCACCCTAGGGGTATCAGAGGGTCTCCACCATGGGGAATTACTACCTGTGGTGTGTTTTGGCAAAGTAAAAGGCTGGTGTTGAGATGGAGTACTGAAGTGAGGCTCCACTAATGTAGGGCTCAGCTTCCTCCAATTATCTTCCACCATGTGTGCCTTTCTTTCCTTGACTGAGTTGCACTGTGCTCTCAGGGTCAACCTCTGGCTACCTACAGCTGGAGGCTGGGTCCCTTTGGTTGGCTTACTGGAGGGACAGGTTTGGGGCCTTGGGGTCCCAGGTTTGGCTGTGCCCAACAGTGTCCATTTTGGGGAGGTCCCTAGCTAGTGGTAAGGGGGATCCCTCAGAAGTTTGTAAAGTTTTCACCTTGCTAGGGCTGCTAGCTTTGGTGCCCCTAATCTGTGGATGGGTGTGCTTTATGTGACAGGGGGCCCTTTGGAGCTCCCTGACCTCCTTGACCTCTGTAGCCCTGGACTGACTGAGGCAGGGTAGAGAGGGGCAGGCTACCTGCTCCAGACTGGGTCCCACCTTGGAAGGGTCCACTGACATCAGGGGTTCCGCCAGGCTAGGCCTGACTACCTCTGGGGCAGTTTCTTCACAAGGGGTAAGATCAGTTTCTGAGGAGGCTGATCCTTTCCTAGTGTCTGGTGGGAGGGAGATTTCTCTTCCTCCTCAATGCTCTCTGTTTGTGTGGAGTGATCCATAGTTTCAGGCTTCACAGCACATGAATCAGTTTGAGTTTGGGCTGTGGCCATCACAGCCCCACCAACCTTTTCAGGAAGGGACTCAGTTTGGGTATGGGCTGTTACCATAACAGCTCTGCTAACCTTTTCAGGAAAAGATTCTGTTAAAGATGGGTCTGAGTCTTGCACAGCCCTACCAACCTTTTCAGGAAGGACATCTTGGATTGGGGCTGTGGCCATCACAGCCCCACTAACCTTTCCATGGAGATTTACCATTTTAGAATGGGTTTCTTGTTCCACCTCAGCCCAGGCTGAGATTTCTAAATCATTCCCAGGTAGACAATCTACAGGCAAGTTTGATGACACTGCCACTCTCTTTGGGCCAGTGACACCTCCCCAGCTAAGATTTTCTACTGCCATGGGGTGATTTTTCTGCACTCCATCAATGTTTGTCACCTGGTATGTGGCACCAGGTAAAAGTTGCCTTGAGGGGACTAAATTCTCAGTCACCATAGTGATGCTAGCCCCTGTGTCTCTGTAGGCCTCAACTTTTTGACCATTGATGATGGGCTCCTGTCTATACTTGTGTAGGCATACTTATAGAGCGCAGCTGTCACCCAAAGGGTATCCTGGCGCTTTGACCACAAACATTCCTACAGATACTTGCTCAAAGTGTTTGGGCAATCAGTGAAGTTGGCAAACCCCATGCCATTTTCATAGACAAGAGTATCTGTGTTAGGGGACCTGGTTAGGCCAGAGTCCACCTGGGTTCCAAAAGTAAAGCCACCCAAATTCTTGGGGGTGCTTCCACCACCTGGGGGATTACTGCTGACAGTAACAGGAGGTGTTAGAGTTTTACTTGGAGGTATGTTTTCCTTATTGTTATTCCTGGGACAACTGCTATCAGTTTTCCAGTGGCCAGGCTGTTTACAGACATGGCAATAAGGTTTCTTCTGGTCAGAGGAAGTGTTTTGGGACCCACCCCCATCCTTGGAGTTTTGGGGCCCTGTGGGAGACTTGTCTTTAGATTTATCCCCACCCTTCTCTTGAGCCTTGAAAGTATCCTTCTTCTGGTCATTACCCTGATTCTTAGGCCTAATCCTGGTTCTGACCCATTTGTCTGCCCTCTTACCCAATTCTTGTGGAGAGGTCAGATCTGAGTCCACCAGGTACTGGTGTAAAAGCTGGTTCTGACAATTACTTAGGATCTGCTCCCTCATAATCAAATTATACAATCCTGTATAGTCATATACTTTGCTGCCATGTAACCATCCTTCCAGAGCCTTAGTAGCACAATCTACAAAATCAGTCCAGTCCTGAGTCTGAGCTTTTTGGGTGTCTCTGAACAACAACCTGTATTGTTCAGTGGTTAAGCCAAACCCATCAATAAGAGCACTCTTCAAAACAGTGTAATTTGTTAGCATCCTCAGCTCTAACAGTGAGGAGCTTATCTCTCCCTTTCTCAGAAAAGGAGAGCCACAAGATTGCTGCCCACTGTTCCTCAGGAACCTGCTGTACCATGCAGGCCCTCTCCAGAGCAGTTATCCATTTGTGGATATCATCCCCATCTCTGTAGGGGGGCACAATCTTACCCAGGTTTCTAGTATCATAGGACCTGTCTTTATCCTTTGGGATATTGCTGCCACCAGTGGGTATCTCACCACTCAATTTCTGCTCTCTTGCCAAGGCAAGTCTAGCTTGGGCCAGGGCTACCTCCTCCCTCTCTATCTGGAGTTTAACAGCTCTCATCCTGGCCTCATGCTCCAATTTCTGGGCAGGAGTCATTCCCCTTTGAGATTCTCTAGAGGCACTAGAAATGTGAGAGTCTCCAGAATGAGATCTCTCCCTTCTATTGCCTGGGAGAACTCTGTTATGTACTCTGGGAAGGGGCTGGCCCTCTCCATTTCCATGTAGGTCCACGTTGGCCCGGCTAAGCCTTCCAACTGGTACCTGGCTAACCCCCTGATCTCCATCTGAATCATCTCCATTTGAATCTGGGTTCACCTCCTCATCTTCTACTTCTGGGGTGGTGTTCTCAGTATCTGGGGGGTCTATTCCTTCTCCTGATCCTGAGGGAACTACTTTAGCTCTCTCTAGGTCATCCTTTTCCAGGATGGCCACCACGATAGGAATGGTAGGGTTATGACCCTTTCTCAGCTTCCTTGCAGTGCACAAGGCACTCAAGTCTCTGTGGCTGAATTTGCCATAGTTGGAGGTTGCCTGTGGAGGGTCAACCGTCACAGGTAGAGAGCCTGTAGCTTCACCTGTGGCAGACATGACTCTAGTGTGGTGTAAGTGATGCACCTACCTACACTAAGTGTTTTCCTACTGTACCTTACTAGTGAGTTGTAGTCAGGGTGTGCTAAGCCCTTTTATCTACAACTACTAAGTTCAGTAGAACTTAAATATGCTAAGCTTTGTTTATATGTACCTAGAGGTACTTAATGTGATCTTTCAATTTGATATAAAGATTGCAATGGTAAAACAACAGCAAGCTCAAATCGCACCGCTGCTCACCAATGTGAGAAGTTGGTCTGGTATATGATGTCCACAGTTCTGTGAGCACCTTGTATCAGTCCAAACAATCCCTTATGGTGTCTGGTTGTAAGTCAACCTTATAGACAAGCTATCCTAGAGGTAGCATGGACTAAGCAGCCTTAAAGGCTTAACTCAAGAGGGCATGTGAAGCCAGCTGTTTTACCATATGCAATCCTGTAATATCAAATGAAAGGACACCACACAAGTTATATATTATAAAATTATATGTATTTATTCTCAGAATAATCCCCACTACTCTTTATGAACAATGAAGCACAAGCGTTAAAACAAAAGCACAATATTACATATGAAAGTTGCACGTTTACGGATGCGGCCGGTGGCCACTCAAACCATATATCAAAAAAGTGGTATAACAATCACTAATCGATCAGTGGTAAGGCCTAGGGCCTTGGGAATCGCTTGGACTACAGTGGACTAACGATAGTTAGGACGGGAGTAGCCCGCGGGATTCGGGTGCAGTGCCTAAAGCACACGCATGCACCAATGCAAAGCCGATGGTGTGTAAAAGTTATCGAGTTACAGCTTTAAGAGTCTTCCGACTGGACTAGAAGGACAAAACTTTAGACTTAGACACTAGAGGTGTAGACCTCTACAGGAGCATCGGCGTTCAAGAGTTACCCCACCCACAGGAAGCGGGTGCACAGGTGCAAAGATGTGTCGGGTTTCGTCACGCAGTTCTATGGTGCCTGAAGATGAAGATGCTGCAGGCGTCCAGAAGAGAAGTGTCCGGTGCGATCCAAGGGTGGATCGAAGTTGAAGAGTACCTGAAAGCAGAGGGGACAGAGTCTGGGTCACTAGCCAGTGACCAGGAAGGAACCAGGAAGGAACCAGGCAATGTCGGGCGCAATCAGGTCGATGTCGTGAAGCTTGTCTCCACTGCCACGTGGACTCTGGGGCACCGAGGATGTCCAGGAGTGGATCACGAGCTGTCCCACGAAGGCTCTCGCTGTCGACGGTGTCGGCTTCCGGATCAGAGTCAACAAACCTTGGCAAAGGCAACCCACGCAGGATTCGAAGAAAGCTTAACACTCGGACCAGCAAGGTCAGAACGGGTGCTCCTTTTCAGGGGAGTGAGTGCCAATCTGGAGCAACCAGATCAGCTGTGTAAATTCAAAGGTTCGTCGGTTCTGGGGCCACTAGCCAACGGGCAAGCGACCGGACCAACGCATCAAGCAGGAAAATACAGAAGGGCCCCACGTAGCACTCGTCAAGTGTGGAGGGGTGAGCTTTGGTGCAAAAGCTTCTCGGGGCTGGAGCTTCTCAAACTCCAATGCACAGCTTCGAGGGAGCCTCCGGTGCTGCACGGTCAGCGCTTTGTGGTTTTTCCAAGATGGCTGCTCCCACGCTTCAGGTCGCCTCCACGGGTCCCAGCTCTGCATAGACTGTGGATTGGGCTGTTAGAAGTCAGGATCGCTGGCTCTTGTTGATCTCTGTTGCTCGAGTTCCGGCAGGAACTGCAAAAAAGCAAACGTCAAGGTGCTGGATGGTGCCTGTTTGCCAGAAGAGAAGTGTCCGGTGCGATCCAAGGGTGGATCGAAGTTGAAGAGTACCTGAAAGCAGAGGGGACAGAGTCTGGGTCACTAGCCAGTGACCAGGAAGGAACCAGGAAGGAACCAGGCAATGTCGGGCGCAATCAGGTCGATGTCGTGAAGCTTGTCTCCACTGCCACGTGGACTCTGGGGCACCGAGGATGTCCAGGAGTGGATCACGAGCTGTCCCACGAAGGCTCTCGCTGTCGACGGTGTCGGCTTCCGGATCAGAGTCAACAAACCTTGGCAAAGGCAACCCACGCAGGATTCGAAGAAAGCTTAACACTCGGACCAGCAAGGTCAGAACGGGTGCTCCTTTTCAGGGGAGTGAGTGCCAATCTGGAGCAACCAGATCAGCTGTGTAAATTCAAAGGTTCGTCGGTTCTGGGGCCACTAGCCAACGGGCAAGCGACCGGACCAACGCATCGAGCAGGAAAATACAGAAGGGCCCCACGTAGCACTCGTCAAGTGTGGAGGGGTGAGCTTTGGTGCAAAAGCTTCTCGGGGCTGGAGCTTCTCAAACTCCAATGCACAGCTTCGAGGGAGCCTCCGGTGCTGCACGGTCAGCGCTTTGTGGTTTTTCCAAGATGGCTGCTCCCACGCTTCAGGTCGCCTCCACGGGTCCCAGCTCTGCATAGACTGTGGATTGGGCTGTTAGAAGTCAGGATCGCTGGCTCTTGTTGATCTCTGTTGCTCGAGTTCCGGCAGGAACTGCAAAAAAGCAAACGTCGAGGTGCTGGATGGTGCCTGTTTGCACAGGGTGGTCACTCCTTGACCACAAGGGAGATTCTTCAGTCTTCCACGTCGAGTGAGATGTCGAAGGGTCCAGAGTTTCATTTCATAAGTTTCAGTCAGGATAATCTGATGTGCATTGGCACTGCTCCCACCTATATTCCAAATCTGGGGGCTGGATTACCTGCTAGGTCCCTCCTATGGGTGGGACCCAGGAAGGGGGTGGTTACACCCCTTTTCCTTTGTCCAGTTTTGCCACCAGGACTGGGGCTGGAGTGCCCCAGAACCGGTTTGACTGGAATCTGCCCAGGGACACCTTGTGCGCCCCAGGCAGTGTCTAGTTTCTTTCAACCCTCCCTGCTACAATCCACTATCTCCTGTCTGGGGTGGCGTGACACCTCCCTGTGACAGGAGATCCTTTGATCAAGCCTCAACTGTCGAGTTTCGGTCAGCAGCAGGGGGCCAGACTTGTGTCTGTGGCTGCAGCATCCATTTTGTGATGCTGGGGCTCTGGTTAGGATTAACCGCATTTGTAGTAAGTAACATGTCTTGCCCTCCTAGAGGGGTGGGATGCTGCCCCCGTCGTCAGAACTGGCGAGGGGGTAGTATTCCACGTTGTATGACACCAAACACAACATGTTTTGATAAAGCAAAACCGGAGTTGCAATAACCATAAGGATTATAATGCACTTAAGAGTATATGGTATGGCAGTATCACTGGAACAGCTATAAGGAAATGGTTCCGAAAGCTGCAGACAGGCTCAGCTCATGCTAGAGCACCATCTCACATATTTCCAAGCACTCTGCCTCCAGGATTGTTAAGGCCTGCTATAGGAGTGGCTGATAGGTATATATGTGTCCAGATATAGGTTTAGACATAGGTATACTATATCTAAGCAAGGGGTGATTACACCACCTTGCCCCAGCTGAGGGATCAGTCAGTTGTGTCAATTTAAGAACCAGCCAGGGGTGGCAAAAGCTATGCTTCAGCCCCTGGTAGGCCTTGGGTGCACCTATGCCCTGGGCACCTATAGTGCACTGTACAGGGTGTGATAAGGTGTCCAGTACCAATTTGGTTATGCACCTAGGGTGCATGGAGTCCATTTTAAGTGAGAGCAGATAGCCTGGGGCCCTGATTAGCAGGATCCCAGGCCAACTAAGTCGAAAACCAGCTAAACACTAGGCAAAAAGTCTGGGGTAACCATAGTCAGGCATCCACCCTCCTACAATTACCATGTAACATGCTAGTTACCATAGAAACCGTAACTCTGCTACCAAGTAATTGATCCAGCGCTCTGATTGAAAAACTGTCTCATAAACACTACCTATCACCTCAATACTCACCATTAATCATAAAACACTTATAAAGGCCCATAATACCAATGAGACAATTTCTGAGCAACTGAATCATGTGGTCTGATTAACCAAACTATTCACATATTATTTACATAATTATATACAACTGCTGTTTACCTATTTTCACCATGGTTTTAAACATATATCATTTATTAATCAGGCCACTAAGGCGATTGGATCAACTGATGGAAACTAGACCATGAATAAACAAGACCAGCTTGTCTTTTCAAATCTAATTTTATTAACTTTATTTTTCATAAAGAAAATGGCATTTACGTTTTAGAATCTTTATTTTATAAGCAAATAAGAAAGCAGCATTTTAATAAGGAAATGAATTAATAAACTGACATTTTCAAAGCAAGCTCAGAAACATGAAATATTAGCAGAATAACAGTTTCCATTCCCTAAATCTATTTCCCTGACTATCTCTCACTTCACCTAGAAAGGAAAAATCATTTAAAGTCTGCTGTCCTTACGTGCGCCAAAAGTCCAACAGCATGTCACGTCATTCAGGATTCGGAAAGTAAGAGTTTTTTTTCCTGCTCATGATGTCAGGTTTTATACCTTTCTTTCTAGCTAAACTTTCTACATTTTACATTCTTTTGAGCAAATCCAAGCTTTTCATTGGCTGTCCTGTGTCAGTCCATGATAAAATATTAGGTCATCTCCGATTCTTGACCAAGTCCAGGCTTCACATAAGCCCTATTGTCTTTTCACTTCCACATCTTTCGGCTTCCTCAAGAAAGTTACTTTTCCTCGAGTTTCAAACATTTACTTCCTAGCCTTGGCAGACACTTTAAGTTTCTGTCCTTGAGCCTTTTCTCCATTAGTACGTTCAACTTAACCAAAGAACTGCTTTTTCAATTTAACGATGACAGTGCAGTAAAATTCTTCACAGCTACGCATGTGCGAAGGCTTCACTCTGGACAAGCTTTTGCATCTGCAGCTCTGTCAGCCATGTTTTCTGAACCACCTTTAGGCCTCACTTTGGAAACTATTATTAAACAAACACAAGACATCAATTAATTAAAGAATTGAGACCCATTCTGTTACCCACCCCCTTTACTAAGTAATCCTGTTAATTATGTTACCTAGCAAAAGCACATTCAGGCAGCATCATAATTACTTTTCTTCTTTGAACTGCACGATCTCCATGAGCTTTTGTCACAGAAAAGACATAACAGAAGCACACAAAATAAGCACATGCCATTAGTTAAACAGCCGCATTTAATACTGACAAAGACAATAGACAAGGTTAGTTTATTATTTTTCTTTGCGTTTGCAACATAAAGCACATTAGTTTATCCCGCGTATACTGATGAATGTATTTCTTAAACTAAGTTGATTAGTAATTTCACCACAAGCTTATTAATTTAATTACTATTATGGGAGATTAACTTCACAAGTTTGAACAAAATCTTGTTCTTCACCTTGCTTCATCAACTCCCTCATCTAGTGATTTCTAAATCACCAAATAATACCCAAAATTTATAAATTTTCAACCCTTGAACATGTTTTGGACTTTCTTAATATTAGTATTTCTAAACTTTAGATTCATCTGTTTTTCTGCATTTTTCATATTGAGTTCTTCGAAAGTCTTCTAATTCTATTTCTTTTTCTTTTCTTAGTTTGTAAATTCTTTTCTTTTCCATTACATGTTTTCTTCTCATGTGTGTCATGCAACTAATTTTTAACAAAAGTATCACTATAGCTATGACTATTAAAGGAAAAACTATTTTACCTATAATTGAATTACCAATCTCTTGAAACCAATGTTTAATTGCTGTAAATCTTTTACTTAAACGTTCTGAAAAACTTTCATCTTCTAAAGGTTCAACTTCATTATGTAATTCAGTAATATTTTTTATATACATTTCTATATTCTGACTTTTGTCAGGTATATAAGTACAACAATGTTGAACATGCAAAATTCCACAGACTCCACCCTCTTTTGCCAGCAAAATGTCTAAAGCAAGACGATTCTGCATCACCATAGTTCTCATAGCAATAAGCCCTGTATTCACTAATTGAAATCCACTTGCAGTATCTGTTTACAATCTATCAACAATTGTAGACATTTTTCTAATTTTGTTTGCATTCAGGGTTATTCCTACCATAGGTATTAATGCACCAAATATGTCTCCCATTATTTTTGAATAGCTTTCCCTTCTAAATCTATTCAGGTGATTGCTTATTTCAAATGAACCCTTTGCGTTTCTGTCTACATGAACATTTTTTTGGAAAAACTAAACCTACATAACATGACCCATACCAATGGTCTGGGAGATTGTAATAAGCTTTATTCCCACAAACAAAATAAATTCCAGGAAAAATTGGAACCTTGCCTCCTTTAAATCCCCAACCCCCTATAATACGATAAGTGTCTTCACATTGACTTGCACCTACAAAATAATTATCAAACAAAGTATTATCTCTTCTTATACAAAATTTTCCACTAACAGGTTTATCTATGTGAATTGCAACATTTTCATTTCTACCATTGAGCTTTTCATCTTCCATCTGCCAAAATTTAGACTTAGTTTGTTTCAGCATCTCATTTCGCTTGTAAATTGCCCTTCTCTCTTCCACCATATTTAAGAACGTCTTCTCTTCTGTTCTCAATTTACATGTTAAATTATTTCTAAAAGCATACTCATAAGTGAGTTCACTAGTTACTACGAAAAATTCCCTCATCTGTTTAGCATATTTCACTTTATTCAAGCTATTTTCAACTTTTAAATTTGCAAAAATCTCATCAAAATCTGAATAATAATATTCCAAACGTCCAGTTTGATAAAACAAACTAGCTATTACACTACATGTTATGCCATAAGTAAGAGGAAGCATATTATACGTAACACCTTCAGACACAGATGTAGGTAACTTCACACAAATGTAGCAGTCTTTTGCGTCCATCACCTTAACATATTCAGATAAAAGTCTTGAAAAGGTATTACTAGAAAAATCTCCCACAGATCTATCTTGATGAATCTCTGGTTTATGTACAATAATTTTATCAGTCTTACCAACTTTATCATGATTAACCACAACTTTACTTGTCTTGTTAGTTTTATACATCTCTTTATCTATACCAAAAGGAAAAATTACAGCTAAAATTAACCAAACTAAAATTATCAAGATTACACATATTGAAGACAGTTTGCAACATCTTTTGAAAATTGAGCATCTCGAATTATTATTAGTAGAAGGCATCTTTACTATCAAACAAGAGCCTTAAAAAAAAGAAAAATGAAAAATTACTAAATATACTCCCCTCTTTTTTTGTTTTCTAACAGTTTTTCTTCGACCTTATGTCATACATCAATGTTATTTTCCAACTAACACAAAATCTTCGACCTTGTGTCACCTAATGAACAAAATCAATCATTATCACTGGCATCATCTAAATTTACTTTACTACTATTTACTTCTACTACTGGTGGAATTATAATATAGGTCCTCTCAGGTGATTTGTATTTCTGATTTGGCTTTATTACTCTTTTTGCTCTGCTGTTCATTACTTCAATTTTCTTTCCTGCTGGTTTTTTCTTATTTGAGTCTTCTTCCTTTTGACTTGTGATCTCATTCACCTGCTCTTTTGCTTTATTCACTGATTTGAATTTTAGGCCTTTGTTTTCATTTGGCCAATTATCTCCTTTTCTTGTTAATTTTCTATTTGGTTCTGCTAAATTATACTTCACTCTCCAAGCTCTTTTCCTTGATCTTTTCACTTTTGATTCATCTCCACTTTCATCTGTTTCACTTTCTGTGTTATCAGCTGATTCATTAATAATCAGTTTTATTGTATCAGATTCTTCTTTAGATTCAAGTACTACTTTACTCGGCAGTTTCACTCTGTTAGGAACAACATCCTTATAGCTGGTACTTGGGATTTCTTCTTCAATTATTTCCAATTCACCAGTTTCAGAATTTTCGTTCCTTCTTCCAGAGCTTTCAATCTGCTTTTCAATACTCTCCTGATCTTGAATCACTTTTTGTTCACTTTCTTTTTCTGCTTCTTGATCTAGCAGATCTTCATCATTTTCATTTTCGTCAGAATCTTGTATTACAATTTCTTCATTTTCTTCATTCAATGCCTCATTCGCATTTGAATTTTCCAGATGTCGACTCTCTTGTCAATTTTCAGGATCTGGATTTCTTTCAGGTTCTTCTACTGAATCTGAATTATTATTATTATTATAATTACACTTGATTAAGCGCACAGCTACCCAAAGGTTTCCCGGCGCTAAAGCAAACAGAAGTATACGAGGTGAGGGGAGCATTGAATCAACAGCTTACATATTAAATAACCAGGTCTTGATTCCCTTACGGAAAGTCAGAAAACACATTTCAGAGCGTAGCGATAAGGGAAGGGAGTTCCACAGAGAGGGTGCTAGCAGGGAGAAAGACCGACCTCCCATTTTAGCTCTCTTGACACGCGGTACTTTAACTTTGTTTTGAGTGGAGGACCTAAGTGTGCGAGAGGGGACATAGTGCTGCACTAAAACAGATAGGTAGTGTGGGGCTTTTCCAGTCAGGATTTTGTGCATAAGACACAAAGCCTTGAATTTAACCCTATTCTCAATACGCAGCCAATGCAATTTACGCATGTGGGCCGAGGTCGATGTTCTAGCAGGAAGGTTACAAATAAGGCGAACAGCCATATTTTGTACCACCTGGTACTTCCTAGTTACCTCCTTACAGGCACCCAAGAGTAAGATGTTCCCGTAGTCCAGGCGTGAGATGACAAGAGCCTGGACTACCGTCCTCAGGGTGTCAGCCGGCAGCATCCACGTGATTTTCCTCAGCCACCTGATGATGGTAGTACAGGTGGCGGAGACTTTCACGACGTGCTGCTTGAAGGACAATTGATTGTCAAGGAGGACCCCAAGATTACGAGCAGTCGTAGTCGGGGTAGGGAGAGGACCCATCTCCGATGGCCAATGTTGTGGGCCCCATAGCGAGATGTCTTGGCCAAACAGAAGCAGTTCTGTTTTGTCCCCATTTAGTTTTAATTTGTGATCAAGCATCCATGCAGATATTTTTCGAAGTCCATGAATCAGCTGTTGTTTCACCTTCGTCAGGATTTTCAGGTGCTGGCACACGTATGGTGTAGCTAGCATGAATCCATCTCTTCAATCCTCTACACTTTACTGCATTTGCTGTGACTAATATCACCTGTCTTGCCTTCTGCCACCTTGGTACTAGGCAATTTCTTCTTTGATGCACTTTTGTCCTTACCCAGTCTCCTGGTAACAGATCATGAGCTTGTTCTTTCTCTTTTGTAATTACTTCAGTTCCCACCTGATGGAACACAGAAGTTACCACATCAGATAGATTTTTGTAGTAATCCATAATGACGCTATCATTAATGCTCAACAGTTTATCAACTGGAACAAATGCTTGCCTCATGACCCTGCTGGTTAGAATCTCATGCGGACTCAAACCTGTTTTTCTATCTGGAATGGTTCTCAAAGACATCAAAACAAGTGGAAGGGCATCCGTCCACTTCATTCCTGTTGCTAAGCACAATTTTGCTATTCTGTTTTTTATTGTACCATTCACTTGCTCAACAACACCTGATGCTTCTGGTCTGTAAGCACAATGTAATTTTTGCTTTATATCTAGTGCTCCACAAATGAATATTAGCAATCTGTTTTCAAAATGTGTACCACGATCTGTCTCGAACGTCACTGGAAATCCATACCTTGGTATTATTTCTCTCAAAAGCAATTTTGCCACAGTAACTGAATCATTGTGACGTGTTGGGAATGCTTCTACCCATCTTGAAAACGAACAGATTATCACCGAGACATATCTGAGTTTGTTGTGAGGTGGCATGTCAATGAAGTCAAGCTGTATTCTGGTAAATGGACCACCCTCCCGTCCTATGGTTCCCATGCTCACAACAGTTTTTCTGTTTGGGTTGATCTGTTGGCAGATAAGACACCTCTGACAAAGGGATTCTGCAATTATTCTGAATTTTGGATTGTACCATATTTGTCTGAATAATCTAATCATTGAATCTCTACCAATATGTCCTGGACCATGATACATGCATGCCATGTCAGAGATCATACTGTCTGGCATTACTAGTCTGTCATCTTTGTAAACCCAAACCTCATCTTCTTCTCTCTGTCTGCATCCTGCTTTTAACCATGTGTTTTTCTCCTCATCATTTGCCTCATATTGAAGCTGTTTTACTCCCTACCAAGTCTCAACTACAGATGTTAGCATAAGTGAGTTCAAAACATGTTCATTTTCTTTTTCCCGATTAATGGACACATTATGTTTTGCACAAAATGTTGCTATTGAGTCAGCATATGAGTTTCCTTTTGTTATTTAATCCTCTCCTTTTTATGTGCTGTGCACTTTACTACTGCAATTTTTTCTGGTAGCTGAATTCCATCAATCAATCTTTTAATCAATTGAGCATTTAATATTGGTGATCCCGCAGAAGTTAAATAACCTCTTTGAGACTAGAGCTGGCCATAGTCATGGACTACACCATAACCATATTGACTATCAGTCACTATGGTAATTTTTAACTCTTTTCCCATTTCACATGCACGCATCAAAGCAATTAATTCTGCTACTTGAGCTGAACGAATTCCTTTGGACAGGAAGCTTCAATTACATCTGCAACTGTACATACTGAATATGCTGCATTCAGAACACCTTCATCTGTTCTTAAGCATGAACCATCAACAAATAAAACATAATCTGATTCAGCTAATGGGACATCTTTTATGTCTTGCCTAGGTTTAGTGCAATATTCTAATACATCCAGGCATTCATGATCAATCTCATCCCTGATTTCTGTTTCAGTACCATCAGGTAATAAAGTGGAAGGATTTAAATTCACACATCTTGCAATTGAAACATTGTCCGAACCAAGGATAACTTTTTCATATTTCGTTAGCCTATTATTTTTCAAATGTTGTGTTTTGCTTCTAGTGAGGAGAATTTCAACTGAGTGTGGTACATATACATTTACAGGAAATCCCATTATTATTCCTTCACTTTGTTCCAAACGTACACTTGTTGCAGCTACTGCTTTCAAGCAACCTGGTAATGCTTTTGCAACAGGGCCAAGAACAGCTGAGAAATATGCTATTGGCTTTCTCAGTCTTCCATGTCTTTGAATCAGAACTGATAATGCACATCCTTCTCTTTCACTGCAATACAGCTCAAATTCTTTTTCATAATCAGGCATTCCTAATGCTGGAGCTTCACACAAACTTTTCTATAACTGTTCAAAAGCTTCTAATTCAGTTTTTGTTAGGCTAATCGGGTCTTTTATGTCTGCTTTTGTCAGTCTCTGCAGTGGCTTTGCGATTTCTGAAAATCCACTAATCCATTGACGACAATAACCTACCATTCCTAGAAACATTCTAACCTGTCTTTGTGTTTTTGGAGGTTGCACTGCTTGAATCATTTTTATTCTTTCTGTTGTCACTTGTCTGATTCCCTTTGCAATTCTGTGACCAAGATATTTTACTTCTTGTTTGCAAAACTGTAATTTTGCAGGAGACACTTTATGTCCCTCATCTTCCAGATGATTTAAAAGAGTAATGGTATCTGTTACACAATTATCTCTTGTTTTTGCAGCCACAAGGAGATCATCAATATACTGCACTAACGTAGATTTTCCAGGTAAATCTAGATTTTCAAATGATTTCTTTAGCAATTGATTAAAAATAGATGGACTTTCAGTTTACCCCTGAGGGATTCGACACCATGCTAGAATACGCTCTTTGAACCGGAACGCAAAAATTTGTTGGATTTCTGGATGCAATAGAACAGTAAAGAATGCATTCCACAAATCAATAACTGTATACCATTCTGCATCATGCGGAATCTGATATAAAATTACGGCTGGATTTGGTACAACTGGGCAACATGGAACAACAATTTTATTAATCTTTCTCAGGTCTTGAACAATCCTGAAAGTTCCATTTGGCTTTTTAATTCCCATAATCGGTGAATTACATGGACTACTCTCAATTTCTTTTAGAACACCTTGTTTTATGATTTTGTCTATTACTGGAGTAACACCTTCAATCACTTCTGCTTTCATTTTATACTGAGGAATGTTTGGATAATCTGCTCCTTGTTTTACTGATATTTTTACTGGGTCTACATTTTTCATCAAACCCATTTCATCTCCAGTGAAATCCAAAATTTTTACACTCACTGTATCTTTTAATTCTTCAGGTAGATTATTCTTATCAAACACAGGAAATAATTTATTTTCTTCTGCCTCAACCATTGACATTGTTAATTTGTAAAGCCCATCTTCTTCTGGAGTCTAAAGCTCTATACCATCAGGTGAGCAATATATTGCGCAATTCATCTTACAGAGGATATCCCTTCCTAATAGATTCACAGGACTGCTATCACAAACTACAAATCTATGCATGTCTTTAAATTCGCCTATTTCAACTTCAACTGGTTCAGTTAAATCTGTTTTTATTTGTTGATTAGCTACACCTACTACTTGGATTTTATCTCCAGAGAGAGGAAGGTTTTCTATTTCCACTGATCTAACAGTAGAACGGGTAGCACCTGTATCCACTAGGAAAGTAATTTCTACATCATTCACTTTACCATTTACAAATGGACCAGATTGATCTACCTCAAGAGTGGCTCCAAGCACACACTCTTCCTCCTCTCTCAGGCACCGTCAGAAGTATTCCTCAGATTCACTCCCTCCATCTTCTTTCAACCAATATTGTTGAGACACATTCGACACATTGTTATGGTATGTTATATTGTTTTTTTGTATAGCGCACGGCTACTCAAAAAGAGTGTCCCGGCGCTTTAAGTAAGGAGAGCTACAGCACAATAACATAACACGGTAAAAATAAGGGGAAGAAAAGTACACAAAGAGAACAGACAATTGGATGGCCTACTGGGTAAACAGCCAGGTTTTGAGGCCCTTCCTAAAAGCAAGAAGACTGGTGGCTCCCCGAAGTGTGAGCGGCAGTGAGTTCCACATCTGCGGCACCAGCAATCCGAAGGAGCGTCCACCCAAGCGGGCTCTCTTCACTCGCGGGACAGCCGCCAGGAATAGAGATTCTGACCTCAGAGAGCGAACCGGATGGTAAAAGGCAAGTCTCTTTTGGAGGTATTTTGCTCCCACCGCATGGAGAGCCTTATAGGCCAGAGTCAATGCCTTAAAAGCAATCCGTTTGCGGATGGGAAGCCATTCACTCTTGGCGATCTGTTTACCTGTTCACCTCCGCTGAATCCTGTTTCTGCACTGTATCTCTGCACATTTACACAGTTTGGAAGTGGCGGTTGTGGTATCTGACTTTGCTGAATCACTACCTGTCGCTGTAGCTGTTACTGCTGATTTATCTCATTCTGCATCTGTGGATTTAATGGTGCATTTTTTAAATAATTTCTGGGCGGATTCTTACATTCACGCTTCCAGTATCCAATTTCGCCACAATTAAAACATGGGAGTTTCTGTTTTAACTCTTCTATATTTCCCATCAATTTTGGTTTATTATAATTACCTTTAAATTTCCCTTGAATCTGATCAACATTTTTATTTCCTAAAGTTGCTATTTGTTGTTCAGCCACTTTTACCTGTGCCCACATAGCCTTTTCTTTCAACTTCTTTTGTTTAGCATCTATTTCATCACTACAGTATTTTGCCTTTCTCAAAATATCATCTACTGTGTGTGATTGCCAACCAACTATTCCAGTTCTTATCATTTCACCAATTTCAGGTCTCAAGCCATATACAAATCTGTATATAACATGGGTCATGTCTTTTTCACTAAAATGTTCATAACCACTGTATTGTTTAAATACCAGCAGTAATCTTTCATAAAATGAATGTACAGATTCCTTTGGCTCTTGGGTTGTTCTATCTATTTTAACCCAATCTATCTCTTTTGGGGGAATCTTGTTTTTCAAAAACACAATTACCTGATCGTACTTTCTCATCACCTCTGGTGAAGGAGCACCTGTTACTTTATGTCGAGGGTATTCTTCTTTAGGCCAATTTATAGTAATTTTACATTCTGTCCATAGTTCTGATGGGATAACTATGTCAAAGAATCCATCAAGATCAACCCACAAAAATTTTGAAACTTTCACAAATCTGTCTACCTGTCGATACCATTCTACAGGTTTTTCTCTTAATCGAGGAAAATCATTTGTAAACAGTAAAATGTCCTGCCTTGTCCATGGGACATGCACATACCCTCCTCCCGGTATTTCTCTCATTGGAAACTCATTTACTACTTTTTCCTTTTCTCTAGCAGGAAAAGCTAAACTTGTTCTGTCTTCATCTCTTTTCTTTGCCCATTTTATTCTCCATTTGCTTAATTCACCCCATTTTCTCAAAATCACAATTAAGGGCCAGATGTAGGTAATTTTTATTTACCGACCTCTTAAATACCGAGTCACACCGACTCGGTATTTAAGAGGTCGGAAAATAAAAATACCGAGATGTAGGTAATTGCAGATGTGCAATTACCGGATCGGAAACAGTCGGTAATTTCCGATGTGGTAAATACCGACCAGTTAATGCCCATGCATTCCTATGGGCTTTGAAGCCCATAGGATTGATTGGGCATATACCGGTCGGTATTTACCACATCGGAAAATACCGACTGTCACAAGGGTGCAGGGGGTGTCACTTTGACACCCTCTGGCACCCCCAAAAGAGGCTCGGGTGCCATGTGGCAGGCATACCTGCCCTAAGGGCAGGTCTGCCTGTCATATGGCATAGGTGTGCATGCACACATGTGCATGCACACCAGAAACGGTATTTTACCATCAAGTATTATTTGATGGTAAAATACCGATGTGGTACTGCTTGTGGGACTCAGAAGAGTCCCACCTACATACCAATTGTCCGGAATCAGTAATGATACCGACTTGGTATTTTACATACTCGGTAAATTTACCTACCGGTAAATTTACCGAGTCTGTAAATTACAGGGACCTACATGTCAAATTGCTTTTACCGGGTGGTAACGACCGAATTCGGCCGTTACCACCCGGTAAAAGCCTACCTACATCTGGCCCTAAGTCTTTTATATGAATTATTCTTCCTGTGGTATTCATATTTTCAATATCTTTTTCTGAGAAATCCACCCTATAAGTTTTCCGCAAATTCTTCTGCTTACTTAAATCTACTTCTAATTCTAAAGCTATTTCCTCTAATTGATCATATTTGTTTTTCGTTTTCCATGTTATACTTTTGCAAATAAATAATAATTCATCATCCTGATATGCCTTCAAACTGTCAGTTCCAATTGTTGCAATTATTAATTCCTCTAAATCTGCTTTCAATTTTGCAACATCAAGTAATTTACATTCTGGGGTTTGTGTTAAATCTATTTTATTTATGCTCTTTTCCGGAGTTCCAGAGTCAGATTCTGCACCAGATGGAGTTTTACATGACAAACGTTGATTAAAAGTTAAGTCAGGCATCATTATTTTCTCTCGATGTATTTCAGACAAGTCTGAATAAAATGTTTCAGTCATTTTCTGTATTTCCGAATTTAATGGAACAGTTAAAGCTGAATGTCTAATTTCTTTTTGATCAAATACTGGAAGAACAGGTCCAATCGTTACAGGTACTGTTACTGCTTCCATGCTTTTAGTTAGCTGCTGTATTAATTCATCCTTTGAACGAAAATATTCTGAGGAATTTGGTAATTCCTCACACCTTTCTGTTCCTTTTCCATTTCTTGGGGTTTTATTTCTTTGAACTGGGGTTTCTGTATAATTTCTATTTTCTCCTGATATATTTGAATTACATCTTGTTTCTACTCTTTCAGGTGTATTTCTATGATTCGAATTTTTTAAGGAGATGTCTCATCATTAATTTCTCTTGGAGGGGCACTTGGAGAAGTCCATGAACAAACTGGTTGATAAGGTGGCAGTTTTCTAGTATAAATTTCTTCTAATATCGCATCCTCTGAATCACTTTCTTCACTATTTTTCTTTTTCTTTTGGGCACTCTTTTGTCCAGTTACCTCATTAATTAGTCTCACTGGGTACAAACCATCACACATGTCTGCACTTCTCCATCGACGCATTCTATCCTCATGTGTTTCTCTACCGAGACCTAATCCAGTTCCTCTTAATATTCCTCTACTCTCTCGTTCTAATTCAAACATTCCATCCTCCCATTCAACTAAAGCTTCAAATTGAGTAGGTCTAGGCTTTGGTACGAGTTTCATCATTTTTTCTCTTAAATTTTTCAAAACTGCTATATTAAATGATCCATCTTCCGGCCATGCTAATACACCATCATTTTCAGTATACTTCATCCAATTCTCAATCCAAAGACAAGTATGATAACCATATTCACCCAACATATAAGCTGCAGGTGTTTTGTACTTATGAAGTAATCTTCCACCCCGCGTTGAAATTTTCTTGTCAGGTTCAATTTTGTTTTTCAATTTCTGAAACCATGAAAGCTTCTTTTTCTCCTTTCTAAAATAGTAATCCATGTTTTTAAACAATTTCCCTTACTTCGGTAAAGATCGTAACAACTTCCTTGTTAATCCGCAACACCAACCAATCCGTGCGCGAAACTTACCAACAAACCAATCAAGTTAAGCTTCGTCACTATTTTGCTCAACCAATAGAATTACTGTTTTTCAGGATGAGCCAATCAGCTGTAAACTCTCCTTGGTCACATGAACCAATCTGTGCGCGACTACTGTGACGTATGTTAGCCAATCACAGCGCGACACCTGTGACGTATGTTGCCGCTGCAGCTGCTCTGTCCCTCACTCCGCTCCTTAAACTAACACCTCCTTTACAAAAACTTTTACAGCGCTATATTTACCAATCTTTCAATTGAATTCAGTTAATAACTCCACAAAAACAAACCATTTGTCTGTTTCGCTAAAATAAAGTGATAGCTTTCCCAAACATTCAAGTATTCTTTTCACGTGAAATAGACGACACTATTTCCACAGAATATTTAAATTCGTTCATAAACTAAGGCTACTTTACCCTTCTAGCAGGTAATATCGAACTCGTTTCTCTCTGAATGCACATGCAGAGATATTTTACAGCTCCTTAGAGACAATTCAGAGTTTCACTCGATCATACATTACAAATTCATTTACGCACATTCATACAGAAAAATCCCTATCCATGCATATATAAATCTTTAGTAGGACTTTAACCCACTAATAGAAATCCTCACTCGCCAGTAAGATAGACGACGCTTCCTTACCCTTCACTCAAGCTTAGATAAATTCTACTACTCTTTTCACAGTGAGTTTTAAAACAGGACAGAAGTCCCTATACCCGAAAGCTATGATTTCATAGACAATCCTCACTATGCATTCTACCTTACACACCTAAAATCCCTTAACTTGTGCTGTACGTCCACAACACTTGTGATATACGGCGATACCACTATTTTGAAACAGAACAAATGCACTATGTAACTTCACCTGTCACACTTCTCATGCCGGCATAAACCACAAATTTTCACACTGCTGGAAAAAACCTTTCGACTACATATAACAACTGAACAAACTTAACCTGTTTTAGACATCAATTCTATGTATTACTGTGAGAAGTTGGTCTGGTATATGATGTCCACAGTTCTGTGGGCACCTTGTATCAGTCCAAACAATCCCTTATGGTGATGGTTGTATGTCAACCTTATAGACAAGCTATCCTAGGGGTAGCATGGACTAAGCAGCCTTAAAGGCTTAACTCAAGAGGGCATGTGAAGCCAGCTGTTTTACCATATGCAATCCTGTAATATCAAATGAAAGGACACCACACAAGTTATATATTATAAAAATATATGTATTTATTCTCAGAATAATCCCCACTACTCTTTATGAACAATGAAGCACAAGCGTTAAAACAAAAGCACAATATTACATATGAAAGTTGCACGTTTACGGATGAGGCCGGTGGCCACTCAAACCATATATCAAAAAAGTGGTATAACAATCACTAATCGATCAGTGGTAAGGCCTAGGGCCTTGGGAATCGCTTGGACTACAGTGGACTAACGATAGTTAGGACGGGAGTAGCCCGCGGGATTCGGGTGCAGTGCCTAAAGCACACGCATGCACCAATGCAAAGCCGATGGTGTGTAAAAGTTATCGAGTTACAGTTTTAAGAGTCTTCCGACTGGACTAGAAGGACAAAACTTTAGACTTAGACACTAGAGGTGTAGACCTCTACAGGAGCATTGGCGTTCAAGAGTTACCCCACCCACAGGAAGCCGGTGCACAGGTGCAAAGATGTGTCGGGTTTCGTCACGCAGTTCTATGGTGCCTGAAGATGAAGATGCTGCAGGCGTCCAGAAGAGAAGTGTCCGGTGCGATCCAAGGGTGGATCGAAGTTGAAGAGTACCTAAAAGCAGAGGGGACAGAGTCTGGGTCACTAGCCAGTGACCAGGAAGGAACCAGGAAGGAACCAGGCAATGTCGGGCGCAATCAGGTCGATGTTGTGAAGCTTGTCTCCACTGCCACGTGGACTCTGGGGCACCGAGGATGTCCAGGAGTGGATCACGAGCTGTCCCACAAAGGCTCTCGCTGTCGGCGGTGTCGGCTTCCGGATCGGAGTCAACAAACCTTGGCAAAGGCAACCCACGCAGGATTCGAAGAAAGCTTAACACTCGGACCAGCAAGGTCAGAACGGGTGCTCCTTGTCAGGGGAGCGAGTGCCAATCTGGAGCAACCAGATCAGCTGTGTAAATTCAAAGGTTCGTCGGTTCTGGGGCCACTAGCCAATGGGCAAGCGACCGGACCAACGCGTCGAGCAGGAAAATACAGAAGGGCCCCACGCAGCACTCGTCAAGTGTGGAGGGGTGAGCTTTGGTGCAAAAGCTTCTTGGGGCTGGAGCTTCTTAAACTCCAATGCACAGCTTCGAGGGAGCCTCCGGTGCTGCACGGTCAGCGCTTTGTGGTTTTTCCAAGATGGCCGCTCCCACGCTTCAGGTCGCCTCCACGGGTCCCAGCTCTGCATAGACTGTGGATCGGGCTGTTAGAAGTCAGGATCGCTGGCTCTTGTTGATCTCTGTCGCTCGAGTTCCGGCAGGAACTGCAACAAAGCAAACATCGAGGTGCTGGATGGTGCCTGTTTGCACAGGGTGGTCACTCCTTGACCACAAGGGAGATTCTTCAGTCTTTCACGTCGAGTGAGATGTCGAAGGGTCCAGAGTTTCGTTTCATAAGTTTCAGTCAGGATAATCTGATGTGCATTGGCACTGCTCCCACCTATATTCCAAATCTGGGGGCTGGATTACCTGCTAGGTCCCTCCTATGGGTGGGACCCAGGAAGGGGGTGGTTACACCCCTTTCCCTTTGTCCAGTTTACCACCAGGACTGGGGCTGGAGTGCCCCAGAACCGGTTTGACTGGAATCTGCCCAGGGACACCTTGTGCGCCCCAGGCAGTGTCTAGTTTCTTTCAACCCTCCCTGCTACAATCCACTATCTCCTGTCTGGGGTGGCGTGACACCTCCCTGTGACAGGAGATCCTTTGATCAAGCCTCAGCTGTCGAGTTTCGGTCAGCAGCAGGGGGCCAGACTCGTGTCTGTGGCAGCAGCATCCATTTTGTGATGCTGGGGCTCTGGTTAGGATTAACCGCATTTGTAGTAAGTAACATGTCTTGCCCTCCTAGAGGGGTGGGATGCTGCCCCCGTCGTCAGAACTGGCGAGGGGGTAGTATTCCACGTTGTATGACACCAAACACAACATGTTTTGATAAAGCCAAACCGGAGTTGCAATAACCGTAAGGATTATAATGCACTTAAGAGTATATGGTATGGCAGTATCACTGGAACAGCTATAAGGAAATGGTTCAGAAAGCTGCAGACAGGCTCAGCTCATGCTAGAGCACCATCTCACATAAAACCAAGCACTCTGCCTCCAGGATTGTTAAGGCCTGCTATAGGAGTGGCTGATAGGTATATATGTGTCCAGATATAGGTTTAGACATAGGTATACTATATCTAAGCAAGGGGTGATTACACCACCTTGCCCCAGCTGAGGGATCAGTCAGTTGTGTCAATTTAAGAACCAGCCAGGGGTGGCAAAAGCTATGCTTCAGCCCCTGGTAGGCCTTGGGTGCACCTATGCCCTGGGCACCTATAGTGCACTGTACAGGGTGTGATAAGGTATCCAGTACCAATTTGGTTATGCACCTAGGGTGCATGGAGTCCATTTTAAGTGAGAGCAGATAGCCTGGGGCCCTGATTAGCAGGATCCCAGGCCAACTAAGTCGAAAACCAGCTAAACACTAGGCAAAAAGTCTGGGGTAACCATAGTCAGGCATCCACCCTCCTACAATTACCATGTAACATGCTAGTTACCATAGAAACCGTAACTCTGCTACCAAGTAATTGATCCAGCGCTCTGATTGAAAAACTGTCTCATAAACACTACCTATCACCTCAATACTCACCATTAATCATAAAACACTTATAAAGGCCCATAATACCAATGAGACAATTTCTGAGCAACTGAATCATGTGGTCTGATTAACCAAACTATTCACATATTATTTACATAATTATATACAACTGCTGTTTACCTATTTTCACCATGGTTTTAAACATATATCATTTATTAATCAGGCCAATAAGGCGATTGGATCAACTGATGGAAACTAGACCATGAATAAACAAGACCAGCTTGTCTTTTCAAATCTAATTTTATTAACTTTATTTTTCATAAAGAAAATGGCATTTACGTTTTAGAATCTTTATTTTATAAGCAAATAAGAAAGCAGCATTTTAATAAGGAAATGAATTAATAAACTGACATTTTCAAAGCAAGCTCAGAAACATGAAATATTAGCAGAATAACAGTTTCCATTCCCTAAATCTATTTCCCTGACTATCTCTCACTTCACCTAGAAAGGAAAAATCATTTAAAGTCTGCTGTCCTTACGTGCGTCAAAAGTCCAACAGCATGTCACGTCATTCAGGAATCGGAAAGTAAGAGCTTTTTTCCCTGCTCATGATGTCAGGTTTTATACCTTTCTTTCTAGCTAAACTTTCTACATTTTACATTCTTTTGAGCAAATCCAAGCTTTTCATTGGCTGTCCTGTGTCAGTCCATGATAAAATATTAGGTCATCTCCGATTCTTGACCAAGTCCAGGCTTCACATAAGCCCTATTGTCTTTTCACTTCCACATCTTTCGGCTTCCTCAAGAAAGTTACTTTTCCTCGAGTTTCAAACATTTACTTCCTAGCCTTGGCAGACACTTTAAGTTCCTGTCCTTGAGCCTTTTCTCCATGAACACGTTCAACTTAACCAAAGAACTGCTTTTCCATTTCACGATGACAGTGCAGTAAAATTCTTCACAGCTACGCATGTGCGAAGACTTCACTCTGGACAAGCTTTTGCGTCTGCAGCTCTGTCAGCCATGTTTTCTGAACCACCTTTAGGCCTCACTTTGGAAACTATTATTAAACAAACACAAGACATCAATTAATTAAAGAATTGAGACCCATTCTGTTACCCACCCCCTTTACTAATTAATCCTGTTAATTATGTTACCTAGCAAAAGCACATTCAGGCAGCATCATAATTACTTTTCTTCTTTGAACTGCACGTTCTCCATGTACTTTTGTCAAAGAAAAGACATAACATAAGCACACAAAATAAGCACATGCCATTAGTTAAACAGCCGCATTTAATACTGACAAAGACAATAGACGAGGTTAGTTTATTATTTTTCTTTGCGTTTGCAACATAAAGCACATTAGTTTATCCCGGGTATACTGATGAATGTATTTCTTAAACTAAGTTGATTAGTAATTTCACCACAAGCTTATTAATTTAATTACTATTATGGGAGATTAACTTCACAAGTTTGAACAAAATCTTGTTCTTCACCTTGCTTCATCACAGTCTTAGGCCCAGGCGAAGCCCAGAGAAGTCCAAGTGTCCGGACGGTCCAAGAGTGATGTGGTTTAACGCGTAAGTCTTGTCCCATACTGAATCTGAGGACTCACCCTGAGGAGGGGCTGGACAGAGGGGAGGATACTCCTATGTCCTTTGTCCAGTTTCACCCCAGTGCAGAAGCCAAGGGCTCCCAGAACTGGTTCCAACTGCAGTATGGAAGGAGGGCACCAAATATGCCCTTGAAAGAGTCTGGTGGCGCAGGCAAGCACTCCCACCCAGCCCAATACACTATGTCCTGTCTGTGAGGTGGTCACACCTCCATGGGGCAGGAAACATATTGTTCTAACTTCCCCTGCTCGAGCTTGGCTCAGCAGCAGGAGGGCAGAATCGTGTCTGTGGTCGGCAGCAGCCCTAGCTTGCTGTCAGACCCTGAAAGGCTGTAACTGGGAGTACAGGGGGGGTATCCTAAGGGAGCCCCCCAGTACATAAGATCATACTTCCAACACTGGAATCAGTGTTCGGGTACGGTTCCAACATGTTTGAAACCACAAATGACTGGGTTTGACACAGCCACTATATAGTTAGAAATCTCGTAATGGCTGATGTCCACTATATGTATTAAAATGGCTGACCGCACTTACAAAGCCTGGAGAATCGACTCCAGGGTTTGTAGGGGTGTCCTGCTCATGCAGGGAAACCCTCACACTTAGATACGAACACCCTACCTTCAGGACTGAAAGCCTGCCAGAGGGGTGACTCATAGGTTTTAAGTGCAGTGACCTCAGATATAAGGAAATGTATATCTGTTGTGAGAGGTGTGTTGTAACCTGTATTGTATTTATCTGGTTACTTTCTCCCTAGCTGCTCAGCCGGTGTGAATGTGATGCATGGAATGTTGGTGTCAAGAGTCTTGAGTGTAATGTTTGGGTGCCTGGATGCTGGAGTGTGTCAGTTGGAGTATGAGCCGAGCAGCAGGCAGGCTGTCCCTGATGGGGCTGCATCTCTACAACTCAGATACCTGTACCTGAACTCCATAAATCAACTTAAACTACATCCTGGCTACGGACCTCATCACTACAGATTTTTGGCGACAATTCTTGAAACAAAACTACATGTGTTTTAAAAAAAACAAAGGACTCTGAGACTAGAAATCTCTATAGGGAACCTACTGAAACTAAAAAGAAATCTCTACCTAGAAGGACAAGGCGTGCCAGCGCCACCTGTGTCGTTTTTTTACCCGACAGCCTCCACCTGCTTGTATGTTATTGGTTTAATGTATTGGGAGTTCCTGTTTCTGTAACTGCTTGTGCGATCTGGAGCACCTCACCAGTGTCCTTCACACCGGACAGCTCAGCCTGGATGTACTTCATTTACTATTTACTATTAATGTGATAACTTGTAGGAGTACATTACTCCCACCATTTCATCTAAGGACTAGTCTATACGACAGAGGGTGCCAGCAGTGCTGATTCGATTTGTACTGGTGTTATTTTTGGAGCCAACACGTTTCTCAACTGTGGTGTTTTCAAAGCTCTACAGTCACCTGTTAGCCATTTGGATTGACTTTGGCAGCGTTGGATCCAAGGAACGTGGTTCTTTTCAATGTGGTTGCTTCTCGTGCTGTCCACTATGCTGCCCATTTTGCATGTGTTTGCACTGTTGGAAATGCACAATATTGTTCCTCGTTTTCCAGCGGTCAGCACGTCATGGTGAGCCACAGAGTTTAGTTGCATGTGCTGGTAAGCTGGATTCATTCTATCCCATAGTTCCAGCCAGCAGCTATGTCCAACTAAGCTTCTATAAGGCTGTTGGGGTTGTGGATCTTTTGTTGACATCTGGTAATCATCCCCACATTTATGCGGGACGTTTTGTGATCAGCCATCTACAACTAAGTTTTCGAGCCATCCTACTCTCCTCACGCGTCCATGCAAGCTTGTAAAATGATCTGCTCACGTAAGGATGAGGTACAGACTGACAGAAGCCCATCACCTGTGCTTAGGCAGTGTGTACTGTAAGTCTGGCAGCAGAAAGCACCTTTCTTCTGTATATGGATACCTGTTTCTACTATTACGATGTCAGCTGCCTGGCGACTTGGGGGCAGATTTATGTTAACTGACGCATCCCCAGGGATGCGCCAGTTAACATGCGCCACAGTGCGCCGCAGCTCCGCCACCCATGGTGCGCCGCATTTATGATGCGGCGCACCATGGGGCAAAAACGGCACAGATGCGTGACGCATCTGTGCCGTAAAGGTGACGCATTGCTGGAGTTGTGTCACAAACGCGACGCAGCTCCAGCAAGGCTATGGGGTGCCCCATCTCCACAATGCTGCGCCAAGACCTACGCCTGCTTCAAGCAGGCGCAGGCTTTTGACGCAGCATTGGCCTGAAAGTGACTGAGTGAAATCTTATAGATTTCACTCAGCCACTTTTGCGAGGTGCACCTACCCCGGAACGCCCACAAGCGGCGCAGGGCTTTACAACGTGACGCATCTGCCTAGATGCGTCACGTTGTAAATCGTTCGTAGGGCTGCGCCACGTTTACGCCGCCTTGCGTGACGCAACAGCGGCGTAAACGTGGCACAAGTGCCTCATAAATCTGCCCCTTCGTGTTCAGCACCTTCTGAGTTTTACACTCTTGGTGAACCTTACTGGTATTTTTGCCCCATAAGTTAACCAGACTAGTTCTGGTCACATTGAACATTGTTCTAAAGTATTAGTGGGCAGGGTTTTTTTCTCTCTCTCTACAGTGTTTAAATGCATGACTTGAAGGGTCAGTTTAAACCAGAGGTCTTCAAACGTTTTGAAGCCGAGACCCCCTTCTCAAAGGTTTTTAGGTGTAAGGACCCCTCTCCTGACGAAAAATTCTAGAACTTGCTACTCACCATCAATAACCATTAACGCCCTTAATTTCTGGGGCAAATCATTTTTACGGTGGGGAAATATTATTAAACAGTGTATTCTGTAAATTTTTTAGGTTTCTCACCGCCAAGTAGCTATGTATAAAATAACGGGTGGCTTAAGTGAAAAATACATTGAAAAAGGTTGTGGTTCTGGTATCTCGTGCAACCTAGCACAGTCCAAGGTCGTTTCACTCCTCGCCCGCCACCAGACAAGTGGGAGAGGGTCTCTATCTAGGGAGAGAGGTATGTGCTAATATGAACAGTCTATTCATTACTAAAACAAGGCTTCAGCATTCCAGAAATTAACTTAACAGAGGTTTTTTCTCAGAAACGATAAAGGATTAGTTTCAATCATCATTCAACCTGGTGTCTTAAGCGGGGCATGTTCTTTCGAAAGCTAATTTACATAGATCACTGCGTAAGCAGTCTCAAATCTATTCTAACACAGAGGAGGAGGTCATGGGGTATTCAACGGAGGGAAGGGGGCAGAGTAAGACCCTTTAAAAGGGGGCTGGCACCTGGCGACCCCCTCTTTGTCCACTGATGTGCTGTGACACGGTGGTCGCAGACTGAATTTGCCACCCACCCCAACATGGCTGCATTAGAGCCCATTGTAGCTGAGTAACGGCACTGGCTCTTGAGGGCTCTGGTTTTCAGTTTCATGTTCAGGTTTGCTGTGTATTTTGCTATATATTCTATTGTGTGATGTTATTGGTTGAAGTGGTTGTTATACCACCTGGTTTCATGTGAAGTAAATGTGCTAGGTCCTAACCCAAGAAGTCGAATCTGTTGCCGTTGTGGGGGAATAGAGGACCGCGCAGTTTGTAAGGGTGATTGACCGTCACCATTGCACGAGTGAGCGCACTATCCTCAGCAGCATCACAAGCTGCAACTAGGGCCTGTCTGCCATGCTGCAGACACTGCCAGCTCCACTGCCACCAGCGAGTGCTGCATGCTTATCATCAGGACACTGCTCGCTTCTGAATTGCTGCTGTTGCCTGCCGTGCTGCTGGGCTGCCCTGCTGCTATGCTGCTCTGCAGCCTGGCTGCCTTGTCTCTCAGGTTCTGGCATGCTCCTGGGCTGCTGGGCTGCCTTGTCTATTAGGGTCTACCGTGCTGCACTGCTGCCGGGCTGCCTTGTTTCTCAAGGTGTGCAGTGCTGACGTGCTGCCATGCTGCTGTGCTGCTTGTCTCTCGGGGTCTGCAGTGCTGCTATGCTGTCGTGCCTCCGGGCTGCTTGTCTCTCAGGGTCCGCAGTGCTGCTGTGCTGTCTGTGCCCAGGCTGGGGGCTGGGGCCCAGCAATGCCCGTGCCCAGGCTGGTGCAGGGACTGAGGGCAGGGGCCCCAGCAATGTCTGTGCCCAGGCTGGTGCAGAGACTGAGGGCGGGACCGAGGGCGGGGGCCCTGCAAAGTGTGTGCCCAGGCTGGTGGCAGGGACTGAGGGCGGGGCCCAGCAGTGTCTGTGCCCAGGCTGAGGGCAGGGACTGAGGGCGGGGGTGGTGGACTTGGCCCTTCTGGCAGGTTCACCCCTGAAATTTTTTGCATTGAACTCTGAGATAAGTATAGTGATTTTTGGTCTTTGCGCACTTTAGCACTGTGGCGCAGTGTAAAGTGCGTGCGCTCTCTGAGTGCGTGTGTGAGATTGGCCTGCCCTCTCATAGGAATGCATGGGGGATATGTGTGTCTATGGTAGTTCCTGATATGTGGGGAGTGCAGGCTCGAGTTTGGTATGTGCGGACTCGTGTGATTAAATGCTGCGCGATGATGTGCGCGGATTTATTGTGTCTGGTTTGGAAGTGCCACTTCTAGAAGTAGGCATGTCTGTGTAGTAAATGGAAATTGACTGTCTGGCTTGTGATTGGCTGGAGCTGGCTGGTGTGCCTGGCTCCAGGAGTCAGGTTGGGTCTGCCCCGGTGGTGAATGGAGAGATCTGCATGTTTATGGGAGGGAGGAGTGCACCGGGGACCTGAATAGGGCTGGACCTTCCCTTCACAATGCTGGCTCCGCCCCCTGTGGTGAGACTGATGACCCTAGCCTGTCCTCTGAATGGGGAGAGGGACTGAGCACAACAATCTTCATTCTTCACATATTCTCCACCGAAGAAGTGAGTTTGACGAGCTGCGTTGGTGGTGAGTTTCCCCTGGTGTTATTCTACTTTTGTGAGGTGAGACTTTCCATGGAATTGCATCGTTCTACTACCATGTCACTCTGCCACGCTTTCTTGCCTTATTTGACTGTTTACGTTCACAATTTTCTTTTGCTGATTCACACAGCTTTCGCAGTGTGAGCCTCAAAGTTTGTATCCTCAGTACAAGGTCTCTTCGAGGCGGGTCAAAGTACGCTGATTCACACAGCATTCTAACTGTTCTCATTATTGTTTAGTTACTAACTTTACTTCTGCCATACTCTGTTGACATTATTTTCAATATTTCTCCACGAGCTTCAGTCGCTGATTCACAGAGCTTTTCCAACTATAATTACATGTTTTTATTTTTTCCCTGCGAGTTCAGTGACACTAATTTCACTTGTTTTAATTGTTGTTATATTTGATTATATAAATTAGATTTGCAACACCTTAAGTGTTATTAAATTCTGTTGTACACAACGTTTTACCACTTTTGACAAGTTTAACATGTCTACTCCAACAACCAACATTACTGTTAACCCAACCAAAGCATTTATGTGTGTTCCAAGTGATCCTCCTGTTCCTTGGATACAGTGCAAAGAATACTTTATTAATTACTTATTTACTATTGACCATGCCAATAAGTTATCAGCAGACAGGAAAAAAGGTTTATTAATGCATAGTTTAGGACGTGAAGGACTAAGAATATATAGCAAACTGAATAAATATACTGTGGCTGGGGATGAAAATGTTTTAACCAAGCTATTAGACAACTAGTTCAGTTCAGTTCAGTTAGTTTTTATTTCGATAATTAAAAATCATCATAAAAATACATAGTAACAATACATTTACCCGTAAAATATAATTACATTGCATTTCTTAACTTTTCAGCAAATTAAAAGGATTAAAAAACGAAACACCAAGAGCAGGACATATGTTGGACTGGGCCCTTCTGGCAGGTCCACCCCTGAAGTTTTGCTTGTTAGATGTGACCTGGGGATGGTGATTCCCACTCTGAGTGCGTGTAGAGGGGAGAGGCCTGCCCTCCCATAGGAATGCATGGGGAATGTGTGTGTCCCTGATAGTTCTGGATGCGTGGGGTGTACAGGCTCGAGTCTGGTATGTGTGGACTCGTGTGATTGAATGCTGCGAGATGAGGTATGCGGCGTGTGTGTGTCTAGAAGGGAAGTGCCACTTCTAGACATGGGTGTGTGTGTGTGCAGTAAGTGTGCTGGCGCGTGATTGGCTGAAGTCGGCTGGGGAGCCTGGCTCCAGGAGTCTGTGTGGGTCTGCCCCGGTGGTGAATGGAGAGATTAACATGCTGATGTGAGGGAGGAGCTGTGCCTGTATCCTGTATGGTGCTGGGCTTTCCCCCACAATGCTGGCTCCTCCCCCCTGGGGTGCGTCTGATGACTTGGCCTGCCTGATGAATGGAAAGGGTGGCTGGGGAAAACAAGATACTCCCAAAACCAGCTGTGACTGGTTTTCCCCCCACCCAGCACCTTTAGACAAAGGAATTTCATGTATAAAAAGAGGCTGTGACCTCTTCTAAAATGTTCTTGTTCCCAACTTGAATCTACCAGGTGCGTGCTGCTGCTTGGGCTCAGGGTTGGCTTGCCTCCCTGGGCCCTGCCCTGCTCCTGGACTCCTATGGACTTTCCTTTCTAGGAGCAGCTATGCTCCAACTGAGGTCCTGGACCCCTGAAGGACTTTGCTGCTTTGCTTCTTGCCCTCCTGATCTGCGTAGCGCTTGGGAGCGTTTTCTATTACCCTCCTGGTCTGCTTAGCGCTTTTCAGGCACCTAGCGCTTGGGAGCGCTGGTTACCTCAGCCGGTGCCCACCCGGCCTTTGCCCGTTCCTGTGAACGTTTCCAGGCCCCCAGCGAGTGCCTACCTCACTTCATCCTTTAATTATAGTACTTTCGAGGGAGCCTACCCCTCGTTGCCCTCCTGAATTCACCGCCGCTGCCCGGACCTCCCGAAATGCCTGCCCCGGGCCGCGCTGGGATTGGCTGCCGGCCCGGGAGTCCCTGATGACGTCTTTACCCAGGCCGCGCCGTGATTGGCTGCCGGCCCGGGATTCCCTGGTGACGCCTGTCCCCGGGCCGCGCCGTGATTGGCTGCCGGCCAAAGAACTCTGAAATCCGGCCCCGTCGAACAGAGAGAAGCAGGTAGCGGCGGGAGCCCACTCCGCGCTCCTGCGTTGCCCGAGATGCCGCCGATCTCCCCACCCCGGGGCTCCCGAGAGTGAGGGAGAGCCCCAGAGAGCGAGAGGAGGCCGGCGAAGCAGAAGAGACTGGCGCGTCGAACCGGTGAGTGCCGAGAAGGGGAGGGGGCGTCGGGGCACATTGCCGGTGCCCGCCCCTCCCCTCCAGTGAATCCTTTGTGGTGCTTTTAGGTCCGTGGGGCCCCCAGTGATGTCGAGTCCCCCGAGAGGGACTCCACCTACCACCAATTGCTCTTGAGCCCCGAGAGGCTCTAGCGCCAGTTTGTCCTTCGAGCCTGAAAGGCTCCAGGTGTCCCAGTTATCCATGAGCCCGAGAAGGCTCCCACGTGGCCAGTTGTTTCTCGAGCCCAGGGAGGCTCCCCCAGTTGGCGCGCATTCCTCCTGAGCCTGCGAGGCTCCACCCTTGCCCCTTTGTTCCGAGCCTGCGAGGCTCCAACGTGTTGCCCTCATCATCTACAGCTGCCCAATCAATCAATCAATCAATCAATCAATCAAAGCATTTATATAGCGCACTACTCACCCAGAGGGTCTCAAGGCGCTGGGGGAGGGGGGTCCGCTACTGCTCGAACAGCCAGGTCTTGAGTTGCTTCCTGAAGGCGAGGTGGTCCTGGGTCAGGCGGAGGTGGGTCGGGAGGGAGTTCCATGTCTTGGCGGCGAGGTAGGAGAAGGACTGTCCTCCTGTGGTGGCTCTTCGGATGCGGGGGACGGCGGCGAGGGCGTGGCCGGTCGATCGAAGCTGGCGTTTGGGAGCGTAGAAGTTGAGGCGGCTGTTGAGGTATCCTGGGCCTTGGTTGTGTAGGGCTTTGTGTGCGTGGGTGAGGAGTCGGAAGGTGATTCTCTTGTTGACCGGGAGCCAGTGCAGGTCTCTCAGGTATCCGGAGATGTGGCTGCGACGGGGGATGTCCAGGATGAGACGTGCTGAGGCGTTCTGGATCCGCTGGAGTTTCTTCTGGAGCTTGGCGGTGGTTCTGGCGTAGAGGGAGTTGCCGTAGTCCAGACGGCTGGTGACGAGGGCCTGGGTGACCGTCTTCCTGGTCTCGGTGGGGATCCACCGGAAGATCTTACGTAGCATGCGCAGGATGTTGAAGCACGACGAGGAGATGGCGTTGACTTGTCTGGTCATGGAGAGGGAGGAGTCCAGGATGAAGCCTAGGTTGCGTGCGTGGTCAGTTGGTTTGGGTGCGCTGCCTAGGGCAGGGGGCCTCCAGGAGTCGTCCCAGGCGGAGGGTGAGGATCCCAGGATGAGGACTTCCGTCTTGTCCGAGTTCAGTTTCAGGCGGCTGTTCATCATCCACTTGGCTACGTCTGTCATCCCTTCGTGTAGGTTGGCTCTGGCAGTGGCGGGGTCGTTGGTGAGGGAGAGAATCAGCTGGGTGTCGTCGGCGTAGGAGATGATGTTGAGGTTGTGCTGGCGTGCGATGTCTGCGAGGGGGCTCATGTAGACGTTGAAGAGGGTTGGACTGAGCGAGGAGCCTTGAGGAACGCCGCAGATGACTTCGGTGGCTTCAGATCTGAACGGGGGGAGGCTGACTCTCTGTGTCCTTCCGGCGAGGAAGGAGATGATCCACTCCAATGCCTTCTCCTGGATTCCGACGTTGCTGAGTCGCTGCACTAGTGTACGGTGGTAGACAGTGTCGAAGGCCGCGGAGAGGTCTAGGAGGATGAGGGCTGCTGTTTCTCCGTTGTCGAGCAGTGCTCGGATGTCATCGGTGGCTGCGATCAGGGCGGTCTCGGTGCTGTGGTTGGCCCGGAAGCCGGACTGCGAGAGGTCGAGGGATCCGTTCGTCTCGAGGAAGGCGGCCAGCTGCTTGTTGACGGTCTTCTCGACGACTTTAGCAGGGAACGGGAGCAGCGAGATGGGGCGGTAGTTCTTGAGGTCGGTGGGGTCAGCTGATGGTTTCTTTAGTAGAGCGCTGAGTTCGGCGTGCCTCCAGCTCTCCGGGAAGGTGGCGGTGTCGAAGGAGGTGTTGATGATGTCCCGCAAGTGGGGTGCGATGACAGCGTCGGCCTTGTTGAAGATGTGGTGAGGGCAGGGGTCGGTAGGAGATCCGGAGTGGATGGAGTTCATTGTGCGGATGGTGTCTTCGGTGCTGATCGGGGTCCAGGCGCGGAGGGTGGTGGTGGGGGGCGGTGGTTCAGTCGTGGCGTGTGTCCGTTGAGTGCTGAAGCTGTTGTGTATGTCCGCGATCTTGTTGTGGAAGTAGGAGGCGAGGGAGTTGCAGAGGTCTTGCAAAGGGGTGATGTTGTTGTTTCCGGTGTTGGAGAGCTCTTTAACGATGTTGAAGAGTTCCTTACTGTTGTGCTTTGCCCAGCACTTCGTGGGCAGCTGCCACGTGTAGGTTTATGACGGGCTACCTGCAGCCTGTCCTGACATTGAGACATTGGGGGGTCCTAGCCCCAGAACGGCCAGCTGGCCTGTTGGAAGTTATTGGTTAATGTTTATATGATCCCTGAGAGTATTCTGTGTTGCACCTCTAAAAGTGCTCCGGTTATGTTATGTGCCTTGTCATTCCTTCCCTCCTGAATACCCGATGTCCCATGTATGTCGTTCCTGGTTAGAGCGAGTTCTACTGCTAGTTCCATGAAGCTCCTGGTTGTTATGTGTTCTAGTACGAGTTCTAGGAAGCTCCCAGTTGTTATGTGTTCTCATGCCAGTTCCATCATGTGCATATTCCTGGCAGTGGTCCCCTGGCCCTGTCCTGTATATAGTCCCTGGTAAACCCTGCCCGTGCCCCTGGCACCTTGTAAATTGTGTATTTATCCCTAAGTATGTTTTTCAATACAAAGGCTATTTTCATATATTTCTGGTGTGGAGTTCCTTTTGTGGGGGGCCTGGAGGTTGTTGCTGGTGGGTGCGTGCGCAAATGCTTTACACATGACCTCCGAGATAGGCCTGACTGCTCGTGCCAAGCTACCAAGGGGGTGAGCAGGGGTTGTCTTGGCGGGTGACTTCCCTACCCTAACTGGAAATGGTGATTTCTGCCTGGCCTTGGCGCAAGCCTTGGCCAGCCAGGGATCCCATTTCTAACAGCATAGAAGTCAAGAGTAGAGGTAGAAATGGGTTCCAGTTCACAGTTCAATTAGTTTCTTGTATTTCTCAATCTAACTGCTACTTTAAAAAAACTTGAGATGGCGCACAAGGTATACATATCATTTGCTTTCTGTAAGAATAGCAGGGCTGCTTTCGCATGACATAGTTTCTGTTTTCTAAGAATGTGAACCAGGAATCGGCGCCTAGGTAGTTGATAAAATGAACATAAAAGTACAAAATGAAGGGTGTCGTGCGGAGACCTATTGTCGCAGCCACAGGCACCCTTCTGCTCAATCGTTGCAGTAAAACCCGAAGGATAGGCTAAAATATTACGTAAAAGATTGAGCCTAAAACAGCACATTAAAAATCTGGCCTGTTGATTATACATCAGGAACAAGTAAGGTTCCATGCCCCCCCCATTGTCCACTAAACCATGTGCAATTACTGATGTCTTAACCTTTCCCACATTTAGTCTGGTTGCTGCAAAGTTTTCTAGGAGCAATTTCTTTACTGTAGCTTTACAATTGTTTGTAATTAGGGACTGGTCAGAAAACAAATGAGACTGGTCAATATTTATCAAAGTATTTTTAACGTATTTTAACCAGGGGATTTGCAATGCATTGTCCCTTTGCAAACAGTCTTTGGCGATTTCCCTGCTCAGTTCAGCCTCTGGGTTAGTCCATATTCTGATCCATGCACTGATTGGCCTTATCTTCACTTGGTCCGAGATGTATTGTGTCCCCAGTTCTGAATGAGCAATATCAGTGGGGGTAGAATGTGGGATTATAACATTTGGGATCTTCTCTACTCCCTTTCTTAAAGATGGGAACGATCAGTGCGGTGGACCAGGAACGTGGTAGGCCAGACCTAATGGCTGCGTTTAAGACCCGTGTTAAAATTGGTGCCCAAAGATCTATGTTGCTTCTGTATAGGTCTGGGGGTGTTCCATCAGGTCCTGGAGCTTTGTTGGGGGTAAGACCTTGAATCTCTGTTTTTAGCTCTTCCAAGGAGAAAGCTAATTCCACACTCCTGTCACCCTCCCACGCTCCCTCTTGCGTGACCGCCTTGGTGTTATTATTATACAAGCCCTCAAAGTGCATAACCCATTGGTCAGGGAGGATACTAGAGGTAATAACTGGGGCGGTTTTATCCTGGAAACATGGCCTATTCACAATTCTCCAGAATTCAGAGTAGTCCCTGTTTTCACCTGCCTCTCTTAGATCCGCCCAGACTTCTGCCTGCAGTGCTGCTTTCCTCTCCCTGACACTAGACTTGTCTATAATTGGCCACTAGTGCGATATTCCTTGGTTTACTTTTGAGGGCTTTTTTTAGGTTCCTTAATGCTTTAGAGCAGCTTGTGTTGAACCAACGTGGGTGATTTGTTGTCTTGGTAGAGCCTTTCGCTTCCAGCAATTTGTCTGCTAGTTTTGTTAGGGATTCAAACGATGCTACTACATCTGAGCCTTCTATTTGGGGGTTCAGGCATTCTTCTACATATTTCCCCCCTTTTTGGATTAGAGCTTTGTAGAATTCCTGTGGGTTTATTTTTGTCCACTTAAGTCGCCTCCCCTGGTCTACAGGTTGCAGCCTGCCCTCCCTTTTATTGATCTTTCTCCTACAACTCATGTGACTTAGTTCTATAGCTAGTGGGTTATGGTCACTAAAGGGGCTCCATTTTGTTATGACCTTTATAATTTGTGGTATCGCAAAAGCTGATATGAGTATGTAGTCGATTGTTGAGGAACAACCTCTACCTTTAAATGTAGGGACAAGCGTACCCCCCCTCTCCTGTGCTACCATATCCATAGTGTGGACTAATGAGTAGGTATCTATTAGTGTGGATAGTAATGTGCCCTCCTGCGTGTGCTCAAAATGCGGCCCCTTTCTTAGTGGACAAGCATCCCAATCTGTTGATGTGGTGGAAAGGTTTGGGCAAAGGTGGGAGTTAAAATCACCCATCAATAGTATAATTGGGCCCCCCCCTCTTTTCTCTGTTCAGCCTCTTCGCTTAATCTATCATTTAACTCCAATACGGCAGCATTCTCCCCTTGTACGGGCCCTGGATTATAGATGTTAAAAAGTTGTAATTTCTGCCCTCTGCCTTGGAACGTTACTACCTGAAGGGTATTCGACGTCCAGGCTGACACTGACCATTTCCCTTCTATGGTTAGGTCAACATAGATAGACAGTCCTCCTCTCGCTCTCCCTGCTCTGCTTTCCTATGCTGGGACCGCAAAGCACTTGTAACCCTCTATTTGGTACACTGCCGGGTTAATTGCCCATGTCTCTTGAAAGGCAAGTATATGATAGCCATGAAGTTCATTCCTCCAATCAGGGTTTTCAAATTTACCAGCTAACCCCGCTATTTTCCAGGACATAATATTTATCTTTCCCTCCTGGGCCTCTCCTTCATTGAGACCCTGGTGCAATGGCCTAGCATCTGTCACTATCATTTCCCCCTCCCTTTTTTTACTCTGTCATTGGGTGGGGGGCGATCTACAACTTGCTTTCCTTGTCCCTTACTTTGCTCCTTCACTGCCAGCTCATTAATCAGCCCCCTACTCCTCTTGACCACTTCGGTCCTAATTGGTAGCGCTAGTCATTCATTATCGTCTAGAGTCTGCAAAGGGCTAAATCTATTGGTCCACTGTGGGCCTAGCTGGTGTGGGAAGTACTGAGTAGTCAAATCATTATGCCTTACCCAGTGGTCATCCACAATTCTTCCTCTGGGGTCCTGTTTAGGGTTTGGGGGGTACGCAACAAGTTTTCTGGGGAAAAAATAACCTAGTGGCATTGTCCTGATTGTACTCGTGGAGTTTCTATTTTGATTGTCCAATATGTACTGCACTAGATTTGGGTTTTTAAAGTTTGCAATAATGCAGTTACCTTCTCTATCTTTTCTTCTCCTACCCACCCAGTTTACCCTTCTTACATGTAGGATTTCCCCCTCTTCTTCACCCTGCAATGGTCTGCGGATATTTAACCAGTTGACAATCTTCCCTTTAAGTTCCATCTGTGATTCTCTCTGCCCTATTCTGAGTTCGGGGACCCCCGTAAATATGACTGAAAAGGGACTGGCTTCCGGTGGGAGGTTTACATATGGCAAGTGAGCTTGGTGTCTGTCATAATGCTCAAAACCTGATTGGGTATGCTTAGGCATAGCAGATGATCCTGGGTTCGTATTCCCAGAGTGTCCCTGTCCCGGTCCTTTATCATTGTCCCCAGTTCCCTGTGGTTTCATTCTACCTTCTTGGCCCCTATTCACTGGTGGTATTGGCTCGGCGTCCACCTGTGCAATACTACATTGTTCATTGCTCACACAATTGCTGGTTTGACGGGTTTGTTGGGGTGGAACGGTGATTTCTGGGCTAACACTCCCTAGTTGATTTGCGGTTTGTGTGTCCTTGGCCTTGCCCTGCTTCTGAATTTCATGTGCTATTTTATCCAGTCTACTGAACAGTGGTTTGATTTGGCTAATTAAAAAGGTTTCTAGATGCTTTTGCAGGTCAAGGATTACATCATTCAACCATCCCGGCGGGATGGTTGAATGAGACCTTATCCCCCCTGGCTCTTAGTTTACCACTCCTTGCGGGTTTCTTCAGATTTCGTGTTTGTGGGGTTTTCAACCCCCCTTTTCTGCTTCTCTTGTTAGTTATTATGATTTCCCCTGCCTTCATCAGTGGTACATCCTCTATTACTATCTGGGCATATGGGACATCATTAATTGAATCATTCTGGGTATCATTAATAGATAACAGACTACAATTCCCATTCCCAGTCAGCGAGGGTGAAAGCGGCACAGTAGTTAATGTCAAGGATATACGTCTTTCTGTGCGTTCTATCTCACCCGCCACCTTTTTTAGCATTAGATCTATTGCAGTAGGGGTACTTTTGTGAAGTGCAGGGATACTATTCTCTCCCCCTGACTTTTTTGGTCTCAGGGTTGTATCTAGTTTACCTTTGGTGGAACGGGTTTTAGGTTTTGTAGCCATGGTATTTTGTGTGGCTTTTGAGTCTTCTTTCCTCCTTCGTCCCAATGGGCCAAATCAATGTTTGTATAACAGCTTTCACCAGCCGTGTAGGCTTTTGGAGGCACAGTTATGTATCGTCCGCTATTTGGTGTCCCCAGCCCTCTTGTGATCAATCTATCGGTACCCAGAGTAGTCGTACCTTATCGTATCTTATCGTGCAGCCAAGATTGGTGGCCCGTCCTGTCCCCAGTCGTCCTCTGACGGCCACAGATGGCCCGCCCTTTGCCCGGGCTTATCCCCAGTCGCTGCCCCGCGCGCATCCTGCGACGCGGGAAACACCGCGATGCTTTTAGCGCCTCCAGGCGCGGGAGTCGTCCAGGGTGGGCGGGGAGGAGGCACCAGGACTTTTGGGACTTGTGGTCCCCCCGCTCTGCGGCCGCTTGGTGGAAGTAGCGGCGGCGGGGGGGAACAGCAGCCCAGGTCAGCTACTCAGGCAGCACGATGTGGCAAGCAATTGGTCCCGACTGCCCAAAAGCGATAGTTCAGGTCCTGTCGCGCTCACCGCTCACAGCGCAGAACAGCGGGGATGACAGGCTTCAGCGCAGGGAGGCTCCCAAGGTCCGGGGAAGCAAGCAGCACCCTCGTGGAGACACCCTAGACAACTAGATAATTACTTTCGCCTAAAGTGGGTATTGGTGAAACACGTTTTAAGTTATTTCAAAGTAAACAACGTAACCCCTTCTACGCTCATGACGAGCTCAGCTCGTCATGTAACGCGGTATTTTTTAAATTGCCGCGCACAGCGGGAAAAGCCGCCGCAGCGATGCGGTTAAGAATGAATCGTTTAATGATTTTGTTACATCGCTTCAGAAACTCGCTATAGATTGTAGGTTTGGTGTTATAGAAGAAGAACTAATAAGAGACCAAGTGGTCACGCATGCGTTTGATACTTTCATACCAGACAGGTTATAGGTTAATGGTGACAACTCTCTTAAAGATGTTCTTGCTGTTGCTAGAAAAGCAGAGTTGTCTGGTAGGTGTGACAAAGCCCTCAAGAATGAGAATCCCGATAGTGCACAACAGGAAACTGTTGCCAGATTTCTTTCTAATAAATCCAAAAACCCACCCTTCTGCCAAATTTTTTGTTAAGAGAAGTGTATATTCCAGCAGTAAAGAATTCAGATGATACCGATGTGATAGTAGTCATCATCTTGCGAATGATAAAAATTGTCCTGCCCTCAGACAAAGATGTACAGTTTGCAGGAAAATTGGTCATTTCAGCCGTGTTTGCCATGCTAAGAAATCTGGAAAACATAGGGCCCGATTCACAGAACTAACTTAAGACAAAATCCTAAACTTACTACCATTTTGGTATTCACAGAAGGCACTTACTCATTTCGGTATTCACAGAAGTTAGGACTCCTAACTTTAGGACTCCTAAATGCCTTCTGTGAATACAAAAAGTCTTAAAGTTAGGATTTTTCTAATTTTGGAGAAGTGAAGTTAGGACTCCTAACTTCTGTGAATACCGAAATGAGTAAGTGCCTTCTGTGAATAACGAAATGAGTAACAGCCTTATTCATCAACGGGCCGTTTTGCGAGCCCCTAATAGCGATTCATAGCGAATCGCTATTAAGGACTCGCAAAACGGTATTCATGTAGGAATTGCTAAATAAATAGCGATTCCTACACATTCCTTATTTGCGAGTAGCAAATTGCTAATCGCAAATAAGGAATAACTCCCCATTCATTCCTATGGGCCAAAAGGCCCATAGGAATGAATGGGGAGTATTCCTTATTTGCGATTAGCAATTTGCTACTCGCAAATAAGATAGCGATTGAAAGGGTGCCAGGGGTGTCCAAAGGACACCCTGTAGCACCCCTGAAATACAAATTGAAACAGGTGTTGCGCACACACATGTCCAAGGGACATGTGTGTGTGCAACATGCAACTTAGAAAAATGCTTTTAAAAGCATTTTTCTAAGTTTTTGCTATTTACCGAGAGGTCTGACCTCTCGGTAAATAGCGGCCCAAAATTGCATTTTCGCAATTTTTAAATGCTTCATGAACTGCATTTAAGGAATCTCAAATAGAGATTCCTTAAATGTAATTCCTCGCAATTTAGCGAATTAGCAATTACCGATTTTTGCATTTGGGATGATGAATCCCAAATGCAAAAATTGCGCTTGCAAAGGGCCAGATTCTGAGAATCTGGCCCTTTGAAATTAAATGAAATGAAATGAAATGAAATGAAAAAAGAACTTCTAGAGCGCACTGCGGCCAAGCGGCTTCCTGGCGCTGAGGAACACAACCGTATCTGCCAGGGGTCCAAGGGATTTAGCCAGGGAAAGCCTGAAGAAAAAGGAAAGTTTTGAGAGCTTTACGAAAGTGTGAAAAGATAGGAATGGAACGAATAGAGAGAGGGAGGGTATTCCAGATCTGGGGAGCCCGCACTGAGAAGCGGGTGCCTCCGGTGCGGGATTTGCGGAAGCGGGGAACGTGAAGAAGAGAGAGAGAAGACGAACGAAGAGAACGGCAAGGGACGTGAGAAGAGATTAGAGAATTGATAAAGAGAGGAGCGGAGCGGGCATGCGCCCGAAAAGCCAAACAGGCAAGTTTAAATTGGGATCTAAAATGAACGGGGAGCCAGGGAAGGGATTTAAGGACAGGGGTGATGTGGGAAAACTTAGGGAGACGAAGGACAAGACGGGCCGCCTGGTTCTGGATGGCCTGGAGCCGGCGAGTTTCGTAGGCCGGAATGCCTACGTACAGGCCATTTCCATAATCCAGGCGGGATGTAATGAGGGCAGAGATGATGGCTTTGAGGGCATCAACAGAAAAAAAACGGGAAATTTTTCGAATGAGGCGGAGGGAAAGAAAACAAGAGGAGACGACAGAACTGATGTGCGCATGCATGGAGAGATCATTACTGATCTTGATGCCCAAGGTCCGGACAGAAGAAACTGGGGAGGGGGGAGGACCAAAGGAAAGGGGCCAGTGAACAGAGGACCAGGGGTTAGAGGGACCACCGGTGAGAACAAGCTCTGTCTTGTCAGGATTGAGCTTCAAATGATTGAAGCTCATCCATTGGGAGATAAAGACAAGAGTAGAGCTGAGCTTGGGGAGAGAGTGAGTAGGAGAAGATAGGTCAAAGACGAGCTGGAGGTCATCTGCGTAGTTATACACCGAGACCCCCAGCTCAAGAAGAGAGGAAATGAGGGGGCGGATATAGAGATTGAAGAGAAGAGGGGAAAGAGAAGAGCCTTGGGGAACCCCACAAGTGACCGGGAGGGGGGGTGCAGAGAAATCAGAAAGGTGAACTGCCTGTGATCTGCCCTGAAGAAAGGACGCGATCCAAGAGAGGGCGGTGCCCTGGATGCCCGCTGCGCTGACACGGTCGAGAAGAATGGCATGGTCGACCGTATCAAACGCAGCGGACAAATCCAGGAGGACTAAGGCCTGGGGGAGATTGCTGTCAGCCTTCCCTTTCAGTTCATCCAGGACCGCAAGGACCACACTCTCAGTAGAGTGGCGAGGTCGAAAGCCGGCCTGGTGGGAGGCCAGGATGTTATTCTCCTCGATGTAATTGGAGAGACAAGATGTCACGTGGCTCTCAAGAATCTTCCCAAGATAGGGAAGAAGGGAGATCGGCCTGAAATTAGATGGAAGGGAGGGGTCCAGGCCAGCTTTCTTCAGGATAGGAAGCACAATGGCAGTTTTAAAGAGAGAGGGGACAGAACCCAGAGCTAAGCAAGAATTGAGAAGGGTTAAGGGAGGGGTAGGGCAGCTGGTGTAAAGGGTTCTAAGGATCCGAGCGGGTGCACAATCCGCCGGAGAACCGGACTTGACCTTAACAAGAAGGTCAAGCGCTATTACGCTTGATGAATCACGCTGTATGTGCCTTCTGTGAATACCAAAATGGTAGTAAGTTTAGGATTTTGTCTGAAGTTACTTGTGTGAATCAGGCCCATAAAGTCAAATGTATTGAGGAAGGTCATGTATCTTCTCCAAATGAAGAAAGTGATGATGAAGGTTGCTTTGCCTCAAGCTCCATGGATGATGTGATCCTCAACATTTCACACACTAATGACTCAAGCAAACCTATTTGTTTAATGTCAATAGGAGGAATTGACTTACATATTGAGCTGATTCAGGTTCTCCATTCACCATTGTGAATTAAGCTGTATGGTCCGACAAATTTGTGATAAAACTTGGTCCTGAATTACTTCAACCTGATATTGCTCCGGAGAGTTACACGGGTGAACCCATTGATCTACTAGGTTTTAGGAACCTTCTTTTTAGGTTCAAGAATAGAAGTGCTCTCTGCAAACTTTATGTGTCCAAGAAAGGTCCATCGGTTCTTGGATGGAAAGATCAGAGGAAACTTAACATTATCCTTGATCCTAGTGGTGTTAGAATAAGTTCTCGTTTTGGATGAAGGTTAATGTTTAGGTGAAATGTTATGCGATACATGTCCTGCTGTTTTCTCAGGCACCTCGGGTAAATTGGAAAGTTTTGAACTCCACATTCGCCTCAAACCTGATGCTTCTCCCAAGTTCATAAACTTCGCAATAACATTTTTCCGTTAGGGATGAAGTGGAGAAAGAATTAGGTAGGTTGGTTAAAGCCAAAAAAGCAGAGATATGGCCCTTGTAAATATGCCCCCAAGTGTATTGCCAAAGCAGGTATTGGTGGCCCTGTGTGGACATTGAAGTAGAGAGAGTTGTGGGAGATAGTGGATTGTGTTCCACTTCTGACAAAACTTTTAAAACTTTTAAAACTTGAAGTGCTCCGATGAGTGACTTTATGTGCCCGGAATCTCCCTGGGAGTACGTTGCTGTGGACATCATGGGTGCGGTTGGCAGTTCTGGGACGTATGGTATTTCTATGATGGATGTGTTTTCTAAATGGCCTACGGTCTAAGTTATCAGAATATTGGATACTGACACAGTGATATTGTTTTTTGCTGAAGTTTCCTTAGTGAGGGGATCCCTGTTGTTATCATGAGCAATAATGGTGAAGAGTTTACTTCGGAGGCCGTGACCCAATATTGATCTAAATGTGGTATTCAACACAAAACCACCTCCTTGTGTAATCCCAGTGGAAATGGTTTGGCGGAGAGGTACACTAGAGTTTTGAAGGGGGAAATCCAGTTGGCTTTTAAGAACAACGGGGCATATTATCAAGAAACGGCGTTAAAATTATCACCGTTTTAGTCGCAGAAAACTGCCGCTAAAGTGGCGATAATGGGCGTGATAATACGCCTTGAGAATTCCCATAGAAGCCCATGTTCTGGTGTCAACCTGGGCTTCTATTGGAATTCTCTACGGCATATTATCAAGCCCATTATCGCCGATTTAGCAGCAGTTCTCTGGCGCTAAAACGGCGATAATTTTAACGCAGGGCTTGATAATATGCCCCACCATTCCTTGGGAAACACAAATGTTTAAAACCCTCTGGTCTTATAGAGTTTCAATTGTTGATTCTACCAAATGTTCCCCTTTCGAGCTCATGAGGGGCAGAAAACCCAGAGCTAAGTGGTATCCTGGTTAGATTAAAAGTTGTGGAGAAGTGAGTTGGTCTTCTTCTGATGTAAAGAACAACCTCCTTCCTAAACATGACAAGGACAAAAGGTTCTATGACAGGAAACAAGACACTCTGAAGGTGAGGCTTTCTGTTGGTCAGTGGGTCAGAATCAATAAGCCAGGTTTTGTGCAAAAAAATGAAAGTACAGTTTTGGAACCTCAATGCATTGCTCAATTAAGAAAAAATGCTGGTATTCTGGAGAACGGGAAATGATAGCATCTCAAAAGAGTTGCTCTATGTAAAGCTACGTTTGCATTTGATTCTGTCGTCGAGTCGTCTGTTTTGCAAGATTTTTCTGATTGTCCACAGGATCATTGTTCTCAAGAAAGTGAATAGTAATATTAATGGGACCCCCACAAAGCTAAGTTAGGCCAGGGAAAGGAGGAGAATAAGAAGAACAGCAAGAAGAACAGTTTTCCCTCAATGGCCACAATATTTCAATATCGGTGTACATCCAGTATTTAATGTAACATGAGTGACAAACGCACAACAATCTTATTTATTTTTTAAAAAAATGTAAAGTTTTATTCATTATTTTCAAGTTGTCATTTCTTCTGTCCTTATTCTTTTCTCATATTTATTCAAAATGATGCATTCCTTTTTTTTAAGAAGAACTTTAAAAAAAATATTTGAGACATGAACAATTTCATAGTTTATACTAAGAAAAAAGAGATACATAAATATAAACATAATAGACAGTTATGTACAAATGAATCAATTCACACAAATAGTTATACCCCGGGTAATTGACCATCCATCAGCACATACTCACACATTCATGCCATCACCACACTCATAGCCACAACCTCTGAAGAGAGGAAACTGGAACCAAATTGGCGGGGACACCCTGCCAATATGAAGGTCTCAATACACTGTATGAGACCTCGCACTGGTCGACGCGCGTTTCGTCGACCAGTGTATGAGAAAAGAATAAGGACAGAAGAAAGGACAACTTGAAAATAATGAATAAAACTTTACACTTTTTTAGAAAATAAATAAGATTGTTGTGCGTTTGTCACCCATGTTACATTAAATACTGGATGTATACCGATATTGAAATATTGTGGCCATTGAGGGAAAACTGTTCTTCTTGCTGTTCTCAAGAAAGTGAAGCCATCGTTTCGCATGAGGTTTCACAGGATGAAGATACCAATCCCCTCAGCGAAAGGATCATCCGACGTCCGGTTGTTTTAAATGATTCTGTTTGTAATTAATGCTTGATTTGTTTGTAAAGGAGGAGATGTGCAGTGTTCTTCTCGTCCCTCGTTGAGCCTCTCATGCGTGACGGGCTCCACGAGGAAAGTGTGGCACTGTGGGGACGTAATAATAGGGCTTACCTTTGAATGTTCATAATGACACCGCGGAGTCAGTTGATTTGAGCTGTTGTCTCCCGCAGGCTCGTAGTTCGTTGTCTGGTCGAGTTATTTAATAAACTTGAAGTTCTCACTTTTGTGTAGTTTTGATTGTTCACTACACCCACCTCAATCACCTTCCCTCTTCCCTCCCCTCCACGCTCCATTTGTTTTGCCCTCCATGTTATTTAAATGTTTCCCATTGAGACCGAGCTATTTGGCCAAAGCCCGGTGGAGATACCTGATCGCTATAGAGGAGATGGGTTTTGGGACTTCCCCCTCGACCGTCACCTACCCAGCCGGTCTTTGGGCAGACTTTCCTTCGTCTTTCTGCCGTATCTCCCTCCCATCCTGTTTTTATGCGATCCTCTCCCCTTGACACTTGAGACCGAACTACTTTGTCTGATGCCCGATGGAGCTACCTGGTTTAGCTATAGGGGAGATGGACCGTGCATTCCCTCCTTGGTCGTCACCTACCCAGTCGATCTTTAGACAGACTTCCTCTCGTCTCTACAGTTGTCTCTTCCTTTATCCTCACGTGCTCACCTCACCTACCCCCACTTCTTTTCTCTCCTCTCCTAATGTATTGCTGATTGTTTGATGTAATGTGTAATTGTTTGATCTTTTTCTGTTATACTGTGGAACCACATTGTTGCACTTCCTTTCGTCCCTCCTGTCATCTCCTCCCGCATCCTCCCTCTATTTATGTCTCTCCTTCTCCCCTCCCTCAATGTATTGAGACTGAACTTTTTTGTCTGATGCCCGATCGAGCTACCTGGTTTAGCTATAGGGGAGACGGGCCGTGGACTCCCTCCTTGGTCATCACCTACCCAGTCGGTCTTTAGACAGACTTCTTTTCGTCTCTCCGTATTGTCTCTTCCTTTATCCTCCCTTTCTCACCTCCCCTGCCCCCTCCACTACTTTTCTCTCTCCTTTCTCTCCCCTCCTAATTGTATTGCCTATTTGTTTGGGATTAATTGTGTAATTGTTGAACTTTTTCTGTTACATTGTTGATTCTCATGTAAAGCGCTCTGATACCTCCGGGTCTAGCCAGCGCTATATAAAACTCTTTAAATAAAAATAAATAAATAAAAACTCTGGTTACTCTTGCCCACCCACACCCCCAGGTCCACAGAAGCAAGACCGGCGGTCGGGCGCGGCCTCCCCAGCACATCAGGCCAGCCGCCTCACTGATGGAGTCCCACAAGAAACTGAACATCTGGCTCTTGGACTGACCCTCCCTGCAGAGCCCGCCCTCCCTAGCGCCTAGAGACCCCCAGGAGTGATGACAGGACATTGCATTGGTATGGACACTTAGTCGCCGTCCCGACATGTCGCGGCGGCTTGTCGCAAGTAAAAGGCCACTCAGTCCTTGCATGCTCTAGGGTTCCTTTATTAGGGACTAATTTTCAGATTATATTGACAGAGGAGGGTTGGCCTGTGCCGAATGATGCGGTCAGCGGTGATCTCTGGCTCGACACACGTGTCAGTGGCTCTTGATTGGCAGGTGCTCCATCTTTCATGCCACTGTCCCTCCTGAGTGAGCGCCTCCTGAGTGATCTACTGCTGAATATCAGGGTGATCCGCGGGCTCCTCTTCGCTGTCGACCTCATACGATTCCGATTCTGCGACAAAGGTGAGAAGACATGAGTGACCGCGTGTGCTGTAGGGTAAGAGCTGCCCTGGGGCACTTGGCACATGGCTAGCAATGCCCTCTGCTCTCAGGGGCAGGGTGATAGGTCCTTACTCCACCCCATGATCCCACATGAACAGAGCTTCCCTCTCCTGAGCCAGGGCCCCTCCCCAGATGCAGCAATGGAAATAAACGACATATTACACTCTGTGCATCTGCATATGGAATATATCAGTGTCCCCACGAGTCCCCCAACCCTTCCTTCTCCCAGCCAGCTCCCCCAACCCTTCTCTCTCCCAGCCTGCTACCTACATGGCCCAGTTTCCTTTAAAGTCCCAGGGCCCAATTCACAGAACTAACTTAAGACAAAATCCTAAACTTACTTCTTTTGGTATTCACAGAATGGATTTACGACTACTAACTTTACGTCCGCACTCGAGGGAGGCAGAGCTTCCGGTTTGGGGGCAGAGCTTGTGGTCCAGAGGCGGAGCTTCCGGCCCAGAGGTGGGGATTTTAGCCATGGCTAAATCCCCACCTCCGAGCTGGAAGCTCCGCCTCCAAGCCGCAAGCTCCACCTCCGGGCCGCAAGCTCCGCCCCAAGCCGGAAGCTCCGCCTCTGGGCCAGAATTTCCGGCCCGAGTGCGGACGTAAAGTTAGTAGTCGTAAATCCATTCTGTGAATACCAAAAGTAGTACGTTTAGGATTTTGTCTTAAGTTAATTCTGTGAATCGGGCCCTTTGCATCTCCTTCATTCGTGCCTTACCCACTCTCCAAGCCCAGCCCCTCCAACACATAGCTCTCTCTCCCTCTACTACCTTCTCCACACTCCTTTCCCTCCACTACCCAATTTTCCCCACCGCTTCCCTCACCCACCCTTGTCCTCTTCCAGCCAAACATCTCTACTACCCCCTTCCACCGTCTGCCTCCTGCAAGTTTCTCCCTCCCCTCTCTCTCCCAGCCCCACCACCACCCGTGGTCCGGCCCACTCTGTCTCTCTCACCCCTTCATCTCATGCCCCTGTCCGCATGCTACCACTGCTGCATCCATGTCACCCAGCCTTCCTCCCCCTCGTAGCCTGTCCCTCTCCCCACTGACGTCACAGGTAAGTTTACCATAAATATATTCCACGCATTTCTTCTGTGAGAAGGCGGACACCGTGTGGTCCTCAGCCCTTAGGATCCTACTGGGGCTGGGCAGGGCCAGCACGTTCTTCAGGTAACAGTTACCACTGCGGAGAAAGAAGAACATGGGTCAGCCCGCTTGACTCGCCTTCGTTGCGCTATACGAACAAACGCAAAACAAATATAAGACACTAAAGGCCCGATGTAGGTAATCCCAGATTACCGATTCTTAAATACCGAATCATACCGATTCGGTATTTAAGAACAGGCAAATGGGATTAGGTAATTTTTCTTAAAAAACTACCGAATCGGTAAGTTTCAGTAATTACTGAATCGGTAAGTTTCAGTAATTACCGAATCGGTAAATAACGATTCGATAATTGGGGGAAACATTGAAGGGTGGCAGGGTGTCACTTTGACACCCCGTTGCACCCCTCAATTGTGTATGGGTGCACATGTTGCAGACACACATGCCCTAAGGGCATGTATGTCTGCAACATGGCACTGTTGGAAAAGCAAAAAAAATGCCTTTTCAAAGGTTTTCATTATTTACCACCAACTTGTAGTTGGTGCTAAATAACGAATCCTAAAATGGGAAAATCCCTCATTTGAGTGCTCTCTACATATCAGGATTCGGTAATTTACAGAATCTGTATTTAAGAATTCGGTATTTTAGCGAATCCTTAAATTACCGATTCGGTAAAATACTGAATCCTTAAAAAATGCCACCTACGTCTCAAAAACCCAATACCGGTCGGTAACGGCCGAAATTCGGTTATTTCGGCCGTTACCGACCGGTATTGGGCGACCTACATCTGGCCCTGAGGGACTTACTCATGAGAGCCGTGAGTCACTTTTGCACCACGTAAAGTAGTACATGCGTGACGCAGGGCTCTCATTTCGGTTTACGAAGCCACGCAAAGCCCCCCTACGTGGCTTTGAGTGGTCTCATTAACCATTAATAAGGCAAAGCATGGGCGCGGGGACGGGTTTTCACACGCAAAACTCGTGGAATTTAACGATGCCCCAGATTTACAAAGTGATGTGAACCTAGGAAAGCACAAATCCGTAAAAGACAGCGGCATGATGAGATCTACATGTCTGCCATGCATCTGTCACACGTGTGTGGCATGATGAGATCTACATGTCTGCCATGCATCTGTCACACGTGTGTGGCATTATGAGATCTACATGTCTGACATGCATCTGTCACGCATGTGTGGCACGGCATGATCAGATCTACATGTCTGCCATGCATCTGTCACACGTGTGTGGCACGGCATGATCAGATCTACATGTCTGACATGCATCTGTCACACGTGTGTGGCATGATGAGATCTACATGTCTGCCATGCATCTGTCACACGTGTGTGGCATTATGAGATCTACATGTCTGACATGCATCTGTCACGCATGTGTGGCACGGCATGATCAGATCTACATGTCTGCCATGCATCTGTCACACGTGTGTGGCACGGCATGATCAGATCTACATGTCTGACATGCATCTGTCACGCATGTGTGGCACGGCATGATCAGATCTACATGTCTGACATGCATCTGTCACGCATGTGTGGCACGGCATGATCAGATCTACATGTCTGACATGCATCTGTCACGCATGTGTGGCACGGCATGATCAGATCTACATGTCTGACATGCACCTGTCACACATGTGTGGCATGGCATGCACACGCCAGCATGCATGGTGTCTGGAGACTTTGCGTCCTGCTTGTTTCCCTGACCCCAGAGGAGCCCGTGGCCTCTCCATGTTGGTCCTATGGTGGGAGATAAGACTTCATCATAAGTAGGGCGCCCGGTTTTATGGTATTGATATTGTGGCCATTTCCGTCTGTATTTATCCATGTTTATTTTTTGACCATTTTATCCGTATTTATCCACATTTATTTTGTGTTTTACATACAAATGAAGTTATAAAACTGTAAATTTCCATATCTATTTAACTGATAGACCCGCACTCATACTTTGATGTCTGTTGTGTTTTAGCTATTTAAGCTGCCAAATATTACATGCCAATACATGCCCTGGTAAATACTGGCATTATACCATACGTGTATATTGACATATGCCATTATTTAAAGAAATTTCATTTAAATCACTTAAAAGAAGCACTTTTTTTTGTACTTATCCACTTTTAAAAATAACTGCAGACAGAAAACACATTGTTTTCTGTCTGTATTTATCAGTAAAAATCCGTAAAAATGGAAAACAGGGAGCCTTAATTATAAGACACAAGTGGAAAGGAAAAGGCACATGGAAGAGCGCCTAGAGGCCCTTATTAGTAGCTGCACATCCTTGCGTACAGGGGTGTAAACAGCAAGCACCCTGAGTGAGTCCATGCTACTTGGATAGCAGCTAATTTAAGGCACTCACACACATGGACACTCACTCTTTCGTTTGCCCGCTCACTCACTGACTCAGTCACTCATCGATTCGCTCACTCACAACCTCATTTGCTAAATCACTCATATACAATCGCTTGCTCGTTTGCTCACTCTTTCACTTATTCACTCTTTCATTCACACCCACTTGATCACTCACTCCATAGCTCACTTGGGGCCAGATGTAGGTGGCCCATTACCGGTCGGTAAACCCAAAATTCGGTAAATTTCAGGCTTACCGACCGGTATTGGGCCATTTCCTATGTAGGGGATGATTCGGTAAATACCGAATCGGTATTTACCGAATCATTATTTACAGATTCGGTATTTACCGAATCGGTAAATGACAGGTCGGAAGCACTTTAAAGAGTGCTCATGTGCTTTCAGGATTCGTTATTTACCACCAACTATCAGTTGGTGGAAAATAACGAATACCTTTGAAAATGCAAATTTGTGCATTTTCAACAGTGCCATGTGGCAGACATACATGCATGTGCGCCACATATGCACGCAAGCACTATTCAGGGGTGCAACGGTTGACACCCTGCCACCTTTGAATGTTTCTCTATTTTACCAAATCGGTATTTACCGATTCGGTAATTGCCTTCATTCCTATGGGCCTCCAGGCCCATAGGAATGAATGGCAATGACCGAATCGGTAAATACCGATTCGGTAAATACCGAATCTTGACGATTCGGTAATTTTTACCGAATAATTACCTACATAGCATTTACCGATTCTAAAATACCGAATCGGTAAAATTAGGTTTTTTAGAATCGGTAAATACTGTTTACCTACATCTGGCCCTAAGTCACTTGCTGACTGATGTGCTCATTCATTCACTCACACACCCGTTCGTTTTCTCACTCACAAAGTATATAGTGGACGGTGGAGGGATGTCGTATACTCACTGAAGTTCTTCCTTGGCATACTCTCTAGACACGAAAGACCACATCTGGCACAGGTTGTCGTCGGTGCACTGCTGCTGACACTCACGATATGAAGACACCTCCACTACCTTTTGATCATTTCCTGTGAAGTCCATGTCAACGTAAACTTCATAGCTGCAGCCTGAAGGACATTGGGGTAAGCTGGTTAGGGAGACAACTGCAGTGAGGCAGACATCACATCTAGAATTATGGACAACACATCTGGAGTGACTTAGGGCCATATGTATCAACATACCCTTTAGCGATTCCTAAATAGGGAATTTTAAGGAATCGCTATTTAGAAATCGCAAAATGGTATGTATGAAGAAATTCGCTATTTTTTAGCGATTCCTTAAAATTCCTTAATTGCGATTAGCAAATTGCTAATCGCAATTAAGGAATAATTTCCCATTCATTTCTATGGGCCAGGAGGCCCATAGGAATGAATGGGAAATTATACTCAATTTGCGATTCGCAATTTGCTAATCGCAAATTGAGAATAATTTCAAGGGTGCAGGGGTGTCTCAAGAACACCCTGCTGCACCCCTGAAAATGACATGTGTGCGCATATGGCGCACATACATGCCCTAAGGGCATGTATGAGCGTCACATGGCACCATTGGATTTTCAAAAAAATGCTTTTTTAAAAGAATTCGCAACTTACCACCAACTACAAGTTGGTGGTAATTTGCGATTCCTTAAGGGCATTTTGGAATGTCTTTTTTCATTAATACATTGCATTTAAGGAATCGCAAAATTTGCAATTCCTTAAATGCAATCGCAAAATAAGGAATGGCAAATTTTGCGATTCCTTATTTTGCAGCCAAATTGTTTGATACATATCATTTTGCGAAAATGGGTTCGCAAACGCCGAAATTCTGCGAATTTTGGCGTTTGCGAACCCATTTGGCCTTGATACGTATGGCCCTCAGTGATAGCTATGTCTGCTATCATTGAAAACATACCTGGACTTACTGACGTCACACCTAGAGTCACTGAGTACACCTATTATAATTAACAACATATCTGGAATCACTGACGTCACACCTGGAGTCACATCTATCATCTATCATCATTTTTGATAACCAACTTTATAGGCTGTAGACACAGCGCCATTGCTGTAGCTTCTGTTATCAGGTATGTCAGGCAAGCCTGCCCCGTGGAGTCGCACCCGGGTAAGATACGCAGAGTTGAGGTAGTAGATTTGAATAAGGCGGAGCCTAGTGGAGTTTGTGAGTGTCGTTGGGGCCATCAGGGCATCTCTCCAGTCTTCCTCCTCAAGAGGACCAAGCCATCGATGCCAACGGGCCTTGAGAGGTTCTAGTGTGGATGGGGGTTTCGGATCAGAAAGCGATACATTTGCAATATCCCTCCCATCATCCCCCTTTTGTATCGCTTTGTTCGCCCTAAGTGTGGCAGGGTATGCTCAGACGTGAGTCCCTTGCTCACTTTGCCACTGGATTCAAGCAAGCCGGGCTGAAGACGGCTGGAATGCCAGAAACCGGTCCTCGGAAGCTTGTTTCCGGTCCAGGGAAGGCATGGCTTGGCAGTTCGGGCTGGACTGTTCCCATGAGGCACAGGGTCAGACTGATTTGCATATAGCCATGTCTGAACGGGGGTGGCTGAGTGAACTAAAGAATGGTGATGGATTAAACCCAGATCAGTTGACTGGGGGTGAGTGTTTGATTTGTTCAAACACTCCGTCCATCATCCCCTTTTGTTTCGCTATATCCCTCCCTTTCCCAGGTTCCCCATAAAGAGTTTGGCCTCTAAAGGGCTGGATTCAGGGGCGGTTGTGTGGACAGGGCCTTTCCCCATGTGAAAGGACGCATTACTGGAGTTGCGTCACTTTTGTGCCACACTCCAGCAATGCATCACTTTTGCGCCATACAGATATGTCAGAAACACTGACGTATCTATAACTCCTTGCGCAATGATGCGTCATACTGGAAATATGACGCATCATTGGTCTCGCAAGGAGGGCGCAGTGAAAAGTGACGCATCGCTGTTTTCATGCAGCGATGCGACACTTTTCATAAATGAGGCCCCAAGTTTGGAGAGTCGGTGGTCTTGGACCTGACGTTTGTGTTTGAGAAACCATTTCACGTATCCCCGAATTGGGGTTTTACCTGCTTCCCACAATGCACCTTGTAGTTGCGCTGTGCCGTCATTCCTACGGAAATAGATACTTTGGGGCAGATTTACAAGCCCCTTGCGCCACTTTAACGTCACTTTTCCCATGTTATAAGTGATGTAAAAGTGGCGCAAGTGGCTTGTAAATAAGTCCCTTAGTTCTTCTCCAACTTTCTCTTCATATTTTGAGTCTTGAAGAAAGCAGGCGTTTAATCGTCACATAGGTCGTAGCGCCCCTGTGGGCCCGCCCAACCGCAGGAGGAGGGGGAGAGGTCAGACACTCCACGCACCAGTACTTGAATGTCCGAGACAGCGCAGCAGTCCGGGCAGGCATAAAGATAAGGTTTATGCAAGAGTGGGTATGTTGTGCAGCCGATGTGTCACATCTGTTGTCATTATCAACATATCTGGAATCACTGACGTCACACCTGGACTCACTGAGAACACATCTATTATCAATAACAACATACCTGGAATCACTGACACCACACCTGGAATCACTGACGTCGCACCTGGACTCACTGAGAACACATCTATTATCAATAACAACATACCTGCCATCAGTGACACCACACCTGGAATCACCGACACCACACCTGGAACCACTGACGTCGCACCTGGACTCACTGAGAACACATCTATTATCAATAACAACATACCTGCCATCAGTGACACCACACCTGGAATCACCGACACCACACCTGGAATCACTGACGTCGCACCTGGACTCACTGACGACACATCTATTATCAATAACAACATACCTGGCATCAGTGATACCACACCTGGAATGACTGACACCACACCTGGAATCACTGACACCACACCTGGACTCACTGACGTCGCACCTGGACTCACTGACGACACATCTATTATCTAGGCTCTGATGTTAGTGAGAGAGGGCTGCTATCTTCACGTGCTCTGATGTTAGTGAGAGAGGGCTGATATCTTCACAGGCTCTGATGTTAGTGAGAAAGGGCTGATATCTTCACGTGCTCATTTTAGTGAGAGAGGGCTGATATCTTCACGTGCTCTGATGTTAGTGAGAGAGGGCTAATATCTTCACGTGCTCTGATGTTAGTGAGAGAGGGCTGATATCTTCACGTGCTCTGATGTTAGTGAGAGATAGCTGATATCTTCACGTGCTCTGAAGATGGTGAGAGAGGGCTGATATCTTCGTGTGCTCTGATGTTAGTGAGAGAGGGCTGAAATCTTCACGTGCTCTGATGTGAGTGAGAGAGGGCTGATATCTTCACCTGCTCTGATGTTAGTGAGAGAGGGCTGATATCTTCACGTGCTCTGATGTGAGTGAGAGAGGGCTGATATCTTCACGTGCTCTGATGTGCCTGAGAGAGGGCTGATATCTTCACGTGCTCTGCTGTTATTGAGAGAGGGCTGATATCTTCACGTGCTCTGATGTGCATAAGAGAGGGCTGATATCTTCACGTGCTCTGATGTTTGTGAGAGAGGGCTGATATCTGCACGTGCTCTGATGTTAGTGAGAGAGGGCTGATATCTTCACGTGCTCTGATGTGAGTGAGAGAGGGCTGTTATCTTCACATGCTTATGTTAGTGAGAGAGGGCTGATATCTTCACGTACTTATGTTAGTGAAAGAGGGCTGATATCTTCACGTGCTCTGATGTGAGTGAGAGAGGGCTGTTATCTTCACGTGCTCTGCTTTTATTGAGACAGGGCTGATATCTTCAAGTGCTCTGATGTTAGTTAGAGAGGGCTGATATCTTCACGTGCTCTGATGTTAGTGAGAGAGGGCTAATATCTTCACGTGCTCTGATGTTAGTGAGAGAGGGCTGATATCTTCACGTGCTCTGATGTTAGTGAGAGAGGGCTGATATCTTCACATGCTCTGATGTTAGTGAGAGAGGGCTGATATCTTCACGTGCTCTGATGTTAGTGAGAGAGGGCTGATATCTTCACCTGCTCATGTTAGTGAGAGAGGGCTGATATCTTCAAGTGCTCTGATGTGAGTGAGAGAGGGATGATATCTTCACATGCTTATGTTAGTGAGAGAGGGCTGATATCTTCACGTACTTATGTTAGTGAGAGAGGGCTGATATCTTCACGTGCTCTGATGTGAGTGAGAGAGGGCTGATATCTTCACTTGCTTATGTGAGTGAGAGAGGGCTGATATCTTCAAGTGCTCTGATGTGAGTGAGAGAGGGCTGATATCTTCACGTGCTCATGTTAGTGAGAGAGGGCTGATATCTTCACGTGCTCTGATGTGAGTGAGAGAGGGCTGATATCTTCACGTGCTCTGATGTGCCTGAGAGAGGGCTGATATCTTCACGTGCTCTGCTGTTATTGAGAGAGGGCTAATATCTTCACGTGCTCTGATGTGCGTGAGAGAGGGCTGATATCTTCACGTGCTCTGATGTTTGTGAGAGAGGGCTGATATCTGCACGTGCTCTGATGTTAGTGAGAGAGGGCTGATATCTTCACGTACTCTGATATGAGTGAGAGAGGGCTGTTATCTTCACCTGCTCATGTTAGTGAGAGAGGGCTGATATCTTCACGTGCTCTGATGTGAGTGAGAGAGGGTTGATATCTTCACTTGCTCTGATGTTAGTGAGAGAGGGCTGATATCTTCACGTGCTCTGATGTTAGTTAGAGAGGGCTGATATCTTCACATGCTTATGTTAGTGAGAGAGGGCTGATATCTTCACATACTTATGTTAGTGAGAGAGGGCTGATATCTTCACGTGCTCTGATGTGAGTGAGAGAGGGCTGATATCTTCACATGCTCTGCTGTTATTGAGAGAGGGCTGATATCTTCACGTGCTCTGATGTTAGTTAGAGAGGGCTGATATCTTCAGGTGCTCTGATGTTAGTGAGAGAGGGCTGATATCTTCACGTGCTCTGATGTTAGTGAGAGAGGGCTGATATCTTCACGTGCTCTGATGTTAGTGAGAGAGGGCTGATATCTTCACATGCTCTTATGTTAGTGAGAGAGGGCTGATATCTTCACGTGCTCTGATGTTAGTGAGAGAGGGCTGATATCTTCACCTGCTCATGTTAGTGAGAGAGGGCTGATATCTTCAAGTGATCTGATGTGAGTGAGAGAGGGATGATATCTTCACATGCTTATGTTAGTGAGAGAGGGCTGATATCTTCACGTACTTATGTTAGTGAGAGAGGGCTGATATCTTCACGTGCTCTGATGTGAGTGAGAGAGGGCTGATATCTTCACTTGCTTATGTGAGTGAGAGAGGGCTGATATCTTCAAGTGCTCTGATGTGAGTGAGAGAGGGCTGATATCTTCACGCACTTATGTTAGTGAGAGAGGGCTGATATCTTCACGTGCTCTGATGTGAGTGAGAGAGGACTGATATCTTCAAGTGCTCTGATGTGAGTGAGAGAGGTATGATATCTTCACATGCTTATGTGAGTGAGAGAGGGCTGATATCCTCACGTACTTATGTTAGTGAGAGAGGGCTGATATCTTCACATGCTCTGATGTTAGTGAGAGAGGGCTGATATCTTCATGTGCTCTGATGTGAGTGAGAGAGGGCTGCTATCTTCACGTGCTCTGATGTGAGTGAGAGAGGGCTGTTATCTGCATCTGCTCATGTTAGTGAGAGGGGGCTGATATCTTCATGTGCTCTGATGCTAGTGAGAGAGGGCTGATATCTTCACCTACTCATGTTAGTGAACGAGGGCTGATATCTTCACGTGCTTATGTTAGTGAGAGAGGGCTGATATCTTCACGTGGTCTGATGTTAGTGAGAGAGGGCTGATATCTTCACGTGCTCTGATGTTAGTGAGAGAGGGCTGATATCTTCACGTGCTCTGATGTTAGTGAGAGATAGCTGATATCTTCACGTGCTCTGATGTTGGTGAGAGAGGGCTGATATCTTCACATGCTCTGATGTGAGTGAGAGAGGGCTGATATCTTGTGTGCTCTGATGTTAGTGAGAGAGGGCTGAAATCTTCACGTGCTCTGATGTGAGTGAGAGAGGGCTAATATCTTCAAGTGCTCTGATGTGAGTGAGAGAGGGCTGATATCTTCACCTGCTCATGTGAGTGAGAGAGGGCTGATATCTTCACCTGCTCATGTTAGTGAGAGAGGGCTGATATCTTCACGTGCTCTGATGTTAGTGAGAGAGGGCTGATATTTTCACGTGCTCTGATGTGAGTGAGAGAGGGCTGATATCTTCCCATGCTCTGGTGTTAGTGAGAGAGGGCTGATATCTTCACGTGCTATGATGTTAGTGAGAGAGGGCTGATATCTTCACATGCTCTGATGTGAGTGAGAGAGGGCTGATATCTTCATGTGCTCATGTTAGTGAGAGTGGGCTGATATCTTCACGTGCTATGATATTAGTGAGAGAGGGCTGATATCTTCCCATGCTCTGATGTTAGTGAGAGAGGGCGGATATCTTCACATGCTCTGATGTGAGTGAGAGAGGGCTGATATCTTCCCATGCTCTGATGTTAGTGAGAGAGGGCTGATATCTTCAAGTGTTCTGATGTGAGTGAGAGAGGGATGATATCTTCACATGCTTATGTTAGTGAGAGAGGGCTGATATCTTCACGTGCTCTGATGTTAGTGAAAGAGGGCTGATATCTTCATGTGCTCTGATGTTAGTGAGAGAGGGCTGATATCTTCACATGCTCTGATGTGAGTGAGAGAGGGCTGCTATCTTCACGTGCTCATGTTAGTGAGAGAGGGCTGATATCTTCAAGTGCTCTGATGTGAGTGAGAGAGGGCTGATATCTTCACATGCTCTGATGTGAGTGAGAGAGGGCTGCTATCTTCACGTGCTCTGATGTTAGTGAGAGAGGACAGCTATCTTCTCGTGCTCTGATGTGAGTGAGAGAGGGCTGATATCTTCACAGGCTCTGATGTTAGTGAGAGAGGGCTGATATCTTCACATGCTCTGATGTGAGTGAGAGGGCTGATATCTTCCCATGCTCTGATGTGAGTGAGAGAGGGCTGATATCTTCAGGTGCTCCGATGTGAGTGAGAGAGGGCTGATATCTTCATGTGCTCATGTGAGTGAGAGAGGACTGCTATCTTCACATGCTCTGATGTGAATGAGAGACGGCTGATATCTTCACCTGCTCTGATGTGAGTGAGAGAGGGCTGATATCTTCATGTGCTCTGATGTGAGTGAGAGAGGGTTGATAACTTCACGTGCTCATGTGAGTGAGAGAGGGCTGATATCTTCACGTGCTCTGATGTGAGTGAGAGAGGGCTGATATCTTCACGTGCTTATGTTAGTGAGAGAGGGCTGATATCTTCACGTGCTCTGATGTTAGTGAAAGAGGGCTGATATCTTCATGTGCTCTGATGTGAGTGAGAGAGGGTTGATAACTTCACGTGCTCATGTGAGTGAGTGAGGGCTGATATCTTCATGTGCTCTGATGTTTGTGAGAGAGGTCTGATATCTTCAAGTGCTCTGATGTTAGAGAGAGAGGGGTGATATCTTCACGTGCTCTGATGTTAGTGAAAGAGGGATGTAATCTTCACGTGCTCTGATGTTAGTGAGAGAGGGCTGATATCCTCATTTGCTCTGATGTTAGTGGGAGAGGGCGGATATCTTCACCTGCTCTGATGTTAGTGAAAGAGGGATGTAATCTTCATGTGCTCTGATGTTAGTGAGAGAGGGCTGATATCCTCATTTGCTCTGATGTTAGTGAAAGAGGGCTGATATCTTCAAGTGCTCTGATGTGAGTGAGAGAGGGATGATATCTTCACGTGCTTATGTTAGTGAGAGAGGGCTGATATCTTCACGTGCTCTGATGTTAGTGAGAGAGGGCTGATATCTTCACGTGCTCTGATGTTAGTGAGAGAGGGCTGATATCTTCACGTGCTCTGATGTTAGTGAGAGATAGCTGATATCTTCACGTGCTCTGATGTTGGTGAGAGAGGGCTGATATCTTCACATGTTCTGATGTGAGTGAGAGAGGGCTGATATCTTCGCGTGCTCTGATGTTAGTGAGAGAGGGCTGATATCTTCACGTGCTCTGATGTGAGTGAGAGAGGGCTGATATCTTCAAGTGCTCATGTTAGTGAGAGAGGGCTGATATCTTCACATGCTCTGATGTGAGTGAGAGAGGGCTGATATCTTCACCTGCTCATGTTAGTGAGAGAGGGCTGATATCTTCACGTGCTCTGATGTTAGTGAGAGAGGGCTGATATCTTCACATGCTCTGATTTTAGTGAGAGAGGGCTGATATCTTCACGTGCTATGATGTTAGTGAGAGAGGGCTGATATCTTCACGTGCTCTGATGTGAGTGAGAGAGGGCTGATATCTTCATGTGCTCATGTTAGTGAGAGTGGGCTTATACCTTCATGTGCTCTGATGTTAGTGAGAGTGGGCTGATATCTTCAAGTGCTTATGTGAGTTAGAGAGGGCTGATATCTTCACGTGCTCTGATGTGAGTGAGAGAGGGCTGATATCTTCACGTGCTCTGATGTTAGTGAGAGAGAGCTGATATCTTCACGTGCTCTGATGTTAGTGAGAGTGGGCTGATATCTTCACCTGCTCATGTTAGTGAGAGAGGGCTGATATCTTCACGTGCTCTGATGTTAGTGAGAGAGGGCTGCTATCTTCACATGCTCTGATGTTAGTGAGAGAGGGCTGATATCTTCACAGGCTCTGATGTTAGTGAGAAAGGGCTGATATCTTCACGTGCTCATTTTAGTGAGAGAGGGCTGATATCTTCACGTGCTCTGATCTGAGTGAGAGAGGGCTGATATCTTCACGTGCTCATGTTAGTGAGAGAGGGCTGATATCTTCACGTGCTCTGATGTGAGTGAGAGAGGGCTGATTTCTTCACGTGCTCTGATGTGCCTGAGAGAGGGCTGATATCTTCACGTGCTCTGCTGTTATCGAGTGAGGGCTGATATCTTCACGTGCTCTGATGTGCATGAGAGAGGGCTGATATCTTCACGTGCTCTGATGTTTGTGAGAGAGGGCTGATATCTGCACGTGCTCTGATGTTATTGAGAGAGGGCTGATATCTTCACGTGCTCTGATGTGAGTGAGAGAGGGCTGTTATCTTCACCTGCTCATGTTAGTGAGAGAGGGCTGATATCTTCACGTGCTCTGATGTGAGTGAGAGAGGGTTGATATCTTCACTTGCTCTGATGTTAGTGAGAGAGGGCTGATATCTTCACGTGCTCTGATGTTAGTTAGAGAGGGCTGATATCTTCACAAGCTTATGTTAGTGAGAGAGGGCTGATATCTTCACGTACTTATGTTAGTGAGAGAGGGCTGATATCTTCACGTGCTCTGATGTGAGTGAGAGAGGGCTGATATCTTCACGTGCTCTGCTGTTATTGAGAGAGGGCTGATATCTTCACGTGCTCTGATGTTAGTTAGAGAGGGCTGATATCTTCACGTGCTCTGATGTTAGTGAGAGAGGGCTAATATCTTCACGTGCTCTGATGAAGGTGAGAGAGGGCTGATATCTTCACGTGCTCTGATGTTAGTGAGAGATAGCTGATATCTTCACGTGCTCTGAAGATGGTGAGAGAGGGCTGATATCTTCACATGCTCTGATGTGAGTGAGAGAGGGCTGATATCTTCGTGTGCTCTGATGTTAGTGAGAGAGGGCTGAAATCTTCACGTGCTCTGATGTGAGTGAGAGAGGGCTAATATCTTCAAGTGCTCTGATGTGAGTGAGAGAGGGCTGATATCTTCACCTGCTCATGTGAGTGAGAGAGGGCTGATATCTTCACCTGCTCATGTTAGTGAGAGAGGGCTGATATCTTCACGTGCTCTGATGTTAGTGAGAGAGGGCTGATATCTTCATGTGCTCTGATGTGAGTGAGAGAGGGCTGATATCTTCCCATGCTCTGATGTTAGTGAGAGAGGGCTGATATCTTCACGTGCTATGATGTTAGTGAGAGAGGGCTGATATCTTCACATGCTCTGATGTGAGTGAGAGAGGGCTGATATCTTCATTTGCTCATGGTAGTGAGAGTGGGCTGATATCTTCACGTGCTATGATGTTAGTGAGAGGGGGCTGATATCTTCATGTGCTCTGATGTGAGTGAGAGAGGGCTGATATCTTCACATGCTATGATGTGATTGAGAGAGGGCTGATATCTTCCCATGCTCTGATGTTAGTGAGAGAGGGCTGATATCTTCACATGCTCTGATGTGAGTGAGAGAGGGCTGATATCTTCCCATGCTCTGATGTTAGTGAGAGAGGGCTGATATCTTCAAGTGTTCTGATGTTAGTGAGAGAGGGCTGATATCTACACGTGCTCTGATGTTAGTGAGATAGGGCTGATATCTTCACATGCTCTGATGTGAGTGAGAGAGGGCTGCTATCTTCACGTGCTCATGTTAGTGAGAGAGGGCTGATATCTTTAAGTGCTCTGATGTGAGTGAGAGAGGACAGCTTTCTTCACGTGCTCTGATGTGAGTGAGAGAGGGCTGATATCTTCACAGGCTCTGATGTTAGTGAGAGAGGGCTGATATCTTCACATGCTCTGATGTGCGTGAGAGGGCTGATATCTTCCCATGCTCTGATGTGAGTGAGAGAGGGCTGATATCTTCATGTGCTCATGTGAGTGAGAGAGGGCTGATATCTTCACAGGCTCTGATGTGAGTGAGAGAGGGCTGATATCTTCACGTGCTCTGATGTGAGAGAGAGGACTGCTATATTCACGTGCTCTGATATGAATGAGAGACGGCTGATATCTTCACCTGCTCTGATGTGAGTGAGAGAGGGCTGATATCTTCCCATGCTCTGATGTGAGTGAGAGAGGGCTGATATATTCACGTGCTCTGATGTGAGTGAGAGAGGGTTAATATCTTCACTTGCTCTGATGTTAGTGAGAGAGGGCTGATATCTTCACGTGCTCTGATGTGAGTGAGAGAGGGCTGATATCTTCACATGCTTATGTTAGTGAGAGAGGGCTGATATCTGATTCTTCACGTGCTCTGATGTTAGTGAAAGAGGGTTGATATCTTCATGTGCTCTGATGTGAGTGAGAGAGGGTTGATAACTTCACGTGCTCATGTGAGTGAGTGAGGGCTGATATCTTCACGTGCTCTGATGTTAGTGAGAGAGGGCTGATATCTTCACGTGCTCTGATGTTAGTGAGAGAGGGGTGATATCTTCACGTGCTCTGATGTTAGTGAAAGAGGGATGTAATCTTCACGTGCTCTGATGTTAGTGAGAGAGGGCTGATATCCTCATTTGCTCTGATGTTAGTGGGAGAGGGCTGATATCTTCACCTGCTCATGTTAGTGAAAGAGGGCTGATATCTTCAAGTGCTCTGATGTGAGTGAGAGAGGGATGATATCTTCACGTGCTTATGTTAGTGAGAGAGGGCTGATATCTTCACGTGCTCTGATGTTAGTGAGAGAGGGCTGCTATCTTCACGTGCTCTGATGTTAGTGAGAGAGGGCTGATATCTTCACGTGCTCTGATGTTAGTGAGAGATAGCTGATATCTTCACGTGCTCTGATGTTGGTGAGAGAGGGCTGATATCTTCACATGTTCTGATGTGAGTGAGAGAGGGCTGATATCTTCGCGTGCTCTGATGTGAGTGAGAGAGGGCTGATATCTTCACGTGCTCTGATGTTGGTGAGAGAGGGCTGATATCTTCACATGTTCTGATGTGAGTGAGAGAGGGCTGATATCTTCACGTGCTCTGATGTGAGTGAGAGAGGGCTGATATCTTCAAGTGCTCATGTTAGTGAGAGAGGGCTGATATCTTCACATGCTCTGATGTGAGTGAGAGAGGGTTGATATCTTCACCTGCTCATGTTAGTGAGAGAGGGCTGATATCTTCACGTGCTCTGATGTTAGTGAGAGAGGGCTGATATCTTCACATGCTCTGATGTTAGTGCGAGAGGGCTGATATCTTCACGTGCTATGATATTAGTGAGAGAGGGCTGATATCTTCACGTGCTCTGATGTGAGTGAGAGAGGGCTGATATCTTCATGTGCTCATGTTAGTGAGAGAGGGCTGATATCTTCACATGCTCTGATGTTAGTGAGAGAGGGCTGATATCTTCACCTGCTCATGTTAGTGAGAGATAGCTGATATCTTCACGTGCTCTGATGTTGGTGAGAGAGGGCTGATATCTTCACGTGCTTATGTTAGTGAGAGAGGGCTGATATCTTCACGTGCTCTGATGTTAGTGAGAGAGGGCTGATATCTTCACGTGCTCTGATGTTAGTGAGAGAGGGCTGATATCTTCACGTGCTCTGATGTTAGTGAGAGATAGCTGATATCTTCACGTGCTCTGATGTTGGTGAGAGAGGGCTGATATCTTCACATGCTCTGATGTGAGTGAGAGAGGGCTGATATCTTTGTGTGCTCTGATGTTAGTGAGAGAGGGCTGAAATCTTCACGTGCTCTGATGTGAGTGAGAGAGGGCTAATATCTTCAAGTGCTCTGATGTGAGTGAGAGAGGGCTGATATCTTCACCTGCTCATGTGAGTGAGAGAGGGCTGATATCTTCACCTGCTCATGTTAGTGAGAGAGGGCTGATATCTTCACGTGCTCTGATGTTAGTGAGAGAGGGCTGATATCTTCACGTGCTCTGATGTGAGTGAGAGAGGGCTGATATCTTCCCATGCTCTGATGTTAGTGAGAGAGAGCTGATATCTTCACGTGCTATGATGTTAGTGAGAGAGGGCTGATATCTTCACATGCTCTGATGTGAGTGAGAGAGGGCTGATATCTTCATGTGCTCATGTTAGTGAGAGTGAGCTGATATCTTCACGTGCTATGATGTTAGTGAGAGAGGGCTGATATCTTCCCATGCTCTGATGTTAGTGAGAGAGGGCAGATATCTTCACATGCTCTGATGTGAGTGAGAGAGGGCTGATATCTTCCCATGCTCTGATGTTAGTGAGAGAGGGCTGATATCTTCAAGTGTTCTGATGTGAGTGAGAGAGGGCTGATATCTTCACGTGCTCTGATATGAGTGAGAGAGGGATGATATCTTCACATGCTTATGTTAGTGAGAGAGGGCTGATATCTTCACGTGCTCTGATGTTAGTGAAAGAGGGCTGATATCTTCACATGCTCTGATGTGAGTGAGAGAGGGCTGCTATCTTCACGTGCTCATGTTAGTGAGAGAGGGCTGATATCTTCAAGTGCTCTGATGTGAGTGAGAGAGGGCTGATATCTTCACATGCTCTGATGTGAGTGAGAGAGGGCTGCTATCTTCACGTGCTCTGATGTTAGTGAGAGAGGACAGCTATCTTCACGTGCTCTGATGTGAGTGAGAGAGGGCTGATATCTTCACAGGCTCTGATGTTAGTGAGAGAGGGCTGATATCTTCACATGCTCTGATGTGAGTGAGAGGGCTGATATCTTCCCATGCTCTGATGTGAGTGAGAGAGGGCTGATATCTTCAGGTGCTCCGATGTGAGTGAGAGAGGGCTGATATCTTCATGTGCTCATGTGAGTGAGAGAGGGCTGATATCTTCACAGGCTCTCATGTGAGTGAGAGAGGGCTGATATCTTCACGTGCTCTGATGTGAGTGAGAGAGGGCTGATATCTTCACGTGCTCTGATGTGAGAGAGAGGACTGCTATCTTCACGTGCTCTGATGTGAATGAGAGACGGCTGATATCTTCCCATGCTCTGATGTGAGTGAGAGAGGGCTGATATCTTCACGTGCTCTGATGTGAGTGAGAGAGGGCTAATATCTTCACATGTTCTGATGTTAGTGAAAGAGGGCTGATATCTTCATGTGCTCTGATGTGAGTGAGAGAGGGTTGATAACTTCACGTGCTCATGTGAGTGAAAGAGGGCTGATATCTTCACGTGCTCTGATGTGAGTGAGAGAGGGCTGATATCTTCACGTGCTTATGTTAGTGAGAGAGGGCTGATATCTTCACGTGCTCTGATGTTAGTGAAAGAGGGCTGATATCTTCATGTGCTCTGATGTGAGTGAGAGAGGGTTGATAACTTCACGTGCTCATGTGAGTGAGTGAGGGCTGATATCTTCATGTGCTCTGATGTTTGTGAGAGAGGTCTGATATCTTCACGTGCTCTGATGTTAGAGAGAGAGGGGTGATATCTTCACGTGCTCTGATGTTAGTGAAAGAGGGATGTAATCTTCACGTGCTCTGATGTTAGTGAGAGAGGGCTGATATCCTCATTTGCTCTGATGTTAGTGGGAGAGGGCGGATATCTTCACCTGCTCTGATGTTAGTGAAAGAGGGATGTAATCTTCACGTGCTCTGATGTTAGTGAGAGAGGGCTGATATCCTCATTTGCTCTGATGTTAGTGAAAGAGGGCTGATATCTTCAAGTGCTCTGATGTGAGTGAGAGAGGGATGATATCTTCACGTGCTTATGTTAGTGAGAGAAGGCTGATATCTTCACGTGCTCTGATGTTAGTGAGAGAGGGCTGCTATCTTCACGTGCTCTGATGTTAGTGAGAGAGGGCTGATATCTTCACGTGCTCTGATGTTAGTGAGAGATAGCTGATATCTTCACGTGCTCTGATGTTGGTGAGAGAGGGCTGATATCTTCACATGTTCTGATGTGAGTGAGAGAGGGCTGATATCTTCGCGTGCTCTGATGTTAGTGAGAGAGGTCTGATATCTTCACATGCTCTGATGTGAGTGAGAGAGGGCTGATATCTTCACCTGCTCATGTTAGTGAGAGAGGGCTGATATCTTCACGTGCTCTGATGTTAGTGAGAGAGGGCTGATATCTTCACATGCTCTGATTTTAGTGAGAGAGGGCTGATATCTTCACGTGCTATGATATTAGTGAGAGAGGGCTGATATCTTCTTGTGCTCTGATGTGAGTGAGAGAGGGCTGATATCTTCATGTGCTCATGTTAGTGAGAGTGGGCTTATACCTTCATGTGCTCTGATGTTAGTGAGAGTGGGCTAATATCTTCAAGTGCTTATGTGAGTGAGAGAGGGCTGATATCTTCACGTGCTCTGATGTGAGTGAGAGAGGGCTGATATCTTCACGTGCTCTGATGTTAGTGAGAGAGGGCTGATATCTTCACGTGCTCTGATGTTAGTGAGAGTGGGCTGATATCTTCACCTGCTCATGTTAGTGAGAGAGGGCTGATATCTTCACGTGCTCTGATGTTAGTGAGAGAGGGCTGCTATCTTCACGTGCTCTGATGTTAGTGAGAGAGGGCTGATATCTTCACAGGCTCTGATGTTAGTGAGAAAGGGCTGATATCTTCACGTGCTCATTTTAGTGAGAGAGGGCTGATATCTTCACGTGCTCTGATGTGAGTGAGAGAGGGCTGATATCTTCACGTGCTCATGTTAGTGAGAGAGGGCTGATATCTTCACGTGCTCTGATGTGAGTAAGAGAGGGCTGATATCTTCACGTACTCTGATGTGCCTGAGAGAGGGCTGATATCTTCACGTGCTCTGCTGTTATTGAGAGAGGGCTGATATCTTCACGTGCTCTGATGTGCATGAGACAGGGCTGATATCTTCACGTGCTCTGATGTTTGTGAGAGAGGGCTGATATCTGCACGTGCTCTGATGTTAGTGAGAGAGGGCTGATATCTTTACGTGCTCTGATGTGAGTGAGAGAGGGCTGTTATCTTCACCTGCTCATGTTAGTGAGAGAGAGCTGATATCTTCACGTGCTCTGATGTGAGTGAGAGAGGGTTGATATCTTCACTTGCTCTGATGTTAGTGAGAGAGGGCTGATATCTTCACGTGCTCTGATGTTAGTTAGAGAGGGCTGATATCTTCACATGCTTATGTTAGTGAGAGAGGGCTGATATCTTCACGTACTTATGTTAGTGAGAGAGGGCTGATATCTTCACGTGCTCTGATGTGAGTGAGAGAGGGCTGATATCTTCACGTGCTCTGCTGTTATTGAGAGAGGGCTGATATCTTCACGTGCTCTGATGTTAGTTAGAGAGGGCTGATATCTTCACGTGCTCTGATGTTAGTGAGAGAGGGCTAATATCTTCACGTGCTCTGATGTTAGTGAGAGAGGGCTGATATCTTCACGTGCTCTGATGTTAGTGAGAGATAGCTGATATCTTCACGTGCTCTGAAGATGGTGAGAGAGGGCTGATATCTTCACATGCTCTGATGTGAGTGAGAGAGGGCTGATATCTTCGTGTGCTCTGATGTTAGTGAGAGAGGGCTGAAATCTTCACGTGCTCTGATGTGAGTGAGAGAGGGCTAATCTCTTCAAGTGCTCTGATGTGAGTGAGAGAGGGCTGATATCTTCACCTGCTCATGTGAGTGAGAGAAGGCTGATATCTTCACCTGCTCATGTTAGTGAGAGAGGGCTGATATCTTCACGTGCTCTGATGTTAGTGAGAGAGGGCTGATATCTTCACGTGCTCTGATGTGAGTGAGAGAGGGCTAATATCTTCCCATGCTCTGATGTGAGTGAGAGAGGGCTGATATCTTCACGTGCTATGATGTTAGTGAGAGAGGGCTGATATCTTCACATGCTCTGATGTGAGTGAGAGAGGGCTGATATCTTCATGTGCTCATGTTAGTGAGAGTGGGCTGATATCTTCACGTGCTATGATGTTAGTGAGAGGGGGCTGATATCTTCATGTGCTCTGATGTTAGTGAGAGAGGGCTGATATCTTCACATGCTCTGATGTGAGTGAGAGAGGGCTGATATCTTCCCATGCTCTGATGTTAGTGAGAGAGGGCTGATATCTTCAAGTGTTCTGATGTGAGTGAGAGAGGGCTGATATCTTCACGTGCTCTGATATGAGTGAGAGAGGGATGATATCTTCACATGCTTATGTTAGTGAGAGAGGGCTGATATCTTCACGTGCTCTGATGTTAGTGAAAGAGGGCTGATATCTTCACATGCTCTGATGTGAGTGAGAGAGGGCTGCTATCTTCACGTGCTCATGTTAGTGAGAGAGGGCTGATATCTTCAAGTGCTCTGATGTGAGTGAGAGAGGGCTGATATCTTCACATGCTCTGATGTGAGTGAGAGAGGGCTGCTATCTTCACGTGCTCTGATGTTAGTGAGAGAGGACAGCTATCTTCACGTGCTCTGATGTGAGTGAGAGAGGGCTGATATCTTCACAGGCTCTGATGTTAGTGAGAGAGGGCTGATATCTTCACATGCTCTGATGTGAGTGAGAGGGCTGATATCTTCCCATGCTCTGATGTGAGTGAGAGAGGGCTGATATCTTCAGGTGCTCCGATGTGAGTGAGAGAGGGCTGATATCTTCATGTGCTCATGTGAGTGAGAGAGGGCTGATATCTTCACAGGCTCTCATGTGAGTGAGAGAGGGCTGATATCTTCACGTGCTCTGATGTGAGTGAGAGAGGGCTGATATCTTCACGTGCTCTGATGTGAGAGAGAGGACTGCTATCTTCACGTGCTCTGATGTGAATGAGAGACGGCTGATATCTTCCCATGCTCTGATGTGAGTGAGAGAGGGCTGATATCTTCACGTGCTCTGATGTGAGTGAGAGAGGGCTAATATCTTCACATGTTCTGATGTTAGTGAAAGAGGGCTGATATCTTCATGTGCTCTGATGTGAGTGAGAGAGGGTTGATAACTTCACGTGCTCATGTGAGTGAAAGAGGGCTGATATCTTCACGTGCTCTGATGTGAGTGAGAGAGGGCTGATATCTTCACGTGCTTATGTTAGTGAGAGAGGGCTGATATCTTCACGTGCTCTGATGTTAGTGAAAGAGGGCTGATATCTTCATGTGCTCTGATGTGAGTGAGAGAGGGTTGATAACTTCACGTGCTCATGTGAGTGAGTGAGGGCTGATATCTTCATGTGCTCTGATGTTTGTGAGAGAGGTCTGATATCTTCACGTGCTCTGATGTTAGAGAGAGAGGGGTGATATCTTCACGTGCTCTGATGTTAGTGAAAGAGGGATGTAATCTTCACGTGCTCTGATGTTAGTGAGAGAGGGCTGATATCCTCATTTGCTCTGATGTTAGTGGGAGAGGGCGGATATCTTCACCTGCTCTGATGTTAGTGAAAGAGGGATGTAATCTTCACGTGCTCTGATGTTAGTGAGAGAGGGCTGATATCCTCATTTGCTCTGATGTTAGTGAAAGAGGGCTGATATCTTCAAGTGCTCTGATGTGAGAGAGAGGACTGCTATCTTCACGTGCTCTGATATGAATGAGAGACGGCTGATATCTTCACCTGCTCTGATGTGAGTGAGAGAGGGCTGATATCTTCCCATGCTCTGATGTGAGTGAGAGAGGGCTGATATATTCACGTGCTCTGATGTGAGTGAGAGAGGGCTAATATCTTCACATGCTCTGATGTTAGTGAGAGAGGGCTGATATCTTCACGTGCTCTGATGTGAGTGAGAGAGGGCTGATATCTTCACATGCTTATGTTAGTGAGAGAGGGCTGATATCTGATTCTTCACGTGCTCTGATGTTAGTGAAAGAGGGCTGATATCTTCATGTGCTCTGATGTGAGTGAGAGAGGGTTGATAACTTCACGTGCTCATGTGAGTGAGTGAGGGGTGATATCTTCACGTGCTCTGATGTTAGTGAGAGAGGGCTGATATCTTCACGTGCTCTGATGTTAGTGAGAGAGGGGTGATATCTTCACGTGCTCTGATGTTAGTGAAAGAGGGATGTAATCTTCACGTGCTCTGATGTTAGTGAGAGAGGGCTGATATCCTCATTTGCTCTGATGTTAGTGGGAGAGGGCTGATATCTTCACCTGCTCATTTTAGTGAAAGAGGGCTGATATCTTCAAGTGCTCTGATGTGAGTGAGAGAGGGATGATATCTTCACGTGCTTATGTTAGTGAGAGAGGGCTGATATCTTCACGTGCTCTGATGTTAGTGAGAGAGGGCTGCTATCTTCACGTGCTCTGATGTTAGTGAGAGAGGGCTGATATCTTCACGTGCTCTGATGTTAGTGAGAGATAGCTGATATCTTCACGTGCTCTGATGTTGGTGAGAGAGGGCTGATATCTTCACATGTTCTGATGTGAGTGAGAGAGGGCTGATATCTTCGCGTGCTCTGATGTTAGTGAGAGAGGGCTGATATCTTCACGTGCTCTGATGTGAGTGAGAGAGGGCTGATATCTTCAAGTGCTCATGTTAGTGAGAGAGGGCTGATATCTTCACATGCTCTGATGTGAGTGAGAGAGGGTTGATATCTTCACCTGCTCATGTTAGTGAGAGAGGGCTGATATCTTCACGTGCTCTGATGTTAGTGAGAGAGGGCTGATATCTTCACATGCTCTGATGTTAGTGCGAGAGGGCTGATATCTTCACGTGCTATGATATTAGTGAGAGAGGGCTGATATCTTCACGTGCTCTGATGTGAGTGAGAGAGGGCTGATATCTTCATGTGCTCATGTTAGTGAGAGAGGGCTGATATCTTCACATGCTCTGATGTTAGTGAGAGAGGGCTAATACCTTCATTTGCTCTGATGTTAGTGAGAGTGGGCTGATATCTTCAAGTGCTTATGTGAGTGAGAGATAGCTGATATCTTCACCTGCTCATGTTAGTGAGAGAGGGCTGATATCTTCACGTGCTCTGATGTGAGTGAGAGAGGGCTGATATCTTCACGTGCTCTGATGTTAGTGAGAGAGGGCTGATATCTTCACGTGCTCTGATGTTAGTGAGAGTGGGCTGATATCTTCACCTGCTCATGTTAGTGAGAGAGGGCTGATATCTTCACGTGCTCTGATGTTAGTGAGAGAGGGCTGCTATCTTCACGTGCTCTGATGTTAGTGAGAGAGGGCTGATATCTTCACAGGCTCTGATGTTAGTGAGAAAGGGCTGATATCTTCACATGCTCTGATGTTAGTGAGAGAAGGCTGATATCTTCACGTGCTCTGATATGAGTGAGAGAGGGCTGATATCTTCACGTACTCTGATGTTAGTGAAAGAGGGCTGATATCTTCATGTGCTCTGATGTGAGTGAGAGAGGGTTGATAACTTCACGTGCTCATGTGAGTGAGAGAGGGCTGATATCTTCACGTGCTCTGATGTTAGTGAGAGAGGGCTGATATCTTCACGTGCTCTGATGTTAGTGAGAGAGGGGTGATATCTTCACGTGCTCTGATGTTAGTGAAAGAGGGATGTAATCTTCACGTGCTCTGATGTTAGTGAGAGAGGGCTGATATCCTCACGTGCTCTGATGTTAGTGGGAGAGGGCTGATATCTTCACGTGCTTATGTTAGTGAAAGAGGGCTGATATCTTCACGTGCTCTGATGTGAGTGAGAGAGGGCTGCTATCTTCACGTGCTCTGATGTTAGTGAGAGAGGGCTGATATCTTCACGTACTCTGATGTTAGTGAGAGATAGCTGAAATCTTCACGTGCTCTGATGTTGGTGAGAGAGGGCTGATATCTTCGCGTGCTCTGATGTTAGTGAGAGAGGGCTGATATCTTCACATGCTCTGATGTGAGTGAGAGAGGGCTGATATCTTCAAGTGCTCATGTTAGTGAGAGAGGGCTGATATCTTCACATGCTCTGATGTGAGTGAGAGAGGGCTGATATCTTCACGTGCTCTGATGTTAGTGAAAGAGGGCTGATATCTTCACGTGCTATGATATTAGTGAGAGTGGGCTAATACCTTCACGTGCTCTGATGTTAGTGAGAGTGGGCTGATATCTTTAGTGCTCATGTGAGTGAGAGAAGGCTGATATCTTCACCTGCTCATGTTAGTGAGAGAGGGCTGATATCTTCACGTGCTCTGATGTGAGTGAGAGAGGGCTGATATCTTCATGTGCTCTGATGTTAGTGAGAGAGGGCTGATATCTTCACGTGCTCTGATGTTAGTGAGAGTGGGCTGATATCTTCACCTGCTCATGTTAGTGAGAGAGGGCTGATATCTTCACGTGCTCTGATGTTAGTGAGAGAGGGCTGATATCTTCACGTGCTCTGATGTGAGTGAGAGAGGGCTGATATCTTCACAGGCTCTGATGTTAGTGAGAGAGGGCTGATATCTTCATATGCTCTGATGTTAGTGAGAGAGGGCTGATATCTTCACGTGCTCTGATGTGAGTGAGAGAGGGCTGATATCTTCACATGCTCTGATGTTAGTGAGAGAGGGCTGATATCTTCACGTGCTCTGATGTGAGTGAGAGAGGGGTGATATCTTCACATGCTCTGATGTTCGTGAGAGAGGGCTGATATCTTCACGTGCTCATGTTAGTGAGAGAGGGCTGATATCTTCACGTGCTCTGATATGAGTGAGAGAGGGCTGATATCTTCACCTGCTCTGATGTAAGTGAGAAAGGGCTGATATCTTCACGTGCTCTGATGTGAGTGAGAGAAGGCTGATATCTTCACGTGCTCTGATGTGAGTGAGAGAAGGCTGATATCTTCATGTGCTCATGTTAGTGAGAGAAGGCTGGTATCTTCACGTGCTCTGATATGAGTGAGAGAGGGCTGATATCTTCACCTGCTCTGATGTGAGTGAGAGAGGGCTGATATCTTCACGTGCTCATGTTAGTGAGAGAGGGCTGATATCTTCACATGCTCATGTTAGTGAGAGAGGGCTGATATCTTCACGTGCTCTGATATGAGTGAGAGAGGGCTGATTTCTTCACATGCTCTGATGTTAGTGCGGGAGGGCTGATATCTTCACGTGCTATGATATTAGTGAGAGAGGGCTGATATCTTCACGTGCTCTGATGTGAGTGAGAGAGGGCTGATATCTTCATGTGCTCATGTTAGTGAGAGAGGGCTGATATCTTCACATGCTCTGATGTTAGTGAGAGAGGGCTAATACCTTCATGTGCTCTGATGTTAGTGAGAGTGGGCTGATATCTTCAAGTGCTTATGTGAGTGAGAGATAGCTGATATCTTCACCTGCTCATGTTAGTGAGAGAGGGCTGATATCTTCACGTGCTCTGATGTGAGTGAGAGAGGGCTGATATCTTCACGTGCTCTGATGTTAGTGAGAGAGGGCTGATATCTTCACGTGCTCTGATGTTAGTGAGAGTGGGCTGATATCTTCACCTGCTCATGTTAGTGAGAGAGGGCTGATATCTTCACGTGCTCTGATCTGAGTGAGAGAGGGCTGATATCTTCACGTGCTCATGTTAGTGAGAGAGGGCTGATATCTTCACGTGCTCTGATGTGAGTGAGAGAGGGCTGATTTCTTCACGTGCTCTGATGTGCCTGAGAGAGGGCTGATATCTTCACGTGCTCTGCTGTTATCGAGTGAGGGCTGATATCTTCACGTGCTCTGATGTGCATGAGAGAGGGCTGATATCTTCACGTGCTCTGATGTTTGTGAGAGAGGGCTGATATCTGCACGTGCTCTGATGTTATTGAGAGAGGGCTGATATCTTCACGTGCTCTGATGTGAGTGAGAGAGGGCTGTTATCTTCACCTGCTCATGTTAGTGAGAGAGGGCTGATATCTTCACGTGCTCTGATGTGAGTGAGAGAGGGTTGATATCTTCACTTGCTCTGATGTTAGTGAGAGAGGGCTGATATCTTCACGTGCTCTGATGTTAGTTAGAGAGGGCTGATATCTTCACAAGCTTATGTTAGTGAGAGAGGGCTGATATCTTCACGTACTTATGTTAGTGAGAGAGGGCTGATATCTTCACGTGCTCTGATGTGAGTGAGAGAGGGCTGATATCTTCACGTGCTCTGCTGTTATTGAGAGAGGGCTGATATCTTCACGTGCTCTGATGTTAGTTAGAGAGGGCTGATATCTTCACGTGCTCTGATGTTAGTGAGAGAGGGCTAATATCTTCACGTGCTCTGATGAAGGTGAGAGAGGGCTGATATCTTCACGTGCTCTGATGTTAGTGAGAGATAGCTGATATCTTCACGTGCTCTGAAGATGGTGAGAGAGGGCTGATATCTTCACATGCTCTGATGTGAGTGAGAGAGGGCTGATATCTTCGTGTGCTCTGATGTTAGTGAGAGAGGGCTGAAATCTTCACGTGCTCTGATGTGAGTGAGAGAGGGCTAATATCTTCAAGTGCTCTGATGTGAGTGAGAGAGGGCTGATATCTTCACCTGCTCATGTGAGTGAGAGAGGGCTGATATCTTCACCTGCTCATGTTAGTGAGAGAGGGCTGATATCTTCACGTGCTCTGATGTTAGTGAGAGAGGGCTGATATCTTCATGTGCTCTGATGTGAGTGAGAGAGGGCTGATATCTTCCCATGCTCTGATGTTAGTGAGAGAGGGCTGATATCTTCACGTGCTATGATGTTAGTGAGAGAGGGCTGATATCTTCACATGCTCTGATGTGAGTGAGAGAGGGCTGATATCTTCATTTGCTCATGTTAGTGAGAGTGGGCTGATATCTTCACGTGCTATGATGTTAGTGAGAGGGGGCTGATATCTTCATGTGCTCTGATGTGAGTGAGAGAGGGCTGATATCTTCACATGCTATGATGTGATTGAGAGAGGGCTGATATCTTCCCATGCTCTGATGTTAGTGAGAGAGGGCTGATATCTTCACATGCTCTGATGTGAGTGAGAGAGGGCTGATATCTTCCCATGCTCTGATGTTAGTGAGAGAGGGCTGATATCTTCAAGTGTTCTGATGTTAGTGAGAGAGGGCTGATATCTACACGTGCTCTGATGTTAGTGAGATAGGGCTGATATCTTCACATGCTCTGATGTGAGTGAGAGAGGGCTGCTATCTTCACGTGCTCATGTTAGTGAGAGAGGGCTGATATCTTTAAGTGCTCTGATGTGAGTGAGAGAGGACAGCTTTCTTCACGTGCTCTGATGTGAGTGAGAGAGGGCTGATATCTTCACAGGCTCTGATGTTAGTGAGAGAGGGCTGATATCTTCACATGCTCTGATGTGCGTGAGAGGGCTGATATCTTCCCATGCTCTGATGTGAGTGAGAGAGGGCTGATATCTTCATGTGCTCATGTGAGTGAGAGAGGGCTGATATCTTCACAGGCTCTGATGTGAGTGAGAGAGGGCTGATATCTTCACGTGCTCTGATGTGAGAGAGAGGACTGCTATATTCACGTGCTCTGATATGAATGAGAGACGGCTGATATCTTCACCTGCTCTGATGTGAGTGAGAGAGGGCTGATATCTTCCCATGCTCTGATGTGAGTGAGAGAGGGCTGATATATTCACGTGCTCTGATGTGAGTGAGAGAGGGTTAATATCTTCACTTGCTCTGATGTTAGTGAGAGAGGGCTGATATCTTCACGTGCTCTGATGTGAGTGAGAGAGGGCTGATATCTTCACATGCTTATGTTAGTGAGAGAGGGCTGATATCTGATTCTTCGCGTGCTCTGATGTTAGTGAAAGAGGGTTGATATCTTCATGTGCTCTGATGTGAGTGAGAGAGGGTTGATAACTTCACGTGCTCATGTGAGTGAGTGAGGGCTGATATCTTCACGTGCTCTGATGTTAGTGAGAGAGGGCTGATATCTTCACGTGCTCTGATGTTAGTGAGAGAGGGGTGATATCTTCACGTGCTCTGATGTTAGTGAAAGAGGGATGTAATCTTCACGTGCTCTGATGTTAGTGAGAGAGGGCTGATATCCTCATTTGCTCTGATGTTAGTGGGAGAGGGCTGATATCTTCACCTGCTCATGTTAGTGAAAGAGGGCTGATATCTTCAAGTGCTCTGATGTGAGTGAGAGAGGGATGATATCTTCACGTGCTTATGTTAGTGAGAGAGGGCTGATATCTTCACGTGCTCTGATGTTAGTGAGAGAGGGCTGCTATCTTCACGTGCTCTGATGTTAGTGAGAGAGGGCTGATATCTTCACGTGCTCTGATGTTAGTGAGAGATAGCTGATATCTTCACGTGCTCTGATGTTGGTGAGAGAGGGCTGATATCTTCACATGTTCTGATGTGAGTGAGAGAGGGCTGATATCTTCGCGTGCTCTGATGTGAGTGAGAGAGGGCTGATATCTTCACGTGCTCTGATGTTGGTGAGAGAGGGCTGATATCTTCACATGTTCTGATGTGAGTGAGAGAGGGCTGATATCTTCACGTGCTCTGATGTGAGTGAGAGAGGGCTGATATCTTCAAGTGCTCATGTTAGTGAGAGAGGGCTGATATCTTCACATGCTCTGATGTGAGTGAGAGAGGGTTGATATCTTCACCTGCTCATGTTAGTGAGAGAGGGCTGATATCTTCACGTGCTCTGATGTTAGTGAGAGAGGGCTGATATCTTCACATGCTCTGATGTTAGTGCGAGAGGGCTGATATCTTCACGTGCTATGATATTAGTGAGAGAGGGCTGATATCTTCACGTGCTCTGATGTGAGTGAGAGAGGGCTGATATCTTCATGTGCTCATGTTAGTGAGAGAGGGCTGATATCTTCACATGCTCTGATGTTAGTGAGAGAGGGCTGATATCTTCACCTGCTCATGTTAGTGAGAGATAGCTGATATCTTCACGTGCTCTGATGTTGGTGAGAGAGGGCTGATATCTTCACGTGCTTATGTTAGTGAGAGAGGGCTGATATCTTCACGTGCTCTGATGTTAGTGAGAGAGGGCTGATATCTTCACGTGCTCTGATGTTAGTGAGAGAGGGCTGATATCTTCACGTGCTCTGATGTTAGTGAGAGATAGCTGATATCTTCACGTGCTCTGATGTTGGTGAGAGAGGGCTGATATCTTCACATGCTCTGATGTGAGTGAGAGAGGGCTGATATCTTTGTGTGCTCTGATGTTAGTGAGAGAGGGCTGAAATCTTCACGTGCTCTGATGTGAGTGAGAGAGGGCTAATATCTTCAAGTGCTCTGATGTGAGTGAGAGAGGGCTGATATCTTCACCTGCTCATGTGAGTGAGAGAGGGCTGATATCTTCACCTGCTCATGTTAGTGAGAGAGGGCTGATATCTTCACGTGCTCTGATGTTAGTGAGAGAGGGCTGATATCTTCACGTGCTCTGATGTGAGTGAGAGAGGGCTGATATCTTCCCATGCTCTGATGTTAGTGAGAGAGAGCTGATATCTTCACGTGCTATGATGTTAGTGAGAGAGGGCTGATATCTTCACATGCTCTGATGTGAGTGAGAGAGGGCTGATATCTTCATGTGCTCATGTTAGTGAGAGTGAGCTGATATCTTCACGTGCTATGATGTTAGTGAGAGAGGGCTGATATCTTCCCATGCTCTGATGTTAGTGAGAGAGGGCAGATATCTTCACATGCTCTGATGTGAGTGAGAGAGGGCTGATATCTTCCCATGCTCTGATGTTAGTGAGAGAGGGCTGATATCTTCAAGTGTTCTGATGTGAGTGAGAGAGGGCTGATATCTTCACGTGCTCTGATATGAGTGAGAGAGGGATGATATCTTCACATGCTTATGTTAGTGAGAGAGGGCTGATATCTTCACGTGCTCTGATGTTAGTGAAAGAGGGCTGATATCTTCACATGCTCTGATGTGAGTGAGAGAGGGCTGCTATCTTCACGTGCTCATGTTAGTGAGAGAGGGCTGATATCTTCAAGTGCTCTGATGTGAGTGAGAGAGGGCTGATATCTTCACATGCTCTGATGTGAGTGAGAGAGGGCTGCTATCTTCACGTGCTCTGATGTTAGTGAGAGAGGACAGCTATCTTCACGTGCTCTGATGTGAGTGAGAGAGGGCTGATATCTTCACAGGCTCTGATGTTAGTGAGAGAGGGCTGATATCTTCACATGCTCTGATGTGAGTGAGAGGGCTGATATCTTCCCATGCTCTGATGTGAGTGAGAGAGGGCTGATATCTTCAGGTGCTCCGATGTGAGTGAGAGAGGGCTGATATCTTCATGTGCTCATGTGAGTGAGAGAGGGCTGATATCTTCACAGGCTCTCATGTGAGTGAGAGAGGGCTGATATCTTCACGTGCTCTGATGTGAGTGAGAGAGGGCTGATATCTTCACGTGCTCTGATGTGAGAGAGAGGACTGCTATCTTCACGTGCTCTGATGTGAATGAGAGACGGCTGATATCTTCCCATGCTCTGATGTGAGTGAGAGAGGGCTGATATCTTCACGTGCTCTGATGTGAGTGAGAGAGGGCTAATATCTTCACATGTTCTGATGTTAGTGAAAGAGGGCTGATATCTTCATGTGCTCTGATGTGAGTGAGAGAGGGTTGATAACTTCACGTGCTCATGTGAGTGAAAGAGGGCTGATATCTTCACGTGCTCTGATGTGAGTGAGAGAGGGCTGATATCTTCACGTGCTTATGTTAGTGAGAGAGGGCTGATATCTTCACGTGCTCTGATGTTAGTGAAAGAGGGCTGATATCTTCATGTGCTCTGATGTGAGTGAGAGAGGGTTGATAACTTCACGTGCTCATGTGAGTGAGTGAGGGCTGATATCTTCATGTGCTCTGATGTTTGTGAGAGAGGTCTGATATCTTCACGTGCTCTGATGTTAGAGAGAGAGGGGTGATATCTTCACGTGCTCTGATGTTAGTGAAAGAGGGATGTAATCTTCACGTGCTCTGATGTTAGTGAGAGAGGGCTGATATCCTCATTTGCTCTGATGTTAGTGGGAGAGGGCGGATATCTTCACCTGCTCTGATGTTAGTGAAAGAGGGATGTAATCTTCACGTGCTCTGATGTTAGTGAGAGAGGGCTGATATCCTCATTTGCTCTGATGTTAGTGAAAGAGGGCTGATATCTTCAAGTGCTCTGATGTGAGTGAGAGAGGGATGATATCTTCACGTGCTTATGTTAGTGAGAGAAGGCTGATATCTTCACGTGCTCTGATGTTAGTGAGAGAGGGCTGCTATCTTCACGTGCTCTGATGTTAGTGAGAGAGGGCTGATATCTTCACGTGCTCTGATGTTAGTGAGAGATAGCTGATATCTTCACGTGCTCTGATGTTGGTGAGAGAGGGCTGATATCTTCACATGTTCTGATGTGAGTGAGAGAGGGCTGATATCTTCGCGTGCTCTGATGTTAGTGAGAGAGGTCTGATATCTTCACATGCTCTGATGTGAGTGAGAGAGGGCTGATATCTTCACCTGCTCATGTTAGTGAGAGAGGGCTGATATCTTCACGTGCTCTGATGTTAGTGAGAGAGGGCTGATATCTTCACATGCTCTGATTTTAGTGAGAGAGGGCTGATATCTTCACGTGCTATGATATTAGTGAGAGAGGGCTGATATCTTCTTGTGCTCTGATGTGAGTGAGAGAGGGCTGATATCTTCATGTGCTCATGTTAGTGAGAGTGGGCTTATACCTTCATGTGCTCTGATGTTAGTGAGAGTGGGCTAATATCTTCAAGTGCTTATGTGAGTGAGAGAGGGCTGATATCTTCACGTGCTCTGATGTGAGTGAGAGAGGGCTGATATCTTCACGTGCTCTGATGTTAGTGAGAGAGGGCTGATATCTTCACGTGCTCTGATGTTAGTGAGAGTGGGCTGATATCTTCACCTGCTCATGTTAGTGAGAGAGGGCTGATATCTTCACGTGCTCTGATGTTAGTGAGAGAGGGCTGCTATCTTCACGTGCTCTGATGTTAGTGAGAGAGGGCTGATATCTTCACAGGCTCTGATGTTAGTGAGAAAGGGCTGATATCTTCACGTGCTCATTTTAGTGAGAGAGGGCTGATATCTTCACGTGCTCTGATGTGAGTGAGAGAGGGCTGATATCTTCACGTGCTCATGTTAGTGAGAGAGGGCTGATATCTTCACGTGCTCTGATGTGAGTAAGAGAGGGCTGATATCTTCACGTACTCTGATGTGCCTGAGAGAGGGCTGATATCTTCACGTGCTCTGCTGTTATTGAGAGAGGGCTGATATCTTCACGTGCTCTGATGTGCATGAGACAGGGCTGATATCTTCACGTGCTCTGATGTTTGTGAGAGAGGGCTGATATCTGCACGTGCTCTGATGTTAGTGAGAGAGGGCTGATATCTTTACGTGCTCTGATGTGAGTGAGAGAGGGCTGTTATCTTCACCTGCTCATGTTAGTGAGAGAGAGCTGATATCTTCACGTGCTCTGATGTGAGTGAGAGAGGGTTGATATCTTCACTTGCTCTGATGTTAGTGAGAGAGGGCTGATATCTTCACGTGCTCTGATGTTAGTTAGAGAGGGCTGATATCTTCACATGCTTATGTTAGTGAGAGAGGGCTGATATCTTCACGTACTTATGTTAGTGAGAGAGGGCTGATATCTTCACGTGCTCTGATGTGAGTGAGAGAGGGCTGATATCTTCACGTGCTCTGCTGTTATTGAGAGAGGGCTGATATCTTCACGTGCTCTGATGTTAGTTAGAGAGGGCTGATATCTTCACGTGCTCTGATGTTAGTGAGAGAGGGCTAATATCTTCACGTGCTCTGATGTTAGTGAGAGAGGGCTGATATCTTCACGTGCTCTGATGTTAGTGAGAGATAGCTGATATCTTCACGTGCTCTGAAGATGGTGAGAGAGGGCTGATATCTTCACATGCTCTGATGTGAGTGAGAGAGGGCTGATATCTTCGTGTGCTCTGATGTTAGTGAGAGAGGGCTGAAATCTTCACGTGCTCTGATGTGAGTGAGAGAGGGCTAATCTCTTCAAGTGCTCTGATGTGAGTGAGAGAGGGCTGATATCTTCACCTGCTCATGTGAGTGAGAGAAGGCTGATATCTTCACCTGCTCATGTTAGTGAGAGAGGGCTGATATCTTCACGTGCTCTGATGTTAGTGAGAGAGGGCTGATATCTTCACGTGCTCTGATGTGAGTGAGAGAGGGCTAATATCTTCCCATGCTCTGATGTGAGTGAGAGAGGGCTGATATCTTCACGTGCTATGATGTTAGTGAGAGAGGGCTGATATCTTCACATGCTCTGATGTGAGTGAGAGAGGGCTGATATCTTCATGTGCTCATGTTAGTGAGAGTGGGCTGATATCTTCACGTGCTATGATGTTAGTGAGAGGGGGCTGATATCTTCATGTGCTCTGATGTTAGTGAGAGAGGGCTGATATCTTCACATGCTCTGATGTGAGTGAGAGAGGGCTGATATCTTCCCATGCTCTGATGTTAGTGAGAGAGGGCTGATATCTTCAAGTGTTCTGATGTGAGTGAGAGAGGGCTGATATCTTCACGTGCTCTGATATGAGTGAGAGAGGGATGATATCTTCACATGCTTATGTTAGTGAGAGAGGGCTGATATCTTCACGTGCTCTGATGTTAGTGAAAGAGGGCTGATATCTTCACATGCTCTGATGTGAGTGAGAGAGGGCTGCTATCTTCACGTGCTCATGTTAGTGAGAGAGGGCTGATATCTTCAAGTGCTCTGATGTGAGTGAGAGAGGGCTGATATCTTCACATGCTCTGATGTGAGTGAGAGAGGGCTGCTATCTTCACGTGCTCTGATGTTAGTGAGAGAGGACAGCTATCTTCACGTGCTCTGATGTGAGTGAGAGAGGGCTGATATCTTCACAGGCTCTGATGTTAGTGAGAGAGGGCTGATATCTTCACATGCTCTGATGTGAGTGAGAGGGCTGATATCTTCCCATGCTCTGATGTGAGTGAGAGAGGGCTGATATCTTCAGGTGCTCCGATGTGAGTGAGAGAGGGCTGATATCTTCATGTGCTCATGTGAGTGAGAGAGGGCTGATATCTTCACAGGCTCTCATGTGAGTGAGAGAGGGCTGATATCTTCACGTGCTCTGATGTGAGTGAGAGAGGGCTGATATCTTCACGTGCTCTGATGTGAGAGAGAGGACTGCTATCTTCACGTGCTCTGATGTGAATGAGAGACGGCTGATATCTTCCCATGCTCTGATGTGAGTGAGAGAGGGCTGATATCTTCACGTGCTCTGATGTGAGTGAGAGAGGGCTAATATCTTCACATGTTCTGATGTTAGTGAAAGAGGGCTGATATCTTCATGTGCTCTGATGTGAGTGAGAGAGGGTTGATAACTTCACGTGCTCATGTGAGTGAAAGAGGGCTGATATCTTCACGTGCTCTGATGTGAGTGAGAGAGGGCTGATATCTTCACGTGCTTATGTTAGTGAGAGAGGGCTGATATCTTTACGTGCTCTGATGTTAGTGAAAGAGGGCTGATATCTTCATGTGCTCTGATGTGAGTGAGAGAGGGTTGATAACTTCACGTGCTCATGTGAGTGAGTGAGGGCTGATATCTTCATGTGCTCTGATGTTTGTGAGAGAGGTCTGATATCTTCACGTGCTCTGATGTTAGAGAGAGAGGGGTGATATCTTCACGTGCTCTGATGTTAGTGAAAGAGGGATGTAATCTTCACGTGCTCTGATGTTAGTGAGAGAGGGCTGATATCCTCATTTGCTCTGATGTTAGTGGGAGAGGGCGGATATCTTCACCTGCTCTGATGTTAGTGAAAGAGGGATGTAATCTTCACGTGCTCTGATGTTAGTGAGAGAGGGCTGATATCCTCATTTGCTCTGATGTTAGTGAAAGAGGGCTGATATCTTCAAGTGCTCTGATGTGAGAGAGAGGACTGCTATCTTCACGTGCTCTGATATGAATGAGAGACGGCTGATATCTTCACCTGCTCTGATGTGAGTGAGAGAGGGCTGATATCTTCCCATGCTCTGATGTGAGTGAGAGAGGGCTGATATATTCACGTGCTCTGATGTGAGTGAGAGAGGGCTAATATCTTCACATGCTCTGATGTTAGTGAGAGAGGGCTGATATCTTCACGTGCTCTGATGTGAGTGAGAGAGGGCTGATATCTTCACATGCTTATGTTAGTGAGAGAGGGCTGATATCTGATTCTTCACGTGCTCTGATGTTAGTGAAAGAGGGCTGATATCTTCATGTGCTCTGATGTGAGTGAGAGAGGGTTGATAACTTCACGTGCTCATGTGAGTGAGTGAGGGGTGATATCTTCACGTGCTCTGATGTTAGTGAGAGAGGGCTGATATCTTCACGTGCTCTGATGTTAGTGAGAGAGGGGTGATATCTTCACGTGCTCTGATGTTAGTGAAAGAGGGATGTAATCTTCACGTGCTCTGATGTTAGTGAGAGAGGGCTGATATCCTCATTTGCTCTGATGTTAGTGGGAGAGGGCTGATATCTTCACCTGCTCATTTTAGTGAAAGAGGGCTGATATCTTCAAGTGCTCTGATGTGAGTGAGAGAGGGATGATATCTTCACGTGCTTATGTTAGTGAGAGAGGGCTGATATCTTCACGTGCTCTGATGTTAGTGAGAGAGGGCTGCTATCTTCACGTGCTCTGATGTTAGTGAGAGAGGGCTGATATCTTCACGTGCTCTGATGTTAGTGAGAGATAGCTGATATCTTCACGTGCTCTGATGTTGGTGAGAGAGGGCTGATATCTTCACATGTTCTGATGTGAGTGAGAGAGGGCTGATATCTTCGCGTGCTCTGATGTTAGTGAGAGAGGGCTGATATCTTCACGTGCTCTGATGTGAGTGAGAGAGGGCTGATATCTTCAAGTGCTCATGTTAGTGAGAGAGGGCTGATATCTTCACATGCTCTGATGTGAGTGAGAGAGGGTTGATATCTTCACCTGCTCATGTTAGTGAGAGAGGGCTGATATCTTCACGTGCTCTGATGTTAGTGAGAGAGGGCTGATATCTTCACATGCTCTGATGTTAGTGCGAGAGGGCTGATATCTTCACGTGCTATGATATTAGTGAGAGAGGGCTGATATCTTCACGTGCTCTGATGTGAGTGAGAGAGGGCTGATATCTTCATGTGCTCATGTTAGTGAGAGAGGGCTGATATCTTCACATGCTCTGATGTTAGTGAGAGAGGGCTAATACCTTCATGTGCTCTGATGTTAGTGAGAGTGGGCTGATATCTTCAAGTGCTTATGTGAGTGAGAGATAGCTGATATCTTCACCTGCTCATGTTAGTGAGAGAGGGCTGATATCTTCACGTGCTCTGATGTGAGTGAGAGAGGGCTGATATCTTCACGTGCTCTGATGTTAGTGAGAGAGGGCTGATATCTTCACGTGCTCTGATGTTAGTGAGAGTGGGCTGATATCTTCACCTGCTCATGTTAGTGAGAGAGGGCTGATATCTTCACGTGCTCTGATGTTAGTGAGAGAGGGCTGCTATCTTCACGTGCTCTGATGTTAGTGAGAGAGGGCTGATATCTTCACAGGCTCTGATGTTAGTGAGAAAGGGCTGATATCTTCACATGCTCTGATGTTAGTGAGAGAAGGCTGATATCTTCACGTGCTCTGATATGAGTGAGAGAGGGCTGATATCTTCACGTACTCTGATGTTAGTGAAAGAGGGCTGATATCTTCATGTGCTCTGATGTGAGTGAGAGAGGGTTGATAACTTCACGTGCTCATGTGAGTGAGAGAGGGCTGATATCTTCACGTGCTCTGATGTTAGTGAGAGAGGGCTGATATCTTCACGTGCTCTGATGTTAGTGAGAGAGGGGTGATATCTTCACGTGCTCTGATGTTAGTGAAAGAGGGATGTAATCTTCACGTGCTCTGATGTTAGTGAGAGAGGGCTGATATCCTCACGTGCTCTGATGTTAGTGGGAGAGGGCTGATATCTTCACGTGCTTATGTTAGTGAAAGAGGGCTGATATCTTCACGTGCTCTGATGTGAGTGAGAGAGGGCTGCTATCTTCACGTGCTCTGATGTTAGTGAGAGAGGGCTGATATCTTCACGTACTCTGATGTTAGTGAGAGATAGCTGAAATCTTCACGTGCTCTGATGTTGGTGAGAGAGGGCTGATATCTTCGCGTGCTCTGATGTTAGTGAGAGAGGGCTGATATCTTCACATGCTCTGATGTGAGTGAGAGAGGGCTGATATCTTCAAGTGCTCATGTTAGTGAGAGAGGGCTGATATCTTCACATGCTCTGATGTGAGTGAGAGAGGGCTGATATCTTCACGTGCTCTGATGTTAGTGAAAGAGGGCTGATATCTTCACGTGCTATGATATTAGTGAGAGTGGGCTAATACCTTCACGTGCTCTGATGTTAGTGAGAGTGGGCTGATATCTTTAGTGCTCATGTGAGTGAGAGAAGGCTGATATCTTCACCTGCTCATGTTAGTGAGAGAGGGCTGATATCTTCACGTGCTCTGATGTGAGTGAGAGAGGGCTGATATCTTCATGTGCTCTGATGTTAGTGAGAGAGGGCTGATATCTTCACGTGCTCTGATGTTAGTGAGAGTGGGCTGATATCTTCACCTGCTCATGTTAGTGAGAGAGGGCTGATATCTTCACGTGCTCTGATGTTAGTGAGAGAGGGCTGATATCTTCACGTGCTCTGATGTGAGTGAGAGAGGGCTGATATCTTCACAGGCTCTGATGTTAGTGAGAGAGGGCTGATATCTTCATATGCTCTGATGTTAGTGAGAGAGGGCTGATATCTTCACGTGCTCTGATGTGAGTGAGAGAGGGCTGATATCTTCACATGCTCTGATGTTAGTGAGAGAGGGCTGATATCTTCACGTGCTCTGATGTGAGTGAGAGAGGGGTGATATCTTCACATGCTCTGATGTTCGTGAGAGAGGGCTGATATCTTCACGTGCTCATGTTAGTGAGAGAGGGCTGATATCTTCACGTGCTCTGATATGAGTGAGAGAGGGCTGATATCTTCACCTGCTCTGATGTAAGTGAGAAAGGGCTGATATCTTCACGTGCTCTGATGTGAGTGAGAGAAGGCTGATATCTTCACGTGCTCTGATGTGAGTGAGAGAAGGCTGATATCTTCATGTGCTCATGTTAGTGAGAGAAGGCTGGTATCTTCACGTGCTCTGATATGAGTGAGAGAGGGCTGATATCTTCACCTGCTCTGATGTGAGTGAGAGAGGGCTGATATCTTCACGTGCTCATGTTAGTGAGAGAGGGCTGATATCTTCACATGCTCATGTTAGTGAGAGAGGGCTGATATCTTCACGTGCTCTGATATGAGTGAGAGAGGGCTGATTTCTTCACATGCTCTGATGTTAGTGCGGGAGGGCTGATATCTTCACGTGCTATGATATTAGTGAGAGAGGGCTGATATCTTCACGTGCTCTGATGTGAGTGAGAGAGGGCTGATATCTTCATGTGCTCATGTTAGTGAGAGAGGGCTGATATCTTCACATGCTCTGATGTTAGTGAGAGAGGGCTAATACCTTCATGTGCTCTGATGTTAGTGAGAGTGGGCTGATATCTTCAAGTGCTTATGTGAGTGAGAGATAGCTGATATCTTCACCTGCTCATGTTAGTGAGAGAGGGCTGATATCTTCACGTGCTCTGATGTGAGTGAGAGAGGGCTGATATCTTCACGTGCTCTGATGTTAGTGAGAGAGGGCTGATATCTTCACGTGCTCTGATGTTAGTGAGAGTGGGCTGATATCTTCACCTGCTCATGTTAGTGAGAGAGGGCTGATATCTTCACGTGCTCTGATGTTAGTGAGAGAGGGCTGCTATCTTCACGTGCTCTGATGTTAGTGAGAGAGGGCTGATATCTTCACAGGCTCTGATGTTAGTGAGAAAGGGCTGATATCTTCACATGCTCTGATGTTAGTGAGAGAAGGCTGATATCTTCACGTGCTCTGATATGAGTGAGAGAGGGCAGATATCTTCACGTGCTCTGATGTTAGTGAAAGAGGGCTGATATCTTCATGTGCTCTGATGTGAGTGAGAGAGGGTTGATAACTTCACGTGCTCATGTGAGTGAGAGAGGGCTGATATCTTCACGTGCTCTGATGTTAGTGAGAGAGGGCTGATATCTTTACGTGCTCTGATGTGAGTGAGAGAGGGCTGTTATCTTCACCTGCTCATGTTAGTGAGAGAGAGCTGATATCTTCACGTGCTCTGATGTGAGTGAGAGAGGGTTGATATCTTCACTTGCTCTGATGTTAGTGAGAGAGGGCTGATATCTTCACGTGCTCTGATGTTAGTTAGAGAGGGCTGATATCTTCACATGCTTATGTTAGTGAGAGAGGGCTGATATCTTCACGTACTTATGTTAGTGAGAGAGGGCTGATATCTTCACGTGCTCTGATGTGAGTGAGAGAGGGCTGATATCTTCACGTGCTCTGCTGTTATTGAGAGAGGGCTGATATCTTCACGTGCTCTGATGTTAGTTAGAGAGGGCTGATATCTTCACGTGCTCTGATGTTAGTGAGAGAGGGCTAATATCTTCACGTGCTCTGATGTTAGTGAGAGAGGGCTGATATCTTCACGTGCTCTGATGTTAGTGAGAGATAGCTGATATCTTCACGTGCTCTGAAGATGGTGAGAGAGGGCTGATATCTTCACATGCTCTGATGTGAGTGAGAGAGGGCTGATATCTTCGTGTGCTCTGATGTTAGTGAGAGAGGGCTGAAATCTTCACGTGCTCTGATGTGAGTGAGAGAGGGCTAATATCTTCAAGTGCTCTGATGTGAGTGAGAGAGGGCTGATATCTTCACCTGCTCATGTGAGTGAGAGAAGGCTGATATCTTCACCTGCTCATGTTAGTGAGAGAGGGCTGATATCTTCACGTGCTCTGATGTTAGTGAGAGAGGGCTGATATCTTCACGTGCTCTGATGTGAGTGAGAGAGGGCTAATATCTTCCCATGCTCTGATGTGAGTGAGAGAGGGCTGATATCTTCACGTGCTATGATGTTAGTGAGAGAGGGCTGATATCTTCACATGCTCTGATGTGAGTGAGAGAGGGCTGATATCTTCATGTGCTCATGTTAGTGAGAGTGGGCTGATATCTTCACGTGCTATGATGTTAGTGAGAGGGGGCTGATATCTTCATGTGCTCTGATGTTAGTGAGAGAGGGCTGATATCTTCACATGCTCTGATGTGAGTGAGAGAGGGCTGATATCTTCCCATGCTCTGATGTTAGTGAGAGAGGGCTGATATCTTCAAGTGTTCTGATGTGAGTGAGAGAGGGATGATATCTTCACGTGCTTATGTTAGTGAGAGAGGGCTGATATCTACACGTGCTCTGATGTTAGTGAGATAGGGCTGATATCTTCACATGCTCTGATGTGAGTGAGAGAGGGCTGCTATCTTCACGTGCTCATGTTAGTGAGAGAGGGCTGATATCTTTAAGTGCTCTGATGTTAGTGAGAGAGGGCTGATATCTTCACGTGCTCTGATGTTAGTGAGAGTGGGCTGATATCTTCACCTGCTCATGTTAGTGAGAGAGGGCTGATATCTTCACGTGCTCTGATGTTAGTGAGAGAGGGCTGATATCTTCACGTGCTCTGATGTGAGTGAGAGAGGGCTGATATCTTCACAGGCTCTGATGTTAGTGAGAGAGGGCTGATATCTTCATATGCTCTGATGTTAGTGAGAGAGGGCTGATATATTCACATGCTCTGATGTGAGTGAGAGAGGGCTGATATCTTCACATGCTCTGATGTTAGTGAGAGAGGGCTGATATCTTCACGTGCTCTGATGTGAGTGAGAGAGGGGTGATATCTTCACATGCTCTGATGTTCGTGAGAGAGGGCTGATATCTTCACGTGCTCATGTTAGTGAGAGAGGGCTGATATCTTCACGTGCTCTGATATGAGTGAGAGAGGGCTGATATCTTCACCTGCTCTGATGTAAGTGAGAAAGGGCTGATATCTTCACGTGCTCTGATGTGAGTGAGAGAAGGCTGATATCTTCACGTGCTCTGATGTGAGTGAGAGAAGGCTGATATCTTCATGTGCTCATGTTAGTGAGAGAAGGCTGATATCTTCACGTGCTCTGATATGAGTGAGAGAGGGCTGATATCTTCACCTGCTCTGATGTGAGTGAGAGAGGGCTGATATCTTCACGTGCTCATGTTAGTGAGAGAGGGCTGATATCTTCACGTGCTCATGTTAGTGAGAGAGGGCTGATATCTTCACGTGCTCTGATATGAGTGAGAGAGGGCTGATTTCTTCACATGCTCTGATGTTAGTGCGGGAGGGCTGATATCTTCACGTGCTATGATATTAGTGAGAGAGGGCTGATATCTTCACGTGCTCTGATGTGAGTGAGAGAGGGCTGATATCTTCATGTGCTCATGTTAGTGAGAGAGGGCTGATATCTTCACATGCTCTGATGTTAGTGAGAGAGGGCTAATACCTTCATGTGCTCTGATGTTAGTGAGAGTGGGCTGATATCTTCAAGTGCTTATGTGAGTGAGAGATAGCTGATATATTCACCTGCTCATGTTAGTGAGAGAGGGCTGATATCTTCACGTGCTCTGATGTGAGTGAGAGAGGGCTGATATCTTCACGTGCTCTGATGTTAGTGAGAGAGGGCTGATATCTTCACGTGCTCTGATGTTAGTGAGAGTGGGCTGATATCTTCACCTGCTCATGTTAGTGAGAGAGGGCTGATATCTTCACGTGCTCTGATGTTAGTGAGAGAGGGCTGCTATCTTCACGTGCTCTGATGTTAGTGAGAGAGGGCTGATATCTTCACAGGCTCTGATGTTAGTGAGAAAGGGCTGATATCTTCACATGCTCTGATGTTAGTGAGAGAAGGCTGATATCTTCACGTGCTCTGATATGAGTGAGACAGGGCAGATATCTTCACGTGCTCTGATGTTAGTGAAAGAGGGCTGATATCTTCATGTGCTCTGATGTGAGTGAGAGAGGGTTGATAACTTCACGTGCTCATGTGAGTGAGAGAGGGCTGATATCTTCACGTGCTCTGATGTTAGTGAGAGAGGGCTGATATCTTTACGTGCTCTGATGTGAGTGAGAGAGGGCTGTTATCTTCACCTGCTCATGTTAGTGAGAGAGAGCTGATATCTTCACGTGCTCTGATGTGAGTGAGAGAGGGTTGATATCTTCACTTGCTCTGATGTTAGTGAGAGAGGGCTGATATCTTCACGTGCTCTGATGTTAGTTAGAGAGGGCTGATATCTTCACATGCTTATGTTAGTGAGAGAGGGCTGATATCTTCACGTACTTATGTTAGTGAGAGAGGGCTGATATCTTCACGTGCTCTGATGTGAGTGAGAGAGGGCTGATATCTTCACGTGCTCTGCTGTTATTGAGAGAGGGCTGATATCTTCACGTGCTCTGATGTTAGTTAGAGAGGGCTGATATCTTCACGTGCTCTGATGTTAGTGAGAGAGGGCTAATATCTTCACGTGCTCTGATGTTAGTGAGAGAGGGCTGATATCTTCACGTGCTCTGATGTTAGTGAGAGATAGCTGATATCTTCACGTGCTCTGAAGATGGTGAGAGAGGGCTGATATCTTCACATGCTCTGATGTGAGTGAGAGAGGGCTGATATCTTCGTGTGCTCTGATGTTAGTGAGAGAGGGCTGAAATCTTCACGTGCTCTGATGTGAGTGAGAGAGGGCTAATATCTTCAAGTGCTCTGATGTGAGTGAGAGAGGGCTGATATCTTCACCTGCTCATGTGAGTGAGAGAAGGCTGATATCTTCACCTGCTCATGTTAGTGAGAGAGGGCTGATATCTTCACGTGCTCTGATGTTAGTGAGAGAGGGCTGATATCTTCACGTGCTCTGATGTGAGTGAGAGAGGGCTAATATCTTCCCATGCTCTGATGTGAGTGAGAGAGGGCTGATATCTTCACGTGCTATGATGTTAGTGAGAGAGGGCTGATATCTTCACATGCTCTGATGTGAGTGAGAGAGGGCTGATATCTTCATGTGCTCATGTTAGTGAGAGTGGGCTGATATCTTCACGTGCTATGATGTTAGTGAGAGGGGGCTGATATCTTCATGTGCTCTGATGTTAGTGAGAAAGGGCTGATATCTTCACATGCTCTGATGTGAGTGAGAGAGGGCTGATATCTTCCCATGCTCTGATGTTAGTGAGAGAGGGCTGATATCTTCAAGTGTTCTGATGTGAGTGAGAGAGGGATGATATCTTCACGTGCTTATGTTAGTGAGAGAGGGCTGATATCTACACGTGCTCTGATGTTAGTGAGATAGGGCTGATATCTTCACATGCTCTGATGTGAGTGAGAGAGGGCTGCTATCTTCACGTGCTCATGTTAGTGAGAGAGGGCTGATATCTTTAAGTGCTCTGATGTGAGTGAGAGAGGACAGCTATCTTCACATGCTCTGATGTGAGTGAGAGAGGGCTGATATCTTCACAGGCTCTGATGTTAGTGAGAGAGGGCTGATATCTTCACATGCTCTGATGTGAGTGAGAGGGCTGATATCTTCCCATGCTCTGATGTGAGTGAGAGAGGGCTGATATCTTCAGGTGCTCCGATGTGAGTGAGAGAGGGCTGATATCTTCACAGGCTCTGATGTGAGTGAGAGAGGGCTGATATCTTCACGTGCTCTGATGTGAGAGAGAGGACTGCTATCTTCACGTGCTCTGATATGAATGAGAGACGGCTGATATCTTCACCTGCTCTGATGTGAGTGAGAGAGGGCTGATATCTTCCCATGCTCTGATGTGAGTGAGAGAGGGCTGATATATTCACGTGCTCTGATGTGAGTGAGAGAGGGCTAATATCTTCACATGCTCTGATGTTAGTGAGAGAGGGCTGATATCTTCACGTGCTCTGATGTGAGTGAGAGAGGGCTGATATCTTCACATGCTTATGTTAGTGAGAGAGGGCTGATATCTGATTCTTCACGTGCTCTGATGTTAGTGAAAGAGGGCTGATATCTTCATGTGCTCTGATGTGAGTGAGAGAGGGTTGATAACTTCACGTGCTCATGTGAGTGAGTGAGGGCTGATATCTTCACGTGCTCTGATGTTAGTGAGAGAGGGCTGATATCTTCACGTGCTCTGATGTTAGTGAGAGAGGGGTGATATCTTCACGTGCTCTGATGTTAGTGAAAGAGGGATGTAATCTTCACGTGCTCTGATGAGTGAGAGAGGGCTGATATCCTCATTTGCTCTGATGTTAGTGGGAGAGGGCTGATATCTTCACCTGCTCATTTTAGTGAAAGAGGGCTGATATCTTCAAGTGCTCTGATGTGAGTGAGAGAGGGATGATATCTTCACGTGCTTATGTTAGTGAGAGAGGGCTGATATCTTCACATGCTCTGATGTTAGTGAGAGAGGGCTGCTATCTTCACGTGCTCTGATGTTAGTGAGAGAGGGCTGATATCTTCACGTGCTCTGATGTTAGTGAGAGATAGCTGATATCTTCACGTGCTCTGATGTTGGTGAGAGAGGGCTGATATCTTCACATGTTCTGATGTGAGTGAGAGAGGGCTGATATCTTCGCGTGCTCTGATGTTAGTGAGAGAGGGCTGATATCTTCACGTGCTCTGATGTGAGTGAGAGAGGGCTGATATCTTCAAGTGCTCATGTTAGTGAGAGAGGGCTGATATCTTCACATGCTCTGATGTGAGTGAGAGAGGGTTGATATCTTCACCTGCTCATGTTAGTGAGAGAGGGCTGATATCTTCACGTGCTCTGATGTTAGTGAGAGAGGGCTGATATCTTCACATGCTCTGATGTTAGTGCGAGAGGGCTGATATCTTCACGTGCTATGATATTAGTGAGAGAGGGCTGATATCTTCACGTGCTCTGATGTGAGTGAGAGAGGGCTGATATCTTCATGTGCTCATGTTAGTGAGAGAGGGCTGATATCTTCACATGCTCTGATGTTAGTGAGAGAGGGCTAATACCTTCATGTGCTCTGATGTTAGTGAGAGTGGGCTGATATCTTCAAGTGCTTATGTGAGTGAGAGATAGCTGATATCTTCACCTGCTCATGTTAGTGAGAGAGGGTTGATAACTTCACGTGCTCTGATGTGAGTGAGAGAGGGCTGATATCTTCACGTGCTCTGATGTTAGTGAGAGAGGGCTGATATCTTCACGTGCTCTGATGTTAGTGAGAGAGGGGTGATATCTTCACGTGCTCTGATGTTAATGAAAGAGGGATGTAATCTTCACGTGCTCTGATGTTAGTGAGAGAGGGCTGATATCCTCACGTGCTCTGATGTTAGTGGGAGAGGGCTGATATCTTCACGTGCTTATGTTAGTGAAAGAGGGCTGATATCTTCAAGTGCTCTGATGTGAGTGAGAGAGGGATGATATTTTTACGTGCTTATGTTAGTGAGAGAGGGCTGATATCTTCACGTACTTATGTTAGTGAGAGAGGGCTGATATCTTCACGTGCTCTGATGTTAGTGAGAGAGGGCTGCTATCTTCACGTGCTCTGATGTTAGTGAGAGAGGGCTGATATCTTCACAGGCTCTGATGTTAGTGAGAAAGGGCTGATATCTTCACATGCTCTGATGTTAGTGAGTGAAGGCTGATATCTTCACGTGCTCTGATATGAGTGAGAGAGGGCTGATATCTTCACGTGCTCTGATGTTAGTGAAAGAGGGCTGATATCTTCATGTGCTCTGATGTGAGTGAGAGAGGGTTGATAACTTCACGTGCTCATGTGAGTGAGAGAGGGCTGATATCTTCACGTGCTCTGATGTTAGTGAGAGAGGGCTGATATCTTCACGTGCTCTGATGTTAGTGAGAGAGGGGTGATATCTTCACGTGCTCTGATGTTAATGAAAGAGGGATGTAATCTTCACGTGCTCTGATGTTAGTGAGAGAGGGCTGATATCCTCACGTGCTCTGATGTTAGTGGGAGAGGGCTGATATCTTCACGTGCTTATGTTAGTGAAAGAGGGCTGATATCTTCAAGTGCTCTGATGTGAGTGAGAGAGGGATGATATCTTTACGTGCTTATGTTAGTGAGAGAGGGCTGATATCTTCACGTACTTATGTTAGTGAGAGAGGGCTGATATCTTCACGTGCTCTGATGTGAGTGAGAGAGGGCTGCTATCTTCACGTGCTCTGATGTTAGTGAGAGAGGGCTGATATCTTCACGTGCTCTGATGTTAGTGAGAGATAGCTGAAATCTTCACGTGCTCTGATGTGAGTGAGAGAGGGCTGATATCTTCACGTGCTTATGTTAGTGAGAGAGGGCTGATATCTTCACGTGCTCTGATGTTAGTGAAAGAGGGCTGATATCTTCATGTGCTCTGATGTGAGTGAGAGAGGGTTGATAACTTCACGTGCTCATGTGAGTGAGTGAGGGCTGATATCTTCATGTGCTCTGATGTTTGTGAGAGAGGTCTGATATCTTCAAGTGCTCTGATGTTAGAGAGAGAGGGGTGATATCTTCACGTGCTCTGATGTTAGTGAAAGAGGGATGTAATCTTCACGTGCTCTGATGTTAGTGAGAGAGGGCTGATATCCTCATTTGCTCTGATGTTAGTGGGAGAGGGCGGATATCTTCACCTGCTCTGATGTTAGTGAAAGAGGGATGTAATCTTCATGTGCTCTGATGTTAGTGAGAGAGGGCTGATATCCTCATTTGCTCTGATGTTAGTGAAAGAGGGCTGATATCTTCAAGTGCTCTGATGTGAGTGAGAGAGGGATGATATCTTCACGTGCTTATGTTAGTGAGAGAGGGCTGATATCTTCACGTGCTCTGATGTTAGTGAGAGAGGGCTGATATCTTCACGTGCTCTGATGTTAGTGAGAGAGGGCTGATATCTTCACGTGCTCTGATGTTAGTGAGAGATAGCTGATATCTTCACGTGCTCTGATGTTGGTGAGAGAGGGCTGATATCTTCACATGTTCTGATGTGAGTGAGAGAGGGCTGATATCTTCGCGTGCTCTGATGTTAGTGAGAGAGGGCTGATATCTTCACGTGCTCTGATGTGAGTGAGAGAGGGCTGATATCTTCAAGTGCTCATGTTAGTGAGAGAGGGCTGATATCTTCACATGCTCTGATGTGAGTGAGAGAGGGCTGATATCTTCACCTGCTCATGTTAGTGAGAGAGGGCTGATATCTTCACGTGCTCTGATGTTAGTGAGAGAGGGCTGATATCTTCACATGCTCTGATTTTAGTGAGAGAGGGCTGATATCTTCACGTGCTATGATGTTAGTGAGAGAGGGCTGATATCTTCACGTGCTCTGATGTGAGTGAGAGAGGGCTGATATCTTCATGTGCTCATGTTAGTGAGAGTGGGCTTATACCTTCATGTGCTCTGATGTTAGTGAGAGTGGGCTGATATCTTCAAGTGCTTATGTGAGTTAGAGAGGGCTGATATCTTCACGTGCTCTGATGTGAGTGAGAGAGGGCTGATATCTTCACGTGCTCTGATGTTAGTGAGAGAGAGCTGATATCTTCACGTGCTCTGATGTTAGTGAGAGTGGGCTGATATCTTCACCTGCTCATGTTAGTGAGAGAGGGCTGATATCTTCACGTGCTCTGATGTTAGTGAGAGAGGGCTGCTATCTTCACATGCTCTGATGTTAGTGAGAGAGGGCTGATATCTTCACAGGCTCTGATGTTAGTGAGAAAGGGCTGATATCTTCACGTGCTCATTTTAGTGAGAGAGGGCTGATATCTTCACGTGCTCTGATCTGAGTGAGAGAGGGCTGATATCTTCACGTGCTCATGTTAGTGAGAGAGGGCTGATATCTTCACGTGCTCTGATGTGAGTGAGAGAGGGCTGATTTCTTCACGTGCTCTGATGTGCCTGAGAGAGGGCTGATATCTTCACGTGCTCTGCTGTTATCGAGTGAGGGCTGATATCTTCACGTGCTCTGATGTGCATGAGAGAGGGCTGATATCTTCACGTGCTCTGATGTTTGTGAGAGAGGGCTGATATCTGCACGTGCTCTGATGTTATTGAGAGAGGGCTGATATCTTCACGTGCTCTGATGTGAGTGAGAGAGGGCTGTTATCTTCACCTGCTCATGTTAGTGAGAGAGGGCTGATATCTTCACGTGCTCTGATGTGAGTGAGAGAGGGTTGATATCTTCACTTGCTCTGATGTTAGTGAGAGAGGGCTGATATCTTCACGTGCTCTGATGTTAGTTAGAGAGGGCTGATATCTTCACAAGCTTATGTTAGTGAGAGAGGGCTGATATCTTCACGTACTTATGTTAGTGAGAGAGGGCTGATATCTTCACGTGCTCTGATGTGAGTGAGAGAGGGCTGATATCTTCACGTGCTCTGCTGTTATTGAGAGAGGGCTGATATCTTCACGTGCTCTGATGTTAGTTAGAGAGGGCTGATATCTTCACGTGCTCTGATGTTAGTGAGAGAGGGCTAATATCTTCACGTGCTGTGATGAAGGTGAGAGAGGGCTGATATCTTCACGTGCTCTGATGTTAGTGAGAGATAGCTGATATCTTCACGTGCTCTGAAGATGGTGAGAGAGGGCTGATATCTTCACATGCTCTGATGTGAGTGAGAGAGGGCTGATATCTTCGTGTGCTCTGATGTTAGTGAGAGAGGGCTGAAATCTTCACGTGCTCTGATGTGAGTGAGAGAGGGCTAATATCTTCAAGTGCTCTGATGTGAGTGAGAGAGGGCTGATATCTTCACCTGCTCATGTGAGTGAGAGAGGGCTGATATCTTCACCTGCTCATGTTAGTGAGAGAGGGCTGATATCTTCACGTGCTCTGATGTTAGTGAGAGAGGGCTGATATCTTCATGTGCTCTGATGTGAGTGAGAGAGGGCTGATATCTTCCCATGCTCTGATGTTAGTGAGAGAGGGCTGATATCTTCACGTGCTATGATGTTAGTGAGAGAGGGCTGATATCTTCACATGCTCTGATGTGAGTGAGAGAGGGCTGATATCTTCATTTGCTCATGTTAGTGAGAGTGGGCTGATATCTTCACGTGCTATGATGTTAGTGAGAGGGGGCTGATATCTTCATGTGCTCTGATGTGAGTGAGAGAGGGCTGATATCTTCACATGCTATGATGTGATTGAGAGAGGGCTGATATCTTCCCATGCTCTGATGTTAGTGAGAGAGGGCTGATATCTTCACATGCTCTGATGTGAGTGAGAGAGGGCTGATATCTTCCCATGCTCTGATGTTAGTGAGAGAGGGCTGATATCTTCAAGTGTTCTGATGTTAGTGAGAGAGGGCTGATATCTACACGTGCTCTGATGTTAGTGAGATAGGGCTGATATCTTCACATGCTCTGATGTGAGTGAGAGAGGGCTGCTATCTTCACGTGCTCATGTTAGTGAGAGAGGGCTGATATCTTTAAGTGCTCTGATGTGAGTGAGAGAGGACAGCTTTCTTCACGTGCTCTGATGTGAGTGAGAGAGGGCTGATATCTTCACAGGCTCTGATGTTAGTGAGAGAGGGCTGATATCTTCACATGCTCTGATGTGCGTGAGAGGGCTGATATCTTCCCATGCTCTGATGTGAGTGAGAGAGGGCTGATATCTTCATGTGCTCATGTGAGTGAGAGAGGGCTGATATCTTCACAGGCTCTGATGTGAGTGAGAGAGGGCTGATATCTTCACGTGCTCTGATGTGAGAGAGAGGACTGCTATATTCACGTGCTCTGATATGAATGAGAGACGGCTGATATCTTCACCTGCTCTGATGTGAGTGAGAGAGGGCTGATATCTTCCCATGCTCTGATGTGAGTGAGAGAGGGCTGATATATTCACGTGCTCTGATGTGAGTGAGAGAGGGCTAATATCTTCACTTGCTCTGATGTTAGTGAGAGAGGGCTGATATCTTCACGTGCTCTGATGTGAGTGAGAGAGGGCTGATATCTTCACATGCTTATGTTAGTGAGAGAGGGCTGATATCTGATTCTTCACGTGCTCTGATGTTAGTGAAAGAGGGTTGATATCTTCATGTGCTCTGATGTGAGTGAGAGAGGGTTGATAACTTCACGTGCTCATGTGAGTGAGTGAGGGCTGATATCTTCACGTGCTCTGATGTTAGTGAGAGAGGGGTGATATCTTCACGTGCTCTGATGTTAGTGAAAGAGGGATGTAATCTTCACGTGCTCTGATGTTAGTGAGAGAGGGCTGATATCCTCATTTGCTCTGATGTTAGTGGGAGAGGGCTGATATCTTCACCTGCTCATGTTAGTGAAAGAGGGCTGATATCTTCAAGTGCTCTGATGTGAGTGAGAGAGGGATGATATCTTCATGTGCTCTGATGTGAGTGAGAGAGGGTTGATAACTTCACGTGCTCATGTGAGTGAGTGAGGGCTGATATCTTCATGTGCTCTGATGTTTGTGAGAGAGGTCTGATATCTTCACGTGCTCTGATGTTAGAGAGAGAGGGGTGATATCTTCACGTGCTCTGATGTTAGTGAAAGAGGGATGTAATCTTCACGTGCTCTGATGTTAGTGAGAGAGGGCTGATATCCTCATTTGCTCTGATGTTAGTGGGAGAGGGCGGATATCTTCACCTGCTCTGATGTTAGTGAAAGAGGGATGTAATCTTCACGTGCTCTGATGTTAGTGAGAGAGGGCTGATATCCTCATTTGCTCTGATGTTAGTGAAAGAGGGCTGATATCTTCAAGTGCTCTGATGTGAGTGAGAGAGGGATGATATCTTCACGTGCTTATGTTAGTGAGAGAAGGCTGATATCTTCACGTGCTCTGATGTTAGTGAGAGAGGGCTGCTATCTTCACGTGCTCTGATGTTAGTGAGAGAGGGCTGATATCTTCACGTGCTCTGATGTTAGTGAGAGATAGCTGATATCTTCACGTGCTCTGATGTTGGTGAGAGAGGGCTGATATCTTCACATGTTCTGATGTGAGTGAGAGAGGTCTGATATCTTCACATGCTCTGATGTGAGTGAGAGAGGGCTGATATCTTCACCTGCTCATGTTAGTGAGAGAGGGCTGATATCTTCACGTGCTCTGATGTTAGTGAGAGAGGGCTGATATCTTCACATGCTCTGATTTTAGTGAGAGAGGGCTGATATCTTCACGTGCTATGATATTAGTGAGAGAGGGCTGATATCTTCTTGTGCTCTGATGTGAGTGAGAGAGGGCTGATATCTTCATGTGCTCATGTTAGTGAGAGTGGGCTTATACCTTCATGTGCTCTGATGTTAGTGAGAGTGGGCTAATATCTTCAAGTGCTTATGTGAGTGAGAGAGGGCTGATATCTTCACGTGCTCTGATGTGAGTGAGAGAGGGCTGATATCTTCACGTGCTCTGATGTGAGTGAGAGAGGGCTAATATCTTCAAGTGCTCTGATGTGAGTGAGAGAGGGCTGATATCTTCACCTGCTCATGTGAGTGAGAGAAGGCTGATATCTTCACCTGCTCATGTTAGTGAGAGAGGGCTGATATCTTCACGTGCTATGATGTTAGTGAGAGAGGGCTGATATCTTCACGTGCTCTGATGTGAGTGAGAGAGGGCTGATATCTTCATGTGCTCATGTTAGTGAGAGTGGGCTTATACCTTCATGTGCTCTGATGTTAGTGAGAGTGGGCTGATATCTTCAAGTGCTTATGTGAGTTAGAGAGGGCTGATATCTTCACGTGCTCTGATGTGAGTGAGAGAGGGCTGATATCTTCACGTGCTCTGATGTTAGTGAGAGAGAGCTGATATCTTCACGTGCTCTGATGTTAGTGAGAGTGGGCTGATATCTTCACCTGCTCATGTTAGTGAGAGAGGGCTGATATCTTCACGTGCTCTGATGTTAGTGAGAGAGGGCTGCTATCTTCACATGCTCTGATGTTAGTGAGAGAGGGCTGATATCTTCACAGGCTCTGATGTTAGTGAGAAAGGGCTGATATCTTCACGTGCTCATTTTAGTGAGAGAGGGCTGATATCTTCACGTGCTCTGATCTGAGTGAGAGAGGGCTGATATCTTCACGTGCTCATGTTAGTGAGAGAGGGCTGATATCTTCACGTGCTCTGATGTGAGTGAGAGAGGGCTGATTTCTTCACGTGCTCTGATGTGCCTGAGAGAGGGCTGATATCTTCACGTGCTCTGCTGTTATCGAGTGAGGGCTGATATCTTCACGTGCTCTGATGTGCATGAGAGAGGGCTGATATCTTCACGTGCTCTGATGTTTGTGAGAGAGGGCTGATATCTGCACGTGCTCTGATGTTATTGAGAGAGGGCTGATATCTTCACGTGCTCTGATGTGAGTGAGAGAGGGCTGTTATCTTCACCTGCTCATGTTAGTGAGAGAGGGCTGATATCTTCACGTGCTCTGATGTGAGTGAGAGAGGGTTGATATCTTCACTTGCTCTGATGTTAGTGAGAGAGGGCTGATATCTTCACGTGCTCTGATGTTAGTTAGAGAGGGCTGATATCTTCACAAGCTTATGTTAGTGAGAGAGGGCTGATATCTTCACGTACTTATGTTAGTGAGAGAGGGCTGATATCTTCACGTGCTCTGATGTGAGTGAGAGAGGGCTGATATCTTCACGTGCTCTGCTGTTATTGAGAGAGGGCTGATATCTTCACGTGCTCTGATGTTAGTTAGAGAGGGCTGATATCTTCACGTGCTCTGATGTTAGTGAGAGAGGGCTAATATCTTCACGTGCTGTGATGAAGGTGAGAGAGGGCTGATATCTTCACGTGCTCTGATGTTAGTGAGAGATAGCTGATATCTTCACGTGCTCTGAAGATGGTGAGAGAGGGCTGATATCTTCACATGCTCTGATGTGAGTGAGAGAGGGCTGATATCTTCGTGTGCTCTGATGTTAGTGAGAGAGGGCTGAAATCTTCACGTGCTCTGATGTGAGTGAGAGAGGGCTAATATCTTCAAGTGCTCTGATGTGAGTGAGAGAGGGCTGATATCTTCACCTGCTCATGTGAGTGAGAGAGGGCTGATATCTTCACCTGCTCATGTTAGTGAGAGAGGGCTGATATCTTCACGTGCTCTGATGTTAGTGAGAGAGGGCTGATATCTTCATGTGCTCTGATGTGAGTGAGAGAGGGCTGATATCTTCCCATGCTCTGATGTTAGTGAGAGAGGGCTGATATCTTCACGTGCTATGATGTTAGTGAGAGAGGGCTGATATCTTCACATGCTCTGATGTGAGTGAGAGAGGGCTGATATCTTCATTTGCTCATGTTAGTGAGAGTGGGCTGATATCTTCACGTGCTATGATGTTAGTGAGAGGGGGCTGATATCTTCATGTGCTCTGATGTGAGTGAGAGAGGGCTGATATCTTCACATGCTATGATGTGAGTGAGAGAGGGCTGATATCTTCACATGCTCTGATGTGAGTGAGAGAGGGCTGATATCTTCATTTGCTCATGTTAGTGAGAGTGGGCTGATATCTTCACGTGCTATGATGTTAGTGAGAGGGGGCTGATATCTTCATGTGCTCTGATGTGAGTGAGAGAGGGCTGATATCTTCCCATGCTCTGATGTTAGTGAGAGAGGGCTGATATCTTCACATGCTCTGATGTGAGTGAGAGAGGGCTGATATCTTCCCATGCTCTGATGTTAGTGAGAGAGGGCTGATATCTTCAAGTGTTCTGATGTTAGTGAGAGAGGGCTGATATCTACACGTGCTCTGATGTTAGTGAGATAGGGCTGATATCTTCACATGCTCTGATGTGAGTGAGAGAGGGCTGCTATCTTCACGTGCTCATGTTAGTGAGAGAGGGCTGATATCTTTAAGTGCTCTGATGTGAGTGAGAGAGGACAGCTTTCTTCACGTGCTCTGATGTGAGTGAGAGAGGGCTGATATCTTCACAGGCTCTGATGTTAGTGAGAGAGGGCTGATATCTTCACATGCTCTGATGTGCGTGAGAGGGCTGATATCTTCCCATGCTCTGATGTGAGTGAGAGAGGGCTGATATCTTCATGTGCTCATGTGAGTGAGAGAGGGCTGATATCTTCACAGGCTCTGATGTGAGTGAGAGAGGGCTGATATCTTCACGTGCTCTGATGTGAGAGAGAGGACTGCTATATTCACGTGCTCTGATATGAATGAGAGACGGCTGATATCTTCACCTGCTCTGATGTGAGTGAGAGAGGGCTGATATCTTCCCATGCTCTGATGTGAGTGAGAGAGGGCTGATATATTCACGTGCTCTGATGTGAGTGAGAGAGGGCTAATATCTTCACTTGCTCTGATGTTAGTGAGAGAGGGCTGATATCTTCACGTGCTCTGATGTGAGTGAGAGAGGGCTGATATCTTCACATGCTTATGTTAGTGAGAGAGGGCTGATATCTGATTCTTCACGTGCTCTGATGTTAGTGAAAGAGGGTTGATATCTTCATGTGCTCTGATGTGAGTGAGAGAGGGTTGATAACTTCACGTGCTCATGTGAGTGAGTGAGGGCTGATATCTTCACGTGCTCTGATGTTAGTGAGAGAGGGCTGATATCTTCACGTGCTCTGATGTTAGTGAGAGAGGGGTGATATCTTCACGTGCTCTGATGTTAGTGAAAGAGGGATGTAATCTTCACGTGCTCTGATGTTAGTGAGAGAGGGCTGATATCCTCATTTGCTCTGATGTTAGTGGGAGAGGGCTGATATCTTCACCTGCTCATGTTAGTGAAAGAGGGCTGATATCTTCAAGTGCTCTGATGTGAGTGAGAGAGGGATGATATCTTCATGTGCTCTGATGTGAGTGAGAGAGGGTTGATAACTTCACGTGCTCATGTGAGTGAGTGAGGGCTGATATCTTCATGTGCTCTGATGTTTGTGAGAGAGGTCTGATATCTTCACGTGCTCTGATGTTAGAGAGAGAGGGGTGATATCTTCACGTGCTCTGATGTTAGTGAAAGAGGGATGTAATCTTCACGTGCTCTGATGTTAGTGAGAGAGGGCTGATATCCTCATTTGCTCTGATGTTAGTGGGAGAGGGCGGATATCTTCACCTGCTCTGATGTTAGTGAAAGAGGGATGTAATCTTCACGTGCTCTGATGTTAGTGAGAGAGGGCTGATATCCTCATTTGCTCTGATGTTAGTGAAAGAGGGCTGATATCTTCAAGTGCTCTGATGTGAGTGAGAGAGGGATGATATCTTCACGTGCTTATGTTAGTGAGAGAAGGCTGATATCTTCACGTGCTCTGATGTTAGTGAGAGAGGGCTGCTATCTTCACGTGCTCTGATGTTAGTGAGAGAGGGCTGATATCTTCACGTGCTCTGATGTTAGTGAGAGATAGCTGATATCTTCACGTGCTCTGATGTTGGTGAGAGAGGGCTGATATCTTCACATGTTCTGATGTGAGTGAGAGAGGTCTGATATCTTCACATGCTCTGATGTGAGTGAGAGAGGGCTGATATCTTCACCTGCTCATGTTAGTGAGAGAGGGCTGATATCTTCACGTGCTCTGATGTTAGTGAGAGAGGGCTGATATCTTCACATGCTCTGATTTTAGTGAGAGAGGGCTGATATCTTCACGTGCTATGATATTAGTGAGAGAGGGCTGATATCTTCTTGTGCTCTGATGTGAGTGAGAGAGGGCTGATATCTTCATGTGCTCATGTTAGTGAGAGTGGGCTTATACCTTCATGTGCTCTGATGTTAGTGAGAGTGGGCTAATATCTTCAAGTGCTTATGTGAGTGAGAGAGGGCTGATATCTTCACGTGCTCTGATGTGAGTGAGAGAGGGCTGATATCTTCACGTGCTCTGATGTTAGTGAGAGAGGGCTGATATCTTCACGTGCTCTGATGTTAGTGAGAGTGGGCTGATATCTTCACCTGCTCATGTTAGTGAGAGAGGGCTGATATCTTCACGTGCTCTGATGTTAGTGAGAGAGGGCTGCTATCTTCACGTGCTCTGATGTTAGTGAGAGAGGGCTGATATCTTCACAGGCTCTGATGTTAGTGAGAAAGGGCTGATATCTTCACGTGCTCATTTTAGTGAGAGAGGGCTGATATCTTCACGTGCTCTGATGTGAGTGAGAGAGGGCTGATATCTTCACGTGCTCATGTTAGTGAGAGAGGGCTGATATCTTCACGTGCTCTGATGTGAGTAAGAGAGGGCTGATATCTTCACGTACTCTGATGTGCCTGAGAGAGGGCTGATATCTTCACGTGCTCTGATGTGAGTAAGAGAGGGCTGATATCTTCACGTACTCTGATGTGCCTGAGAGAGGGCTGATATCTTCACGTGCTTATGTTAGTGAGAGAGGGCTGATATCTACACGTGCTCTGATGTTAGTGAGATAGGGCTGATATCTTCACATGCTCTGATGTGAGTGAGAGAGGGCTGCTATCTTCACGTGCTCATGTTAGTGAGAGAGGGCTGATATCTTTAAGTGCTCTGATGTGAGTGAGAGAGGACAGCTATCTTCACATGCCCTGATGTGAGTGAGAGAGGGCTGATATCTTCACAGGCTCTGATGTTAGTGAGAGAGGGCTGATATCTTCACATGCTCTGATGTGAGTGAGAGGGCTGATATCTTCCCATGCTCTGATGTGAGTGAGAGAGGGCTGATATCTTCAGGTGCTCCGATGTGAGTGAGAGAGGGCTGATATCTTCACAGGCTCTGATGTGAGTGAGAGAGGGCTGATATCTTCACGTGCTCTGATGTGAGAGAGAGGACTGCTATCTTCACGTGCTCTGATATGAATGAGAGACGGCTGATATCTTCACCTGCTCTGATGTGAGTGAGAGAGGGCTGATATCTTCCCATGCTCTGATGTGAGTGAGAGAGGGCTGATATATTCACGTGCTCTGATGTGAGTGAGAGAGGGCTAATATCTTCACATGCTCTGATGTTAGTGAGAGAGGGCTGATATCTTCACGTGCTCTGATGTGAGTGAGAGAGGGCTGATATCTTCACATGCTTATGTTAGTGAGAGAGGGCTGATATCTGATTCTTCACGTGCTCTGATGTTAGTGAAAGAGGGCTGATATCTTCATGTGCTCTGATGTGAGTGAGAGAGGGTTGATAACTTCACGTGCTCATGTGAGTGAGTGAGGGGTGATATCTTCACGTGCTCTTATGTTAGTGAGAGAGGGCTGATATCTTCACGTGCTCTGATGTTAGTGAGAGAGGGGTGATATCTTCACGTGCTCTGATGTTAGTGAAAGAGGGATGTAATCTTCACGTGCTCTGATGTTAGTGAGAGAGGGCTGATATCCTCATTTGCTCTGATGTTAGTGGGAGAGGGCTGATATCTTCACCTGCTCATTTTAGTGAAAGAGGGCTGATATCTTCAAGTGCTCTGATGTGAGTGAGAGAGGGATGATATCTTCACGTGCTTATGTTAGTGAGAGAGGGCTGATATCTTCACGTGCTCTGATGTTAGTGAGAGAGGGCTGCTATCTTCACGTGCTCTGATGTTAGTGAGAGAGGGCTGATATCTTCACGTGCTCTGATGTTAGTGAGAGATAGCTGATATCTTCACGTGCTCTGATGTTGGTGAGAGAGGGCTGATATCTTCACATGTTCTGATGTGAGTGAGAGAGGGCTGATATCTTCGCGTGCTCTGATGTTAGTGAGAGAGGGCTGATATCTTCACGTGCTCTGATGTGAGTGAGAGAGGGCTGATATCTTCAAGTGCTCATGTTAGTGAGAGAGGGCTGATATCTTCACATGCTCTGATGTGAGTGAGAGAGGGTTGATATCTTCACCTGCTCATGTTAGTGAGAGAGGGCTGATATCTTCACGTGCTCTGATGTTAGTGAGAGAGGGCTGATATCTTCACATGCTCTGATGTTAGTGCGAGAGGGCTGATATCTTCACGTGCTATGATATTAGTGAGAGAGGGCTGATATCTTCACGTGCTCTGATGTGAAGGAGAGAGGGCTGATATCTTCATGTGCTCATGTTAGTGAGAGAGGGCTGATATCTTCACATGCTCTGATGTTAGTGAGAGAGGGCTAATACCTTCATGTGCTCTGATGTTAGTGAGAGTGGGCTGATATCTTCAAGTGCTTATGTGAGTGAGAGATAGCTGATATCTTCACCTGCTCATGTTAGTGAGAGAGGGCTGATATCTTCACGTGCTCTGATGTGAGTGAGAGAGGGCTGATATCTTCACGTGCTCTGATGTTAGTGAGAGAGGGCTGATATCTTCACGTGCTCTGATGTTAGTGAGAGTGGGCTGATATCTTCACCTGCTCATGTTAGTGAGAGAGGGCTGATATCTTCACGTGCTCTGATGTTAGTGAGAGAGGGCTGCTATCTTCACGTGCTCTGATGTTAGTGAGAGAGGGCTGATATCTTCACAGGCTCTGATGTTAGTGAGAAAGGGCTGATATCTTCAAATGCTCTGATGTTAGTGAGAGAAGGCTGATATCTTCACGTGCTCTGATATGAGTGAGAGAGGGCTGATATCTTCACGTGCTCTGATGTTAGTGAAAGAGGGCTGATATCTTCATGTGCTCTGATGTGAGTGAGAGAGGGTTGATAACTTCACGTGCTCATGTGAGTGAGAGAGGGCTGATATCTTCACGTGCTCTGATGTTAGTGAGAGAGGGCTGATATCTTCACGTGCTCTGATGTTAGTGAGAGAGGGGTGATATCTTCACGTGCTCTGATGTTAGTGAAAGAGGGATGTAATCTTCACGTGCTCTGATGTTAGTGAGAGAGGGCTGATATCCTCACGTGCTCTGATGTTAGTGGGAGAGGGCTGATATCTTCACGTGCTTATGTTAGTGAAAGAGGGCTGATATCTTCACGTGCTCTGATGTGAGTGAGAGAGGGCTGCTATCTTCACGTGCTCTGATGTTAGTGAGAGAGGGCTGATATCTTCACGTACTCTGATGTTAGTGAGAGATAGCTGAAATCTTCACGTGCTCTGATGTTGGTGAGAGAGGGCTGATATCTTCGCGTGCTCTGATGTTAGTGAGAGAGGGCTGATATCTTCACATGCTCTGATGTGAGTGAGAGAGGGCTGATATCTTCAAGTGCTCATGTTAGTGAGAGAGGGCTGATATCTTCACATGCTCTGATGTGAGTGAGAGAGGGCTGATATCTTCACGTGCTCTGATGTTAGTGAAAGAGGGCTGATATCTTCACGTGCTATGATATTAGTGAGAGTGGGCTAATACCTTCACGTGCTCTGATGTTAGTGAGAGTGGGCTGATATCTTTAGTGCTCATGTGAGTGAGAGAAGGCTGATATCTTCACCTGCTCATGTTAGTGAGAGAGGGCTGATATCTTCACGTGCTCTGATGTGAGTGAGAGAGGGCTGATATCTTCATGTGCTCTGATGTTAGTGAGAGAGGGCTGATATCTTCACGTGCTCTGATGTTAGTGAGAGTGGGCTGATATCTTCACCTGCTCATGTTAGTGAGAGAGGGCTGATATCTTCACGTGCTCTGATGTTAGTGAGAGAGGGCTGATATCTTCACGTGCTCTGATGTGAGTGAGAGAGGGCTGATATCTTCACAGGCTCTGATGTTAGTGAGAGAGGGCTGATATCTTCATATGCTCTGATGTTAGTGAGAGAGGGCTGATATCTTCACGTGCTCTGATGTGAGTGAGAGAGGGCTGATATCTTCACATGCTCTGATGTTAGTGAGAGAGGGCTGATATCTTCACGTGCTCTGATGTGAGTGAGAGAGGGGTGATATCTTCACATGCTCTGATGTTCGTGAGAGAGGGCTGATATCTTCACGTGCTCATGTTAGTGAGAGAGGGCTGATATCTTCACGTGCTCTGATATGAGTGAGAGAGGGCTGATATCTTCACCTGCTCTGATGTAAGTGAGAAAGGGCTGATATCTTCACGTGCTCTGATGTGAGTGAGAGAAGGCTGATATCTTCACGTGCTCTGATGTGAGTGAGAGAAGGCTGATATCTTCATGTGCTCATGTTAGTGAGAGAAGGCTGATATCTTCACGTGCTCTGATATGAGTGAGAGAGGGCTGATATCTTCACCTGCTCTGATGTGAGTGAGAGAGGGCTGATATCTTCACGTGCTCATGTTAGTGAGAGAGGGCTGATATCTTCACGTGCTCATGTTAGTGAGAGAGGGCTGATATCTTCACGTGCTCTGATATGAGTGAGAGAGGGCTGATTTCTTCACATGCTCTGATGTTAGTGCGGGAGGGCTGATATCTTCACGTGCTATGATATTAGTGAGAGAGGGCTGATATCTTCACGTGCTCTGATGTGAGTGAGAGAGGGCTGATATCTTCATGTGCTCATGTTAGTGAGAGAGGGCTGATATCTTCACATGCTCTGATGTTAGTGAGAGAGGGCTAATACCTTCATGTGCTCTGATGTTAGTGAGAGTGGGCTGATATCTTCAAGTGCTTATGTGAGTGAGAGATAGCTGATATCTTCACCTGCTCATGTTAGTGAGAGAGGGCTGATATCTTCACGTGCTCTGATGTGAGTGAGAGAGGGCTGATATCTTCACGTGCTCTGATGTTATTGAGAGAGGGCTGATATCTTCACGTGCTCTGATGTTAGTGAGAGTGGGCTGATATCTTCACCTGCTCATGTTAGTGAGAGAGGGCTGATATCTTCACGTGCTCTGATGTTAGTGAGAGAGGGCTGCTATCTTCACGTGCTCTGATGTTAGTGAGAGAGGGCTGATATCTTCACAGGCTCTGATGTTAGTGAGAAAGGGCTGATATCTTCACATGCTCTGATGTTAGTGAGAGAAGGCTGATATCTTCACGTGCTCTGATATGAGTGAGAGAGGGCAGATATCTTCACGTGCTCTGATGTTAGTGAAAGAGGGCTGATATCTTCATGTGCTCTGATGTGAGTGAGAGAGGGTTGATAACTTCACGTGCTCATGTGAGTGAGAGAGGGCTGATATCTTCACGTGCTCTGATGTTAGTGAGAGAGGGCTGATATCTTTACGTGCTCTGATGTGAGTGAGAGAGGGCTGTTATCTTCACCTGCTCATGTTAGTGAGAGAGAGCTGATATCTTCACGTGCTCTGATGTGAGTGAGAGAGGGTTGATATCTTCACTTGCTCTGATGTTAGTGAGAGAGGGCTGATATCTTCACGTGCTCTGATGTTAGTTAGAGAGGGCTGATATCTTCACATGCTTATGTTAGTGAGAGAGGGCTGATATCTTCACGTACTTATGTTAGTGAGAGAGGGCTGATATCTTCACGTGCTCTGATGTGAGTGAGAGAGGGCTGATATCTTCACGTGCTCTGCTGTTATTGAGAGAGGGCTGATATCTTCACGTGCTCTGATGTTAGTTAGAGAGGGCTGATATCTTCACGTGCTCTGATGTTAGTGAGAGAGGGCTAATATCTTCACGTGCTCTGATGTTAGTGAGAGAGGGCTGATATCTTCACGTGCTCTGATGTTAGTGAGAGATAGCTGATATCTTCACGTGCTCTGAAGATGGTGAGAGAGGGCTGATATCTTCACATGCTCTGATGTGAGTGAGAGAGGGCTGATATCTTCGTGTGCTCTGATGTTAGTGAGAGAGGGCTGAAATCTTCACGTGCTCTGATGTGAGTGAGAGAGGGCTAATATCTTCAAGTGCTCTGATGTGAGTGAGAGAGGGCTGATATCTTCACCTGCTCATGTGAGTGAGAGAAGGCTGATATCTTCACCTGCTCATGTTAGTGAGAGAGGGCTGATATCTTCACGTGCTCTGATGTTAGTGAGAGAGGGCTGATATCTTCACGTGCTCTGATGTGAGTGAGAGAGGGCTAATATCTTCCCATGCTCTGATGTGAGTGAGAGAGGGCTGATATCTTCACGTGCTATGATGTTAGTGAGAGAGGGCTGATATCTTCACATGCTCTGATGTGAGTGAGAGAGGGCTGATATCTTCATGTGCTCATGTTAGTGAGAGTGGGCTGATATCTTCACGAGCTATGATGTTAGTGAGAGGGGGCTGATATCTTCATGTGCTCTGATGTTAGTGAGAGAGGGCTGATATCTTCACATGCTCTGATGTGAGTGAGAGAGGGCTGATATCTTCCCATGCTCTGATGTTAGTGAGAGAGGGCTGATATCTTCAAGTGTTCTGATGTGAGTGAGAGAGGGATGATATCTTCACGTGCTTATGTTAGTGAGAGAGGGCTGATATCTACACGTGCTCTGATGTTAGTGAGATAGGGCTGATATCTTCACATGCTCTGATGTGAGTGAGAGAGGGCTGCTATCTTCACGTGCTCATGTTAGTGAGAGAGGGCTGATATCTTTAAGTGCTCTGATGTTAGTGAGAGAGGGCTGATATCTTCACGTGCTCTGATGTTAGTGAGAGTGGGCTGATATCTTCACCTGCTCATGTTAGTGAGAGAGGGCTGATATCTTCACGTGCTCTGATGTTAGTGAGAGAGGGCTGATATCTTCACGTGCTCTGATGTGAGTGAGAGAGGGCTGATATCTTCACAGGCTCTGATGTTAGTGAGAGAGGGCTGATATCTTCATATGCTCTGATGTTAGTGAGAGAGGGCTGATATATTCACGTGCTCTGATGTGAGTGAGAGAGGGCTGATATCTTCACATGCTCTGATGTTAGTGAGAGAGGGCTGATATCTTCACGTGCTCTGATGTGAGTGAGAGAGGGGTGATATCTTCACATGCTCTGATGTTCGTGAGAGAGGGCTGATATCTTCACGTGCTCATGTTAGTGAGAGAGGGCTGATATCTTCACGTGCTCTGATATGAGTGAGAGAGGGCTGATATCTTCACCTGCTCTGATGTAAGTGAGAAAGGGCTGATATCTTCACGTGCTCTGATGTGAGTGAGAGAAGGCTGATATCTTCACGTGCTCTGATGTGAGTGAGAGAAGGCTGATATCTTCATGTGCTCATGTTAGTGAGAGAAGGCTGATATCTTCACGTGCTCTGATATGAGTGAGAGAGGGCTGATATCTTCACCTGCTCTGATGTGAGTGAGAGAGGGCTGATATCTTCACGTGCTCATGTTAGTGAGAGAGGGCTGATATCTTCACGTGCTCATGTTAGTGAGAGAGGGCTGATATCTTCACGTGCTCTGATATGAGTGAGAGAGGGCTGATTTCTTCACATGCTCTGATGTTAGTGCGGGAGGGCTGATATCTTCACGTGCTATGATATTAGTGAGAGAGGGCTGATATCTTCACGTGCTCTGATGTGAGTGAGAGAGGGCTGATATCTTCATGTGCTCATGTTAGTGAGAGAGGGCTGATATCTTCACATGCTCTGATGTTAGTGAGAGAGGGCTAATACCTTCATGTCCTCTGATGTTAGTGAGAGTGGGCTGATATCTTCAAGTGCTTATGTGAGTGAGAGATAGCTGATATATTCACCTGCTCATGTTAGTGAGAGAGGGCTGATATCTTCACGTGCTCTGATGTGAGTGAGAGAGGGCTGATATCTTCACGTGCTCTGATGTTAGTGAGAGAGGGCTGATATCTTCACGTGCTCTGATGTTAGTGAGAGTGGGCTGATATCTTCACCTGCTCATGTTAGTGAGAGAGGGCTGATATCTTCACGTGCTCTGATGTTAGTGAGAGAGGGCTGCTATCTTCACGTGCTCTGATGTTAGTGAGAGAGGGCTGATATCTTCACAGGCTCTGATGTTAGTGAGAAAGGGCTGATATCTTCACATGCTCTGATGTTAGTGAGAGAAGGCTGATATCTTCACGTGCTCTGATATGAGTGAGACAGGGCAGATATCTTCACGTGCTTTGATGTTAGTGAAAGAGGGCTGATATCTTCATGTGCTCTGATGTGAGTGAGAGAGGGTTGATAACTTCACGTGCTCATGTGAGTGAGAGAGGGCTGATATCTTCACGTGCTCTGATGTTAGTGAGAGAGGGCTGATATCTTTACGTGCTCTGATGTGAGTGAGAGAGGGCTGTTATCTTCACCTGCTCATGTTAGTGAGAGAGAGCTGATATCTTCACGTGCTCTGATGTGAGTGAGAGAGGGTTGATATCTTCACTTGCTCTGATGTTAGTGAGAGAGGGCTGATATCTTCACGTGCTCTGATGTTAGTTAGAGAGGGCTGATATCTTCACATGCTTATGTTAGTGAGAGAGGGCTGATATCTTCACGTACTTATGTTAGTGAGAGAGGGCTGATATCTTCACGTGCTCTGATGTGAGTGAGAGAGGGCTGATATCTTCACGTGCTCTGCTGTTATTGAGAGAGGGCTGATATCTTCACGTGCTCTGATGTTAGTTAGAGAGGGCTGATATCTTCACGTGCTCTGATGTTAGTGAGAGAGGGCTAATATCTTCACGTGCTCTGATGTTAGTGAGAGAGGGCTGATATCTTCACGTGCTCTGATGTTAGTGAGAGATAGCTGATATCTTCACGTGCTCTGAAGATGGTGAGAGAGGGCTGATATCTTCACATGCTCTGATGTGAGTGAGAGAGGGCTGATATCTTCGTGTGCTCTGATGTTAGTGAGAGAGGGCTGAAATCTTCACGTGCTCTGATGTGAGTGAGAGAGGGCTAATATCTTCAAGTGCTCTGATGTGAGTGAGAGAGGGCTGATATCTTCACCTGCTCATGTGAGTGAGAGAAGGCTGATATCTTCACCTGCTCATGTTAGTGAGAGAGGGCTGATATCTTCACGTGCTCTGATGTTAGTGAGAGAGGGCTGATATCTTCACGTGCTCTGATGTGAGTGAGAGAGGGCTAATATCTTCCCATGCTCTGATGTGAGTGAGAGAGGGCTGATATCTTCACGTGCTATGATGTTAGTGAGAGAGGGCTGATATCTTCACATGCTCTGATGTGAGTGAGAGAGGGCTGATATCTTCATGTGCTCATGTTAGTGAGAGTGGGCTGATATCTTCACGTGCTATGATGTTAGTGAGAGGGGGCTGATATCTTCATGTGCTCTGATGTTAGTGAGAAAGGGCTGATATCTTCACATGCTCTGATGTGAGTGAGAGAGGGCTGATATCTTCCCATGCTCTGATGTTAGTGAGAGAGGGCTGATATCTTCAAGTGTTCTGATGTGAGTGAGAGAGGGATGATATCTTCACGTGCTTATGTTAGTGAGAGAGGGCTGATATCTACACGTGCTCTGATGTTAGTGAGATAGGGCTGATATCTTCACATGCTCTGATGTGAGTGAGAGAGGGCTGCTATCTTCACGTGCTCATGTTAGTGAGAGAGGGCTGATATCTTTAAGTGTTCTGATGTGAGTGAGAGAGGACAGCTATCTTCACATGCTCTGATGTGAGTGAGAGAGGGCTGATATCTTCACAGGCTCTGATGTTAGTGAGAGAGGGCTGATATCTTCACATGCTCTGATGTGAGTGAGAGGGCTGATATCTTCCCATGCTCTGATGTGAGTGAGAGAGGGCTGATATCTTCAGGTGCTCCGATGTGAGTGAGAGAGGGCTGATATCTTCACAGGCTCTGATGTGAGTGAGAGAGGGCTGATATCTTCACGTGCTCTGATGTGAGAGAGAGGACTGCTATCTTCACGTGCTCTGATATGAATGAGAGACGGCTGATATCTTCACCTGCTCTGATGTGAGTGAGAGAGGGCTGATATCTTCCCATGCTCTGATGTGAGTGAGAGAGGGCTGATATATTCACGTGCTCTGATGTGAGTGAGAGAGGGCTAATATCTTCACATGCTCTGATGTTAGTGAGAGAGGGCTGATATCTTCACGTGCTCTGATGTGAGTGAGAGAGGGCTGATATCTTCACATGCTTATGTTAGTGAGAGAGGGCTGATATCTGATTCTTCACGTGCTCTGATGTTAGTGAAAGAGGGCTGATATCTTCATGTGCTCTGATGTGAGTGAGAGAGGGTTGATAACTTCACGTGCTCATGTGAGTGAGTGAGGGCTGATATCTTCACGTGCTCTGATGTTAGTGAGAGAGGGCTGATATCTTCACGTGCTCTGATGTTAGTGAGAGAGGGGTGATATCTTCACGTGCTCTGATGTTAGTGAAAGAGGGATGTAATCTTCACGTGCTCTGATGAGTGAGAGAGGGCTGATATCCTCATTTGCTCTGATGTTAGTGGGAGAGGGCTGATATCTTCACCTGCTCATTTTAGTGAAAGAGGGCTGATATCTTCAAGTGCTCTGATGTGAGTGAGAGAGGGATGATATCTTCACGTGCTTATGTTAGTGAGAGAGGGCTGATATCTTCACATGCTCTGATGTTAGTGAGAGAGGGCTGCTATCTTCACGTGCTCTGATGTTAGTGAGAGAGGGCTGATATCTTCACGTGCTCTGATGTTAGTGAGAGATAGCTGATATCTTCACGTGCTCTGATGTTGGTGAGAGAGGGCTGATATCTTCACATGTTCTGATGTGAGTGAGAGAGGGCTGATATCTTCGCGTGCTCTGATGTTAGTGAGAGAGGGCTGATATCTTCACGTGCTCTGATGTGAGTGAGAGAGGGCTGATATCTTCAAGTGCTCATGTTAGTGAGAGAGGGCTGATATCTTCACATGCTCTGATGTGAGTGAGAGAGGGTTGATATCTTCACCTGCTCATGTTAGTGAGAGAGGGCTGATATCTTCACGTGCTCTGATGTTAGTGAGAGAGGGCTGATATCTTCACATGCTCTGATGTTAGTGCGAGAGGGCTGATATCTTCACGTGCTATGATATTAGTGAGAGAGGGCTGATATCTTCACGTGCTCTGATGTGAGTGAGAGAGGGCTGATATCTTCATGTGCTCATGTTAGTGAGAGAGGGCTGATATCTTCACATGCTCTGATGTTAGTGAGAGAGGGCTAATACCTTCATGTGCTCTGATGTTAGTGAGAGTGGGCTGATATCTTCAAGTGCTTATGTGAGTGAGAGATAGCTGATATCTTCACCTGCTCATGTTAGTGAGAGAGGGTTGATAACTTCACGTGCTCTGATGTGAGTGAGAGAGGGCTGATATCTTCACGTGCTCTGATGTTAGTGAGAGAGGGCTGATATCTTCACGTGCTCTGATGTTAGTGAGAGAGGGGTGATATCTTCACGTGCTCTGATGTTAATGAAAGAGGGATGTAATCTTCACGTGCTCTGATGTTAGTGAGAGAGGGCTGATATCCTCACGTGCTCTGATGTTAGTGGGAGAGGGCTGATATCTTCACGTGCTTATGTTAGTGAAAGAGGGCTGATATCTTCAAGTGCTCTGATGTGAGTGAGAGAGGGATGATATCTTTACGTGCTTATGTTAGTGAGAGAGGGCTGATATCTTCACGTACTTATGTTAGTGAGAGAGGGCTGATATCTTCACGTGCTCTGATGTTAGTGAGAGAGGGCTGCTATCTTCACGTGCTCTGATGTTAGTGAGAGAGGGCTGATATCTTCACAGGCTCTGATGTTAGTGAGAAAGGGCTGATATCTTCACATGCTCTGATGTTAGTGAGAGAAGGCTGATATCTTCACGTGCTCTGATATGAGTGAGAGAGGGCTGATATCTTCACGTGCTCTGATGTTAGTGAAAGAGGGCTGATATCTTCATGTGCTTTGATGTGAGTGAGAGAGGGTTGATAACTTCACGTGCTCATGTGAGTGAGAGAGGGCTGATATCTTCACGTGCTCTGATGTTAGTGAGAGAGGGCTGATATCTTCACGTGCTCTGATGTTAGTGAGAGAGGGGTGATATCTTCACGTGCTCTGATGTTAATGAAAGAGGGATGTAATCTTCACGTGCTCTGATGTTAGTGAGAGAGGGCTGATATCCTCACGTGCTCTGATGTTAGTGGGAGAGGGCTGATATCTTCACGTGCTTATGTTAGTGAAAGAGGGCTGATATCTTCAAGTGCTCTGATGTGAGTGAGAGAGGGATGATATCTTTACGTGCTTATGTTAGTGAGAGAGGGCTGATATCTTCACGTACTTATGTTAGTGAGAGAGGGCTGATATCTTCACGTGCTCTGATGTGAGTGAGAGAGGGCTGCTATCTTCACGTGCTCTGATGTTAGTGAGAGAGGGCTGATATCTTCACGTGCTCTGATGTTAGTGAGAGATAGCTGAAATCTTCACGTGCTCTGATGTTGGTGAGAGAGGGCTGATATCTTCGCGTGCTCTGATGTTAGTGAGAGAGGGCTGATATCTTCACATGCTCTGATGTGAGTGAGAGAGGCTGATATCTTCACGTGCTCTGATGTTAGTGAAAGAGGGCTGATATCTTCACGTGCTATGATATTAGTGAGAGTGGGCTAATACCTTCACGTGCTCTGATGTTAGTGAGAGTGGGCTGATATCTTTAGTGCTCATGTGAGTGAGAGAAGGCTGATATCTTCACCTGCTCATGTTAGTGAGAGAGGGCTGATATCTTCACGTGCTCTGATGTGAGTGAGAGAGGGCTGATATCTTCATGTGCTCTGATGTTAGTGAGAGAGGGCTGATATCTTCACGTGCTCTGATGTTAGTGAGAGTGGGCTGATATCTTCACCTGCTCATGTTAGTGAGAGAGGGCTGATATCTTCACGTGCTCTGATGTTAGTGAGAGAGGGCTGATATCTTCACGTGCTCTGATGTGAGTGAGAGAGGGCTGATATCTTCACAGGCTCTGATGTTAGTGAGAGAGGGCTGATATCTTCATATGCTCTGATGTTAGTGAGAGAGGGCTGATATCTTCACGTGCTCTGATGTGAGTGAGAGAGGGCTGATATCTTCACATGCTCTGATGTTAGTGAGAGAGGGCTGATATCTTCACGTGCTCTGATGTGAGTGAGAGAGGGGTGATATCTTCACATGCTCTGATGTTCGTGAGAGAGGGCTGATATCTTCACGTGCTCATGTTAGTGAGAGAGGGCTGATATCTTCACGTGCTCTGATATGAGTGAGAGAGGGCTGATATCTTCACCTGCTCTGATGTAAGTGAGAAAGGGCTGATATCTTCACGTGCTCTGATGTGAGTGAGAGAAGGCTGATATCTTCACGTGCTCTGATGTGAGTGAGAGAAGGCTGATATCTTCATGTGCTCATGTTAGTGAGAGAAGGCTGATATCTTCACGTGCTCTGATATGAGTGAGAGAGGGCTGATATCTTCACCTGCTCTGATGTGAGTGAGAGAGGGCTGATATCTTCACGTGCTCATGTTAGTGAGAGAGGGCTGATATCTTCACGTGCTCATGTTAGTGAGAGAGGGCTGATATCTTCACGTGCTCTGATATGAGTGAGAGAGGGCTGATTTCTTCACATGCTCTGATGTTAGTGCGAGAGGGCTGATATCTTCACGTGCTATGATATTAGTGAGAGAGGGCTGATATCTTCACGTGCTCTGATGTGAGTGAGAGAGGGCTGATATCTTCATGTGCTCATGTTAGTGAGAGAGGGCTGATATCTTCACATGCTCTGATGTTAGTGAGAGAGGGCTAATACCTTCATGTGCTCTGATGTTAGTGAGAGTGGGCTGATATCTTCAAGTGCTTATGTGAGTGAGAGATAGCTGATATCTTCACCTGCTCATGTTAGTGAGAGAGGGCTGATATCTTCACGTGCTCTGATGTGAGTGAGAGAGGGCTGATATCTTCACGTGCTCTGATGTTAGTGAGAGAGGGCTGATATCTTCACGTGCTCTGATGTTAGTGAGAGTGGGCTGATATCTTCACCTGCTCATGTTAGTGGGAGAGGGCTGATATCTTCACGTGCTCTGATGTTAGTGAGAGAGGGCTGCTATCTTCACGTGCTCTGATGTTAGTGAGAGAGGGCTGATATCTTCACAGGCTCTGATGTTAGTGAGAAAGGGCTGATATCTTCACATGCTCTGATGTTAGTGAGAGAAGGCTGATATCTTCACGTGCTCTGATATGAGTGAGAGAGGGCAGATATCTTCACGTGCTCTGATGTTAGTGAAAGAGGGCTGATATCTTCATGTGCTCTGATGTGAGTGAGAGAGGGTTGATAACTTCACGTGCTCATGTGAGTGAGAGAGGGCTGATATCTTCACGTGCTCTGATGTTAGTGAGAGAGGGCTGATATCTTCACGTGCTCTGATGTTAGTGAGAGAGGGGTGATATATTCACGTGCTCTGATGTTAGTGAAAGAGGGATGTAATCTTCACGTGCTCTGATGTTAGTGAGAGAGGGCTGATATCCTCACGTGCTCTGATGTTAGTGGGAGAGGGCTGATATCTTCACCTGCTTATGTTAGTGAAAGAGGGCTGATATCTTCAAGTGCTCTGATGTGAGTGAGAGAGGGATGATATATTCACGTGCTTATGTTAGTGAGAGAGGGCTGAAATCTTCACGTACTTATGTTAGTGAGAGAGGGCTGATATCTTCACGTGCTCTGATGTGAGTGAGAGAGGGCTGCTATCTTCACGTGCTCTGATGTTAGTGAGAGAGGGCTGATATCTTCACGTGCTCTGATGTTAGTGAGAGATAGCTGAAATCTTCACGTGCTCTGATGTTGGTGAGAGAGGGCTGATATCTTCGCGTGCTCTGATGTTAGTGAGAGAGGGCTGATATCTTCACATGCTCTGATGTGAGTGAGAGAGGGCTGATATCTTCAAGTGCTCATGTTAGTGAGAGAGGGCTGATATCTTCACATGCTCTGATGTGAGTGAGAGAGGGCTGATATCTTCACGTGCTCTGATGTTAGTGAAAGAGGGCTGATATCTTCACGTGCTATGATATTAGTGAGAGTGGGCTTATACCTTCACGTGCTCTGATGTTAGTGAGAGTGGGCTGATATCTTTAGTGCTCATGTGAGTGAGAGAAGGCTGATATCTTCACCTGCTCATGTTAGTGAGAGAGGGCTGATATCTTCACGTGCTCTGATGTGAGTGAGAGAGGGCTGATATCTTCACGTGCTCTGATGTTAGTGAGAGAGGGCTGATATCTTCACGTGCTCTGATGTTAGTGAGAGTGGGCTGATATCTTCACCTGCTCATGTTAGTGAAAGAGGGCTGATATCTTCACGTGCTCTGATGTTAGTGAGAGAGGGCTGATATCTTCACGTGCTCTGATGTGAGTGAGAGAGGGCTGATATCTTCACAGGCTCTGATGTTAGTGAGAGAGGGCTGATATCTTCACATGCTCTGATGTTAGTGAGAGAGGGCTGATATCTTCACGTGCTCTGATGTGAGTGAGAGAGGGCTGATATCTTCACATGCTCTGATGTTAGTGAGAGAGGGCTGATATCTTCACGTGCTCTGATGTGAGTGAGAGAGGGGTGATATCTTCACATGCTCTGATGTTAGTGAGAGAGGGCTGATATCTTCACGTGCTCATGTTAGTGAGAGAGGGCTGATATCTTCACGTGCTCTGATATGAGTGAGAGAGGGCTGATATCTTCACCTGCTCTGATGTAAGTGAGAAAGGGCTGATATCTTCACATGCTCTGATGTGAGTGAGAGAAGGCTGATATCTTCACGTGCTCTGATGTGAGTGAGAGAAGGCTGATATCTTCATGTGCTCATGTTAGTGAGAGAGGGCTGATATCTTCACGTGCTCTGATGTTAGTGAGAGGGCTGATATCTTCACAGGCTCTGATGTTAGTGAGAGAGGGCTGATATCGTCACGTGGTCTGATGTGAGTGAGAAGAAGGAGATATCGTCATGTGATCTGGCATTAGTGAACGAGGGGTGAGATCATCATATGTCAGTCATTATACTTACTTTTGTGGCTCCGTACATTCCTCAGGGAGAAGCCGGACTGGACGTTGGGGGTAGCTGCCACCGTAGATGGCATCCCTGTGCAGGCCGCCTTCAGGGAGCATCTGAACCTGAAGCATAGCAAGAGAGATCCGTGTTAAAAGTGAGCCTGTAACTAGGGGGTGTTAAAAGTGAGCCTGAAACTAGGGGGTGTTAAAAGTGAGCCTGTAATTAGTGGGTGTTAAAAGTGAGCCTGTAACTAGGAGGTGTTAAAAGTGAGCCTGTAACTAGGGGATATTAAAAGGGAACCTGTAACTAGTGGGTTTTAAAAGTCACCCTGTAACTAGTGGGTGTTAAAAGTCACCCTGTAACTAGTGGGTGTTAAAAGTGAGCCTGTAACTAGGGGGTATTAAAAGTGAGCCTGTAATTAGTGGGTGTTAAAAGTCACCCTGTAACTAGTGGGTGTTAAAAGTCACCCTGTAACTAGGGGGTGTTAAAAGTGAGCCTGTAACTAGGGGGTGTTAAAAGTGAGCCTGTAACTAGGGGGTGTTAAAAGTGAGCCTGTAACTAGGGGGTGTTAAAAGTGAGCCTGTAACTAGGGGGTGTTAAAAGTGAGCCTGTAACTAGTGGGTGTTAAAAGTGAGCCTGTAACTAGGGGGTGTTAAAAGTCACCCTGTAACTAGTGGGTGTTAAAAGTGAGCCTGTAACTAGGGGGTGTTAAAAGTGAGCCTGTAACTAGGGGGTGTTAAAAGTGAGCCTGTAACTAGGGGGTGTTAAAAGTGAGCCTGTAACTAGTGGGTATTAAACGTGAGCCTGTAACTAGTTGGTGTTAAAAGTGATCCTGTAACTAGGGGGTGTTAAAAGTGAGCCTGTAACTAGTTGGTGTTAAAAGTGATCCTGTAACTAGTGGGTGTTAAAAGAGAGCCTGTAACTCGGGGGTGTTAAAAGTGAGCCTGTAACTAGTTGGTGTTAAAAGTGATCCTGTAACTAGGGGGTGTTAAAAGTGAGCCTGTAACTAGTGGGTGTTAAAAGTGAGCCTGTAACTAGGGGGTGTTAAAAGTGAGCCTGAAACTAGGGGGTGTTAAAAGTCACCCTGTAACTAGTGGGTGTTAAAAGTGAGCCTGTAACTAGGGGGTGTTAAAAGTGAGCCTGTAACTAGGGGGTGTTAAAAGTGAGCCTGTAACTAGGGGGTGTTAAAAGTGAGCCTGTAACTAGTGGTTATTAAAAGTTACCCTGTAACTAGGGGGTGTTAAAAGTGAGCCTGAAACTAGAGGGTGTTAAAAGTGAGCCTGAAACTAGAGGGTGTTAAACGTGAGCCTGTAGCTAGTGGGTGTCAAAAGTGGGCCTGTAACGAGGGGGTGCTAAAAGAAAATCTGTAAATAGAGACTGTAAAAGTGTACCTGCAACTAGGGGGTGTTAAAGGTGAACCTGTAAATAGTGGGTGTTAAAAGTGAACCTGTTACTAGTGGGTGTTAAAAGTCACCCTGTAACTAGGGGGTGTTAAAAGTGAGCCTGTAACTAGGGGGTGTTAAAAGTCACCCTGTAACTAGTGGGTGTTAAAAGTGAGCCTGTAACTAGGGGGTGTTAAAAGTGAGCCTGTAACTAGGGGGTGTTAAAAGTGAGCCTGTAACTAGGGGGTGTTAAAAGTGAGCCTGTAACTAGTGGGTATTAAACGTGAGCCTGTAACTAGTTGGTGTTAAAAGTGATCCTGTAACTAGGGGGTGTTAAAAGTGAGCCTGTAACTAGTTGGTGTTAAAAGTGATCCTGTAACTTGTGGAAAAGTAAATTTTGCTATGTTCTGTGTCCCTACGTGTTCCCCATCTTATGTTATGTGTGCATGATTAATATGCATATGTATTCCCCATGTTCGATTAAAGACGCAATTACAGTTGTGTCCATCTCTAGTATGCCAGTTCCCAGTTCTCGTGAAAGCTACGAGTATTAGGCCTATGTAAGGTTACGTTGCCACGTTTCTCAGTGTGCACGTTATTTCATTGTAAAGTCCCCGTTTCTAGGCCTCAAAAGGGCCCGGACACCAGATTCAGCTCCTGTCTCCTGAACCCTCGCTGAGGAGCGATACAGCCCCCACCTGTATCCTCGACCCTTCACTTACTTCCTGCCTCACAGTGCCCGGCTCTGCCTGGCTCTGCCTCCGAGTCTGCCAAAAGTATGTTATGATTCTAGTTATCAGTCCAGCCCTCCTTCTCTGCATTCCTAAACTACTGAATCGCATCAATAGTTTCCGTCATTGTCTAGCCTTTACGTCTCCATGTAGGAGAAATACTGCATTTAATGGTCATTTAATATTCTTCATCACGCACTACATGTAGAATAATGCATGCACCAGTCTTAGAGTCTGTTAGCCTTTCCCCTCCTGACTTTTAGTTTATATCAACATGTTCTCTAAACATCAGATACTAGATAGGGTTTAGGTACATGTCGCCCTGACTCCCCAGACTTCAGTCTCTGCTCCTAGCACAGAGTTCATAGCCCCCAGCTTCTCCTAGTAACACGTCATTGTCAGCTTGCGCGCACCATTAGGTTAGAGGTCCCGGCTCCTCAGGTAGCCCCCTCCATGTTTCCGCCCCATTTATGACATATTCTGTTACGTTTACATCACATGTCTATGTACACGCCTCTTGTTACACCCACTTTCACCCTTATCTTTCGCGACTGCTATTGACCACACCCACTGCTCCGCCTATTGTATGTATTGCAATTGCAACTGTTTTAGTATATATGCTTGTGTATTGTTATTAAAGTTAACGCGCTCATCCCAGATCCAGCCCCGGCAGCTGCCGGGCCACACCATTCCAATCCTGCCCCCCTGCCGGGCCCTGCCATCCTATTCCTATGCAGGTTGTCCTGTTCCTGTCCTTTATGCTGTATTAAACCTGCAAACTCCTACTACCTCGAATCTTGACTCTTATTTATTGAGCTATCTGTTATTACTATGTCCAGTAAAACCTAGATCCGGTATTATTTATTTATATACCACATAATGGCGCCCGAATAGGGACTTGCCCTTTCCCCACGCGCCGGTGAAGCCACGCCGGCCCCCTGACCCTCTGCAGCCGTGACGGAACCATACCGTGCACGTGCAGATATTTCTGCTTCAAGTATCCCTCAGGCCCACGGAGGAGACGGAGGTGGCGGTCCAGCATCCAGACGAGGCGGTGGAGGAACGCGGCGAGTCCCGACCAGAGCCCAAGCCGAGAGTCCAAGGTCCGAGGTATCCGGAGGCCCACCCGTAACAGAAGTCCGAAGTTCGTCCGTCCGGCGTCGAAGCAGTCCAGTCCAGTCCGAGGCCTTCCGTTCTTGCTGCCCGGTGAGTACCATTGCTGGGGTAGTATCTAGACAGGGTCAATCTAATTGTCTCTGGTCCGTGGGGTTTGGTGGTACACAGATCCCAAAACGAAGTGTCCACTTCGGTGGATGCGGGTCCTGACGTGTCTCTTTATGAGACCGGTAAGTTTCGTACTGTTTTAGCAGTGCATCTAGTTTCTGTTCTAGTCAGTTCTGTTCTCGAGAAATTCATGTATTCTGTTTTCAGTATTCCAGGTAGTATTCTGTTCGAACTGTTATTTTAAATGTTCTTCATGTATTTTAATGTCGTGGTATGAAAGTGGTGTAGTTATCGTGTTCATTGTGTATTGTATTGTGTCTAGGTTACAGTTCAGTCATGCCCTTATTTTCTAAACTACGTCAGTTAAAAACCAGAAAAGGTCTGTTAGAAGCAGCAGTTCCTGTCCCGCCTAGGGACAGTCCAGGTCATTTTATGTATCAGAAGCATGGCATAAGTGCCATATTATATCTAGATTTATGGGTAGAGTATACCAAACAGTTAGAAGAAAAGTATAGATGGCCCGTATCAGGCACATGGGATGCCGAGTGCATCATGCGAGTAGAAGAAGCATTATGGAAAAAGAAAGCCAGACAGTCACAGAAAGATGCCATCGAGTTATGGCGCAAAGAATCTCATAAACGAACCGAAAAAGAAATCAGAAAGTCAGAATTAAGTAAAGAATCCTTAGAACGAGCCCAAGAAAGGGAATTAATCGAGATAGGTGAACGAGTTAAAACCGAACAGTCCGACAGACAGAGGAATGCCCTCATTAAGGGTATGTACCCTCTTCTTGCCGAGGGCTTGCCAAAAGCAACCCCGGAGGCATCCAGTAATTTTCCGCCACCCTTAGTTCCGACCAAGCTACGTCACAAACCGACCGCAGCTGATATTTTTATTTCGTCCTATTTGGACGACACAGTCCCAGAATATGCAAATCCTGTTCCACCAGCTCCTGTAAATAATGTAAATCCTGCTCCTCCAGTCACCGGAGTACCTGTTGCGGTACCCCCGGTCCAGCCCACATTACAATTTCCCGCCGCGCCAGTACGAAGAGTATCAGTCGACGATTCTAGTTTAGGGGCCGCAGGAGGAGGTCCTCCTGGTACCCCGCCGCCACACCAACGAGTAACGTTAGTCGAGTTACATGAATGTGCGTTACAGCGTACGCCCAAATATAAGTCCGTTGGAGATATCCGACGAGCTCTTACTGAATGCCGCTATGATCCAGTTGCAGGTGATGATAGTACAGTTATATATTCCATCCGTGTAAGACGGGTGACCGGGTATTTGGATACCCTACCGAATATGAAAGAAGATCTAGACAGAATATATTGTTTCATCCGTACAGGGGATGATCCAGAAAGTATTGGCGAAGCCATGTCTCAAAGGAAAGCTGAGATCCAGCTCATGTTATTAAAGTTTCTGATTAATTGTTTAATAAGAGAACAAGATTATCCGACCAAAGATCCAGCCGAAATGAGAATCCTGACAAGGTGGAGTGATAATATAGCCGAGGGTAAGCACAGAACCATCAGTAGTATAGAGAGTATGTACAAGAAAATTCGTAAAGAAATAATAAGGTTACACGAACAACGTAAAGCAGCACAAGTAAGCGAGAAAGAGAATGACTCTTCTACGGAAGAGGTAGAGGACGAGAATCCCGCCAGAATAGCGTATGTAGGAAAATCTAGATTTCCAGACCGCCATTTACGCCTAGAACACAAGAAAACTGTTCCTCATCCAGCCCCAGAACAAGGTTCTCTAGAAAAAGTATTTCAAGCTACCGATCACATTCTGAAATCACGAATCGGTTATAGTGAGTTAAGTACTATGCACGAACAAGAAATAGCCCGATCAGCAGTCCGATGGATTACTGATTCTACCACTTTTCCAGACGAAATAGTGGCACAAATGTTTCTGAAACTGCCCCCAGCCGAGCAACGACTGGTGGGTATGTATATGATCCAGCACCTCATTACTCTGTATGAGGGTCAACATTCTGATCCAGGTCCGTTGCACGATGTCCTGAACGAGTTACTCCAGTATAGATGGAAAGGTTTAGGTACCGATTTAATTAGTATCATTCTAGAACAGCGCCACAAATATAGTATGTTTTTGAACCCGCATTTTGTTCATGTCTCACCTCCAGAAAGTAAACCCTTTTATATAGATAGACAGAATCCGTTATGAGAAGTACACCCAGTTAGGACAACGGATGGTGAAATGCAACGAGTGTTTGTTTACACCCCGATTACAAAGATGGAACTCTTAGAGATGAAGAAATTAATTCCCTGTCATGACAAAGATCCAGCAGGGTTCCACCGAGAATTAAAAGACATGCTCCGTATGGGAGAATACACGTATCCAGATATTATTAAAATGTTAAAGGTCCTGTTGCCCGCAGGGGTATACGAGAAACTCAAGGAAAAAGAATGGGAGGTGGGAGAGAAAAAGATCGATTGGGCAGTTCTAGAAGCTGAAGATAAGATACGAGTACCAGGTACCGGTCTTGGAGATAAATGTAAAGAATTACCAGAACTGTTAATACAAGTTTTGCCTAGATTATTAGCCACTAAAAAGGAAGACTGGGATGCAATCTCAGCCTGTAAACAGAAACAAGACGAAGACACTAGTGATTTTTATTCTAGATTTGAGAAATGTTTTATCATAAACAGTGGCCTCAAGACAAGTAGTGAGTCATACCCTCATCTTTTTGTTACTAAACTAGTAGAGAATTCAAGTCCACAAGTTAAGAATCGAGTTTTGAAAGTCGAAAGTACATGGCAAGCTAGTACCCCGTCCCAGATGTTACAGATGCTCCAGTACCACCAGAATAGAATCAGAGAAGAGCAAGATCATGAAAGAAAACGTATGAAAGACACGAAAATGAAAGTACTAGTTGCACAATCTGTTCCTCAAGACAGTCAGAAGAGGGGTACGAATCAAGCCAGTCATCCTGCAGTTCCCGTTAAAGGGACCTGCAATTATTGTAAACAGCCAGGTCATTTTATAAACGAGTGTGCAGTTCTGAAACACAACATAGCTACCGGTAAGACTAAAGAAAGACCACGTCCGCCTAGACAAGAACAAGTTTCACAGACTTCTCAGCCACAGAATGCACAACAGACAGTTCCAGCACCGCAGCCTATAGCTGCAACACAGCATGTTACACAGCAGATGTACCAGTATGCACAGTCTGAGTATCCAGAGTATCAGCCATATTCATGAAACAGCCTAGAGAGGGAGGTAGGCTTGCCTCTCATCGAGATTCCTGTAGATCAAGAAGGTCCCTATGTTCATAGTCAAGTACTAGGGAAAGACAGAAAGTTTCTGATTGATACAGGGGCAAGTAGGACGACCATCAGTCACGCCGAAGTTCCAGGGGCTCCGCTCTCAGGCTCTAGAAATGTTTCCCTTGGATTTTCAGGAAAGCCTATTGTAAACGAGATATCTAAGCCAGTTACTCTAGAAGTAGGTCCAGTGTCCCGCACTACTGATCTATTACTTACGAAGTCATGTCCAGAAAATCTGTTAGGCATTAAAACACTGAAAGAATTAGGTGCAGTTATTTGCTGTTCCCCCGAGGGAATACGACTGTTTTTACGTGACTTCAAGGGTCACTATGTATTACGAGATTTTGATCCAAGATTGTCCAATGTTCCGCAGCATCTATGGGCGCAAGGTCCAACTGATGTAGGTTATATGCAAATCACACCCCATCGTGTGACTCTCAAACCAGGTGTAGTGTTACCACGAATCAGACAGTACAGATTGCCACCTGAGGCTGTAACAGCCTTATCCAAAATTATTGACGAGCTCATGGCTCAAGGAGTAGTTGTAGAAACTGACTCCAATGTATGTAATTCTCCGATCATTCCAGTCATGAAACGTACTGATCCAAATGCACCCCCAGTATATCGATTAGTGATTGATCTTCGAGAACTTAATAAATGTATTATTCCCCAGTACCCAGTTGTCCCAGATATTTCTTCCCTATTGACAGCCATTGATTCCGAAGCCTCATTTTTTACAGTCATAGACCTCAAGAACGCGTTTTTCAGTGTCCCCATTCATCCAGACAGCCAGTTTCTTTTTGGATTTTGTTTAAATGGAAGGAGCTATATGTTTACACGAGCTCCTCAAGGTTTCACAGAAAGTCCTAGTATTTACAGTCAAGCACTTAAGAGACAACTAGACAACATTCACATGCCAACTGATACTGCCCTGCTCCAGTATGTCGATGATCTACTGATCACAGCCCGTTCTGAACGTGCTTGTGAGCGTGCGTCACTTACAGTCCTGTATTTTCTAGCCGAGATGGGGCACAAGGTGTCCCCTTCGAAGCTTCAATTCTGTGTACAGCAAGTGATCTACTTAGGCCACTTACTGTCCAAGTGGGGTAGGCAGTTGACACCAGACCGTATCCAGTTAATAGCGAGTCTTCCTCAGCCCAAGACCCAGAAGGAGGTACGTGCTTTTATCGGCCTCACTTCTTACTGCAGACAATGGATTCCTCAGTATGCATTTCTAGCCAAACCACTGATACAGTTAACGACACAGGAGGCAGCCACATCGACTGTCCTCCCTTGGACATCTGAACATACACTTGCTTTTCATGAGTTAAAGAAAGCTTTATGCCAAGCTCCAGTTCTAGCTACACCGAACTACAGTAAGCCTTTTACACTTTTCGTCACAGAACGCGAAGGTACAGCATTATCTGTTCTCACACAAGATCAAGCAGGACAATACAAGCCCTGTGCTTATTTTTCGAGCACACTAGATCCTGTAGCCCAGGCTCTGCCTGCGTGCCTCAAGTCAGTTGCAGCCACAGCACTAGCTATCAGACAAAGTGATTCCATAGTATTAGGACATTCTTTGACAGTACAAGTTCCACACTCCGTGGAAGTTCTTTTAAATCGAACACAAACTCAGCACTTGACAATTGCACGTTTAACAGGTTATGAATTGACACTGTTCCAGCCACACATAGAAATCAGACGCTGCAACGTTCTAAATCCTGCTACACTGTTACCATCAGTTAATTCAAATCCTGCCACACACGACTGTGTGGAAGTAGTTAACATTATGACTAAGCCAAGACAAGATCTGACAGATATTCCATTACCAGATCCCGACCTGACACTTTATGTGGATGGTTCATGTATGAGAACAAGTACAGGAGAACTAGTAGCCGCGTATGCAGTGACTACTGACACTGAAGTTATAGAAACACACCGTATTGACACCCTGTCTGCTCAAGCAGCAGAGCTAGTTGCTCTGACACAAGCCTGCATACACGCTAAGAACCTGAAAGTTAATGTTTACACAGATTCACGCTACGCATTTGGAGTCGTACACGACTTCGGAGTGCTCTGGCAGGAGAGAGGTTTCATGACTTCTCATGGAACCAAGATTCAGCATGGTCTCCTTATTCAAGCTCTGTTAGATGCCATACATTTACCGACATCTATTGCTATCATGAAATGCAAAGCACATACGAAAGTTACTGATATTATTTCTCAAGGTAATGATCTAGCAGATCGCACAGCCAAGCTTACAGCACAGACTCCAGACATTTCAGTTAATCCGACACAGACACATACTCCAGATCCGACTACATGTATGACAGTTAAGGACCCTACTCAAGATGTCATAGATATCCAGTTACATGCTACTCCCGATGAAATCAAGAAATGGTCCGAACAAGGAGGGGTCCAGACAGATCAGGGATGGGTAACGAAGGGAAAAGCCACATGGTTTCTCCCCGACTCTATGGTTCAAGTCATTATCAATACCGCACATAGTCCAGCACATTTAGGAGAAAAAGCTATGTTAGACAGTATCCAGAACATTTGGTTCAACAAGCATTTACGAGCTGCAGCCAAGCAGAAAGTCCGTACCTGTATGATATGTTGCCAGTTTAATCCAGGTAAAAGTGTCCCGGTGGAACAAGGTGGATTCCAGCCCCCTGACCACCCTTTTGAAGTCCTCCAGATGGATTATATTCAAATGGAGCGATGTCGAGGTTTCAAGTATGTCCTTGTAGTTGTATGCGCTTTGTCCAGGTGGACAGAGGCATATCCAGTCCCAGATTACACAGCCGCGACCACTGCCAAGCAGTTGGTTCGTGAATTCTTCCCCCGTTATGGACTCCCTAGAGTCGTATATTCTGACAACGGCCAGCCATTCTCATCCGAACTTATGAAGCATGTTTCCCTTTTGTTAGGGTACCAGTGGAAGTTCCATTGTGTACGCCATCCTGAAGCAGCCGGTCTCGTAGAGAGACATAATCAGACCCTGAAAATTCGAATTGCAAAAGTATGTAAAGAGAAAGGTGTAGACTGGATAGTAGCTCTGCCAGTCGCTTTATTTTATATGCGCATGGTCGCACACTCCAGATCAGGTCTGTCCCCGTATGAGGTCGTATTCGGCCGCCCCCCTAATATGTGGGGTACACCTAGACCCCGAAGTATTACAGATGTTTCAAGTAATATGCTGACAGATTACCTAGCTTCCTTGATGTCTGCCCTACACTCTTGTCGTTCGCAGGTTGCTGCCGCATTTCCAGACAATACCGAGGTGGCACCGCATGAAATCGTTCCCGGATGCATGGTTCTTGTCCGGAATTTTGATCGTTCAAGTCCGCTGGAGCCTCGCTGGAAGGAACCCCGACAGGTCCTCCTGGCCACCCGTACTGCCGTCAAGCTGGAAGGCAGGAAGGGCTGGGTCCACCTGTCTCATGTGAAAAGATTTTACGGACTAAAGCCTGTTTCTAAGAACATTTCCGAGGATCTTAAAGACTGCCAAAGTACTATTCTTAAGGACTGTCCCGCAAAAGACAATGATACTGAACCCTCCCTGTTAGAGAAAACTCCGCAACAGGAGTATAAGCTCAAATTAAGGTCTAGTAAAATAAGTCAGCCAGTTTGATTGTCTAAGTCCTCCCCTAGGTGAAACGGTTAGACCGGTTTCTGACATGTATAAAATAGACCCCCATAGTGAGAGAGTTAGTCAAAACTCAATCCGATGTATCGTTTTTCTAAGTTTCATATTGTTTTTCAGCCTTATGACTACCTGCACGAGCTATGCCTTTTATTTGTATTTTCCAGTTCCTCATGTAAATAAGTCTGCTAATGTTACAGTAGAGCACACGTTTAGTGATCTGCCTCCTCATGAACTTTCATATCGTCTTGCTATGCGTAATAATTCCTTTATTCGCATGTTACATTATTCACACCAGACCAGCAATGCCACTAATTGTTGGGTGTGTGGTCGACTCCCCCCTTTCCAGACACCGAAGGGAGTTCTGCCACTCTTTCCTTATCCATTTTCACATAACGGTTCGTGTGGAGCATGGTCCACGTTAACGTCATCCTCAACAGATATGTCTTTTCTTAACAGTACATGTTTTCCAGACAAGCAAGGTCTTCCCCACAGAATAGGGTTAGATCTAGAAAATGAAGTTTATAACTTAGGTAATTATTCTTCGAATTTTATGGTCCTGAATGTTCAGTCTGATACTACTCCAGACTTACCTGCTATTTCAGTATTACCAGTTAAAGGCGAATTATGTGTCCGAAAGAATGGTTCCGTACATGTAGGACATAGTGATTGTACTACTATTGTCAAGTATAGTGACAGTAGGAAATCTATTTTCAAAGCTTCACGTCATTCTTATTTTGTTTGTGGTCAGACCGCATATGTTCGTCTGCCCCTCGATTGGGAGGGAACCTGTTACATTGCCTTCCTACTGCCACCAGTTTTCCTAGCCCCACCTGACTATCATAGGAATTCCCACCTAGTACATACTAGACACAAGAGAGACCTCCCGATTGTCGATTATACTGAAACTGCTCTAGAACAATACATAGATATCAATAAAGGTGTCTTCCCCTATTTAGGTACTGTCGTGAATAGTAAACTGATACGTAGATTAACGAGAACCCTTGAAGCAGTAGTGATTGAGACTACTTCTGCTCTAGGTAACTTAACCGAAGAGCAATCCTTTATGAGAATTGTCGTGCTCCAGAATCGTCTCGTCCTTGACGTCATACTGGCCGATAGGGGCGGGGCATGTAGAGTCATCGGATCTAGTTGCTGCATTTTCATTCCTAATAACGCGCCGTCTGTTTATTCAGCTATTACCAGACTCCATAATATTGCCCATATGTTACACCAAAATCCAGGCACCTGGACATGGTCCGGTTGGTTCTGGAATATAATTTCCGCCTGGGGATGGAAAGTATTGTCATTTCTAGGTATTGCAGTAGCGATCATATTCAGTTGCTGCCTCTGTATACAATGTGGCCCTGCGATTTGTGGCATTTGTGCTACCTCTTGTATTCCTAGTCCCAAGTCCCGTTCTAAATCCCGTTCCAAGACAATTCGAGACGAGCAAATGATACTGTATGAAATGATAGATGGTATCATGAATATTGATGTTTCCTGATGGAAACGTAGTGACAAGGAGGGAATGTGGAAAAGTAAATTTTGCTATGTTCTGTGTCCCTACGTGTTCCCCATCTTATGTTATGTGTGCATGATTAATATGCATATGTATTCCCCATGTTCGATTAAAGACGCAATTACAGTTGTGTCCATCTCTAGTATGCCAGTTCCCAGTTCTCGTGAAAGCTACGAGTATTAGGCCTATGTAAGGTTACGTTGCCACGTTTCTCAGTGTGCACGTTATTTCATTGTAAAGTCCCCGTTTCTAGGCCTCAAAAGGGCCCGGACACCAGATTCAGCTCCTGTCTCCTGAACCCTCGCTGAGGAGCGATACAGCCCCCACCTGTATCCTCGACCCTTCACTTACTTCCTGCCTCACAGTGCCCGGCTCGGCCTGGCTCTGCCTCCGAGTCTGCCAAAAGTATGTTATGATTCTAGTTATCAGTCCAGCCCTCCTTCTCTGCATTCCTAAACTACTGAATCGCATCAATAGTTTCCGTCATTGTCTAGCCTTTACGTCTCCATGTAGGAGAAATACTGCATTTAATGGTCATTTAATATTCTTCATCACGCACTACATGTAGAATAATGCATGCACCAGTCTTAGAGTCTGTTAGCCTTTCCCCTCCTGACTTTTAGTTTATATCAACATGTTCTCTAAACATCAGATACTAGATAGGGTTTAGGTACATGTCGCTCTGACTCCCCAGACTTCAGTCTCTGCTCCTAGCACAGAGTTCATAGCCCCCAGCTTCTCCTAGTAACACGTCATTGTCAGCTTGCGCGCACCATTAGGTTAGAGGTCCCGGCTCCTCAGGTAGCCCCCTCCATGTTTCCGCCCCATTTATGACATATTCTGTTACGTTTACATCACATGTCTATGTACACGCCTCTTGTTACACCCACTTTCACCCTTATCTTTCGCGACTGCTATTGACCACACCCACTGCTCCGCCTATTGTATGTATTGCAATTGCAACTGTTTTAGTATATATGCTTGTGTATTGTTATTAAAGTTAGCGCGCTCATCCCAGATCCAGCCCCGGCAGCTGCCGGGCCACACCATTCCAATCCTGCCCCCCTGCCGGGCCCTGCCATCCTATTCCTATGCAGGTTGTCCTGTTCCTGTCCTTTATGCTGTATTAAACCTGCAAACTCCTACTACCTCGAATCTTGACTCTTATTTATTGAGCTATCTGTTATTACTATGTCCAGTAAAACCTAGATCCGGTATTATTTATTTATATACCACAAACTAGTGGGTGTTAAAAGAGAGCCTGTAACTCGGGGGTGTTAAAAGTGAGCCTGTAACTAGTTGGTGTTAAAAGTGATCCTGTAACTAGGGGGTGTTAAAAGTGAGCCTGTAACTAGTGGGTGTTAAAAGTGAGCCTGTAACTAGGGGGTGTTAAAAGTGAGCCTGAAACTAGGGGGTGTTAAAAGTCACCCTGTAACTAGTGGGTGTTAAAAGTGAGCCTGTAACTAGGGGGTGTTAAACGTGAGCCTGTAACTAGGGGGTGTTAAAAGTGAGCCTGTAACTAGGGGGTGTTAAAAGTGAGCCTGTAACTAGTGGGTATTAAAAGTTACCCTGTAACTAGGGGGTGTTAAAAGTGAGCCTGAAACTAGAGGGTGTTAAAAGTGAGCCTGAAACTAGAGGGTGTTAAAAGTGAGCCTGAAACTAGAGGGTGTTAAAAGTGAGCCTGTAGCTAGTGGGTGTCAAAAGTGGGCCTGTAACGAGGGGGTGCTAAAAGAAAATCTGTAAATAGACACTGTAAAAGTGTACCTGCAACTAGGGGGTGTTAAAGGTGAACCTGTAAATAGTGGGTATTAAAAGTCACCCTGTAACTAGGGGGTGTTAAAAGAGAGCCTTTAACTAGGGGGTGTTAAAAGTCACCCTGTGACTAGGGGGACGCCTTGCTGAACTTTTGTGGACCCACCTGGATTGCCTGTAAAAGCCTACTTAAGCCTACTTAAGCCTACTTCTTGCGGAACCCGCTCCGCGGGTCCCGCTGCGCCAGGAGTGCTGCCTGCTGTCTTCGACAAGGGGACATTGAGGGAAGTCTGATAGCCGGGGCTGCGAGTGAGTGCGCGCGCTCTGCTGGGACTGCATATCCCAGGAGCGCCCGCCTGCCTGATTAGTCACACCTGGGCCGCTCTCCCCGACCCCTCCCACCACTCCACCTATTTGCCCTATACTATATTAATCGCCTTGAACCCCCGCTGCGCGGGAGTGCCGGGAGAAGCCCGGGACAAGGGCGGGACCGTCCAAGGCCGTCACAGGCCGGAGTAGGCTGGGCTGGGCCTACTCTCTTGGTTTTGTTTGATTGACTGTGCAGGTAACTGCTGGAACTATTGAATTATTAATGAATTACCTGCCCTGTGAGGCATATCCGAGTATCTCTGAGTAAAATAATGCCTTCCCCGGTAAGGGAGAGTACCCCACAGAAACCGGGAGGAGCGAAAACTGGGACACTTGAAAACTATTTCTCACGGGCAGTGGGGGAGGCTGACAAAGAGGGAAATTTGTCCAGGCTAAGGGCGGAACGGAGACGATCAGTAGATAATCTGAAAAATACCCCCATGGGAGAACAATCTATCACATTTAGGGAGGAGCTTACTCGCATTGAGGATGTCCCACTCCTGTTAAGGGAGTGTGTTGACACCCCACCAGTTGGAATTAGGAGTCCAGCTTTGGTTATTAGCCCCAGCCCCGCCAGGGGGACTATTGATTTAATTTCACAACCGCCCAAAGTTCATAATGATAGAAACCCCAAACTGAAAGTAGTGAACACACAAGTAATTTTGGGACCCCCTCCAAAAAAGCGTAGGAGAAGGGCAAAGGGAGCGCAGGGAAGTAGTAAACCCAAGATCTCACACCTGGACTTTGGCAAATCCTTAAAAAACCCCGCATCTATAGTAAAAGTACCGGCAGAGCCACTCCCAAAATCTAATGTTCAGGTGAACTCAGTTCCTGCCCGGATCGATAATGCAGGGACCAGTATTGTTAATGTCCCCCTCTCTGTTGTGCCGCTGGGAAATGTGGAATTCCTGTTAAGGTCGCTGCTACTTCCAATCAGCGAAAGTATAAAAAAGATTGAGATCAGGCTAACCATATTGGAGGCTACATTGGGAAGTCTGAAAACTCGCGCTGGTCGACAGGGAAGTGACCCAGAATCTAGTACCACCATTGTAGCCCCACAAGGGTCGGCACACAGGGTAGTAAACTCAGCTCCACCACAAGCTGCAAAGGGGGTAGTCCTGCATCAATCCCTAAACCCAAAACCTGTAACTACCAACCCACTCTGTGTAAATACACTTAATCCCTCTCTTGTACCAGTAGCTTCGGCTCACCGGGTAGATAATAGCGCCCCAGACCACCAAAGGAAGCCCCCTGCAAAACCCCGTCGTCCTAATTTACCACCAGAGACTAATGACCTTACTGTGGTTATGGCAGGGGTCCCGCAACTTGATGAAGGAGAAGTAGAGGATTTTTGTGCCCTAAAAACCAGGGTAATCAAGTGGCTAAACAGAAATAGACCCCTCCCGAGACATCTTAATAATGAAATTATAATGGTAAGAAGGGTCCCATGGGTGGGGAGAACCCAAAAATCCATACCTGGGGACTGTTTACTGGTGAGTTTCAGGGACAAGGGTACGGTGTCGCATATATGTCAAGGGGAAAACATATCAAGGGAATCCACTATCCAAACCCTCCGTGTGTCCTTCTTCTTTCCCATTGCCCCAGGTCCATTTTACCCACCCCAAAATTATGATAGATGGGAGAGGGTTGGGAGAAGGGGGAGTCACCAGGCCTTTCAACCTAGGCCACTATTTGGCAGACCAGTACCTCCTCTCCCTACCTATAACCGGTTTGATTGCCTGAACGGCCTAGAGGGGGTGGATTGACAAACAGAGAAGGCCCCTAAGGAGAACATAGAAAAGGGTGTTCAAGTATTAATATCGGAGGAGCAAAGACACCGGACCCCGCAAATTCAAACATTCAGGGCGGTGGAATCCATGTTCTTTGAAGATAATGGTATGGCTGTAGATGGGTTGGTGGGAGGAGGTGGGGGGGACGCACAAGGGGAGTTGCAGGAGATGGGATCAAGGAGCCAGGGGGGTGCAGTATTGGGTGGAGAGGACATGAGGATTATTTCTTGGAATGTAGCGGGCTTAGCTGGAATATTTAGTAACAAGGAGTGGGTTGATTTTGTCAGGAAATTCAATGTCATTTGTTTACAGGAGACATGGGCTGTGGTGAATAACTACCATCTTCAGGGTTACAAGTGCTTTTTTGTCCCCGCCCGAAAATCCAGTTCTGGGAGAGCAATGGGGGGCTTAGCCGTTTATGTAGATTTATCTCTCCCAGGTATCTGGTTGTCTCTTGACTGGAATTTGTATGGAATACAGGCAGTTCGGTTCTCTGGTAAGGGGTTGAAATTGTCGGTTTTTAATTTTTATAACAGTGAGACATCAAACACTAATTCATCCCTATTGGCTGAACTTGACCAGAGGTTGGGTCAAGAAATCACATCTCAGAACAATGGGCCGTCTCATGGCGTACTTTTGGCAGGAGATTTTAACTGTCACCTCTGTCCGGCTCTGATAAAGGCAAATACAGATTGGGGGCAATGCCCGATTGAGAAGGGGCCGCATTTTGCACATACGCCGACTGGGGTTGCTCTTGGGTTGCTTCGGGTTAAGTATGACCTAGAGCACACTATTAACATGATAGACCCACAGCTGGACGGTATGCTCCCACCAACTTTCAAGGGTAGGGGCTGTGCATCTATTATAGATTACATCTTGGTCTCGAGACCGTTGATTAACAAAATAATTAGTGTAGGGATAGAGTGGAGCGGTTTTAGTGACCACAATCCGCTCACCTTAACGTTCCTTTACAAAGCGGGCAGTGTAACTAAATCCCGTTGTCTAATTGAGGAGAGGGCCACTGATCAAGGCAGGAGATTGAAGTGGTCTAAAATTGATGGGGCACAGTTTTATAAAACCCTGGGCGATAAGGGGCTAGTGGCCATTAATGATTGTTTAGATTTGGAAATACAGGGTCCAAGGGTCCTGGAAGCGTTTGTCCACATTGCTAGCCTAATTGATGAATTATTGAGGTCTAGTGGGCCCATACGTAACCAGGCAAGTCCCCGCTGGTTTGATAGAGATTGCTCTAAGGCACTGAGGGAACTGAAATGTTCCCTCAAGACGAAACCACGGGATCCACAGATTATTAGGCTCAGTAGAGAAAGGTATAAAAAAGAGATTAAAAGGAGGAAACTTGCACTACAGGCAGAAGCATGGGCAGATCTAAGAGAAGCTGGGGAAAGAAAAGATTTAGCGGGGTTCTGGAGAATCATCAATAAACCGACCTTTTTAGAAAATGATTCTCCGGAGATAGGGGCTAATATTCTTCCGGAGCAATGGGTAACCCATTTTAGGGGTTTATATAATTATGAGCCGGGCACCCATGTGGAACCACCGGAATTTTCAAGACAGGCCCCACCAGTTACATTCTCTCTTAAGGAGATTGTGACAGGGATGGAGGGTCTAACTAAAAATAAAGCCCCGGGCCCGGACGGAATTCCGCCAGACCTGTTCCTCAGTAATATAGATCTATGGGCTCCCATGATGACTAGGGTCTTAAATACCGCCATTACCTGTGGTCTCCCCCCTTCATGGTCCAAGGCGATCATTGTACCAATTTTTAAGAAGGGCAATAGGGATGACCCGAAGTGTTATCGGCCCATTTCCCTGATTGACGTATCGGCCAAACTTTTGGGAAGGGCAATCCTGAATAGATTGACCGAATGGACAGAAGAGAACAACATCTTCTCGGATACCCAGTATGGGTTCAGGACAGGGAGGTCCACTAGTGACCAGTGCCTAAACCTATATATGCTGACTGCCAAGTATACCCTGGCCAGCGATGAACCCATGTATATGGGATTCATGGACTTGGCAGCAGCATTCGACCACGTCAACAGAGGAAAGCTGTGGGATATGATGTCAGGTATGGGGATAGAAAGTGGCCTAATCACCATATTGAGGGAACTGCACAGTGACACCACGGCCAAGGTTAGATTCAACAGGGAGGGAGGACTGTCTGACTCCTTTCCATGTAGGAGTGGAGTCAGACAAGGTTGTATACTTGCCCCTTTTCTGTTTTCTCTTTATATCAACAACCTGGAGCAGTTCCTTCTGGGTCTAAAGACAGATTGCCCGAGGGTTGGGCTGCGGCATATCCCCGTCCTGCTTTATGCGGATGATGCGGTTTTATTAGCAAGAACACCACGCAGCCTACAAACCCTGATAGAGGGGTTTGTGGAGTTCATGAGTAACTTAGACCTATTTGTTAACCTAGGGAAATCATATGTGCTTCTGGCCGGCAAAAAACCTTCCACCAAATTCGTTTACACAATTGGCTCACACTGCCTGGAGCAGGTCAAGACGTTCTCCTACCTCGGGGTAACTTTTGACGGTGCCCTGCAATTTACCCCTCTGGTGACGGAACGTTGCACAAAAATGATTGCTTCTAATGGGGCAATAGCTGGATATGGTAGGAGGGTGGGCAGATGGAGTCCGGAACAGGTGATGAATTTGTACGGCTCCATAACATGCTCCAAAGTAATTTATGGGGCAGAAGTCTGGGGGTTTGTGAATACAGTTAGTATCCAACAGGAAGAAAATAGGTATTTGAAAGTAATCCTGAGGGTGCCACCCAGCACGGCTGGTTTCATAGCCCACAGGGAGTTAGGGAGGCCATATTTGGAAGATTTGGTAAAACTCAGACCAATAGTGGCCTGGTTAAAAATATGGATAAACCCAGATGCGCATTTAAGTAGAGAAATTCTATTGGACTGCCTAGGTAGGACCCATTCAATGCGCATCCCCTGGCTCAAATACGTGAAAAATACCTTGGAGGAGATAGGGCTGGGGAATCTTTTCACAAACCCTGCCACTATCTCAGCACAGCACAAGAAGCGAGTAGGGGAATTATTTTTGGGGCAAGTAACCCAACGTCGAGCTGATGCGGAAGGAGTGAAAAAGACTGTAAGGGCCCATGGTTTGGTAAAAAGTGTGGAGGGTATGGAGCCTTACTTATTCCTTCTGCATAATGCACAGGACAGATTTTTAATGTGCCGTCTCAGACTGAATCTGCTCCCCTTTATTTTGGCTATACCTGCAGGGTTTACCTCATCTATTGAGCAGAAGGGTCCCTGCGGCTGCGACAATCGGTCTCCGCAGGATACCCTTCACTTTGTTTTGCTTTGTCCCTATTTCTCCATGCCCAGGCGTAGATTCCTTGTAAATATTTTAAAAAAAGCACGTCTGGAACACGCCAGGGATGCCCTAGTATTTCTGTTAAAAGCCTCTGACCCATTAACTCTATGTAGCATTCTGAATTTTATTAAAGTTGCTATTCGTTTAAGACAGACAAGCGGAGATGAATGAAAAATTGTGAATTTGTATTTATTTGGCCCTTATGTTGGCAAATCTTTTATTGTATCAATTATGCACAAGGATCCTAACCAGTATTTAATAATGTTTTATTTGTTATTTGTGTATATAAATGTGCTTTTATGGTGTTTTTTATTCACCGAATAAAGATTCTTGAATTGAATTGAATTGACTAGGGGGTGTTAAAAGAGAGCCTTTAACTAGGGGGTGTTAAAAGTCACCCTGTAACTAGGGGGTGTTAAAAGAGAGCCTTTAACTAGGGGGTGTTAAAAGTCACCCTGTAACTAGGGGGTGTTAAAAGAGAGCCTGTAACTAGGGGGTGTTAAAAGTTACCCTGTAACTAGGGGGTGTTAAAAGAGAGCCTGTAACTAGGGGGTGTTAAAAGTTACCCTGTAACTAGGGGGTGTTAAAAGAGAGCCTGTAACTAGGGGGTGTTAAGAGAGAGCCTGTAACTAGGGGGTGTTAAAAGTTACCCTGTAACTAGGGGGTGTTAAAAGAGAGCCTGTAACTAGGGGGTGTTAAATGAGAGCCTTTAACTAGGGGGTGTTAAAAGAGAGCCTGTAACTAGGGGGTGCTAAAAGTCACCCTGTAACTAGGGGGTGTTAAACGAGAGCCTTTAACTAGGGGGTGTTAAAAGTCACCCTGTAACTAGGGGGTGTTAAAAGAGAGCCTGTAACTAGGGGGTGTTAAAAGTTACCCTGTAACTAGGGGGTGGTAAAAGAGAGCCTGTAACTAGGGGGTGTTAAAAGAGAGCCTGTAACTAGGGGGTGTTAAAAGTTACCCTGTAACTAGGGGGTGTTAAAAGAGAGCCTGTAACTAGGGGGTGTTAAATGAGAGCCTTTAACTAGGGGATGTTAAAAGAGAGCCTGTAACTAGGGGTGCTAAAAGTCACCCTGTAACTAGGGGGTGTTAAAAGAGAGCCTTTAACTAGGGGGTGTTAAAAGTCACCCTGTAACTAGGGGGTGTTAAAAGAGAGCCTGTAACTAGGGGGTGTTAAAAGAGAGCCTTTAACTAGGGGGTGTTAAAAGTTACCCTGTAACTAGGGGGTGTTAAAAGAGAGCCTGTAACTAGGGGGTGTTAAAAGAGAGCCTTTAACTAGGGGGTGTTAAAAGTTACCCTGTAACTAGGGGGTGTTAAAAGAGAGCCTGTAACTAGGGGGTGTTAAAAGTTACCCTGTAACTAGGGGGTGTTAAAAGAGAGCCTGTAACTAGGGGGTGTTAAATGAGAGCCTTTAACTAGGGGGTGTTAAAAGAGAGCCTGTAACTAGGGGGTGCTAAAAGTCACCCTGTAACTAGGGGGTGTTAAAAGAGAGCCTTTAACTAGGGGGTGTTAAAAGTCACCATGTAACTAGGGGGTGTTAAAAGAGAGCCTGTAACTAGTGGGTGTTAAAAGACAGCCTGTAACTAGGGGGTGTTAAAAGTGAGCCTGTCACTAGGGGGTGCTAAAAGTGAGCCTGTAACTAGGGGGTGTTAAAAGTTACCCTGTAACTAGGGTGTGTTAAAAGAGAGCCTGTAACTAGGGGGTGTTAAATGAGAGCCTGTAAAAAGTCGATGTTAAAAGTGAACCTGTTACTAGTGGGTGTTACAAAGTGAGCCTGTAAATAGAGGGTATTAAAAGAGAACCTATAAATATGGGGTGTTACAGGTAAATCTGTACATAGGGGTGTTAAAAGAGAGCCTGTAACTAGTGGGTGTTAAAAGAGAACCTATAAATATGGGGTGTTACAGGTAAATCTGTACATAGGGGGTGTTAAAAGAGAGCCTGTAACTAGTGGGTGTTAAAAATGATTCTCTAACTAGTGGGTGTTATAAAGTGAGCCTGTAAATACGGGTGTTAAAAGTGATAGTGTAACTAGTGGGTGTTAACGGTGAGCCTGTAAACACTGGATGTTTAAAGAGAATCTGTAAATAGGAGCTGTAAAAATGTACCTGTAAATAAGGTGTTAAAAGTGAACCTGTAAATAGTGTGTTTTAAAATCCAAATGTAAATAGTGGGTTTTAAAATCGAAACAGGAAATAGTGGATATTAACAATGAGCCTGTAAATAGTCAGTATCAAAATCAAGCCTGTAAACATTGGGTTTTAAAAAGGAACCTGTAAATAGTGAGTCTTAAAATTAAACCTGAAAATAGTGAATGTTAACAGTGAAAGCCACCCACAGGCAGCCTCCGCCCCCTCCGCCAATCACAGCCCAACATATAGAACAAGGAGAGTGCCCCAGGCCAACCAAAGCAGTCAGGGCCCACAACAGCGGGCAAACCATCCCCCCCGCCCTCGAGCGGGCCTGCCCACCACCCGCCCACAACCAGGCACTTCTGCTTTCTCGCATTGTGAAAAGCAGAAATATAAAATGGTCGTTTTACCATTATATGTTTTTGCTTCTCGCACTGTGAGAAAGCAGTGGGCCGATACCCCCACGCCCTTATGAAGGAACCTCTACTGAAACTAGTTGTTCTTGAACTGCATGGATTGAGGCTTAAAAGTGCCTGGAGAGATATCATTTGCAGGTGTTTGAAGTAATAGAGTTTAGGCTCTGAAACGGCCTCTACCCTTCACTGACCCTGACTTGCAGCCTCCTGGACATATAGCTCTAGCCAATGTACTTGCTACAATCGACTTAGGTCAACTTTTACTATTGCAGCATCTTGTGCTTGTTTGTTAGTTGAACCATGGAATGGTCTGACCAGACAAATGATGAGAACGCTCATATTGTTAGAAGTGCCTTTAAAGGTAAAGCCAAATCTGTGGTTTGCGACACCTGGTCACCCATTGGTGGAGTCCCTGCAAGTAGCAGCTCCTCCATAGGGGCGTGGGGGCGTTGCCCCACTGCTTTCTCGCAGTGCGAGAAGCAGAAACATAAAATGGTAAAACTACCATTTCATGTTTCTGCTTCTCGCACTGCGAGAAAGCAGAAGTGCCTGGTTGTAGGCCGGAGGGCGGGCGGTCCTGCTCGAGGGCAGGGGGGGGGGGAGTAGCTTGCCCACTGTTGTGGGCCCTGATTGCTTTTGTTTGCCTACGCCCGACCAAAGTAGTCATGGCAACTCTCCCTTTTTTCTATGTGGTCTGCATGCAGCCTACATAGAAAAAAGGGCCTCCCATTGGGCGCCCAGCTTGGGCGCTGTGAACCTGGCAGTGTTGTGATTGGCGGAGGCGAGGGAAGCTGCCTGTGGGTGGCTTTCCTGATGAGAGCTGCAGGAAAACACAGGACGGCGGGAGTCAGGACCAGGCCATGAGCTGAGGCGGCGCGGGACGGTGAGTTTTATTTTAAGTATTAAACCCATCCCGTCTCCCCCCTACCCCCTGCGATGATCCCACTTCCACCCCCGTCATGCCGGACGCAACTGGGTGAGTGGTACTCATTTATTAATGCTCCAAGTCACAGTCTGCTGCAAGCCAGAGTTGGGGAAGCAGCCTGTTGGGGACTGGTAACTCCTAACATGTCAGAGAGAGTGATGAACCAATAGCTCGTCTTCTGTTTGCACCATCTATAAATCGACGAGCACACAGTGGGTATGCGCAAATTAAATCCTTCTGAAATCTGGTGCACACATGTTCGACTCTGGCACGCTTCTTCTGTCTCTTTGTGCAATTTATTGGGCATCTGTTCATCACTCTTCTCCTTCTCTAGAGCCTCTCGCAGGTCACAGCACTGAAATGCAGTTAAGCGCTAAATGGATTAGTTGTGTAGATGCTCAGGTGCAATAGGTTGTGTCTAATTATTTACTAATGTTCAGGTTTTACTACAATGCAGGACACGCCCGGTATTGGACTGCATACAGGGTGATAACACATGCACACTACAGGTCCAGACATAAGCCGTATTCCGCAGGGGGGCACACTGTTAGTCTGTGGGGGTACTGGTGAGCTGTAAAACACAGGGGTACCTACGATCTGTCAGAGAATATCTGAGCCGTCACATGGAAAAACTGCGTAAGACGGAGACACTGCATCTCAGGTCCTCATCAAATCATGGCTGTCTTTGTCCCACATTTGGCTCGCTGATCCTGGCGCTCGTAGTCCCATAAAGATGGGGTGCTCTGTGTGAATGACAGGAGTGGGACAGTGGCAGAATAGAGGGTGTCTGGGTGCTCAGAACCTACGTCCACTTCTTTTCGTGCTGCCGGTTGAAACAGAGGTTGTCTACTGCTGTATAGGATGCAGCCTATGGAAAACACATCAAATGCATGTTTCCGCAGTCTCAGACAGCGCTCAAGTCCAGGCAGAGGCAGGCGGGCACACATCACTCCTATGTAAGAAGGCGGCTCCTAGGAAGCCATTGATCCAGAGCGGCAACGTGTCTGATATTGTTCTACAGTCGCCACAGAGCACTGGGGACTGAAGTTCTTTCAGCAGCCAGGGCTGGTCCAGGCGAGTCACCCTCCTCCCCCACTCCCGCAGTACGTGTCCTTCCTCGTTGTGGCTTTGTTCCTCTTTGTCCAGGGGGTTCTGTGGGTGAGCTCACCCTGCTGGGAGTGCTCCAGTGTGTGCCTGAAAGGGCCTGGGCTCACCATATAAACTCTGCCAGGGTTCGCACTAAGCCATGTATAAACAAAAGTATATTCCCACCTCCAGCCAGTACCACGGAAAGGAGTGACTGGCATTTTCCAGCCACGAAAGATCCCTTTTGTGGGGTAGATGTCACAAATGTATTACTTCATACTGGGCCGGACTGGGAACCATAGAAGAGGGAAGAGGTGTGGCGCCACGGCCAGGGCGACTGACTCCGGAATATGGGGATCACGGTTCGATCCCCGGCACCGGCGGCAGATTAGCCCAGCACCATGTGACTCTGGGTAATAGCTTGCGTAATCTTCCCGACGGCCCCCAGCGCCTAGAGACCCTAACGGGTGATTGTGCGCTTTACAAATGTGGATATTATTATTATTATTATATTAAGCCCTGGAAAAATGTTCATGTCCGGTGGACTTTACAAGGTGAGTAGATCTCACAAATTTGCTTGAAAATACACCATTTGCCAACTCTTTTTTCAAAATTTTCTCCGGGGGAGAATCCCCCCGAACCTCCTGTAGGTGTTTCGGGCTGGCTCGCTAAGCTCGCTCGCCGCAGTGCAGTGCGATAATTGTTTTATGCCTCGCCACTTTCAAATGTCACCAGCCGCCACTGGTCCATGCTTTTTAATAATGCTAACAATGTTTGTTGCCAGCTGATTAACCTGCTCCTCGATGTGTAAATTACAATTACCGACCACTACTACTCTCTGATTACAACTGGACACTTGTGTTTTCCAGTCAGAGGCATCCAACTCAGTGCAAACTAAGCACAGGTTTTGGCTGAGGTTAAAGAAATGCATTAAGACCACATTGATTCAACTCTGAGATCTGATATTTTTACCATATAACATTAAGGGGCATAGCCACCCTTGGTGCATAAGGTGTAGTGGCACCGGGTACACTGAACCCTGATAATTGCTGTATTTCTCTACCCCAACAGCAGCCAAAGGGGACAGTTTCTTTGTTTGCACAAGGGCTTAATACATTCTTGCTATACCCTGACATAAATAGCAACACCCCCCCTCTACCCATCCGTCTGATACAAACAATATTTTGAAACCCGTCGAACAACTTTAGCCAGGACAGGCCATTATAATTCAGTAAACCAGGTCTCTGTAAATAATAGAATATGCCGGGGTCCAGATAAACAAGACCCCACACCTCCCCAAGGACCTACAGGTAACCAGTCCTCTTGTTAACTCTAGTTTAAATCTGACCGACCACTTGCTTCTATTTCAGCTTCACTTCCCTCTCGCGGTGGACTCCAGGGCCCTGCAGGAGAACGTTATGTTGTAAATCTCATTGGCGTCATTTTCCTAGAACCTACCTTATAAAGTGAGACTGTATCTGCTTCGGACGGTCCCTCATGTACCCCGAGGTTTGATGTCCCTTGGACCTGTGAACTCCACGTGTACGCGCGCTGGCAAGGACTCACTTGGGAGGGTCCGATACGCGCAGCCGCAGTCCGCACGCGCCTTTCTTACCCCAAAGACTTCGCTGCTGGCTTCCTTCACCCCACCCATGGCCCCCTCCTAACCCCCCATATAATGATGGACGTCGTTACTAACACATGAGGCATGGGTGTGTTTGGAATTATTGGCTGTAGCTTCTATTAGCATGCATGTTAGGCAAGTGACTGTCACCCGAAGGGCATAACTCATTGTGACAGGGTCATAAATCACGCTCTGTCATAAATCAATCACAGTTGTCGTACTCATGTCATAAATCATGTCCGACTCCAATCGTTGCTATGCCATAAATCATACGTGCCAATTTGGGAGGTAAATCAAGTTTCTGTGTTGGAATGATCCCCTTTCAGCTGGGGGTAACCTCTCACTGATGTTAGGCCCCACTCGCTACCTTGTCTCTCCATTTGTGCCCGTCCGTCTGGCCGGTCTGGGCTGCAAGTTTCTTGCCCGGCATACTGCCCCTGTCGGCCGACTTACCCTGCCATATGTCATCCCCAGGTAAGTAGCCTTCATCCGCCACCCCACCATGGCAGGGTGTGACTTACCCTGCCATAAGTCATCCCCAGGTAAGTAGCCTGCATGCCCCTCCCCGCCATGCTGGGGGGTGACTTACCCTGCCATAAGTCATCCCCAGGTAAGTAGCCTGCATGCCCCTCCCCGCCATGCTGGGGGGTGACTTACCCTGCCATACGTCATCCCCAGGTAAGTAGCCTTTATCCACCACCTCTCCATGCCAGGGTGTGACTTAACCTGCCATACGTCATCCCCAAGTAGGTAACCTCCGTCCGCCACCCCGCCATACCAGGGCATGACGTACCCTGCCATAAGTCATCCCCAGGTAAGTAGCCTGCATCCGCCACCCCGCCATACCAGGGCATGACGTACCCTGCCATAAGTCATCCCCAGGTAAGTAGCCTGCATCCGCCACCCCGCCATACCAGGGCATGACGTACCCTGCCATAAGTCATCCCCAGGTAAGTAGCCTGCATCCGCCACCCGTCATGTTGGGGTTTGCCCTTTTTGCAGGCACTTGCTCCTTGGCTTATTGCTGCCTTCACTGGCTGCCTCCTTCTTACTCCGCTCTTTTCCCTAAGTGTGGGTGGGTGTCAGTCCTGTAGCGACCTGCCCCGCTTCTTGTCATGTGCAGGCCGTAAGGGCAGCATCTCTTAAAACCCCCTTTGCCCCCTTTCCTGGGCCGTGTTGTCACACTCATGATTGGCCCATGGGTTTTTGTGTGATTTCAGCTCCTTTTGGCCCCCCATTTCCTGGTGGGGGGGTCCTTCCCTTTCCTGCTGTGCTTTGTCCATTGAAAACCTATAGCCACAGGCTTCTGGTAAGGCGCCAGTCCTCCATGGCCTCTCGAAGGGCAGCCGCGACCAAAGCATTTCAAGATGGTGGGTGCACACCCGGCCTCGTGCTTGTTCTCCAGCTAAGGAGGTGTCTGTCTTCACTGGCTGCTCAGGGCTTCACCTTCTGAGGAGGTCACAGCAGCAGAACTCACCCCGAGTCCCAGGCCTTTCCCAACTGTGTGGAGGATAGAAGTGAAAGCAAAACAAAGACCTGCCGCGTGGCCCCTCAGCCGCTTCCGCTGTTATTGTACAGGAAGTGAAAGCAAAACAAAGACCTGCCGCGTGGCCCCTCAGCCGCTTCCGCTGTTATTGAACAGGAAGTGAAAGTGAGCTACTGGGTGCCGAGAGCCAGAAGCCAATCAAAGGTCATCCCATCCAACCAGCACAGTCAATATCTTCCTCGCCCAATCAAAAGCTATGTTAGCCACCAGAACAGCCAACATATTAATTGCCCAATCAAAAGCTGAGCTAGCCAGACAGGCCAGGTAGCATCCTCATTACCCAATCAAAAGCTGAGCTAGCCAGACAGGCCAGGTAGCATCCTCATTACCCAATCAAAAGCTGAGCTAGCCAGACAGGCCAGGTAGCATCCTCATTACCCAATCAAAAGCTGAGCTAGCCAGACAGGCCAGGTAGCATCCTCATTACCCAATCAAAAGCTGAGCTAGCCAGACAGGCCAGGTAGCATCCTCATTACCCAATCAAAAGCTGAGCTAGCCAGACAGGCCAGGTAGCATCTTCATTGCCCAATCAAAAGCTGAGCTAGCCAGACAGGCCAGGTAGCATCTTCATTGCCCAATCAAAAGCTGAGCTAGCCAGACAGGCCAGGTAGCATCCTCATTACCCAATCAAAAGCTGAGCTAGCCAGACAGCACAGGTAGCATCTTCATTGCCCAATCAAAAGCTGTGCTAGCCAGACAGCACAGGTAGCATATTCATTGCCCAATCAAAAGCTGAGCTAGCCAGACAGCACAGGTAGCATATTCATTGCCCAATCAAAAGCTGAGCTAGCCAGACAGCACAGGTAGCATCTTCATTGCCCAATCAAAAGCTGAGCTAGCCAGACAGGCCAGGTAGCATCCTCATTGCCCAATCAAAAGCTGTGCTAGCCAGACAGCACAGGTAGCATCTTCATTGCCCAATCAAAAGCTGAGCTAGCCAGACAGCACAGGTAGCATCTTCATTACCCAATCAAAAGCTGAGCTAGCCAGACAGCACAGGTAGCATCGCTGGAGACGCGAGGGCCCTGGTCCCCGGAGATGCTCCAAGCATGAGTGGCCTTTACCTTGATGTGTGGAGCCACCTTCTTGTGAGATACCCATTACGTCCTGGCCGAGAGCACATTAATAAAGTAGTGCGCCCTCATTCGTGCCTCAAGAGCGCCCCATCACACGGATGTATGTAACTACAACGCACACTTTTAATACGCATACCTTTACGACGCATTTTTTACAACGCAACATCCATTACAACGCATTCCATTACAACGCATGCCATTACAACGAAAATAAAAAAACTACATTTACAACGCATTCCATTACAATGCATAATACCATTACAACGCATAACATTACATTGCATGTTTGGTAAGTATTGGATAGTGTAGGGGTAAAAATTACTATTCTAACTCCAGGGGGTGCAACAGTAGGGTAAGTGTTGGATGGTAATGTTTTGCGTTGTAGTGGTGTGCGTTGTAGTATCATGCGTTGTAATGGTTGCGTTGTAAAGGCATGCGTTGTAATGGATGTTGCGTTGTAAAAGTTTCGTTGTAATGGTAGTGCATTGTAAAAGTTGCGTTGTAAAGGTTGTTTCCCCATCACACAAGATACAACGAAGGGGGAATGGAAGGACACTACTATGGAGGCTCATTGGATATTCAGCTGGTGGGGGCGGGGCGTCTGTGGTCTCCCTCCCAGGGGAACAGAAATAAAGGCTAATGTCTCTGTCCCAGATATCCAGGGTCACCATCAAACAATCCCCCCAAAACTGGATGTGAGCACAACAGCCACTCAGGATGTACTGAGGCAAGAGTGACAGGCTCCCTGACCTATCAGGTGCCTCTGGCTGCAGTGACACAGGGTGATCAGCAGTGATGAGAGATGCAGGTGCTCGTACCTCTGGCTTTCATCGGTGCAGTTCTCGTTGCTGAAGCTGAAGAACTGGCAGAGAGGCAGGTCATTGCAGACGAGCTGGCAGCGGTCAGCATCTGGACTCAGGACGATGTCGAGGTCATGTCCGGGGAAATCGACCCCATCGAGAACCAAGTCGGTGCATTCATTGTCACCTACAAGAGACGCAGAGAGACCGGTTATGTTATGTTATGTTAAAAGTTGCTTATAAAGCGCACATACACCCAGGGGCTTCATGGCGCTACTTAGAACCTAGCAAGACCGAGAGGAGTTAGTTGTGAGCTCTCGTAAACAACCACGTTTTCAATAATTTCCTGAATTTAAGTAGATCAGTGCAAGATCGAATCTCCAAAGGGAGTGAATTCCATAATCTGGTGGCTAGGAAAGCGAATCGTCGTCCACCTTGTTGTTTCCGTTTATAAGTGGGGGTAGCAAGTAGCTGGAGATGCATTGAACGGAGGTGGCGTGAGGGTATATACCAAGTCAGCAGTGTGTTAATGAATTTAGGACTCTTGCCGTGGAGTGATTTGAGGATCAGGCATCCCGTTTTGAATTCTACCCTTTCAGATATTGGGAGCCAATGAAGTTTCTTCAGTAAGGGTCTGGCTGGAAGCCTTCTAGGTTGTTGATGGATTGGTCTGGCAGCCTGATTCGGGACCCTTTGGAGCCCCTGAGCGAGGTAGAGTGGCCGTCCCAAGTCGATTGAATTAGCGTAATCTAGGTGTGAAATCACCAGGGCTATCGTAACTTGCATCAGTGCTGCGTGAGTGAGCATGCGACTAATCTTCCTAATTTTACGGAGCTGAAAAAAGCATTTAGAGACCACTGAGCCCACCTGGGCTCCTAGTGACAGATCACTGTCTATAGTGACCCCGAGGCTTTTAACCGAGGTGGAGGGGGCTGGTGGGGAGCCAAGTTCTGATGGACAATATTGTGGTCCCCAGACATTCCTGCTCCTACCTGTGAGTAGTAGTTCTGTCTTGCTAGGGTTGAGCTTTAGATGGTTCTGGTCCATCCACTGGCGGATATAGATCATGGTGGCCTGAAATTCAGCTACTGATTTATGCGAATTATCGATAATAAAAATCAGCTGAAGGTCATCTGCATAGTTGAAAGTTGTCACATTCATTTTCTTCAGAGACTGAATCAGAGGGAGGAGATATAAATTAAATAGATGGGGGGATAGAGAGGAGCCTTGGGGGACCCCACATGTTGTTGTTAACTTAGGGGCTGTAAATGTGGCTAGGACCACATACTGAGTGTGTCCTTTAAGGAAGGAGCTGATCCAATGAAAGGCTGTAGCCTGGATGCCCGCTTGTCTGACACGGTCTTCCAGTACACAGTGTCGACCGTGTCAAACGCGGCCGAAAGGTCTAGTAATACCAGGGCCTGTCTTTGTCCGCTTTCTTATGCAGTTCGTCAATGACTGCCAGAACTACTGACTCTGTCGAATGGGCAGGTCGAAAACCCGCCTGGTGAGGGTCAAGATAGCCAGACGTTTCCAAAAAACTGGGCAGACAGCTTGCCACATATGCCTCTAGCACCTTCGCCAGAAAGGGAAGAAAGGAGATAGGGCGATAGTTTGACAAGTTCAAGGGATCAATGCCAGACTTTTTTAGAAGGGGGACCACGATCGCATCTTTAAAGGCTTTGGGGACGTAGCCATGTGCGAGGGACTCATTAACCAGGGTCACGGCCGATGTTGGTAAAGCCGAAAATATGTCTTTTAGGATCTAGGGCGGACAGCAGTCCAAGGGGCAACCAGATTTGACTTTGGACAAAAGATCCAGAAAGACTTCATTGATGATGGCCGGGAAGGCATCCAAAGTAAGAGGGTTAATAAATGAGCTTGGAAGGGTCTCATTCAGGTTTGTTTTAGGGATACCCACTTTGATGATATTTATTTTATCCAAAAAGAAATTATTAAGAATTACAGAAGTCTTGAGAAGGTATGAGAAGCGGTAAGACTCTGTCAGCCAGATTCATCATCGGCATGTTTTGCGAGTCTATAATAGCGAATAATAAGGAATCGCTATTACAGACTCGCAAAACGGGATTCATGTAGGAATCGCAATATTTATTGCGATTCCTACAGCTTCCTTATTTGCGATTAGCTAATTGCTAATTGCAAATAAGGAATAACTCCCCATTCATTCCTATGGGCTTAAATGCCCATAGGAATGAATGGGAACACATATCAATGTGCGAATCGCTATTAGCGATTCGCATTTGGGTTTTGCGATTTCAAGGGTGCAGGGGTGTCCAATGGACACCCTGTTGCACCCCTGAAATGACATTGGATGCTGGTGTTATGCACACACATGTCCTTGGGACATGTGTGTGTGTAACATACAACTTAGAAAAATGCACTTAAGTTTCTGCTATTTACCACGAGGTTTGAATTCGCGGTAAATAGCGGCCACAATTTGCGAATTCGCAATTTTTAAATGTTTCATGAATTGCATTTAAGGAATCTCTAATTGAGATTCCTTAAATGCGATCGCAATTTGAGAAATCGCAAATATTTGCGATTTTTCAAATTGCTAGTTCATGAAACATTGATGAATTCCAAATGCCATTTTTGCGGGCGCAAACGGCCGAATTTTGCGATTCGCACCGTTTGCGCTCGCAAAAATGCTTGCTGAATCTACCTGTGTATTAGATAATTCGTTGACAATTGCGAAGATTTCCCTTGACCCATTAGATGAGTTAAGGATTCTGGAGGAGTAATGTGAGGCCTTTGCTGCACTTATGGCTTTTTTATATTCCTTCTGCACCAGGGAATAGATATGCTTGTCTTCAGGGGAGTAATTTAATCTCTGCCTGCGTTCTTTTTGACCTAATGTGAGTTTAAGCTTTCTTAGCTCTGGGGAGAACGTTTGTGTGCCTCAGAGCGCGAGCCTGTTGAAGCGTTGTGAGAGGGGCGTGCGAGTCGCTGGCTCCTGTGATCCAAGCTGAGATGTTAGCCTCTAAGAGGTCCACATCAGAAGCTTCCGTAACAGGTGGGTTGACTAGGGTGTTCAAAAATGTTGTTTATTCAGAGAGCCCCATGCCCTAATCATGCCCCCTGCAACCGTAGGAGTCTTTTCGTCAATAGGCATAGTTACTGATAGTGTTAATAAATGATGGTCTGACCATATACAAGGTAAGGTCGTAGGGGCAGATACTGTCAGGTTTGTTGACCAAGCCTGGTCCAGAGTGCGACCTTTATTGTGCGTGGCCGCGTTCACATGCTGAGTGAAGTTCAGGTTTGTTAAAAATTCAGTTAGTTCCACCGATTGGGGCCCTCCCAGAGGGTCATTAGACCAGTCATTTAGATCACCAGTAAGCAATGTTTTAGTGTAGTTAGTTGCGATGTTGGCCATTTGCTCACTTAGCAGTGTAGGACATTGCTGCCTGTGCTGTGGAGGCTGCAGATCAGAGCACAGATGAAAGGACAAGATTTAGAATCTAGTTGAGGTTCACTCCTCATCAACACAGGAGCAAAGGTGACCTTTTGGGTTCACCAGCCAATCCCGGGGATCCCAGCCTTCCGCTGAGAGCTGGTGAAGGATCCCATTAAATGCATCTGTAATTTAGAATAGAGATGAAACAAGAGCCGCTGACGGATAGCGTGTGAAAGGGATCTGTGATTTAGAACAGTGTGGATTCTATGAGCTGTTGATGGATAGCGTGTGGAAGGGATCTGTGATTAAGAACAGTGTGGATCCTATGAGTCGTTGATGGATAGCGTGTGGAAGGGATCTGTGATTTAGAACCATGTGGATTCTATGAGCTGTTGAGGGATAGCGTGTGGAAGGGATCTGTGATTTAGAACAGTGTGGATCCTATAAGTCATTGATGGATAGCATGTGGAAGGGATCTGTGATTTAGAACCATGCGGATCCAATGAGCTGTTGACGGATAGCGTGTGGAAGGGATCTGTTATTTAGAACCGTGTGGATCCTATGAGCTGTTGATGGATAGCGTGCGGAATGGATCTGTGATTTAGAACCTTGTAGATTCTATGAGCTGTTGATGGATAGCGTGTGGAAGGGATCTGTTATTTAGAACCGTGTGGATCCTATGAGCTGTTGATGGATAGCGTGCGGAAGGGATCTGTGTTTTAGAACCGTGTGGATCCTATGAGCTGTTGATGGATAGCGTGTGGAAGGGATCTGTGATTTAGAACCATGTGGATCCTATGAGTCGTTGATGGATAGCGTGTGGAAGGGATCTGTGATTTAGAACCATGCAGATCCAATGAACTGTTGACGGATAGCGTGTGGAAGGGATCTGTGATTTAGAACCGTGTGGATCCTATGAGCTGTTGATGGATAGCGTGTGGAAGGGATCTGTGATTTAGAACCGTGTGGATCCTATGAGCTGTTGATGGATAGCGTGTGGAAGGGATCTGTGATTCAGAACAGTGTGGAGCCTATGAGCTGTTGACAGATAGCGTGTGGAAGGGATCTGTGATTTAGAACAGTGTGGATCCTATGAGCTGCTGACGGATAGCGTGTGGAAGGGATCTGTGATTTAGAACAGTGTGGATCCTATGAGCTGCTGATGGATAGCGTGTGGAAGGGATCTGTGATTTAGGACAGTGTGGATCCAATGAGCTGCTGATGGATAGCGTGTGGAAGGGATCTGTGATTTAGAACAGTGTGGATCCAATGAGCTGCTGATGGATAGCGTGTGGAAGAGATCTGTGATTTAGAACAGTGTGGATCCAATGAGCTGTTGACGGATAGCGTGCAGAAGGGATCTGTGATGTAGAACAGTGTGGATCCAATGAGCTGTTGACGGATAGCGTGTGGAAGGGATCTGTGATTTAGAACAGTGTGGATCCAATGAGCTGTTGACGGATAGCGTGTGGAAGGGATCTGTGATTTAGAACAGTGTGGATCCTATGAGCTGTTGACGGATAGCGTGTGGAAGGGATCTGTGATTTAGAACAGTGTGGATCCAATGAGCTGTTGATGGATAGCGTGCCGAAGTGATCTGTTATTTAGTACAGTGTGGATCCAATGAGCTGTTGACGGATAGCGTGCAGAAGGGATCTGTACTTTAGAACAGTGTGGATCCTATGAGCTGTTGACAGGTAGCGTGTGGAAGTGATCTGTGATTTAGAACAGTGTGGATCCCATGAGCTGTTGATGGATAGCGTGTGGAAGGGATCTGTGATTTAGAACAGTGTGGATCCTATGAGCTGTTGACAGATAGCGTGTGGAAGGGATCTGTGATTTAGAACAGTGTGGATCCCATGAGCTGTTGATGGATAGCGTGCCGAAGGGATCTGTTATTTAGTACAGTGTGGATCCAATGAGCTGTTGATGGATAGCGTGTGGAAGGGATCTGTGATTAAGAACAGTGTGGATCCTATGAGTCATTGATGGATAGCGTGTGGAAGGGATCTGTGATTTAGAACCATGCAGATCCAATGAGCTGTTGACGGATAGCGTGTGGAAGGGATCTGTGATTTAGAACAGTGTGGATCCTATGAGCTGTGCAGGGATAGCGTGTGGAAGGGATCTGTTATTTAGAACCGTGTGGATCCTATGAGCTGTTGATGGATAGCGTGTGGAAGGGATCTGTGATTTAGAACCATGTGGATCCTATGAGCTGTTGATGGATAGCGTGTGGAAGGGATCTGTGATTTAGAACAGTGTGGATCCAATGAGCTGTTGACAGATAGCGTGTGGAAGGGATCTGTGATTTAGAACAGTGTGGATCCTATGAGCTGCTGACGGATAGCGTGTGGAAGGGATCTGTGATTTAGAACAGTGTGGATCCTATGAGCTGCTGATGGATAGCGTGTGGAAGGGATCTGTGATTTAGGACAGTGTGGATCCAATGAGCTGCTGATGGATAGCGTGTGGAAGGGATCTGTGATTTAGAACAGTGTGGATCCAATGAGCTGCTGATGGATAGCGTGTGGAAGAGATCTGTGATTTAGAACAGTGTGGATCCAATGAGCTGTTGACGGATAGCGTGCAGAAGGGATCTGTGATGTAGAACAGTGTGGATCCAATGAGCTGTTGACGGATAGCATGTGGAAGGGATCTGTGATTTAGAACAGTGTGGATCCTATGAGCTGTTGATGGATAGCGTGTGGAAGAGATCTGTGATTTAGAACAGTGTGGATCCAATGAGCTGTTGATGCATAGCGTGCAGAAGGGATCTGTGATTTAGAACAGTGTGGATCCAATAAGCTGTTGACGGATAGCATGTGGAAGGGATCTGTGATTTAGAACAGTGTGGATCCAATGAGCTGCTGATGGATAGAGTGCAGAAGGGATCCGTGATTTAGAACAGTGTGGATCCAATAAGCTGTTGATGGATAGCGTGCAGAAGGGATCTGTGATTTAGAACAGTGTTCATCCTATGAGCTGTAGATGGATAGCGTGTGGAAGGGATCTGTGATTTAGAACAGTGTGGATCCAATAAGCTTTTGACGGATAGCATGTGGAAGGGATCTGTGATTTAGAATAGTGTGGATCCAATGAGCTGCTGATGGATAGAGTGCAGAAGGGATCCGTGATTTAGAACAGTGTGGATCCAATGAGCTGCTGATGGATAGAGTGCAGAAGGGATCCGTGATTTAGAACAGTGTGGATCCAATGAGCTGCTGATGGATAGAGTGCAGAAGGGATCCGTGATTTAGAACAGTGTGGATCCAATGAGCTGCTGATGGATAGAGTGCAGAAGGGATCCGTGATTTAGAACAGTGTGGATCCAATGAGCTGTTGATCGATAGCGTGCAGAAGGGATCTGTGATTTAGAACAGTGTGGATCTAATGAGCTGCCGATGGATAGCGTGTGGAAGGGATCTGAGATTTAGGACAGTGTGGATCCTATGAGCTGTTGATGGATAGCGTTTGGAAGGGATCTGTGATTTAGAACAGTGTGGATCCTATGAGCTGTTGACAGATAGCGTGTGGAAGGGATCTGTGATTTAGAAGAGTGTGGATCCTATGAGCTGTTGATGGATAGCGTGTGGAAGGGATCTGTAATTTAGAACAGTGTGGATCCTATGAGCTGTTGACAGATAGCGTGTGGAAGGGATCTGTGATTTAGAACAGTGTGGATCCCATGAGCTGTTGATGGATAGCGTGCGGAAGGGATCTGTTATTTAGTACAGTGTGGATCCAATGAGCTGTTGATGGATAGCGTGTGGAAGGGATCTGTGATTCAGAACAGTGTAGATCCTATGAGCTGTTGACAGATAGCGTGTGGAAGGGATCTGTGATTTAGAACAGTGTGGTTCCAATGAGCTGTTGACAGATAGCGTGTGGAAGGGATCTGTGATTTAGAACAGTGTGGATCCAATGAGCTGTTGATGGATAGCGTGTGGAAGGGATCTGTGATTCAGAACAGTGTAGATCCTATGAGCTGTTGACAGATAGCGTGTGGAAGGGATCTGTGATTTAGAACAGTGTGGATCCCATGAGCTGTTGATGGATAGCGTGCGGAAGGGATCTGTTATTTAGTACAGTGTGGATCCAATGAGCTGTTGATGGATAGCGTGTGGAAGGGATCTGTGATTTAGAACAGTGTGGATCCTATGAGCAGTTGATGGATAGCGTGTGGAAGGGATCAGTGATTTAGAACAGCTTGGATCCTATGAGCTGTTGATGGATAGCGTGTGGAAGGGATCTGTGATTTAGAACAGTGTGGATCCTATGAGCTGTTGATGGATAGCGTGTGGAAGGGATCTGGGATTTAGAACAGTGTGGATCCCATGAGCTGTTGACGGATAGCGTGTGGAAGGGATCTGTGATTTAGAACAGTGTGGATCCTATGAGCTGTTGATGGATAGCGTGTGATAGGGATCTGTGATTTAGAACAGTGTGGATCCTATGAGCTGTTGATGGATAGCGTGTGGAAGGGATCTGTGATTTAGAACCGCGTGGATCCAATGAGCTGTTGACGGATAGTGTGCACAAGGGATCTGTTATTTAGAACAGTGTGGATCCTATGAGCTGTTGACGGATAGCGTGCACAAGGGATCTGTTATTTAGAACAGTGTGGATGCTATGAGCTGTTGATGGATCGCGTGTGGAAGGGATCCGTGATTTAGAACCGTGTGGATCCTATGAGCTGTTGACGGATAGCGTGCGGAAGGGATCTGTGATTTAGAACAGTGTGGATCCTATGAGCTCTTGACAGATAGCGTGAGGAAGGGATCTGTGATTTAGAACAGTGTGGATCCTATGAGCTGTTGACGGATAGCGTGTGGAAGGGATCTGTGATTTAGAACAGTGTGGATCCTATGAGCTGTTGATGGATAGCGTGTGGAAGGGATCTGTGATTCAGAACAGTGTGGATCCTATGAGCTGTTGACAGATTGCGTGTGGAAGGGATCTGTGATTTAGTACAGTGTGGATCCTATGAGCTGCTGATGGATAGCGTGTGGAAGGGATCTGTGGTGTAGGACAGTGTGGATCCAATGAGCTGCTGATGGATAGCGTGTGGAAGGGATCTGTGATTTAGAACCGTGTGGATCCAATGAGCTGTTGATGGATAGCGTGTAGAAGGGATCTGTTCTTTAGTACAGTGTGGATCCAATGAGCTGTTGACAGATAGCGTGTGGAAGGGATCTGTGATTTAGAACAGTGTGGATCCAATGAGCTGTTGACAGATAGCGTGCAGAAGGGATCTGTGATTTAGAACAGTGTGGATCCTATGAGCTGTTGATGGATAGCGTGCAGAAGGGATCTGTACTTTAGAACAGTGTGGATCCTATGAGCTGTTGACAGATAGCGTGTGGAAGGGATCTGTGATTTAGAACAGTGTGATTCCCATGAGCTGTTGATGGATAGCGTGTGGAAGGGATCTGTGATTTAGAACAGTGTGGATCCTATGAGCTGTTGACGGATAGCGTGCGGAAGGGATCTGTGATTTAGAACAGTGTGGATCCAATGAGCTGTTGACAGATAGCGTGTGGAAGGGATCTGTGATTTAGAACAGTGTGGATCCAATGAGCTGTTGACAGATAGCGTGTGGAAGGGATCTGTGATTTAGAACAGTGTGGATCCAATGAGCTGTTGATGGATAGCGTGTGGAAGGGATCTGTGATTTAGAACAGTGTGGATCCAATGAGCTGTTGACAGATAGCGTGTGGAAGGGATCTGTGATTTAGAACAGTGTGGATCCAATGAGCTGTTGATGGATAGCGTGTGGAAGGGATCTGTGATTTAGAACAGTGTGGATCCAATGAGCTGTTGATGGATAGCGTGTGGAAGGGATCTGTGATTTAGAACAGTGTGGATCCCATGAGCTGTTGATGGATAGTGTGTGGAAGGGATCTGTGATTTAGAACAGTGTGGATCCTATGAGCTGTTGACAGATAGCGTGTGGAAGGGATCTGTGATTTAGAACAGTGTGGATCCTATGAGCTGTTGATGGATAGCGTGTGGAAGGGATCTGTGATTTAGAACCGCGTGGATCCAATGAGCTGTTGCAGATAGCGTGCAGAAGGGATCTGTTATATAGAAGAGTGTGGATCCTATGAGCTGCTGATGGATAGCGTGTGGAAGGGATCTGTGATTCAGAACAGTGTGGATCCTATGAGCTGTTGACAGATAGCGTGTGGAAGGGATCTGTGATTTAGAACAGTGTGATTCCCATGAGCTGTTGATGGATAGCGTGTGGAAGGGATCTGTGATTTAGAACAGTGTGGATCCTATGAGCTGTTGACGGATAGCGTGCGGAAGGGATCTGTGATTTAGAACAGTGTGGATCCAATGAGCTGTTGACAGATAGCGTGTGGAAGGGATCTGTGATTTAGAACAGTGTGGATCCAATGAGCTGTTGACAGATAGCGTGTGGAAGGGATCTGTGATTTAGAACAGTGTGGATCCAATGAGCTGTTGATGGATAGCGTGTGGAAGGGATCTGTGATTTAGAACAGTGTGGATCCAATGAGCTGTTGACAGATAGCGTGTGAAAGGGATCTGTGATTTAGAACAGTGTGGATCCAATGAGCTGTTGATGGATAGCGTGTGGAAGGGATCTGTGATTTAGAACAGTGTGGATCCAATGAGCTGTTGATGGATAGCGTGTGGAAGGGATCTGTGATTTAGAACAGTGTGGATCCCATGAGCTGTTGATGGATAGTGTGTGGAAGGGATCTGTGATTTAGAACAGTGTGGATCCTATGAGCTGTTGACAGATAGCGTGTGGAAGGGATCTGTGATTTAGAACAGTGTGGATCCTATGAGCTGTTGATGGATAGCGTGTGGAAGGGATCTGTGATTTAGAACCGCGTGGATCCAATGAGCTGTTGCAGATAGCGTGCAGAAGGGATCTGTTATATAGAAGAGTGTGGATCCTATGAGCTGCTGATGGATAGCGTGTGGAAGGGATCTGTGATTCAGAACAGTGTGGATCCTATGAGCTGTTGATGGATAGCGTGTGGAAGGGATCTGTGATTTAGAACAGCGTGGATCCAATGAGCTGTTGACAGATAGCGTGTGGAAGGGATCTGTGATTTAGAACAGTGTGGATCCTATGAGCTGTTGATGGATAGCGTGTGGAAGGGATCTGTGATTTAGAACAGCGTGGATCCAATGAGCTGTTGACAGATAGCGTGTGGAAGGGATCTGTGATTTAGAACAGCGTGGATCCAATGAGCTGTTGACCAATAGCGTGTGGAAGGGATCTGTGATTTAGAACAGTGTGGATCCTATGAGCTGTTGACAGATAGCGTGTGGAAGGGATCTGTGATTTAGAAGAGTGTGGATCCTATGAGCTGTTGATGGATGGCGTGCAGAAGGGATCTGTTATTTAGAACAGTGTGGATCCTATGAGCTGTTGACGGATAGCGTGTGGAAGGGATCTGTGATTTAGAACCGTGTGGATCCTATGAGCTGTTGACGGATAGCATGCAGAAGGGATCTGTGATTTAGAACAGTGTGGATCCAATGAGCTGCTGATGGATAGCGTGTGGAAGGGATCTGTGATTTAGAACCGTGTGGATCCTATGAGCTGTTGATGGATAGCGTGCAGAAGGGATCTGTGATTTAGAACAGTGTGGATCCAATGAGCTGTTGACGGATAGCGTGTGGAAGGGATCTGTGATTTAGAACAGTGTGGATCCTATGAGCTGTTGACAGATAGCGTGTGGAAGGGATCTGTGATTTAGAACAGTCCGGATCCTATGAGCTGTTGATGGATAGCGTGCGGAAGGGATCTGTGATTTAGAACAGTGTGGATCCAATGAGCTGTTGACAGATAGCGTGTGGAAGGGATCTGTGATTTAGAACAGTGTGGATCCAATGAGCTGTTGACAGATAGCGTGTGGAAGGGATCTGTGATTTAGAACAGTGTGGATCCAATGAGCTGTTAATGGATAGCGTGTGGAAGGGATCTGTGATTTAGAACAGTGTGGATCCAATAAGCTGTTGACGGATAGCATGTGGAAGGGATCTGTGATTTAGAACAGTGTGGATCCTATGAGCTGTTGATGGATAGCGTGTGGAAGGGATCTGTGATTTAGAACAGTGTGGTTCCAATGAGCTGTTGACAGATAGCGTGTGGAAGGGATCTGTGATTTAGAACAGTGTGGATCCAATGAGCTGTTGATGGATAGCGTGTGGAAGGGATCTGTGATTCAGAACAGTGTAGATCCTAAGAGCTGTTGACAGATAGCGTGTGGAAGGGATCTGTGATTTAGAACAGTGTGGATCCTATGAGCTGTTGATCGATAGCATGCAGAAGGGATCTGTGATTTAGAACCGTGTGGATCCTATGAGCTGTTGATCGATAGCATGCAGAAGGGATCTGTGATTTAGAACAGTGTGGATCCAATGAGCTGTTGACGGATAGAGTGTGGAAGGGATCTGTGATTTAGAACAGTGTGGATCCTATGAGCTGTTGACAGATAGCGTGTGGAAGGGATCTGTGATTTAGAACAGTCCGGATCCTATGAGCTGTTGATGGATAGCGTGCGGAAGGGATCTGTGATTTAGAACAGTGTGGATCCAATGAGCTGTTGACAGATAGCGTGTGGAAGGGATCTGTGATTTAGAACAGTGTGGATCCAATGAGCTGTTGACAGATAGCGTGTGGAAGGGATCTGTGATTTAGAACAGTGTGGATCCTATGAGCTGTTGATGGATAGCGTGTGGAAGGGATCTGTGATTTAGAACAGTGTGGATCCAATGAGCTGTTGACAGATAGCGTGTGGAAGGGATCTGTGATTTAGAACAGTGTGGATCCAATGAGCTGTTGATGGATAGCGTGTGGAAGGGATCTGTGATTCAGAACAGTGTAGATCCTATGAGCTGTTGACAGATAGCGTGTGGAAGGGATCTGTGATTTAGAACAGTGTGGATCCTATGAGCTGTTGATGGATAGCGTGTGGAAGGGATCTGTGATTTAGAACAGTGTGGATCCTATGAGCTGTTGACGGATAGCGTGCAGAAGGGATCTGTGATTTAGAACAGTGTGGATCCAATGAGCTGTTGATGGATAGCGTGTGGATGGGATCTGTGATTTAGAACAGTGTGGGTCCAATGAGCTGCTGATGGATAGCGTGTGGAAGGGATCTGTGATTTAGAACCGCGTGGATCCAATGAGCTGTTGACGGATAGCGTGCAGAAGGGATCTGTTATATAGAACAGTGTGGATCCTATGAGCTGCTGATGGATAGCGTGTGGAAGGGATCTGTGATTCAGAACAGTGTGGATCCTATGAGCTGTTGATGGATAGCGTGCAGAAGGGATCTGTTATTTAGAACAGTGTGGATCCTATGAGCTGTGGTCGGATAGCGTGTGGAAGGGATCTGTGATTTAGAACCGTGTGGATCCTATGAGCTGTTGACGGATAGCATGCAGAAGGGATCTGTGATTTAGAACAATGTGGATTCTATAAGCTGTTGACGGATAGCATGCAGAAGGGATCTGTGATTTAGAACAGTGTGGATCCAATGAGCTGTTGACGGATAGCGTGCACAAGGGATCTGTTATTTAGAACAGTGTGGATCCTATGAGCTGTTGATGGATAGCGTGTGGAAGGGATCTGTGATTTAGAACAGTGTGGATCCAAGGAGCGGTTGACGGATAGCGTGTGGAAGGGATCTGTGATTTAGAACAGTGTGGATCCTATGAGCTGTTGATGGATAGCGTGTGGAAGGGATCTGTGATTCAGAACAGTGTGGATCCAATGAGCTGTTGATGGTTAGCATGCAGAAGGGATCTGTGATTTAGAACCGTGTGGATCCTATGAGCTGTTGACGGATAGCGTGCAGAAGGGATCCGTGATTTAGAACAGTGTGGATCCAATGAGCTGTTGACAGATAGCGTGTGGAAGGGATCCGTGATTTAGAACAGTGTGGATCCTATGAGCTGTTGACGGATAGCGTGCGGAAGGGATCTGTGATTTAGAACAGTGTGGATCCTATGAGCTGTTGACAGATAGCGTGTGGAAATGATCTGTGATTTAGAACAGTGTGGATCCAATGAGCTGTTGATGGATAGCGTGCAGAAGGGATCTGTGATTTAGAACTGTGTGGATTCAATGAGCTGTTGATGGATAGCGTGCGGAAGGGATCTGTGATTCAGAACAGTGTGGGTCCTATGAGCTGTTGACGGATAGCGTGCAGAAGGGATCCGTGATTTAGAACAGTGTTCATCCTATGAGCTGTTGACGGATAGCGTGCGGAAGGGATCTGTGATTTAGAACAGTGTGGATCCTATGAGCTATAGACGGATAGCGTGTGGAAGGGATCTGTGATTTAGAATCGTGTGGATCCTATGAGCTGCTGATGGATAGCGTGTGGAAGGGATCTGTGATTTAGAACCTCGTGGATCCAATGAGCTGTTGACGGATAGCGTGCAGAAGGGATCTGTTATATAGAACAGTGTGGATCCTATGAGCTGCTGATGGATAGCATGTGGAAGGGATCTGTGATTCAGAACAGTGTGGATCCTATGAGCTGTTGATGGATAGCGTGTGGAAGGGATCTGTGATTCAGAACAGTGTGGATCCTATGAGCTGTTGATCGATAGCATGCAGAAGGGATCTGTGATTTAGAACAGTGTGGATCCAATGAGCTGTTGACGGATAGCGTGCACAAGGGATCTGTTATTTAGAACAGTGTGGATCCTATGAGCTGTTGATGGATAGCGGGTGGAAGGGATCTGTGATTTAGAACAGTGTGGATCCTATGAGCTGTTGATGGATAGCGTGCAGAAGGGATCTGTGATTTAGAACCATGTGGATCCTATGAGCTGTTGACGGATAGCGTGCAGAAGGGATCCGTGATTTAGAACAGCGTACATCCTATGAGCTGTTGACGGATAGCGTGCGGAAGGGATCTGTGATTTAGAACAGTGTGGATCCAATGAGCTCTTGACAGATAGCGTGTGGAAGGGATCTGTGATTTAGAACAGTGTGGATCCAATGAGCTCTTGACAGATAGCGTGTGGAAGGGATCTGTGATTTAGAACAGTGTGGATCCTATGAGCTGTTGACAGATAGCGTGTGGAAATGATCTTTGATTTAGAACAGTGTGGATCCTATGAGCTGTAGACGGATAGCGTGCAGAAGGGATCTGTGATTTAGAACTGTGTGGATTCAATGAGATGCTGATGGATAGCGTGTGGAAGGGATCTGTGATTTAGAACAGTGTGGATCCAATGAGCTGTTGACGGATAGCGTGCAGAAGGGATCTGTGATTTAGAACAGTGTTCATCCTATGAGCTGTTGACGGATAGCGAGTGGAAGGGATCTGTGACTTAGAACCGTGTGGATCCTATGAGCTGTTGATGGATAGCGTGCAGAAGGGATCTGTGATTTAGAACAGTGTGGATCCAATGAGCTGTTGACGGATAGCGTGTGGAAGGGATCTGTGATTTAGAACAGTGTGGATCCTATGAGCTGTTGACAGATAGCGTGTGGAAGGGATCTGTGATTTAGAACAGTCCGGATCCTATGAGCTGTTGATGGATAGCGTGCGGAAGGGATCTGTGATTTAGAACAGTGTGGATCCAATGAGCTGTTGACAGATAGCGTGTGGAAGGGATCTGTGATTTAGAACAGTGTGGATCCAATGAGCTGTTGACAGATAGCGTGTGGAAGGGATCTGTGATTTAGAACAGTGTGGATCCAATGAGCTGTTAATGGATAGCGTGTGGAAGGGATCTGTGATTTAGAACAGTGTGGATCCAATAAGCTGTTGACGGATAGCATGTGGAAGGGATCTGTGATTTAGAACAGTGTGGATCCTATGAGCTGTTGATGGATAGCGTGTGGAAGGGATCTGTGATTTAGAACAGTGTGGTTCCAATGAGCTGTTGACAGATAGCGTGTGGAAGGGATCTGTGATTTAGAACAGTGTGGATCCAATGAGCTGTTGATGGATAGCGTGTGGAAGGGATCTGTGATTCAGAACAGTGTAGATCCTAAGAGCTGTTGACAGATAGCGTGTGGAAGGGATCTGTGATTTAGAACAGTGTGGATCCTATGAGCTGTTGATCGATAGCATGCAGAAGGGATCTGTGATTTAGAACCGTGTGGATCCTATGAGCTGTTGATCGATAGCATGCAGAAGGGATCTGTGATTTAGAACAGTGTGGATCCAATGAGCTGTTGACGGATAGAGTGTGGAAGGGATCTGTGATTTAGAACAGTGTGGATCCTATGAGCTGTTGACAGATAGCGTGTGGAAGGGATCTGTGATTTAGAACAGTCCGGATCCTATGAGCTGTTGATGGATAGCGTGCGGAAGGGATCTGTGATTTAGAACAGTGTGGATCCAATGAGCTGTTGACAGATAGCGTGTGGAAGGGATCTGTGATTTAGAACAGTGTGGATCCAATGAGCTGTTGACAGATAGCGTGTGGAAGGGATCTGTGATTTAGAACAGTGTGGATCCTATGAGCTGTTGATGGATAGCGTGTGGAAGGGATCTGTGATTTAGAACAGTGTGGATCCAATGAGCTGTTGACAGATAGCGTGTGGAAGGGATCTGTGATTTAGAACAGTGTGGATCCAATGAGCTGTTGATGGATAGCGTGTGGAAGGGATCTGTGATTCAGAACAGTGTAGATCCTATGAGCTGTTGACAGATAGCGTGTGGAAGGGATCTGTGATTTAGAACAGTGTGGATCCTATGAGCTGTTGATGGATAGCGTGTGGAAGGGATCTGTGATTTAGAACAGTGTGGATCCTATGAGCTGTTGACGGATAGCGTGCAGAAGGGATCTGTGATTTAGAACAGTGTGGATCCAATGAGCTGTTGATGGATAGCGTGTGGATGGGATCTGTGATTTAGAACAGTGTGGGTCCAATGAGCTGCTGATGGATAGCGTGTGGAAGGGATCTGTGATTTAGAACCGCGTGGATCCAATGAGCTGTTGACGGATAGCGTGCAGAAGGGATCTGTTATATAGAACAGTGTGGATCCTATGAGCTGCTGATGGATAGCGTGTGGAAGGGATCTGTGATTCAGAACAGTGTGGATCCTATGAGCTGTTGATGGATAGCGTGCAGAAGGGATCTGTTATTTAGAACAGTGTGGATCCTATGAGCTGTGGTCGGATAGCGTGTGGAAGGGATCTGTGATTTAGAACCGTGTGGATCCTATGAGCTGTTGACGGATAGCATGCAGAAGGGATCTGTGATTTAGAACAATGTGGATTCTATAAGCTGTTGACGGATAGCATGCAGAAGGGATCTGTGATTTAGAACAGTGTGGATCCAATGAGCTGTTGACGGATAGCGTGCACAAGGGATCTGTTATTTAGAACAGTGTGGATCCTATGAGCTGTTGATGGATAGCGTGTGGAAGGGATCTGTGATTTAGAACAGTGTGGATCCAAGGAGCGGTTGACGGATAGCGTGTGGAAGGGATCTGTGATTTAGAACAGTGTGGATCCTATGAGCTGTTGATGGATAGCGTGTGGAAGGGATCTGTGATTCAGAACAGTGTGGATCCAATGAGCTGTTGATGGTTAGCATGCAGAAGGGATCTGTGATTTAGAACCGTGTGGATCCTATGAGCTGTTGACGGATAGCGTGCAGAAGGGATCCGTGATTTAGAACAGTGTGGATCCAATGAGCTGTTGACAGATAGCGTGTGGAAGGGATCCGTGATTTAGAACAGTGTGGATCCTATGAGCTGTTGACGGATAGCGTGCGGAAGGGATCTGTGATTTAGAACAGTGTGGATCCTATGAGCTGTTGACAGATAGCGTGTGGAAATGATCTGTGATTTAGAACAGTGTGGATCCAATGAGCTGTTGATGGATAGCGTGCAGAAGGGATCTGTGATTTAGAACTGTGTGGATTCAATGAGCTGTTGATGGATAGCGTGCGGAAGGGATCTGTGATTCAGAACAGTGTGGGTCCTATGAGCTGTTGACGGATAGCGTGCAGAAGGGATCCGTGATTTAGAACAGTGTTCATCCTATGAGCTGTTGACGGATAGCGTGCGGAAGGGATCTGTGATTTAGAACAGTGTGGATCCTATGAGCTATAGACGGATAGCGTGTGGAAGGGATCTGTGATTTAGAATCGTGTGGATCCTATGAGCTGCTGATGGATAGCGTGTGGAAGGGATCTGTGATTTAGAACCTCGTGGATCCAATGAGCTGTTGACGGATAGCGTGCAGAAGGGATCTGTTATATAGAACAGTGTGGATCCTATGAGCTGCTGATGGATAGCATGTGGAAGGGATCTGTGATTCAGAACAGTGTGGATCCTATGAGCTGTTGATGGATAGCGTGTGGAAGGGATCTGTGATTCAGAACAGTGTGGATCCTATGAGCTGTTGATCGATAGCATGCAGAAGGGATCTGTGATTTAGAACAGTGTGGATCCAATGAGCTGTTGACGGATAGCGTGCACAAGGGATCTGTTATTTAGAACAGTGTGGATCCTATGAGCTGTTGATGGATAGCGGGTGGAAGGGATCTGTGATTTAGAACAGTGTGGATCCTATGAGCTGTTGATGGATAGCGTGCAGAAGGGATCTGTGATTTAGAACCGTGTGGATCCTATGAGCTGTTGACGGATAGCGTGCAGAAGGGATCCGTGATTTAGAACAGCGTACATCCTATGAGCTGTTGACGGATAGCGTGCGGAAGGGATCTGTGATTTAGAACAGTGTGGATCCAATGAGCTCTTGACAGATAGCGTGTGGAAGGGATCTGTGATTTAGAACAGTGTGGATCCAATGAGCTCTTGACAGATAGCGTGTGGAAGGGATCTGTGATTTAGAACAGTGTGGATCCTATGAGCTGTTGACAGATAGCGTGTGGAAATGATCTTTGATTTAGAACAGTGTGGATCCTATGAGCTGTAGACGGATAGCGTGCAGAAGGGATCTGTGATTTAGAACTGTGTGGATTCAATGAGATGCTGATGGATAGCGTGTGGAAGGGATCTGTGATTTAGAACAGTGTGGATCCAATGAGCTGTTGACGGATAGCGTGCAGAAGGGATCTGTGATTTAGAACAGTGTTCATCCTATGAGCTGTTGACGGATAGCGAGTGGAAGGGATCTGTGACTTAGAACAGTGTGGATCCAATGAGCTGTTGACAGATAGCGTGTGGAAGGGATCTGTGATTCAGAACAGTGTGGATCCTATGAGCTGTTGATGGATAGCGTGTGGAAGGGATCTGTGATTTAGAACAGTGTGGATCCTAGGACCTGTTGACAGATAGCGTGTGGAAGGGATCTGTGATTTAGAACAGTGTGGATCCTATGAGCTGTTGATGAATAGCGTGCGGAAGGGATCTGTGATTTAGAACAGTGTGGATCCTATGAGCTGTTGACAGATAGCGTGTGGAAGGGATCTGTGATGTAGAACAGTGTGGATCCTATGAGCTGTTGATGGATAGCGTGTGGAAGGGATCTGTGATTTAGAGCAGTGTGGATCCAATGAGCTGTTGATTGATAGCGTGCAGAAGGGATCTGTTATTTAGAACAGTGTGGATCCTATGAGCTGTTGATGGATAGCGTGTGGAAGGGATCTGTGATTTAGAACAGTGTGGATCCTATGAGCTGTTGATGGATAGCATGTGGAAGGGATCTGTGATTTAGAACAGTGTGGATCCTATGAGCTGTTGATGGATAGCGTGTGGAAGGGATCTGCGATTTAGAACAGTGTGGATCCTATGAGCTGTTGATGGATAGCGTGCAGAAGGGATCTGTTATTTAGAACAGTGTGGATCCTATGAGCTGTTGATGGATAGCGTGTGGAAGGGATCTGTGATTTAGAACAGTGTGGATCCTATGAGCTGTTGATGGATAGCGTGTGGAAGGGATCTGGGATTTAGAACAGTGTGGATCCAATGAGCTGTTGACGGATAGCGTGCACAAAGGATCTGTTATTTAGAACAGTGTGGATCCTATGAGCTGTTGATGGATAGCGGGTGGAAGGGATCTGTGATTTAGAACAGTGTGGATCCTATGAGCTGTTGATGGATAGCGTGCAGAAGGGATCTGTGATTTAGAACCGTGTGGATCCTATGAGCTGTTGACGGATAGCGTGCAGAAGGGATCCGTGATTTAGAACAGTGTACATCCTATGAGCTGTTGACGGATAGCGTGCGGAAGGGATCTGTGATTTAGAACAGTGTGGATCCAATGAGCTCTTGACAGATAGCGTGTGGAAGGGATCTGTGATTTAGAACAGTGTGGATCCAATGAGCTCTTGACAGATAGCGTGTGGAAGGGATCTGTGATTTAGAACAGTGTGGATCCTATGAGCTGTTGACAGATAGCGTGTGGAAATGATCTTTGATTTAGAACAGTGTGGATCCTATGAGCTGTAGACGGATAGCGTGCAGAAGGGATCTGTGATTTAGAACTGTGTGGATTCAATGAGATGCTGATGGATAGCGTGTGGAAGGGATCTGTGATTTAGAACAGTGTGGATCCAATGAGCTGTTGACGGATAGCGTGCAGAAGGGATCTGTGATTTAGAACAGTGTTCATCCTATGAGCTGTTGACGGATAGCGAGTGGAAGGGATCTGTGACTTAGAACAGTGTGGATCCAATGAGCTGTTGACAGATAGCGTGTGGAAGGGATCTGTGATTCAGAACAGTGTGGATCCTATGAGCTGTTGATGGATAGCGTGTGGAAGGGATCTGTGATTTAGAACAGTGTGGATCCTAGGACCTGTTGACAGATAGCGTGTGGAAGGGATCTGTGATTTAGAACAGTGTGGATCCTATGAGCTGTTGATGAATAGCGTGCGGAAGGGATCTGTGATTTAGAACAGTGTGGATCCTATGAGCTGTTGACAGATAGCGTGTGGAAGGGATCTGTGATTTAGAACAGTGTGGATCCTATGAGCTGTTGATGGATAGCGTGTGGAAGGGATCTGTGATTTAGAGCAGTGTGGATCCAATGAGCTGTTGATTGATAGCGTGCAGAAGGGATCTGTTATTTAGAACAGTGTGGATCCTATGAGCTGTTGATGGATAGCGTGTGGAAGGGATCTGTGATTTAGAACAGTGTGGATCCTATGAGCTGTTGATGGATAGCGTGTGGAAGGGATCTGTGATTTAGAACAGTGTGGATCCTATGAGCTGTTGATGGATAGCGTGTGGAAGGGATCTGCGATTTAGAACAGTGTGGATCCTATGAGCTGTTGATGGATAGCGTGCAGAAGGGATCTGTTATTTAGAACAGTGTGGATCCTATGAGCTGTTGATGGATAGCGTGTGGAAGGGATCTGTGATTTAGAACAGTGTGGATCCTATGAGCTGTTGATGGATAGCGTGTGGAAGGGATCTGTGATTTAGAACAGTATGGATCCAATGAGCTGTTGATGGATAGCGTGCAGAAGGGATCTGTTATTTAGAACAGTGTGGATCCTATGAGCTGTTGATGGATAGCGTGTGGAAGGTATCTGTGATTTAGAACAGTGTGGATCCTATGAGCTGTTGATGGATAGCGTGTGGAAGGGATCTGTGATTTAGAACAGTGTGGATCCTATGAGCTGTTGATGGATAGCGTGTGGAAGGGATCTGTGATTTAGAACAGTGTGGATCCTATGAGCTGTTGATGGATAGCGTGTGGAAGGGATCTGTGATTTAGAACAGTGTGGATCCTATGAGCTGTAGACGGATAGCGTACAGAAGGGATCTGTGATTTAGAACAGTGTGGATCCTATGAGCTGTTGATGGATAGCGCGTGGAAGGGATCTGTGATTTAGAACAGTGTGGATCCAATAAGCTGTTGACGGATAGCATGTGGAAGGGATCTGTGATTTAGAACAGTGTGGATCCAATGAGCTGCTGATGGATAGCGTGTGGAAGGGATCTGTGATTCAGAACAGTGTGGATCCAATGAGCTGTTGACGGATAGCGTGCGGAAGGGATCTGTGATTTAGAACCGTGTGGATCCTATGAGCTGCTGATGGATAGCGTGTGGAAGGGATCTGTGATTTAGAACAGTGTGGATCCTATGAGCTGTTGAGGGATAGCGTGTGGAAGGGATCTGTGATTTAGAACCGTGTGGATCCAATGAGCTGCTGATGGATAGCGTGTGGAAGGGATCTGTGATTTAGAACAGTGTGGATCCAATGAGCTGTTGACAGATAGCATGTGGAAGGGATCTGTGATTTAGAACAGTGTGGATCCTATGACCTGTTGACGGATAGTGTGTGGAAGGGATCTGTGATTTAGAACAGTGTGGATTCCATGAGCTGTTGACGGATAGCGTGCGGAAGGGATCTGTGATTTAGAACAGTCTGGATTCCTTGAGCTGTTGACGGATAGCATGTGGAAGGGATCTGTGATTTAGAACAGTGTGGATCCTATGAGCTGTTGATGGATAGCGTGTGGAAGGGATCTGTGATTTAGAACAGTGTGGATCCTATGAGCTGTTGACCGATAGCATGTGGAAGGGATCTGTGATTTAGGACAGTGTGGATTCTATGAGCTGTTGACAGATAGCGTGTGGAAGGGATCTGTGATTTAGAACAGTGTGGATCCTATGAGCTGTTGACAGATAGCGTGTGGGAGGGATCTGTGATTTAGGACAGTGTGGATCCTATGAGCTGTTGATGGATAGCGTGCAGAAGGGATCTGTGATTTAGAACTGTGTGGATTCAATGAGATGCTGATGGATAGCGTGTGGAAGGGATCTGTGATTTAGAACAGTGTGGATCCAATGAGCTGTTGACGGATAGCGTGCAGAAGGGATCTGTGATTTAGAACAGTGTTCATCCTATGAGCTGTTGACGGATAGCGAGTGGAAGGGATCTGTGACTTAGAACAGTGTGGATCCAATGAGCTGTTGACAGATAGCGTGTGGAAGGGATCTGTGATTCAGAACAGTGTGGATCCTATGAGCTGTTGATGGATAGCGTGTGGAAGGGATCTGTGATTTAGAACAGTGTGGATCCTAGGACCTGTTGACAGATAGCGTGTGGAAGGGATCTGTGATTTAGAACAGTGTGGATCCTATGAGCTGTTGATGAATAGCGTGCGGAAGGGATCTGTGATTTAGAACAGTGTGGATCCTATGAGCTGTTGACAGATAGCGTGTGGAAGGGATCTGTGATTTAGAACAGTGTGGATCCTATGAGCTGTTGATGGATAGCGTGTGGAAGGGATCTGTGATTTAGAGCAGTGTGGATCCAATGAGCTGTTGATTGATAGCGTGCAGAAGGGATCTGTTATTTAGAACAGTGTGGATCCTATGAGCTGTTGATGGATAGCGTGTGGAAGGGATCTGTGATTTAGAACAGTGTGGATCCTATGAGCTGTTGATGGATAGCGTGTGGAAGGGATCTGTGATTTAGAACAGTGTGGATCCTATGAGCTGTTGATGGATAGCGTGTGGAAGGGATCTGCGATTTAGAACAGTGTGGATCCTATGAGCTGTTGATGGATAGCGTGCAGAAGGGATCTGTTATTTAGAACAGTGTGGATCCTATGAGCTGTTGATGGATAGCGTGTGGAAGGGATCTGTGATTTAGAACAGTGTGGATCCTATGAGCTGTTGATGGATAGCGTGTGGAAGGGATCTGTGATTTAGAACAGTATGGATCCAATGAGCTGTTGATGGATAGCATGCAGAAGGGATCTGTTATTTAGAACAGTGTGGATCCTATGAGCTGTTGATGGATAGCGTGTGGAAGGTATCTGTGATTTAGAACAGTGTGGATCCTATGAGCTGTTGATGGATAGCGTGTGGAAGGGATCTGTGATTTAGAACAGTGTGGATCCTATGAGCTGTTGACGGATAGCGTGCAGGAGGGATCTGTGATTTAGAACAGTGTGGATCCTATGAGCTGTAGACGGATAGCGTACAGAAGGGATCTGTGATTTAGAACAGTGTGGATCCTATGAGCTGTTGATGGATAGCGCGTGGAAGGGATCTGTGATTTAGAACAGTGTGGATCCAATAAGCTGTTGACGGATAGCATGTGGAAGGGATCTGTGATTTAGAACAGTGTGGATCCAATGAGCTGCTGATGGATAGCGTGTGGAAGGGATCTGTGATTCAGAACAGTGTGGATCCAATGAGCTGTTGACGGATAGCGTGCGGAAGGGATCTGTGATTTAGAACCGTGTGGATCCTATGAGCTGCTGATGGATAGCGTGTGGAAGGGATCTGTGATTTAGACCAGTGTGGATCCCATGAGCTGTTGATGGATAGCGTGTGGAAGGGATCTGTGATTTAGAACAGTGTGGATCCAATGAGCTGCTGATGGATAGCATGTGGAAGGGATCTGTGATTTAGAACAGTGTGGATCCTATGAGCTGTTGAGGGATAGCGTGTGGAAGGGATCTGTGATTTAGAACAGTGTGGATCCTATGAGCTGTTGAGGGATAGCGTGTGGAAGGGATCTGTGATTTAGAACCGTGTGGATCCAATGAGCTGCTGATGGATAGCGTGTGGAAGGGATCTGTGATTTAGAACAGTGTGGATCCTATGAGCTGTTGACAGATAGCATGTGGAAGGGATCTGTGATTTAGAACAGTGTGGATCCTATGACCTGTTGACGGATAGCGTGTGGAAGGGATCTGTGATTTAGAACAGTGTGGATTCCATGAGCTGTTGACGGATAGCGTGCGGAAGGGATCTGTGATTTAGAACAGTGTGGATTCCTTGAGCTGTTGACGGATAGCATGTGAAAGGGATCTGTGATTTAGAACAGTGTGGATCCTATGAGCTGTTGATGGATAGCGTGTGGAAGGGATCTGTGATTTAGAACAGTGTGGATCCTATGAGCTGTTGACCGATAGCATGTGGAAGGGATCTGTGATTTAGGACAGTGTGGATTCTATGAGCTGTTGATGGATAGCGTGTGGAAGGAATCTGTGATTTAGAACAGTGTGGATCCTATGAGCTTTTGATGGATAGCGTGTGGGAGGGATCTGTGATTTAGGACAGTGTGGATCCTATGAGCTGTTGATGGATAGCGTGTGGAAGGGATCTGTGATTTAGAACAGTGTGGATCCAATGAGCTGCTGATGGATAGCGTGCAGAAGGGATCTGTGATTTTGAACAGTGTGGATCCTATGAGCAGTTGATGGATAGCGTGTGGAAGCGATCTTTGATTTAGAACCGTGTGGATTCAATGAGCTGCTGATGGATAGCGTGTGGAAGGGATCTGTGATTTAGAACAGTGTGGATCCAATGAGCTGTAGACGGATAGCGTGTGGAAGGGATCTTTGATTTAGAACAGTGTGGATCCTATGAGCTGTTGATGAATAGCGTGCGGAAGGGATCTGTGATTTAGAACAGTGTGGATCCTATGAGCTGTTGACAGATAGCGTGTGGAAGGGATCTGTGATTTAGAACAGTGTGGATCCTATGAGCTGTTGATGGATAGCGTGTGGAAGGGATCTGTGATTTAGAGCAGTGTGGATCCAATGAGCTGTTGATTGATAGCGTGCAGAAGGGATCTGTTATTTAGAACAGTGTGGATCCTATGAGCTGTTGATGGATAGCGTGTGGAAGGGATCTGTGATTTAGAACAGTGTGGATCCTATGAGCTGTTGATGGATAGCGTGTGGAAGGGATCTGTGATTTAGAACAGTGTGGATCCTATGAGCTGTTGATGGATAGCGTGTGGAAGGGATCTGCGATTTAGAACAGTGTGGATCCTATGAGCTGTTGATGGATAGCGTGCAGAAGGGATCTGTTATTTAGAACAGTGTGGATCCTATGAGCTGTTGATGGATAGCGTGTGGAAGGGATCTGTGATTTAGAACAGTGTGGATCCTATGAGCTGTTGATGGATAGCGTGTGGAAGGGATCTGTGATTTAGAACAGTATGGATCCAATGAGCTGTTGATGGATAGCATGCAGAAGGGATCTGTTATTTAGAACAGTGTGGATCCTATGAGCTGTTGATGGATAGCGTGTGGAAGGTATCTGTGATTTAGAACAGTGTGGATCCTATGAGCTGTTGATGGATAGCGTGTGGAAGGGATCTGTGATTTAGAACAGTGTGGATCCTATGAGCTGTTGACGGATAGCGTGCAGGAGGGATCTGTGATTTAGAACAGTGTGGATCCTATGAGCTGTAGACGGATAGCGTACAGAAGGGATCTGTGATTTAGAACAGTGTGGATCCTATGAGCTGTTGATGGATAGCGCGTGGAAGGGATCTGTGATTTAGAACAGTGTGGATCCAATAAGCTGTTGACGGATAGCATGTGGAAGGGATCTGTGATTTAGAACAGTGTGGATCCAATGAGCTGCTGATGGATAGCGTGTGGAAGGGATCTGTGATTCAGAACAGTGTGGATCCAATGAGCTGTTGACGGATAGCGTGCGGAAGGGATCTGTGATTTAGAACCGTGTGGATCCTATGAGCTGCTGATGGATAGCGTGCGGAAGGGATCTGTGATTTAGAACCGTGTGGATCCTATGAGCTGCTGATGGATAGCGTGTGGAAGGGATCTGTGATTTAGAACAGTGTGGATCCCATGAGCTGTTGATGGATAGCGTGTGGAAGGTATCTGTGATTTAGAACAGTGTGGATCCTATGAGCTGTTGATGGATAGCGTGTGGAAGGGATCTGTGATTTAGAACAGTGTGGATCCTATGAGCTGTTGACGGATAGCGTGCAGGAGGGATCTGTGATTTAGAACAGTGTGGATCCTATGAGCTGTAGACGGATAGCGTACAGAAGGGATCTGTGATTTAGAACAGTGTGGATCCTATGAGCTGTTGATGGATAGCGCGTGGAAGGGATCTGTGATTTAGAACAGTGTGGATCCAATAAGCTGTTGACGGATAGCATGTGGAAGGGATCTGTGATTTAGAACAGTGTGGATCCAATGAGCTGCTGATGGATAGCGTGTGGAAGGGATCTGTGATTCAGAACAGTGTGGATCCAATGAGCTGTTGACGGATAGCGTGCGGAAGGGATCTGTGATTTAGAACCGTGTGGATCCTATGAGCTGCTGATGGATAGCGTGTGGAGGGGGTCTGTGATTTAGAACAGTGTGGATCCCATGAGCTGTTGATGGATAGCGTGTGGAAGGGATCTGTGATTTAGAACAGTGTGGATCCAATGAGCTGCTGATGGATAGCATGTGGAAGGGATCTGTGATTTAGAACAGTGTGGATCCTATGAGCTGTTGAGGGATAGCGTGTGAAAGGGATCTGTGATTTAGAACAGTGTGGATCCTATGAGCTGTTGAGGGATAGCGTGTGGAAGGGATCTGTGATTTAGAACCGTGTGGTACAATGAGCTGCTGATGGATAGCGTGTGGAAGGGATCTGTGATTTAGAACAGTGTGGATCCTATGAGCTGTTGACAGATAGCATGTGGAAGGGATCTGTGATTTAGAACAGTGTGGATCCTATGACCTGTTGACGGATAGCGTGTGGAAGGGATCTGTGATTTAGAACAGTGTGGATTCCATGAGCTGTTGACGGATAGCGTGCGGAAGGGATCTGTGATTTAGAACAGTGTGGATTCCTTGAGCTGTTGACGGATAGCATGTGGAAGGGATCTGTGATTTAGAACAGTGTGGATCCTATGAGCTGTTGATGGATAGCGTGTGGAAGGGATCTGTGATTTAGAACAGTGTGGATCCTATGAGCTGTTGACCGATAGCATGTGGAAGGGATCTGTGATTTAGGACAGTGTGGATTCTATGAGCTGTTGATGGATAGCGTGTGGAAGGAATCTGTGATTTAGAACAGTGTGGATCCTATGAGCTTTTGATGGATAGCGTGTGGGAGGGATCTGTGATTTAGGACAGTGTGGATCCTATGAGCTGTTGATGGATAGCGTGTGGAAGGGATCTGTGATTTAGAACAGTGTGGATCCAATGAGCTGCTGATGGATAGCGTGCAGAAGGGATCTGTGATTTTGAACAGTGTGGATCCTATGAGCAGTTGATGGATAGCGTGTGGAAGCGATCTTTGATTTAGAACCGTGTGGATTCAATGAGCTGCTGATGGATAGCGTGTGGAAGGGATCTGTGATTTAGAACAGTGTGGATCCAATGAGCTGTAGACGGATAGCGTGTGGAAGGGATCTTTGATTTAGAACAGTGTGGATCCAATGAGCTGCTGATAGATAGCGTGTGGAAGGGATCTGTGATTCAGAACAGTGTGGATCCAATGAGCTGTTGACGGATAGAGTGCAGAAGGGATCTGTGATTTAGAACCGTGTGGCTCCAATGAGCTGCTGATGGATAGCGTGTGGAAGGAATCTGTGATTTAGATTCGTGTGGATTTAATGAGCTGTTGTTGGATAGCGTGTGGAAGGGATCTGTGATGTAGATTCGTGTGGATTTAATGAGCTGTTGTTGGATAGCGTGTGGAAGGGATCTGTGATTTAGATTCATGTGGATTTAATGAGCTGTTAATGGATAGCGTGTGGAAGGGATCTGTGATTTAGAACAGTGTGGATCCAATGAGCTGTTGACAGCGTGTGGAAGGGATCTGTGATTTAGAACAGTGTGGATTCCATGAGCTGTTGATGGATAGCGTGTGGAAGGGATCTGTGATTTAGAACCGTGTGGATCCTATGAGTCGTTGATGGATAGCGTGTGGAAGGGATCTGTGATTTAGTACCTTGTGGATCCAATGAGCTGTTGATGGATAGCGTGTGGAAGGGATCTGTATTTTAGAGCAGTGTGGATCCTAGGACCTGTTGACAGATAGCGTGTGGAAGGGATCTGTGATTTAGAGCAGTGTGGATCCAATGAGCTGTTGATGGATAGCGTGTGGAAGGGATCTGTAATTTAGAGCTGTGTGGATCCTAGGACCTGTTGACAGATAGCGTGTGGAAGGGATCTGTGATTTAGAACAGTGTGGATCCAATGAGCTGTTGACAGATAGCGTGTGGAAGGGATCTGTGATTTAGAACAGTGTGGATCCAATGAGCTGTTGACAGATAGCGTGTGGAAGGGATCTGTGATTTAGAACAGTGTGGATCCAATGAGCTGTTGATGGATAGCGTGTGGAAGGAATCTGTGATTTAGAACAGTGTGGATCCAATGAGCTGTTGACAGATAGCGTGTGGAAGGGATCTGTGATTTAGAACAGCGTGGATCCAATGAGCTGTTGACAGATAGCGTGTGGAAGGGATCTGTGATTTAGAACAGTGTGGATCCAATGAGCTGTTGATGGATAGCGTGTGGAAGGAATCTGTGATTTAGAACAGTGTGGATCCTATGAGCTGTTGATGGATAGTGTGTGGAAGGCATCTGTAATTTAGAGCAGTGTGGATCCTAGGACCTGTTTACAGATAGTGTGTGGAAGGGATCTGTGATTTAGAGCAGTGTGGATCCTATGAGCTGTTGATGGATAGCGTGTGGGAGGGATCTGTGATTTAGAACAGTGTGGATTCTTTGAGTTGTCAACGGATGCAGCAGTCAAATTATCAGGAAATTATAAGAGAGTGGATTTTAGAAGCAGCTGAGCGATCCTATGATGGAAGGATCTATGATCTAATACTGTGTGGATTCTAGAAGTCGCTGATGGATAGCCAGGTACGTATGTGGGAACTTAAAGTCGGATTTACGGACTGAAATGATGAAATCTTGCATTGAGCAGAATTGATGGCAGTAATACAATGAAAAGGCTGAGGAGGGGAGATGGTGATAGGCTCACCCGTTTACTCTGAGGTAAGTGTCTCCATGGCTTAAGCCATCAGACGACTGGATCTGACGTCTATCTCTGCCGGTGAATACGATGCTACTCTCTGCAGGTGAAGACCAAGGTCTTTGGATCTGAGGCGTCCACCAGTAGATGGACCTGTTATGAGTTAGCATTCCCTCTTAAAGACCACAGTAAGTGGCTCTATGGTCTTTCTCTCGCTAGGTAAAGTTCTGGGTAGGACCATGTGTGACCCATCATCAAGTAATGGAGATGAGAAGCTTTACTGGAGTCTGAATTTCTTTCTTGTCCTTTCATTTTACAATCTTCATCCAGTTCTAGAGGCAAACACAGTTCTCCCCTTCAACTGGATCAATATTTGATTGAACAAGTCATTGAAGAGAGGAAGGGGGACTTACAGGCATGGCTCGGAGGGCAATCCTTCAGAGTGTATCCAGAAATGACTCCGTGGACCATCGCGATGCTCGTCGGGCCTGCAAGCTTGGTGCGGGACTTCAGTAAACATAATTTGCTGAGGTAGAAATTAGACAGAGCATAACAGTTTAAGAGAAGGCCATTGAGCAAACATCAAGCTGCAAATGACGCATTCGCTGACTGCAAGTGCCATCCCCATCGCAACGTCAGAAACAGCACGTCACACCAGAACAACAGTCAAGCTCAATGGGGTATACCCAAATAACCCTTTTATACCTGGGGATGGGACTTAGTTTTATACAATAGAAAATGGTATAAAGGAATAAATACAGAGCAATTTTTGAGCAGAGCACATTTTTTTTTTATTCTTGAGGAATATATCAAAACATTTTATGACGCACATAACAATGAAGTGATCACAGAAATGACATAGATTACAAGATTCTGTACATACAAAAAAACAAAAATACATAACACAGTAACCCTAAAACAATTCTCACTAGTGTCCCCCCTACAATTCTGGAAGGACCATTTAGAGGTAGTCTAAGTGGCACACTCAAGGCTAGTCAACTAGAACACCTCATTGTGGTGTGACACTCTACAAATCCGCAAATCACTACAATTCCAATGACTCCTCCTTAGAAGTGTCGACGTGACCACGTTTCAGCCTTTCCTTCTTAGGCCTCCTCAGGACAGGGGTTATACATTAATAATTTAAACCATCCAAATATCGGGGTTCAACATATCCACCGCCACATGGATTTCTCAGTTCTCTCGACACATAAACCCCCCGAGTTAAGAGGTGGAGCACTCACTGTCGTAGTTCCACCAAGAGGGCACCGGCCACTGAAAATGAAACAAGAGGCGCTCCACTGAGAGGGTTAGCACCCACCACTGCTGTTTAACCTGAACGAATGCACCACTAATTACTGAGTCTGACTCGCCCCCTGCTGTGGACCCCAAGTTACTGCCCACGCCTCCACAGGAGGGCGCTATCCTCCTCTGCGGCGCCTTCCGCAAGGGACCCCCCTCTCCGCTGCCCTTGTTTCGACCTGAGCCCCGCCACTTCTGCTGTGGTTCCACCTACCTTAAGCCATCGTGGGTGCAGAATTCGCAGTCTTCGTACAAGGTGCAAGCCTCCTGGCACTCTTCGGCGGTTTGCCTCTGAAGTATCAGGACGTTATGGCCTGGGAACTCCATGCCACGGAAGAGTTCCGGGTAACACTCTGAAATTGTACGAGAGGAGAGAGTTATCACAGAGCGCGGGAGCTCTCCTTTCTCTTAAGTACAGCTCCCTGAGGGTAGCCTCACACTCCCTGAGGGTAGCCTCTCTCTCCCTGAGGGTAGCCTCTCTCTCCCTGAGGGTAGCCTCACTCTCCCTGAGGGTAGCCTCACTCTCCCTGAGTGTAGCCTCCCTCTCCCTGAGGGTAGCCTCCCTCTCTCTCAGGGTAGCTCCCCTCTCCCTGAGGGTACTCTCTCTTTCCCTGAGGGTAGCCTCCCTCTCTCTCAGGGTAGCCTCACTCTCCCTGAGGGCAGCCTCACTCTCCCTGAGGGTAGCCTCCCTCTCCCTGAGGCTAGCCTCATTCTCCCCGAGGGTAGCCTCCCTCTCCCTGAGGGTAGCCTCCCTCTCCATGAGGGTAGCTTCCCTCTCCCTGAGGGTAGCTTCTCTCTCCCTGAGGGTAGCCTCCCTCTCTCTCAGGGTAGCCTCCCTCTCCCTGAGTGTAGCCTCCCTCTCCCTGAAGCTAGCCTCATTCTCCCTGAGGGTAGCCTCTCTCTCCCTGAGGGTAACCTCCCTCTCTCTCAGGGTAGCTCCCCTCTCCCTGAGGGTACTCTCTCTCTCTCTGAGGGTAGCCTCCCTCTCCCTGAGGGTAGCCTCCCTCTCTCTGAGGGTAGCCTCCCTCTCCCTGAGGGCAGCCTCCCTCTCCATGAGGGTAGCTTCCCTCTCCCTGAGGGTAGCTTCTCTCTCCCTGAGGGTAGCCTCCCTCTCTCTCAGGGTAGCCTCCCTCTCCCTGAGTGTAGCCTCCCTCTCCCTGAAGCTAGCCTCATTCTCCCTGAGGGTAGCCTCTCTCTCCCTGAGGGTAACCTCCCTCTCTCTCAGGGTAGCTCCCCTCTCCCTGAGGGTACTCTCTCTCTCTCTGAGGGTAGCCTCCCTCTCCCTGAGGGTAGCCTCCCTCTCTCTGAGGGTAGCCTCCCTCTCCCTGAGGGCAGCCTCACTCTCCCTGAGGGTAGCCAGCTCTCCAGGTCTGCCTAACTGCCTTACTCTTCATACCTGTATTTCTGCCTACGGTTCACGCCTTACCGTGGAGATTGCAACCCCTCCTTCTTTGAAACTAGGAACAACACCAGATTTACTAGGAGCTTGCGTCGTGATTGTGCCACTCTAGTGGTGCAGCCACGACACAAAGTACCAGTAGATATTTACAAAGCCACAGAAGGAGCGATTTGTGCCACCTTGTGTAAGAAATGTAACGCAACGCACCGCATCGCTTGTACTGCGTTGGGTTGCGTTTTGTTCTGGGAGGTGTTCCGAGGATGGAGCATGAGCGTTCTGAGGGCACAGCATGGGCGTTCTGAGGGCAGAGCAGGAGCGTTCTGAGGGCACAGCATGGGCGTTCTGAGGGCAGAGCAGGAGCGTTCTGAGGGCACAGCATGGGCGTTCTGAGGGCAGAGCAGGAGCGTTCTGAGGGCACAGCATGGGCGTTCTGAGGGCAGAGCAGGAGCGTTCTGAGGGTGGAGCATTAGCGTTCTGAGGGCACAGCATGGGCGTCCTGAGGGCAGAGCAGGAGCGTTCTCAGGGCACAGCATGGGCGTTCTGAGGGCAGAGCAGGAGCGTTCTGAGGGCACAGCATGGGCGTTCTGAGGGCAGAGCATGAGCGTTCTGAGGATGGAGCATGGGCGTTCTGAGGGCAGAGCAGGAGCGTTCTCAGGGCAGAGCATGGGCGTTCTGAGGGTGGAGCAGGAGCATTCTCAGGGTAGAGCATGAGCGTTCTGAGGGCAGAGCAGGAGCGTTCCGAGGGCAGAGCATGGGCGTTCTGAGGGCAGAGCAGGAGCGTTCTGAGGTCACAGCATGGGCGTTCTCAGGGCAGAGCATGAGCTTTCTGAGGATGGAGCATGAGCGTTCTGAGGGCAGAGCATGAGCGTTCTGAGGGCAGAGCAGGAGCGTTCTCAGGGCAGAGCATTAGCGTTCTGAGGGTGGAGCATTAGCGTTCTGAAGGTGGAGCATGAGAGTTCTGAGGGCAGAGCAGGAGCGTTCTGAGGGCACAGCTTGGGCGTCCTGAGGGCAGAGCATGAGCGTTCTGAGGGCAGTACATGAGCGTTCTGAGGGCAGAGCAGGAGCGTTTAGAGGGCAGAGCAGGAGCGTTCTCAGGGCAGAGCATGGGCGTTCTGAGGATGGAGCATGAGCGTTCTGAGGGCAGAGCAGGAGCGTTCTGAGGGCACAGCATGGGCGTCCTAAGGGCAGAGCATGAGCATTCTGAGGGCAGTACATGAGCGTTCTGAGGGCAGAGCAGGAGCGTTCTGAGGACAGAGCAGAAAAGTTTAGAGGGCAGAGCAGGAGCGTTCTCAGGGCAGAGCATGGGCGTTCTGAGGGCAGAGCATGGGCGTTCTGAGGGCAGTGCATGGGCGTTCTGAGGGCAGAACATGGGCGTTCTGAGGGCAGAGCATGGGCGTTCTGAGGGCAGTGCATGGGCTTTCTGAGGATGGAGCATGAGCGTTCTGAGGGCAGAGCAGGAGCGTTCTGAGGGTGGAGCATGAGCATTCTGAGGGCACAGCATGGGCGTTCTGAGGGCAGAGCAAGAGCGTTCTGAGGGCACAGCATGGGCATCCTGAGGGCACAGCATGGGCGTTCTGAGGGCACAGCATGGGCTTTCTGTGGATGGAGCATGAGCGCTCTGAGGGCAGAGCAGGAGCGTTCTGAGGGTGGAGCATGAGCATTCTGAGGGCACGGCATGGTTGTTCCGAGGGCAGAGCAGGAGCGTTCTGAGGGCACAGCATGAGCGTTCTGAGGGCAGAGCATGAGCGTTCTGCGGGCAGAGCATGAGCGTTCTGAGGGCAGAGGATGGGCATTCTGAGGGCAGAGCAGGATCGATCTCAGGGCAGAGCATGGGCTTTCTGAGGGCAGAGCAGGAGCGTTCTGAGGGCACAGCATGAGCGTTCTGAGGGCAGAGCATGGGCATTCTGAGGGCAGAGCATGGGCGTTCTGAGGGCAGAGCATGGGCATTCTGAGGGCAGTGCATGGGCGTTCTGAGGGCAGAGCATGGGTTTTCTGAGGATGGAGCATGAGCGTTCTGAGGGCAGAGCAGGAGCATTCTGAGGGTGGAGCATGAGCGTTCTGAGGGCACAGCATGGGCGTTCTGAGGGCAGAGCGAGAGTGTTCTGAGGGCACAGCATGGGCGTCCTTAGGGCAGAGCATGGGCGTTCTGACGGCAGAGCATGGGCGTTCTGAGAGCAGAGCATGAGCGTTCTGAGGGCAGAGCATGAGCATTCTGAGGGCAGAGCATGAGCGTTCTGAGGGCAGAGCATGGGCATTCTGAGGGCACAGCATGGGCGTTCTGAGGGAGGAGCATGGGCATTCTGAGGGCAGAGAATGGGCATTATGAGGGCACAGCATGGGCGTTCTGAGCGTGGAGCATGGGCGTTCTGAGGTCACAGCATGGGCGTTCTGAGGGCACATCATGGGCGTTCTGAGGGTGGAGCATAGGCGTTCTGAGGGCACAGCATGGGCGTTCTGAGGGTGGAGCATGGTCATTCTGAGGGCAGAGCATGGGTGTTCCGAGGATGGAGCATGAGCGTTCTGAGGGCACAGCATGGGCGTTCTGAGGGCGAAGCATGTGCGTTTTGAGGGCAGAGCATGGGCGTTCTGAGGGCAGAGCATGGTCGTTCTGAGGACAGAGCATGGGTGTTGTGAGTGCAGAGCATGGGCGTTCTGAGGGCAGCGCATGGGCGTTCTGAGGGCAGAGCATGAGCGTTCTGAGGGCGGAGCATGGGCATTCTGAGTGCAGAGCATTGGCGTTCTGAGGGTGGAGCATGGGCATTCTGAGGGCGGAGCATGAGCGTTCTAAGGTTGAGCACGAGCGTTCTGAGGGCCGAGCATGAGCGTTCTGAGGGCATAGCAGGAGCGGTCTGAGGGCAGAGCATGAGGGTTCTGAGGGCAGAGCATGAGCGTTCTGAGGGCAGAGCATGGGTGTTCTGAGGACGGAGCATGAGCATTCTGAGGGCACAGCATGAGCGTTCTAAGGTTGAGCATGAGCGTTCTGAGGACGGAGCATGAGCGTTCTAAGGTTGAGCATGAGCGTTCTGAGGGCAGAGCATGAGCGTTCTGAGGGCATAGCATGAGCGTTCTGAGGGCAGAGCAGGAGCGTTCTAAGGTTGAGCATGAGCGTTCTGAGGGCAGAGCATGAGCGTTCTGAGGGCATAGCATGAGCGTTCTGAGGGCAGAGCATGAGGGTTCTGAGGGCAGAGCATGAGCGTTCTGAGGGCAGAGCATGGGCGTTCTGAGGATGGAGCATTAGCGCTCTGACGGCGGAGCAGGAGCGCTCTGAGGGTGGAGCAGGAGCGCTCTGAGGGTGGAGCATGGGCGTTCTGAGGGCGGAGCATGGGCGTTCTGAGGACGGAGCATGAGCGTTCTAAGGTTGAGCATGAGCGTTCTGAGGATGGAGCATGAGCGTTCTAAGGTTGAGCATGAGCGTTCTGAGGACGGAGCATGGGCGTTCTGAGGGCAGAGCAAGGGTGTTCTAAGGTTGAGCATGAGCGTTCTGAGGACGGAGCATGAGCGTTCTAAGGTTGAGCATGAGCATTCTGAGGGCGGAGCATGGGTGTTCTGAGGACGGAGCATGAGCGTTCTAAGGTTGAGCATGAGCGTTCTGAGGACGGAGCATGAGCGTTCTAAGGTTGAGCATGAGCGTTCTGAGGGCGGAGCATAGGTGTTCTGAGGGCGGAGCATGAGCGTTCTAAGGTTGAGCATGAGCGTTCTGAGGGCGGAGCATGGGCGTTCTGAGGGCAGAGCAAGGGCGTTCCGAGGATGGAGCATGAGTATTCTGAGGGCGGAGCAGGAGCGATCTGAGGGCACAGCATGAGTGTTCTGAGGGCAGAGCATGGGCGTTCTGAGGTCAGAGCATGGGCGTTCTGAGGGCAGAGCATGGGCGTTCTGAGGGCAGTGCATGAGCGTTCTCAAGGCAGAGCATGGGCGTTCTGAGGATGGAGCATGAGCGTTCCGAGGCCCGACCAAGTTGACCCACCTTCGGAGCCCTGCTGACATTGTCGCGGCTCGACCAAGCTGAACCATCCTCGGAGCCCTGCTGACGCTGTCGCGGCCTGACCAAGTTAAACCATCTTCAGAGCCCTGCTGAAGTTGTCGCGGCTCGACCAAGCTGAACCATCTTCGGAGCCCTGCTGACGCTGTCGCGGCCCGACCAAGTTGAACCATCCTCAGAGCCCTGCTGACGACATCGCGGCTCCTTGTATTCCCCCCAGCTCGAGGATTGAGAGCTGTGCTCAGGGTACCCTAGTACCAGTTGGTACCAAGATTGTCCCGCTACCCCCTTCCCCCTGATACTGAGACCTTTGAGGATCCCCCGATCCCCCTGAAAATATTGCTGCGGAAACTTGCCTTTATTCTTATATAAAGACCCTTAAATCTACTCTCGTGTGGTGTCCCTCTGTAGTGGTGTGATTGCTCGGTTGTTACGATAGTAGGAGAGGAGCCTCGCCAAGGAGGCCTCTCGACGGCGCTCGGCCAATTCCATACCGAGAGGTGGGTCTCGGGGTGGTCAGTCAGACAATTTCTGTCTCCCCTGGGATCGCCTTTCTAACAATGGGCGTCCTGAGGGCAGAGCATGAGCGTTCTGAGGGCAGAGCATGGGCGTTCTGAGGGCAGAGCATGAGCATTCTGAGGGCACAGCATGGGTGTTCTGAGGGCAGCGCAGGAGCATTCTGAGGGCACAGCATGGGCGTTCTGAGGGCAGAGCAGGAGCGTTCTCAGGGCAGAGCATGAGCCTTCTGAGGGTGGAGCATGAGCGTTCTGAGGGCACAGCATGAGCGTTCTGAGGGCACAGCATGAGCGTTCTGAGGGCACAGCATGAGCGTTCTGAGGGCAGAGCATGGGCGTCCTTAGGGCAGAGCATGGGCGTTCTGAGGGCAGAGCATGGGCTTTCTGAGGGCAGTGCATGGGCGTTCTGAGGGCAGAGCATGGGCTTTCTGAGGATGGAGCATGAGCGTTCTGAGGGCAGAGCAGGAACGTTCTGAGGGTGGAGCATGAGCGTTCTGAGGGCACAGCATGGGCGTTCTGAGGGCAGAGCAAGAGCGTTCTGAGGGCACAGCATGGGCGTCCTGATGGCAGAGCATGGGCGTTCTGAGGGCAGAGCATGGGCGTTCTGAGGGCAGAGCATGGGTGTTCTGAGGGCACAGCATGAGCGTTCTAAGGTTGAGCATGAGCGTTCTGAGGACGGAGCATGAGCGTTCTAAGGTTGAGCATGAGCGTTCTGAGGGCAGAGCATGAGCGTTCTGAGGGCATAGCATGAGCGTTCTGAGGGCAGAGCATGAGGGTTCTGAGGGCAGAGCATGAGCGTTCTGAGGGCAGAGCATGGGCGTTCTGAGGATGGAGCATTAGCGCTCTGAGGGCGGAGCAGGAGCGCTCTGAGGGTGGAGCAGGAGCGCTCTGAGGGTGGAGCATGGGCGTTCTGAGGGCGGAGCATGGGCGTTCTGAGGACGGAGCATGAGCGTTCTAAGGTTGAGCATGAGCGTTCTGAGGATGGAGCATGAGCGTTCTAAGGTTGAGCATGAGCGTTCTGAGGACGGAGCATGGGCGTTCTGAGGGCAGAGCAAGGGTGTTCTAAGGTTGAGCATGAGCGTTCTGAGGACGGAGCATGAGCGTTCTAAGGTTGAGCATGAGCGTTCTGAGGGCGGAGCATAGGTGTTCTGAGGGCGGAGCATGAGCGTTCTAAGGTTGAGCATGAGCGTTCTGAGGGCGGAGCATGGGCGTTCTGAGGGCAGAGCAAGGGCGTTCCGAGGATGGAGCATGAGTATTCTGAGGGCGGAGCAGGAGCGATCTGAGGGCACAGCATGAGTGTTCTAAGGGCAGAGCATGGGCGTTCTGAGGTCAGAGCATGGGCGTTCTGAGGGCAGAGCATGGGCGTTCTGAGGGCAGTGCATGAGCGTTCTCAAGGCAGAGCATGGGCGTTCTGAGGATGGAGCATGAGCGTTCCGAGGCCCGACCAAGTTGAACCACCTTCGGAGCCCTGCTGACATTGTCGCGGCTCGACCAAGCTGAACCATCCTCGGAGCCCTGCTGACGCTGTCGCGGCCTGACCAAGTTAAACCATCTTCAGAGCCCTGCTGAAGTTGTCGCGGCTCGACCAAGCTGAACCATCTTCGGAGCCCTGCTGACGCTGTCGCGGCCCGACCAAGTTCAACCATCCTCAGAGCCCTGCTGACGACATCGCGGCTCCTTGTATTCCCCCCAGCTCGAGGATTGAGAGCTGTGCTCAGGGTACCCTAGTACCAGTTGGTACCAAGATTGTCCCGTTACCCCCTTCCCCCTGATACTGAGACCTTTGAGGATCCCCCGATCCCCCTGAAAATATTGCTGCGGAAACTTGCCTTTATTCTTATATAAAGACCCTTAAATCTACTCTCGTGTGGTGTCCCTCTGTAGTGGTGTGATTGCTCGGTTGTTACGATAGTAGGAGAGGAGCCTCGCCAAGGAGGCCTCTCGACGGCGCTCGGCCAATTCCATACCGAGAGGTGGGTCTCGGGGTGGTCAGTCAGACAATTTCTGTCTCCCCTGGGATCGCCTTTCTAACAATGGGCGTCCTGAGGGCAGAGCATGAGCGTTCTGAGGGCAGAGCATGGGCGTTCTGAGGGCAGAGCATGAGCGTTCTGAGGGCACAGCATGGGTGTTCTGAGGGCAGCGCAGGAGCATTCTGAGGGCACAGCATGGGCATTCTGAGGGCAGAGCAGGAGCGTTCTCAGGGCAGAGCATGAGCCTTCTGAGGGTGGAGCATGAGCGTTCTGAGGGCACAGCATGAGCGTTCTGAGGGCACAGCATGAGCGTTCTGAGGGCACAGCATGAGCGTTCTGAGGGCAGAGCATGGGCGTCCTTAGGGCAGAGCATGGGCGTTCTGAGGGCAGAGCATGGGCTTTCTGAGGGCAGTGCATGGGCGTTCTGAGGGCAGAGCATGGGCTTTCTGAGGATGGAGCATGAGCGTTCTGAGGGCAGAGCAGGAACGTTCTGAGGGTGGAGCATGAGCGTTCTGAGGGCACAGCATGGGCGTTCTGAGGGCAGAGCAAGAGCGTTCTGAGGGCACAGCATGGGCGTCCTGATGGCAGAGCATGGGCGTTCTGAGGGCAGAGCATGGGTGTTCTGAGGGCAGAGCATGGGCATTCTGAGGGCACAGCATGGGCGTTCTGAGGGCACAGCATGGGCTTTCTGTGGATGGAGCATGAGCGCTCTGAGGGCAGAGCAGGAGCGTTCTGAGGGTGGAGCATGAGCATTCTGAGGGCACAGCATGGGTGTTCCGAGGGCAGAGCAGGAGCGTTCTGAGGGCACAGCATGAGCGTTCTGAGGGCAGAGCATGAGCGTTCTGAGGGGCAGAGCATGAGCGTTCTGAGGGCAGAGCAGGAGCGTTCTCAGGGCAGAGCATGGGCGTTCTGAGGATGGAGCATGAGCGTTCTCAGGGCAGAGCAGGAGCGTTCTGAGGGCACAGCATGAGCGTTCTGAGGGCAGAGCATGGGCGTTCTAATTGCAGACCATGGACGTTCTGAGGGCAGAGCATGGGCGTTCTGAGGGCAATGCATGAGCGTTCTGAGGGCAGAGCATGGGCGTTCTGAGGGCAGAGCATGAGCGTTCTGAGGGCACAGCATGGGTGTTCTGAGGGCAGCGCAGGAGCATTCTGAGGGCACAGCATGGGCGTTCTGAGGGCAGAGCAGGAGCGTTCTCAGGGCAGAGCATGAGCCTTCTGAGGGTGGAGCATGAGCGTTCTGAGGGCACAGCATGAGCGTTCTGAGGGCACAGCATGAGCGTTCTGAGGGCACAGCATGAGCGTTCTGAGGGCAGAGCATGGGCGTCCTTAGGGCAGAGCATGGGCGTTCTGAGGGCAGAGCATGGGCTTTCTGAGGGCAGTGCATGGGCGTTCTGAGGGCAGAGCATGGGCTTTCTGAGGATGGAGCATGAGCGTTCTGAGGGCAGAGCAGGAACGTTCTGAGGGTGGAGCATGAGCGTTCTGAGGGCACAGCATGGGCGTTCTGAGGGCAGAGCAAGAGCGTTCTGAGGGCACAGCATGGGCGTCCTGATGGCAGAGCATGGGCGTTCTGAGGGCAGAGCATGGGCGTTCTGAGGGCAGAGCATGGGTGTTCTGAGGGCACAGCATGAGCGTTCTAAGGTTGAGCATGAGCGTTCTGAGGACGGAGCATGAGCGTTCTAAGGTTGAGCATGAGCGTTCTGAGGGCAGAGCATGAGCGTTCTGAGGGCATAGCATGAGCGTTCTGAGGGCAGAGCATGAGGGTTCTGAGGGCAGAGCATGAGCGTTCTGAGGGCAGAGCATGGGCGTTCTGAGGATGGAGCATTAGCGCTCTGAGGGCGGAGCAGGAGCGCTCTGAGGGTGGAGCAGGAGCGCTCTGAGGGTGGAGCATGGGCGTTCTGAGGGCGGAGCATGGGCGTTCTGAGGACGGAGCATGAGCGTTCTAAGGTTGAGCATGAGTGTTCTGAGGATGGAGCATGAGCGTTCTAAGGTTGAGCATGAGCGTTCTGAGGACGGAGCATGGGCGTTCTGAGGGCAGAGCATGAGCGTTCTAAGGTTGAGCATGAGCGTTCTGAGGATGGAGCATGAGCGTTCTAAGGTTGAGCATGAGCGTTCTGAGGACGGAGCATGGGCGTTCTGAGGGCAGAGCAAGGGTGTTCTAAGGTTGAGCATGAGCGTTCTGAGGACGGAGCATGAGCGTTCTAAGGTTGAGCATGAGCATTCTGAGGGCGGAGCATGGGTGTTCTGAGGACGGAGCATGAGCGTTCTAAGGTTGAGCATGAGCGTTCTGAGGACGGAGCATGAGCGTTCTAAGGTTGAGCATGAGCGTTCTGAGGGCGGAGCAGGAGCGATCTGAGGGCACAGCATGAGTGTTCTGAGGGCAGAGCATGGGCGTCCTGAGGGCAGAGCATGAGCGTTCTGAGGGCAGAGCATGGGCGTTCTGAGGGCAGAGCATGAGCGTTCTGAGGGCACAGCATGGGTGTTCTGAGGGCAGCGCAGGAGCATTCTGAGGGCACAGCATGGGCATTCTGAGGGCAGAGCAGGAGCGTTCTCAGGGCAGAGCATGAGCCTTCTGAGGGTGGAGCATGAGCGTTCTGAGGGCACAGCATGAGCGTTCTGAGGGCACAGCATGAGCGTTCTGAGGGCACAGCATGAGCGTTCTGAGGGCAGAGCATGGGCGTCCTTAGGGCAGAGCATGGGCGTTCTGAGGGCAGAGCATGGGCTTTCTGAGGGCAGTGCATGGGCGTTCTGAGGGCAGAGCATGGGCTTTCTGAGGATGGAGCATGAGCGTTCTGAGGGCAGAGCAGGAACGTTCTGAGGGTGGAGCATGAGCGTTCTGAGGGCACAGCATGGGCGTTCTGAGGGCAGAGCAAGAGCGTTCTGAGGGCACAGCATGGGCGTCCTGATGGCAGAGCATGGGCGTTCTGAGGGCAGAGCATGGGCGTTCTGAGGGCAGAGCATGGGTGTTCTGAGGGCAGAGCATGGGCATTCTGAGGGCACAGCATGGGCGTTCTGAGGGCACAGCATGGGCTTTCTGTGGATGGAGCATGAGCGCTCTGAGGGCAGAGCAGGAGCGTTCTGAGGGTGGAGCATGAGCATTCTGAGGGCACAGCATGGGTGTTCCGAGGGCGGAGCAGGAGCGTTCTGAGGGCACAGCATGAGCGTTCTGAGGGCAGAGCATGAGCGTTCTGAGGGGCAGAGCATGAGCGTTCTGAGGGCAGAGCAGGAGCGTTCTCAGGGCAGAGCATGGGCGTTCTGAGGATGGAGCATGAGCGTTCTCAGGGCAGAGCAGGAGCGTTCTGAGGGCACAGCATGAGCGTTCTGAGGGCAGAGCATGGGCGTTCTAATTGCAGACCATGGGCGTTCTGAGGGCAGAGCATGGGCGTTCTGAGGGCAGTGCATGGGCGTTCTGAGGGCAGAGCATGGGCTTTCTTAGGGTGGAGCATGAGCGTTCTGAGGGCACAGCATGGGCGTCCTGAGGGCAGAGCATGGGCATTCTGACGGCAGAGCATGGGCGTTCTGAGGGCAGAGCATGGGCTTTCTTAGGGTGGAGCATGAGCGTTCTGAGGGCACAGCATGGGCGTTCTGAGGGCAGAGCATGGGCGTTCTGAGGGAAGTGCATGGGCGTTCTGAGGGCAGAGCATGGGCTTTCTGAGGGCAGTGCATGAGCGTTCTGAGGGTGAAGCATGAGCGTTCTGAGGGCACAGCATGGGCGTTCTGAGGGAGGAGCATGGGCGTTCTCAGGGAGGAGCATGGGCATTCTGAGGGCAGAGTATGGGCATTATGAGGGCACAGCATGGGCATTCTGAGGGAGGAGCATGGGCATTCTGAGGGCAGAGTATGGGCATTATGTGGGCACAGCATGGGCGTTCTGAGCATGGAGCATGGGCGTTCTGAGGTCACAGCATGGGCGTTCTGAGGGCACATCATGGGCGTTCTGAGGGTGGAGCATGGGCGTTCTGAGGGCACAGCATGGGCGTTCTGAGGGTGGAGCATGGTCATTCTGAGGGCAGAGCATGGGCGTTCTAAGGGCGAAGCATGAGTATTTTGAGGGCAGAGCATGGGCGTTCTGAGGACAGAGCATGTGTGTTTTTGAGTGCAGTGCATGGGCGTTCTGAGGGCACAGCATGGACGTTCTGAGGGCAGAGCATGAGCGTTCTGAGGGTGGAGCATGGGCATTCTGATGGCGGAGCATGGGCATTCTGAGGGTGGAGCATGAGCGTTCTAAGGTTGAGCATGAGGGTTCTGAGGGCAGAGCATGAGCGTTCTGAGGGCAGAGCATGGGCGTTCTGAGGACGGAGCATGAGCGTTCTGAGGGCAGAGCTTGGGCTTTCTGAGGATGGAGCATGAGCGTTCTGAGAGCAGAGCAGGAGCATTCTGAGGGTGGAGCAGGAGCGCTCTGAGGGTGGAGCAGGAGCGCTCTGAGGGTGGAGCATGGGCGTTCTGAGGGCGGAGCATGGGCGTTCTGAGGATGGAGCATGAGCGTTCTAAGGTTGAGCATGAGCGTTCTGAGGACGGAGCATGAGCGTTCTAAGGTTGAGCATGAGCATTCTGAGGGCGGAGCATGGGTGTTCTAAGGTTTAGCATGAGCGTTCTGAGGGCGGAGCATGGGCGTACTGAGGGCAGAGCAAGGGCGTTCCGAGGATGGAGCATGAGTATTCTGAGGGCGGAGCAGGAGCGATCTGAGGGCACAGCATGAGCGTTCTGAGGGCAGAGCATGGGCGTTCTGAGGGCAGAGCATGGGCGTTCTGAGGGCAGTGCATGAGCGTTCTCAAGGCAGAGCATGGGCGTTCTGAGGATGGAGCATGAGCGTTCCGAGGGCAGAGCAGGAGCGTTCTGAGGGCACAGCATGGGCGTCCTGAGGGCAGAGCAGGCGCGTTCTGAGGGCAGAGCAGGAGCGTTCTCAGGGCAGAGCATTAGCGTTCTGAGGATGGAGCATGAGCGTTCCGAGGATGGAGCATGAGCGTTCTGAGGGCAGAGCAGGAGCGTTCTGAGGGCACAGCATGGGCGTCCTGAGGGCAGAGCATGAGTGTTGGACCCGGCCTCGTGGCGTGGTTCGCCTCTGTCCCTCCACACCCTGTGAGCGTAGGCCTGTACCCTGAGTCCCCTGCGCAGCATCCCCGTTAGTGTAGCCTGCACCCCGAGCCAGGTCGTCCTACTCCCATTGAGCCCAGATCCCCATAACCCCCGACCAGGCCTGCCTATCCCGTTCCACTCCGGCTCCGAGCGCCTAACCTTGCATGCCCCACAAGGCCCGGCAGCCATTTTCCCTTCCCGAGATCCCTGTCTCCCTGGGCCTAGCGTGACCCCGGCCCCAGCGAAACCCAGACTCCAAAGGCGCGCCAGTCCCGGCTGGGGGGTAAAGGGCTCCCCGAGTGAGATAAGCCAGGGAGTTTCGATGGCACCTCCGGCCTCCCCTGAGGGGCTGGTGTCTGTCACACCTTTGGCCCTCCCCTGTGGGCCAGTTTCGATCGCACCTCTGGCCTCCCCGAGTGCTGGCTCCAGACCCGCTGGGCCTCTGGGAATTCCCGGACCCATCCTTTCAAAGGATCAAAGAGCCAACAGCCGGACCTCGCCAACGACCAGCCCCCAGGGCATGAGACCTCCGCCTGCGAGGGTCCGGACATCAAAGGGCCAATGGACTATATCTGGGCCCGCCCGACAACTAGCGGGCATGTTAGAAATGGGATCCCTGGTTGGCCGAGGCTTGGGCCAAGGCCAGGCAGAAATCACCATTTCTAGTTAGGGTAGGGAAGTCACCCACCAAGACCACCCCTGCTCACCCCCTTGGTAGCTTGGCACGAGCAGTCAGGCCTATCTCGGAGGTCATGTGTAAAGCATTTGCGCACGCACCCCCAGCAACAACCTCCTGGCCCCCCCCCCCACAAAAGGACTCCACACAAGATATATATGAAAATAGCTTTTGTATTGAAGAACACACTTAGACAGGAATACGCAACTTACAAGGTGCCAGGGGCACGGGCAGGGTTTACAAGGGACGAGATACAGGGCAGCGCCATGGGGCCACTGCCGGGAATATGCACATGATGGAACCGGCATTAGAACACGTAGCCCCTGGGAGCTTCCTCGACCTAGCACTAGAACCCATTACCACCAGGAGCTAGCATTAGAACACATCACCACCTGGAGCTCAATAGAACTAGCAGTAGAACTCACTCTAACCAGAAGCCACATTCATGAGACCTAGGATGTTTAGGAGGGAAGGAATGACAAGCACATAACATAACAGAGGCATCATCAGAAGGCAACACGTAATACTTTCAGAATCACATTAACATTAATCGGTACTTCCAACCGGCAATGTCACGATGTTCAGGGCAGGCTGCAGGTAGCCCGGGACAATAAACCTAAACGTAGCAGCTGCCCACGAAGTGCTGGGCAGCTGTAGAGCAAGGATGGGGCCATTGGGGGAGCCTCGCAGGCTCTGAGGAAAAAGGCACCAAACGGTGGAGCCTCTCGGGCTCGGGAACAACTGGGCGGAGCCTCGCAGGCTCGGAAGGGCAAAGGCCACGTGGTGGAGCCTCCTCGGGGCTCGAGGGCTAGGGGACAGATGGAGCTTCTCGGGACTCAGGGGGTTCGAAGGCAGATGGAGCCTCTCGGGGCTCAGGACAAAGCTGCGGCCAGGCGGGGCCCCCCCTCGGGGGACCCGGCATCACTGGTGGCCCCACGGGGCCACGAGGGAGCCTCTCTGGGCTCAGGGTCGTCGTTGGGGGCAGGCGGGGCCCCCTCGGGGGACCCGGCATCACTGGTGGCCCCACGGGCATCGGGGCCCAACAGAAGGATCATTGGAGGGGAGGGCCGGGCACCGGCAATGTGCCCCGACGGCCCCTCCCCTTCGCAGCACTCACCGGGTCGGCGCGGGATTCTCCTCGCTCTCCGGGGCTCCCTCTTGCTCCTGGGGGCCCCGGGGGGGGAAGCGGCAGCACTCGTGGGGGGACGCAGGGGCGCGGAGTAGGCTCCCGCTGCCCGCTGCATAGCTGGGCGCTCTCCTCCGCCTCGGCAGCTCCCCGTGCCGCCGGCCAATCAGAGCGCGGCCCGGGGAGACGTCATCAGCCCAGCCCGGGCCGGCAGCCAATCAGAGCACGGCCCGGGGGCGGGCCTCGCAAAGGGTCCCGGGCGGCGGCGGTGAACTCGGGGGGAAGATTACGAGGAGTAGGCTCCCTCGATAAGGGTCACAACAATGGGGCAAGCGAGGTAGGCACTCGCTGGGGGCTCGGGCCCCCTCCCACGAACGGGGCAAATGCCGGGTGGGCTCCGGCTGGTGGAGGATAGCGCTCCCAGCGCTTGAAACACGCATGAGCGCCCCAAGGCGCTAGGACAGCCAGACAGCGCTCCCCAGCGCTAGAAGCGTGAATGAAGCGCCCCGAGGCGCTAGGACTGCAGGAAAGCGCTCCCAGGCGCTAGAACCACAGAAAGCAGGGTCCATGGGAAGTCCAGGAATTCAGGGGGAGTACAGCAGCTCCCAGAAGGGGAAGAGGGCCCCCAGCAGTGCAGGAGCAGGGCAGGGCCCAGGGAGGCCGGCCAACCCTGAGCCCACGCAGCAGCAGCCCCTGGCAGGGTTCCAGTCAGGACAAGCAGGAAAGAGAGAGAGAAGAGGGCACACCCTCCTTTTATACAGGAGATCACTTTGTCTAAAAAGGGGCAGGCAGGATGAGAACCAGCTAGAACTGGTTATAAGGAATTTCTTCTTACTGGCCAGGCTAGGACACCAGACGCACCCCAGGTGGGTGGAGCCAGCATTGGGGGGGGCAGCCCAGACCCATACAGGATACAGGCACAGCCCCTCCCTCACTTCATCCAATCACACACCAGCATACTTACTGCACACACACACCGATGTCTAGAAGTGGCACTTCTCTTTTAGGCACACCCACGTCGCATACATCATCTTACAGCATTCTATCACACGAGTTCATACATACCAGACTCGAGCCGGTACCCCCCACTCACCAGGAACTATCAGGGGCACACCCATTCCCCATGCATTCCTATGGGAGGCCAGTCCTCACCCATCTACACGCACTCAGAGTGGGAATTACCATCCCCAGGTCACATATAGCAAGCAAAAACTTCAGGGGTGGACCTGCCAGAAGGGCCCAGTCCAACAGGGCAGTTGTATCTTGGACCTGAAGCCCTGCTGATCTGATCGCGGCTGACCCTAAGAAGACTCATCTTGACTCACTGAGCCCTGCTGACGCTGTCGCGGCTCCCTCTTCGCAACAAGGAACTGAACCACCTGAGCCCTGCTGACGCTGACGCGGCTCGAGCTGAACTCGTAACCATCGGAGCCCTGCTGACGCTGTCGCGGCTCATCCTCTCTAAGACCTCGGAGCCGTGCTGACGCTGTCGCGGCTCGAGCTTGAACTCGTAACCATCGGAGCCCTGCTGACGCTGTCGCGGCTCGACCTCTCTAAGACCACCGGAGCCCTGCTGACGCTGTCGCGGCTCAAGCTTGAACCTGCAACCATCCGAGCCCTGCTGACGCTGTCGCGGCTCCTCACGAACTTCTCCAGATCAAGCCCTGCTGACCTCGTCGCGGCTCGAGGAGTACTCTAGTCCGGCTGGACCATCGAGACCACCATCACGACCTGAGCCAACTCAACAGAGGTGAAGCAGCCAGTACGACCATCATCTTCCGTACTCCCCGGCTCGAGGATTGAGAGCTGTGCGCAAGGTACGCCCGTACTGACCAAGAGACTAAAGACTGTCCCGCTTCCCCCTTCCGGAATCCTCAAAGACTTTGTGTTCCCTCGATCATTGTGTACATAAGAGTGCTTCCTTCTTTTACTGCTTATAAAGAACTTGTTACTGAAACTCAACGTTGTGGTGTCCGTTCGTAAGTGTGGTGTGAGCTCAGTGTGTACGATCCTAGACTCGAAGTCCTCCCCGGTGAGGACCTCACGATAAGACTCGGCAAGATCTGTGGGAGAGGTGGGTCTTGGGGTGGTCGGGTGAGCATAACCTGGCCCTCTGAGATTGCCCCTTCTAACATTGGTGGCAGCGTCGCGATAAGAACCTACGTCTACGGATCGTACAGTACTGACACACCACCCGAACGAAGAACAACCATGAGCATCACGGACGACGAGACTACCTTCCAGATGGAGCGTCTGAAAGACTATACGCACCGACAGATGAAGCAATTTTGCAAAGATCTCCATATCCCGACAACGGGATTAAACACCAAAGAAGACTTTCAACAAACCCTAACAGCCTGGGTGGAGGCCGGAGCACAACTTCCAGCACCGACAGAAGTCGAAGGAGAAGGAGCACCCCTGACCGAAACCCACGCCCCAGAACAGGAGAGAGCAGAGTCCCCGATGCGGACCCACAGCAGAGAGAGAGGTCTGTCTCGAGAAGAGATGACCGACCTGTGGAAAATTAGTACGGTCTGGTAAACATTATCTGCGCCATCTTGCCTTTTTCCCTGATGCCACACTTTTTGTCGTGCGCACCCGCCATTTTAGGTGCCTCGATCAGAAACAAACCCTTTTCGCATGCCACTGGCCCGCGGCATAGCCCTCCTCCCTCACAAAGCCCGCACTCTGACAAACCCCCGCTCGCACATGCCTTGGGTCATAAACCCCACTTCAGCGCAGCTCTGCCTCAGAACCCCATCCTGTCCCCAGCGCGACACCTCCCTTCCTTCCTTTTATGGTCCCAGGCCCTTTTTGATACAAAACCCCTTTTCCTGTGTGCCCGTTTGTCTTCCTCGTTCCCAGGCCGACACCTAGCTCTGCCGATACTGTTTATTGCCCCTCCCCGTACAGTAGAAAGCTTCCCTCATCAAAGGACCCTCGAGTTGATCAAAGCCCCCACCCTATGAGATCCGATCAAACCCCCACATTCCGTGAATCGGCGGAATGTCCAGCTGCGCGATAATCATCACCTGTTGTGACCGGGGTGGGGACTTCTGTTGTATATGTGTGTGGGAACGGGCTTGGAGCAGGGGTTCCGAGAATGTCTTTCCGTACATCAAAGCATTGCCATGAATATGTTATATGTAATAAAGCAATAAACCTGCGTATAAGAGGCCAGGCCTCAGAGATGCGGTTAGAGCACCTCATGAAGATACCTGCTGTCTGAACTGATGTGTTCTCCTCCGGAGAGAATAAACCTTGTTTCCTGCCTTCCCGTCTCCAGCGCCTGCCTCTTCATTGATTAATAATTCGTGGGTTAAAGAGGCGATACCGCCGGGCAAATATCGATTGTCCCTTGACCTTAGGTTTAACAGACCGAGAACGCAACCGAAACCATGAGCTAGAACTAGCCCGTCTGAAAATGGAAGGAGAACTCAAGCTGGCCGAGAAGAAACTAGCCATCGAGCAGCTGCGGCTGCAAGGAGAACTGGAGGAGAAGAAACTCCAGAGAGAACACGAAGGGAAGAGACTCCAGCTGGAGCACGAGCGCAGCCTGAAGGAGATCGAACTGAAGGCCCGGAACGAAGACAACAGATCATCGGGGACCCGAGAGGCCGTTTCCCCGGTGGAACTCAAGGTCCACATCCCCAAAGATGTGGTCAAAGAATATTATAAAAACGATGATATCCAGCAATGGTTCAAGGCCTACGAAGTCGCCATGGCCTCACACCGAGTTCCTCAGAAAGATTGGGGAGCCGGGCTGTGGGGGCGATTCCTGAGTGAGGGGAGAGACACCCTACTCGACCTACCGTCTGCCGAACAGACCTCCTACAGCCACATGAAAGAGGCCCTCCTCACAAGGTACGGGCTCACCCCTGAAATGTACCGTCAACGCTTTAGAGAATGCAAAAAGATCCCCGGCACCACATGGGTGGAATATGTCAACTTCTACAGCCGGGCCCTGGAAGGGTGGATCAAGGGCAGCAAAGTAACCACCTTCGAGGGGCTCATCGACCTCATTGCCCACGAACATTTGTCTCTGAACTGCTTTTTGGAACTCCGACAGCACCTACTGGACAGCAAGCTAGCTGACCCCCGGAAGCTGGCCGTCGAGGCCGATCGCTGGGTGAGCACCAGAGTCCCCCGGGGGCCCGGGGGAGACTCTGGCCGAAATGAACAGGGATCTTCCCGCCAGAGGGGAGGGGGGAGTCAGAGTAGGCCGAGGGGATCCCAGGTAGGGTCCCCGCGCAGTCCCCCCAGAAACCAGCCCGGCACCTCGCCTCCCACAGCGCGCGCAGGGTTCCCCCCAGCCAAGCCAGGGCCCCGAGTCGGCCAAGCCTGCTTCCATTGCCAGCAACCAGGGCATTATGCCAATGACCCCCGATGCCCACTGTTCAAGAAGGCCACCGCTGCGGGGTCCCCAGCACGCCACATAGCCTCTGTAGCCCTAGAAGAGGAGGGGGAGGAAGAGTTCGAGGGAGCGGACCCCGCAGCGATGATGTTAGTCTCCCTGGGTGATAGGGAGATGGTCCCAGGAGCCCCCCTACCCGACAACACAGAGAAATACCGACAGCAGGTGACTGTCAATGGCCACCACATAGGGGCGCTCCGAGACACTGGGGCCAGTATCACCGCCGTCAAACGGCACCTCGTCACCGAAGCCCAGATTGTCCCCCACATCTCCTGCAGGGTGATCGCAGCCGATAACTCCGTCCGCACCTGCCGGATAGCTCAAGTCCCGTTCGAATGGGGGGGCGTCTCCGGAGAGTTACGAGTGGCGGTCCGCTCAGACATGCCCGTGGACTGCCTGCTCGGCAACGACCTAGAGAGCTCCCCATGGCAGCGGGTTGAGAAAAGGACCCACTTGGAGATGGTGGGCCTGCCCGAGTGGGCCTTTGTGAGCACCCGGTCGATGACCGCCCGAAGGACCACCCCCGAAGGGGCGACCGTAGAGGCGGCACCGGCTACCCCCGAGGACCCCGAGGTCCCTGAATCCTCTGAGACCCCTGAGCTATTCCCCGGGGAGAGCTTCCCCCCCGACGCAGGGCCCCTCGGCCCCGACGTTGAACCGACCCCGAGCTTGGACGATCTTCCTGAGCTGGCCCAGTGGCGCCAGGAAGGAGGACCGTCCCGAGAAGAATTCTGCCTAGAACAGATCTCCTGTCCATCCTTGGTTGGGCCGCGGCAGCAGGCCGCCGCCCAGGCCGCCGGTGACCAGTCCGGCTCCCACTTTGTCTATTGGGAGAACGGCCTCTTGTATAGCGAACAAAAGTCCGTCGAGCTAGGGTCAGCCCAAATGCTGGTGGTACCCCTACGCTTCCGCGGCTTTCTCCTGAACTTGGCCCACGATGTGCCCCTGGCGGGACACTTGGGTCAAGACAAAACATATCACCGCCTAGTCACCCACTTTTACTGGCCGGGCATGCGCTCCGATGTGGAGGCCCACTGTAAGTCCTGCCCCACGTGTCAGTCCAGCGGAAAGAGCGGAGGGAAGCGCAAGGCCCCCCTCCAACCCTTCCCCGTGGTCAGTACCCCCTTTGAAAGGGTGGGAATCGACATCGTGGGCCCCCTCGACCCCCGGACCTCCTTGGGGCACCGCTTTATCCTTGTCTTGGTGGACCATGCCACCCGATACCCCGAAGCCATTCCCCTCCGAATGGTGACCGCCCCCGTAGTGGGGTGGGCCCTTATGGCCATCTTCTCCCAGGTGGGATTCCCCCGAGAAGTCGTCAGCGACCGAGGGACCAACTTCATCTCCAAATACATGAAATCCCTGTGGCAACAATGTCGGGTGACGTACAAATTTACCACCCCATATCATCCCCAGGGTAACGGTCTGGTGGAGCGATTCAACCGGACCCTCAAGGGAATGATCATGGGTCTCGAAGAGCCCCTGAGGCGTAAGTGGGACGTCCTCCTTCCCTGTCTCCTCTTCGCATACCGCGAAGTCCCCCAGAAGTCCCTGGGGTTCAGCCCCTTCGAGCTCCTCTACGGGCACCCCGTCAGGGGACCCCTCACCCTGGTCAAGGAAGGGTGGGAGACGGCGGCCCCAGAGCCCCCTCCTGATGTGTTTCGATACATTCTGGCCCTCTGGAACCAGACGAGGAAGTTCAGAGAACTGGCCGAGGCCAACCTCGAGGCCAGTCAAGAAGAAATGAAACGGTGGTATGACCAGAATGCCACTCTGGTCGAGTTTCAACCCGGACAGCAGGTCTGGGTGATGGCCCCCGTGGAGCCCTGTGCCCTGCAAGACAAGTGGACAGGGCCCTTCAAGGTGGTAGAGCGCAAGAGTCAGGTGACCTACCTCATCGATGTAGAGTCCCCCAGGAACCCCTTGCGGGTCCTTCAAGTGAACCGCCTCAAGCCCACTTCGCCCGGTCCGAGTTGAGCTTGCTCCTCGCCACGGACGACGGGGAAGAGGAAGAAACGGAGCCTCTCCCCGATCTCCTGTGTACCCGAGAGAAAGACGGCTCCGTAGAGGGAGTGAGTCTCTCCTCCTCCCTCTCTCCCGAGCAGCGCGAGGACTGTCGCCAGTTGTTGGGACAGTTCTCGGACCTCTTCTCCCTCACCCCCGGCGTCACCAACTGGTGCGTCCACGACGTGGACACCGGGGACAGCCCACCGGTACGGCACAGAGCCTACCGCGTCCCTGACCGAGTCCGGGCCTGTATCAAGGCCGAGGTATCAAAGATGCTAGCTCTCGGGATGGTCGAGGCCTCTGACAGCCCATGGGCTAGCCCTGTGGTCCTGGTTCCGAAGGCAGCCGCCCCCGGTGCTGTTCCCGAGCTGAGGTTTTGCGTTGACTACCGCGGGCTCAACGCAGTCACCAGAACCGATGCGCATCCCATCCCCCGAGCAGACGAGCTTATCGATCGCCTTGGGGCTGCTCGCTTCCTTCGCACATTCGACCTGACCAGTGGATACTGGCAGATCGCCCTCACCGAGGGAGCCAAGGAACGATCCGCGTTTTCCACCCCGGATGGTCACTACCATTTCCGGGTGATGCCCTTCGGGATGAAGAACGCCCCCGCCACCTTCCAGAGACTGGTGAACCAGGTACTGGCGGGGTTGGAGGAGTTCAGTGCTGCGTATCTGGACGATATAGCAGTGTACAGTTCCCACTGGCCCGAGCACCTCCAGCACCTCAGGGCGGTGCTGACGGCCCTGAGAAGGGCCGGTCTCACCATTAAGGCGAGCAAGTGCCAGATCGGACAAGGGTCCGTAGTCTACCTCGGGCACCAGGTCAGAAGCGGCCTCGTAGCCCCCCTCCAGCCCAAGATCGATGCCATCGTGGCCTGGGAGGCCCCCACAACCCAGACGAAAGTGCGGGCGTTTCTAGGGCTCACGGGGTACTACCGACGGTTCATCAAGGGGTACGGCAGCATCGTAGCCCCCCTCACGGAGTTAACCTCCAAAAACCAGCCGAAGAAAGTCAGCTGGACCTCTGCCTGCCAAGAGGCGTTCAAAACTTTAAAAGACGCCATGTGCACTGCCCCCATCCTACAGGCCCCCGACTACTCACGAGAGTTTGTAGTCCAGACGGACGCATCCGAGCATGGCATCGGAGCAGTCCTGTCCCAGGTGAACGAGAGCGGCCTAGACCAACCAGTGGCATTCATTAGCCGAAGGCTACTCCCTCAAGAACAAAGGTGGAGCACCATCGAGCGGGAGGCCTTCGCGGTGGTTTGGGCCCTGAAGAAGCTGAGGCCCTACCTGTTCGGTACTCACTTCCGGGTCCAGACTGACCACCGACCTCTCCAGTGGCTAATGCAGATGAGAGGGGAGAATCCCAAATTGCTGCGCTGGTCCATCTCCCTCCAGGGGATGGACTTCACTGTTGAGCACCGGCCTGGCTCTGACCACGCCAACGCAGACGGCCTGTCCCGATTCTTCCGCCTCAGCGAAGAGAACCCCCAAGAGGATGGGTAGTTCTCCCCGCCTTCAGCTGGGGGGGACGCGTGTTGGACCCGGCCTCGTGGCGTGGTTCATCTCTGTCCCTCCACACCCTGTGAGGGTAGCCTGCACCCCGAGCCTGGTCGTCCTACTCCAGTTAAGCCTAAATCCCCTAGAACCTCGACCAGGCCTGCCTTTCCCGCTCCACGTCCGGCTCCGAGCCCCTAAAACCTTGCATGCCCCACAAGGCCCGGACGCCATCTTCCCTTCCCGACATCCCTGTCTCCCTGGGCCTAGCGTGACCCCGGCCCCCGCGAAACCCAGACTCCAAAGGCGCGCCAGTCCCGGATGGGGGGTAAAGGGCTCCCCGAGTGAGATAAGCTGGGGAGTTTCGATGGCACCTCCGGCCTCCCCTGAGAGTCTGGTATCTGTCACACCTTTGGACCTCCCCTGTGGGCCAGTTTCGATCACCCCTCTGGCCTCCCCGAGGGCTGGCTCCAGACCCGCTGGCCGTCTGGGAATTCCCGGACCCATCTTTCCAAGGGATCAAAGAGCCAACCGCCGGACCTCGCCAACGACCAGCCCCCCGGGCAGGAGACCTCTGCCTGCGAGGGTCCGGAGATCAAAGAGCAGAAGGACTATAACTGGGCCCGCCCGGCAACTAGCGGGCAGTTGTATCTTGGACCTGAAGCCTGCTGATCTGATCGCGGCTGACCCTAAGAAGACTCATCCTGAACCTCTGAGCCCTGCTGACGCTGTCGCTGCTCAAGCTGAACTTGTAAGCATCGGAGCCCTGCTGACGCTGTCGCGGCTCAAGCTGAACGTGTAAGCATCGGAGCCCTGCTGACGCTGTCGCGGCTCAAGCTGAACTTGTAACCATTGGAGCTCTGCTGACGCTGTCGCGGCTCGAGCTGAACTCGTATCCATCAGAGCCCTGCTGACGCTGTCGCGGCTCAACCTCTAAGACCACCCGAGCCCTGCTGACGCTGTCGCGGCTCAAGCTTGAACCTGCAACCCTCCGCGCCCTGCTGACGCTGTCGCGGCTCCTCAGGAACTTCTCCGGATCGAGCCCTGCTGACCTCGTCGCGGCTCGAGGAGTACTCTGGTCCGGCTGGACCATCGAGACCACCATCACGACCAAGCCGACTCGACGGAGGTGAGGCAGCCATCACGACCATCATCCCGTATCCCCCAGCTCGAGGATTGAGAGCTGTGCGTAGGGTACGCCTCGTACTGACCTAGAGACTAAAAGACTGTCCCGCTTCCCCCTTCCTGAATCCTCCAGGACTTTATGGTCCCTCGACCACCGTGTATATAAGAGTGCTTCCTTCGTCTATTTCTTATATAAAGAACTTGTTATTAGAATCCAACGGTGTGGTGTCTGTTCATAGTGTGGTGTGAGTCCCGTGCGTACGATCCTAGACCCGAAGTCCTCCCCGGTGAGGACCTCACAATCAAGACTCGGCAAGTTCTGGGGAAGAGGTGGGTCTTGGGGGTGTCGGGGTGAGCACAACCTGGCCCTCTGAGATCGCCCCTTCTAACAAGCGGTTTAACAGAACACTCAAGGGGATGATCAAGGGCCTAGAAGAGCCCCTCCACCGCAAATGGGACGTCCTGCTACCCTGCCTCCTGTTTGCCTATCGGGAGGTACCTCAGAAGTCCCTGGGGTTCAGCCCCTTTGAACTATTGTACGGACACCATCAAAGAAGGCTGGGAGACTACAGTCCGAGATGCCCCGCCAGATGTCTACCGGTGCCTCCTGACACTCCACAACCAGACTCGGAAGTTCCGGGAACTTGCCGAGGCCAAACTGGAGGCCAGTCAGGAGGAGATGAAATGCTGGTATGACCAGAACGCCTCGTCCATCGAGTTCGAACCGGGCCAACAAGTCTGGGTCATGTCCCCGGTCGAACCCTGTGCCCTCCAGGACAAATGGACGGGGCCCTTCAAAGTGGTGGAGCGCAAGAGCCCCGTCACCTATCTGGTGGACATGGAGTCCCCCAGGAACCCCCTCCGGGTTCTGCACGCCAACCGGCTCAAGCCTCACTTTGCCCGCAAAGAGCTGAGCCTGCTGCTAGCTACGGATGACGGAGCCGAAGACGACTCCGAGCCCCTGCCCGACCTCCTGAAGTACTTTGAAAAAGACGGCTCCATCGAGGGAGTCCCCCTCTCCTCCGCCCTGACCTCCGAACAGCGCCAGGACTGCCAAGAGCTGTTGGGGAAGTTTGTGGACCTGTTTTCACTCACTCCCGGGGTCACACAGTGGTGTATCCATGATGTCGACACTGGGGACAGCCCGCCCGTGCGACACTGGGCCTACTGAGTTCCCGACCGAGTTCGGGCCTGCATCCAGTCCGAAGTTGCCAAAATGCTAGTCCTGGGAGTGGTCGAGCCCTCAGACAGTCCCTGGGCCAGTCCAGTTGTCCTGGTCCCTAAAGCCGCCACCCCCGGCGCCCCTCCAGAACTCCGGTTTTGTGTCGACTACCGGGGACTGAATGCCGTCACCAGGACAGACGCCTATCCCTTCCCCCGGGCTGATGAACTGATCGATCGCCTGGGGGCCGCCAGGTACCTCAGCACCTTCGACCTCACGGCTGGGTATTGGCAGATCGGCATCACCCCTGGTGCCCAAGAGCGATCTGCCGTCTCGACCCCCGATGGCCACTTCCATTTCCTGCGGTGGCTGATGCAGATGCGTGGCGAGAACCCGAAGCTGCTGCGATGGTCCATCTCCCTGCAAGGGATGGATTTCACTGTGGAGCATCGCCCTGGCAACGACCACGCCAATGCTGACGGCCTGTCCCGCTTCTTCCGCCTCGACCAGGAGAATCCCCAAGAAGATGGGTGACTCTCCCCGCCTTCAGCTGGAGGGGACGTGTGTTGGACCCGGCCTCGTGGCGTGGTACTACCCCTCCGCATGGCGGGCCCGGGACGACATCGGCCCTCCATCGACCCGCTGTCGCCCCCCTGAAGCTACCCTCCACGAACTCTCGACGAGAGCAGCCCCCCTGGCAACCCACAGCTCTCCCCCCTGGAACCCGACGAACCCTGCTCGCCCCAACTCTGCAGGTCCGGCCACCACCCCGGGCCGCCATTTCAGGCCCGACTCCATCTTGGGCCCATCACGTCCCGAGCACGTGGCCTCGGCCCGACCCCGGCTGCGGCCCCAGCGAAGCCCCGACATCGAGGCACCAAGATCCGCCCAGGTGGTAGAGTGGCCACTTGACGGGTCAAGGAGGAGGGGAGTTTCGATGGCCCTCCAGCCGTCCCCGGACGCCTGGTATCGATCGCCCTCCGCCTCCCTGGGCGCTGGCTCCACCCCCCTGCTGGGTGTTTGGACCCCTTCATCCCGGCCCCTCTGACCCCCAGGCGCGAGGGTCCGGACATCAAAGGACTCCAGTCCTATATCTGGGCCAGCCAAGGAATAGGACTCCAGTTGTATCTGGGAGTCGAAGCCCTGCTGAGCTCGTCGTGGCTGATCCTGATAAGAACTCTTGTACCTGGAACCTGGAATTTCAGAGCCCTGCTGACGCTGTCGCAGCCCGACCAAGCTGAACCACCTTCAGAGCCCTGCTGACGCTGTCGCGGCCCGACTAAGTTGAACCACCTTCGGAGCCCTGCTGACGCTGTCGCGGCTCGACCAAGCTGAACCACCTTCGGAGCCCTGCTGACATTGTCGCGGCTCGACCAAGCTGAACCATCTTCGGAGCCCTGCTGACGCTGTCGCGGCCCGACCAAGTTGAACCATCCTCAGAGCCCTGCTGACGACGTCGCGGCTCCTTGTATTCCCCCAGCTCGAGGATTGAGAGCTGTGCGCAGGGTACCCTAGTACCAGTTGGTACCAAAACTGTCCCGCTACCCCCTTCCCCCTGATACTGAGACTTTTGAGGATCCCCCGATCCCCCTGTAAATATTGCTGCGGAAACTTGCCTTTATTCTTATATAAAGACTCTTAAATCTACTCTCGTGTGGTGTCCCTCTGTAGTGGTGTGATTGCTCGGTTGTTACGATAGTAGGAGAGGAGCCTCGCCAAGGAGGCCTCTCGACGGCGCTCGGCCAATTCCATACGGAGAGGTGGGTCTCGGGGTGGTCAGTCAGACAATTTCTGTCTCCCCTGGGATCGCCTTTCTAACAATGGGCGTCCTGAGGGCAGAGCATGAGCGTTCTGAGGGCAGAGCATGGGCGTTCTGAGGGCAGAGCATGAGCGTTCTGAGGGCACAGCATGGGCGTTCTGAGGGCAGCGCAGGAGCGTTCTGAGGGCACAGCATGGGCGTTCTGAGGGCAGAGCAGGAGCGTTCTCAGGGCAGAGCATGAGCCTTCTGAGGGTGGAGCATGAGCGTTCTGAGGGCACAGCATGGGCGTTCTGAGGGCAGAGCATGAGCGTTCTAAGGGCAGAGCATGGGCGTTCTGAGGGCACAGCATGGGCGTTCTGAGGGCAGAGCATGAGCGTTCTAAGGGCAGAGCAGGAGCGTTCTGAGGGCAGAGCATGAGCGTTCTGAGGGTGGAGCATGAGCGTTCTGAGGGCACAGCATGGGCATTCTGAGGGCAGAGCGGGAGCATTCTGAGGGCACAGCATGGGAGTTCTGAGGGCAGAGCAGGTGCGTTCTGAGGGCAGAGCATGAGCGACCTGAGGGCAAAGCATGGGCGTTCTGAGGGCAGAGCAGGAGTGTTCTGAGGGCACAGCATGGGCGTCCTGAGGGCAGAGCATGAGCGTTCTGAGGGCAGAGCAGGAGCGTTCTCAGGGCAGAGCATGAGCTTTCTGAGGGCAGAGCAGGAGCGTTCTCAGGGCAGAGCATTAGCGTTCTGAGGGTGGAGCATGAGCGTTCCGAGGATGGAGCATGAGCGTTCTCAGGGCAGAGCAGGAGCGTTCTGAGGGCACAGCATGGGCGTCCTGAGGGCAGAGCATGAGCGTTTTGAGGGCAGTGCATGAGCCTTCTGAGGGCAGAGCAGGAGCGTGCTGAGGGCAGAGCAGGAGCGTTCTGAGGGCAGAGCAGGAGCGTTCTCAGGGCAGAGCATGGGCGTTCTGAGGATGGAGCAGGAGCATTCTGAGGGCAGAGCAGGAGCATTCTGAGGGCAGAGCATGGGCGTTCTGAGGGCAGAGCATGGGCATTCTGAGGGCAGTGCATGAGCGTTCTCAGGGCAGAGCATGGGCATTCTGAGGATGGAGCATGAGCGTTCCGAGGGCAGAGCAGGAGCGTTCTGAGGGCACAGCATGGGCGTCCTGAGGGCAGAGCATGCACGATCTGAGGGCAGAGCAGGAGCGTTCTCAGGGCAGAGCATGAGCTTTCTAAGGATGGAGCATGAGCGTTCTGAGGGCAGAGGAGGAGCGTTCTGAGGGCAGAGCAGGAGCGTTCTCAGGGCAGAGCATTAGCGTTCTGAGGATGGAGGATGGAGCATGAGCGTTCCGAGGATGGAGCATGAGCGTTCTGAGGGCAGAGCATGAGCGTTCTGAGGGCCCAGCATGGGTGTCCTGAGGGCAGGGCATGAGCGTTCTGAGGGCAGTGCATGAGCGTTCTGAGGGCAGAGCAGGAGCGTTCTGAGGGCAGAGCAGGAGCGTTCTCAGGGCAGAGCATGGGCGTTCTGAGGATGGAGCATGAGTGTTCTGAGGGCAGAGCAGGAGCGTTCTGAGGGCACAGCATGAGCGTTCTGAGGGCAGAGCATGGGCGTTCTGAGGGCAGAGCATGGGCGTTCTGAGGGCAGAGCATGGGCGTTCTCAGGGCAGTGCATGGGCGTTCTGAGGGCAGAGCATGGGCTTTCTGAGGATCGAGCATGAGCGTTCTGAGGGCGGAGCATGGGCGTTCTGAGGGCAGAGCAAGGGCGTTCCGAGGATGGAGCATGAGCGTTCTGAGCGTGGAGCATGGGCGTTCTGAGGGCACAGCATGGGCATTCTGAGGGCATAGCATGGGCGTCCTGAGGGCAGAGCATGGGCGTTCTTTGGGCACAGCATGGACGTTCTGAGGGTGGAGCATGGGCGTTCTGAGGGCAGAGCATGGGTGTTCCGAGGATGGAGCCTGGGCGGTACGAGTACGGAGCATGAGCGTTCTAAGGTTGAGCATTAGCTTTCTGAGGGCGGAGCATGGGCGTTCTGAGTGCAGAGCATGAGCGTTCTGAGGACGGAGCATGGGCGTTCTTAGATTAAGCATGAGCGTTTTGAGGGCAGAGCATGGGCATTCTGAGTGCAGAGCATAGGCGTTCTGAGGGCACAGCATGGGCGTTCTGAGGGCATAGCATGAGCGTTCTGAGGGCGGAGCATTGGCGTTCTGAGTGCAGAGCATGGGCGTTCTGAGGGCAGAGCATGGGCATTCTGAGGGCAGAGCATGGGTGTTCTGAGGGTGGAGCCTGGGCGTTCTGAGGGCGGAGCATGAGCGTTCTAAGGTTGAGCATGAGCGTTCTGAGGGCAGAGCATTGGCGTTCTGAGGACGGAGCATGAGCGTTCTAAGGTTGAGCATGAGCAATCTGAGGGCGGAGCATGGGCGTTCTGAGGGCGGAGCATGGGCGTTTGGAGGTTGGAGCATGAGCGTTCTGAGCGTGGAGCATGGGCGTTCTGAGGGCACAGCATGGGCATTCTGAGGGCATAGCATGGGCGTCCTGAGGGCAGAGCATGGGCGTTCTTTGGGCACAGCATGGACGTTCTGAGGGTGGAGCATGGGCATTCTGAGGGCAGAGCATGGGTGTTCCGAGGATGGAGCCTGGGCGGTACGAGTACGGAGCATGAGCGTTCTAAGGTTGAGCATTAGCTTTCTGAGGGCGGAGCATGGGCGTTCTGAGTGCAGAGCATGAGCGTTCTGAGGACGGAGCATGGGCGTTCTTAGATAAAGCATGAGCGTTTTGAGGGCAGAGCATGGGCATTCTGATTGCAGAGCATAGGCGTTCTGAGGGCACAGCATGGGCGTTCTGAGGGCATAGCATGAGCGTTCTGAGGGCGGAGCGTTGGCGTTCTGAGTGCAGAGCATGGGCGTTCTGAGGGCAGAGCATGGGCATTCTGAGGGCAGAGCATGGGTGTTCTGAGGGCGGAGCCTGGGCGTTCTGAGGGCGGAGCATGAGCGTTCTAAGGTTGAGCATGAGCGTTCTGAGGGCAGAGCATTGGCGTTCTGAGGACGGAGCATGAGCGTTCTAAGGTTGAGCATGAGCAATCTGAGGGCGGAGCATGGGCGTTCTGAGGGCGGAGCATGGGCGTTTGGAGGTTGGAGCACAGGCGTTCCGAGGATGGAGCATGGGCATTTTGAGGGCAGAGCATGGGCGTTCTGAGGGCAGAGCATGGGTGTTCAGAGGGTAGAACATGGGTGTTCTGAGGGCGGAGCATGGGCGTTCTGAGGGCAGAGCATGGCCATTCTGAGGGCAGAACCACTGGGTCTGGGCTCCCACCGGCATCGCTTGCCACAAGCATGTAATGAACAAAAACAGTGCAAATGCCGCAAAATTCAAAAGTAAACATTTGTTTGTATAAACATACGACTAGAACAATATGTTTATTGAATAAATTCAAACTGATTTTTAATTTCTTTTATATTTTCAATTTTTCACTTCTATTTAGATAGTGATTTCCGCAAATCTTATACAAATATTAAAAACCTGGGGTGCACAACAATAATTATTTACAGTGATTACAAACTCATTGTTTGTATATAAATCACACAGCCTATTCACCATTCAATCATCATTCATACATCACTCATCCCACAACAAAACAACAACTCACTACAAAAACGTGAATGATTCAGTAAATGCTGTCAACATAAACAGCAACAAAAGCTAATGTTTTCTTCACAATAAATTTGATATAAACAAATGTTTCTGCGTCAATTATTTTTAAACAAATTTGGCTACTAGAAGGTCTACGCGTTTCGAACTACCATTATTGCGTAGTTCTCATCAGGACCAATCTGTAATAGAAGAACAAAAGTTTTTTTGAGGGGGGGAGGGGGAGAAACCGCGTCTCTATACTGCCTTACCCCAGTACTCAAGTAACCTCACCTACCTCGCACTTGGCTACAAAAGCTGGGAAGTTTGGTGAAATCTCGGTCTAAAAGAGTGTATCAAGAAAATCCAATCAGAATTGAAACATATCAAATATACAACCAACCATGCTGAACCATTCACGTGTCTCACTTACTTATAGTTGTTCCATGGCGTTTGGATTCTGCCCGTCCCGCCTATCTAAATGAAAAAGGCACAAGGGCAACTCTGTAATTATTAGCAGCCCACTGTGTTTGTTTAGGGTGCACATAAAAATTGGAAAGAGCGCCACTTACCTCTGTCCGCAAGTCGGGCGCGTTGTATTTTTGGGAAAAATTGCCGTTGTCGGTAAATGTGCTGTTTGAAAAGAAAACAATTTTAGCGTGTGGCCTTTCATGTGACCGTTTGTCATCAAGCGGCCGTGAATGTTAAGGCTTGAAGGATTCCCGCTTACCTCTGTCGGCAAGTAGGGCGCGATGTATTTTTTAAGACGAACTGCCATTGCCGGTCAATGTACTGTTAGGAAAGAAAACGGTGTCTTAGCGTTTTGCCTGTAATTGAACCGTTTCTCATACTGCTGCCGTGAATGTTTGGAATAAAGAAATCCAACTTACTTGGGAGATCGTGGTGTATTCACGTCTATCTCCAAGGCCATCCAAACGCTGCACTGATTGTTGGCACTTCCTGGCTGGCATTGAATGATGGGAATTGTAGTCTTATGAGGGGTGTGTTGAATAAACAAACTTTATTGTATTTTGCTGGTGAGACATGACAGAATTCAGCGGGGTTTTCTGCTTGGAATGATTTTGTGATGAATACACGGTTATGCTGGATTTTAAAAAAATGGTTTAGATGATGGCTTGACATGTTCGTGGGCTTACAGTTTAAAGATTTCCGTCAGTTCGTTTAATCCCAGAAATACAGTGTTGAATTTGACAATGAGCATGGCCTCTCTTTTAATTTTTGGCATCCAGGTCACCTCCTCTTATGTCATTTTCCACTTTGGAAATGACTGTCCAAGTCAATTCACTTTCTTGGTGATTTTTCTCTTTCCAATGATTGACCAAGGGAGCATTGGCGACATTGTTCTTAATTCTGGATTTGTGCTGCTGTATCCTGACGCGTACCTCTTGGTTGGTTTTTCCAATATATAAGAGGTTGCATGGACACCAGATTCCATACACCACGTAACGGGTTTTACAGTTCGAAAAAGTGTTGTGTCTCCGATTGATTGAATTATGTGTAAACACTTTGCCCTCCTTCGTGGAGTCACAACATGAGCAATTGCCACATTTGTGGTGCCCCTGAATGGGAGGCAGACACAACATGGTGCGTAAATCCGGTCTCTTAGTTATTGGCAATGCTGCTCTTACCAAATGGTTTGAGATGCTGTAGTTTTTCCTAAATGCGAACAGCGGCTCGCTTTTGAACGCTTGATCTAGATTTTTTAATAGGTGCCAATTCTGCTTGACTAATTTTTTCAATTTGTTTGAATTGGGACAAAACGTGGATACAAATACCATTCTGTCTGTCGTCTTTTTTGGTCTCCTTTCAAGCAGGCATTCTCTTGGTGTCCACCAAGCTCTTTTACATGATTTCTTCAGGAGTTTCTTCGGGTATCCTCGTTGTTTTAAATTGTTTGTCAAAACTTCCGCATGCCTTAGGTATTCTTCTTTTTCAGTGCAATTGCGCCGGATGCGAAGATACTGCCCAAAGGGCAAATTATCTTTTAAGCTCCGTGGATGGTTGCTCCCAAAATGTAAAGCTTTGTTCCGATCAGTGGGCTTTTTGTACAGTGTAGTCACTACCCCCCCCCCCATTGAGGGGTAAACCTCCACGTCTAAGAATGGCATTTTGTCCCGTGAATAGTCTAAACTGAAATGGATGGATGGCACCCTGGTGTTGATCCATTGGTGAAAGTTTTTTAAGTTCTCTTCTGACCCAGTCCACACGAAGAACACGTCGTCAATAAAACGATACCAATTGGTTATCCATTGTTAGAACGGATTGTTGGTATAAATGAATGCTTCCTCGTATTTCGCCATGAAAAGAATTGCCAGTTCTGGGGCAAAGGGACAACCCATGGCTACTCCTCCTATTTGGAAGAAAAATTCTCCATTGAAGTTAAAGTAATTTTTCTTAAGGGCAAACTCAGCGAGTTTCTTTATGAACCACGTTGGCACTTTATGTGGTCGTTCTCGTTTCTCAAGATATGCTTCTAGGACATTGATCCCTTCTTCCTGTGGTATTTTGGTGTAGAGGGATGTAATGTCCATAGAGACCATTATATCAGTATTTCTGTCAAACTGGATGTTGGAAAGTTTGTTTAGGAAATCAGTTGTATCATTCACGTTTTTGTAGTGAGTTGTTGTTTTGTTGTGGGATGAGTGATGTATGAATGATGATTGAATGGTGAATAGGCTGTGTGATTTATATACAAACAATGAGTTTGTAATCACTGTAAATAATTATTGTTGTGCACCCCAGGTTTTTAATATTTGTATAAGATTTGCGGAAATCACTATCTAAATAGAAGTGAAAAATTGAAAATATAAAAGAAATTAAAAATCAGTTTGAATTTATTCAATAAACATATTGTTCTAGTCGTATGTTTATACAAACAAATGTTTACTTTTGAACTTTGCGGCATTTGCACTGATTTTGTTCATTACATTCTGAGGGCAGAGCATGGGCGTTCCGAGGATGGAGCATGAGCGTTCTGAAGAAGGAACATGAGCGTTCTGAGGGCAGAGCATGAGCTTTCTGAGGGCAGAGCATGAACGTTCTGAGGGCGGGGCATGAGCGTTCTGAGGATGGAACATGAGCATTCTGAGGGCAGAGCATGAGCGTTCTTAGGGCAAAGCATGAGCGTTCTGAGGACGGAGCATGAGCGTTCTAAGGTTGAGCATGAGCAATCTGAGGGCGGAGCATGGGCGTTCTGAGGGCGGAGCATGGGCGTTTGGAGGTTGGAGCACAGGCGTTCCGAGGATGGAGCATGGGCATTTTGAGGGCAGAGCATGGGCGTTCTGAGGGCAGAGCATGGGTGTTCAGAGGGTAGAACATGGGTGTTCTGAGGGCGGAGCATGGGCGTTCTGAGGGCAGAGCATGGCCATTCTGAGGGCAGAGCATGGGCGTTCCGAGGATGGAGCATGAGCGTTCTGAAGAAGGAACATGAGCGTTCTGAGGGCACAGCATGAGCGTTCCTGAGGGCAGAGCATGAGCGTTCTGAGGACAGAGCATGAACGTTCTGAGGGCGGGGCATGAGCGTTCTGAGGATGGAACATGAGCATTCTGAGGGCAGAGCATGAGCGTTCTTAGGGCAAAGCATGAGCGTTCTGAGGGCAGAGCATGAGGGTTGTGAGGGCTGAGCATGAGCGTTCTGAGGGCAGAGCATGAGCGTTCTGAGGGCCGAGCATGAGGGTTCTGAGGGCAGAGCATGAGCGTTCTGAGGATGGGACATGAGCGTTCTGAGGGCAGAGCAGGAACATTCTGAAGGCAGAGCATGAGGGTTCTGAGGGCAGATCATGAGGGTTCTAAGGGCAGAGCATGGGCGTTCTGAGGGCAGAGCATGAGCGTTCCGAGGATGGAGCATGAGCGTTCTGAGGGCAGAGCATGAGCGTTCTGAGGGTAGTGCATGGGTGTTAGAAGGGGTGATCCCAGAGGGCCAGGCTATGCTCTCCTGACCTCTCCGTGACCCACCTCTCCCACAAATAATGCAGAGTCTTAACGTGAGGTCCTTACCGGGGAGGACTTCGAGTCTAGGATCATACACACTGAGCTCACGCCACACTTACGAACGGACACCACACCGTAGATTTCAATAAGCAACTTCTTTATCAACAGTAAAAAGGAATCAGCACTCTTATTTACAAGCGATCGAGGGATCGTACAGTCTCAGGAATTCGAGAAGAGGGAAGCGGGACAGTCTCAGTCTTTAGGCCAGTACGAAGCATACCCGGTGCACAGCTCTCAATCCTTGAGCCGGGGGATACGGAAAGATGATGATCGTACTGGCTGCTTCACTCACTTTGGGTCGACTCAGGTCGTGTTGGTAGCGTCGATGGTGAAAAACAGAGGGGAGAGCAAGGTATTTGGTTCACCAAGTGAACGGGGGAATACTCCTTTACCCCTGGGTATATTGATAAAGAACAAAAGGAGGAGTACCACCCAGCGGAAACGGCGGTTCCTAATGGGGTACAGGCTGGAACAAAAGGGGGAAATTTCCTTTTGTTTAGAAACCCCTCACTCACCACCTAGTGGTGACATGCTTCATCATCGGGGTCCACCCTAATGACCTAGCGTCATCAGGGTGTGCTACAACACCTGATTACAGTGGAGCTGGTTGTGAGTGAGGATGCGTGAAACGAAAAAGGGTATGTGTGTTAAAAATTGTCCTGGTTTAACTTAAGAAATGGAATTTTTATTTATAAGCAACTGGACAATGTTAAAAACAAAAGTGCGAGATAAAGTGAGGGTGATTATGAGCCCTTGTATCTCTATGTGTTATCAGGTCTACATGTTTCAACCATAAAGGTGTGGGTTCACCAGGTTTTCATCAGGACCGTTGCCCGGAGAGTGGGTGGTGTACGTCCCCTAAAAGGTGCACCCAGTCCTACTCTCTGGGACCACAATGATTGACAAAAAAGTAATTATCTGTGGTAAACGCTATAACCCGGTTGGGTTAGCGTGAAAAATCAAAATACTCGTATTGGGGTATTAAGAAACCTCGTAGGGCGGGGAAGGCTAGCCTCGTCAGGAATAACGTATTAGTTTAGTGGAGAGGTTGCTTGCCGTATACCTACTGCGGTCCTCCCCCTGCTACCTGCGTCGATGGTCCAGCCAGACCAGAGTACTCCTCAAGCCGCGACGAGGTCAGCAGGGCTTGATCTGGAGGAGAGTTCTTGAGGAGCCGCGACCACGTCAGCAGGGCTCAGGATGTTTCACGAAGGTCTCTTTAGTGTTCAAGATTGAGCCGCGACGAGGTCAGCAGGGCTCCGATGTTCTAGGTCCGTCTTTACGAGGATGAGCCGCAACAGCGTCAGCAGGGCTCCGATGTTCCAGTTTCCGTCTTTTTTGAAGATGAGCCGCGACAGTGTCAGCAGGACTCGAACAGTTCGAAGGTTCAGTTTTCTCAAGGTTCAGCCACGATCAGATCAGCAGGGCTCTCTTGTCCAGGATACAACTGCCCGCTAGTTGTTGGGCGGCCCTTGATATAGCTCAGTGGCCCTTTGATGTCCGGACCCTCGCAGGCGGAGGTCTCATGCCTTGGGGGCTGGTCGTTGGAGAGGTCCGGCTGTTGGCCCTTTGATCCCTTTGAAGATGCGTCTGTGAATTCCCAGACGCCCAGCAGGGTCTGGAGCCAGCTCTCGGGGAGGCCAGAGGTGCGATCGAAACTGGCCCACAGGGGAAGGCCAGAGGTGTGAGAGAAACCAGTATCTCAGGGGAGGCCGGAGGTGCAATCGAAACTCCTTGGTCTTATCTCACTCAGGGAGCCCTTTACCCCCCAGCCGGGCATGGCGCGTCTGAAGCCTAGGTTTCGCTGGGGCCGGGGTCAGGCAAGGCCCAGGGAGTCAGGGACCTCGGGAAGGGAAAATGGCTGTCGGGGCCCTGTGGGGTGATGCAGGTTCGGGGTACCAGGGGCCGGGAATGAGGACGGTGGAAGGCGGGTCTGGTCATCGGTTGGTGGGGTCGTGTAGGGAGTTTGGGCGTACAGGGAACGGGACGACCAGGGGTTTCTGGGTGCAGGGCTATGCTAACGGGGTGCTGAGGAACGGGGGGAACCACACCACGAGGCCAGGTCCAACAATGGGTGTTCTGAGGGCGGAGCATGGGCGTTCTTAGGGCTGAGCATGGGCATTCCGAGGATGGAGCATTAGCGTTCTGAAGGCGAAGCATGGGTGTTTTGAGGGCGGAGTATGGGCGTTCTGAGGGCGGAGCATGGGCGTTCTGAGTGCAGAGCATGGGCATTCTGAGGGTGGAGCATGGGCGTTCTGAGGGCAGAGTATGGGCTTTCTGAGGGCAGAGCAAGAGCTTTCTGAGGGTGGAGCATGGGCGTTCTGAGGGCAAAGCATGGGCGTTCTGAGGGCAAAGCATGGGCGTTCTGAGGGCAGAGCATGAGCATTCTGAGGGCAGAGCATGAGCGTTCTGAGGGCAGAGCATGGGCGTTCTGAGGGCAGAGCATGGGCGTTCCGAGGATGGAGCATGAGCGTTCTGAGTGCAGAGCATGAGTGTCCTGAGGGCAGAGCATAAGTGTTCTGAGGGCAGAGCATGAGCATTCTGAGGGCAGAGCATGGGCATTCTGAGGGCGGAGCATGGGCGTTCTGAGGGCGGAGCATGGGTGTTCTGAGGGCAGAGCATGGGCGTTCTGAGGGCAGAGCATGGGCGTTCTGAGGGCAGAGCATGAGCGTTCTGAGGGCAGAGGATAAGCATTGTGAGGGTAGAGCATGGGCCTTCTGAGGGCGGAGCATGGGCATCCTGAGGGCGGGGCATGGTGTTCCGAGGATGCAGCATGGGCATTCTGAGGGCAGAGCATGAGCGTTCTGAGGGCAGAGCATGGACGTTCTGAGGGTGGAGCATGGGTGTTCTGAGGGTGGAGCATGGGCGTTCTGAGGGCAGACCATGGGCGTTCTGAGGGCGGAGCATGCGCATTCCGAGGATGGAGCATGAGCGTCCTGAGGGTAGAGCATGGGCATTCCGAGGGTGGAGCATGGGCGTACTGAGGGCAGAGCATGGGCATTTTGAGGGCGGAGCATGGGCGCTCTAAGGGCGGCTCATGGGCATTCTGAGAGCAGTGCATGGGCATTCTGAGGGTGGAGAGCTTGGTAAACCCGGGATTGCGGGAACTCACCAAGCCTCCCAGAGGATGGCGTAATGTGAAGAAAAATATTTTAGTCTCCTCATTATTTCCTCTTTCTGTGTGTCCCGTAGGATGCGGGATGTGGGATGCTGCATATGGAATGCAGGATGCGGGATGCATGATGCAGGATACAGGATGTTGGATAGGGGATGTGGGATGCAGGATGCAGGATGCAGGATAGGGGATGCGGGATGCAGGATGCAGGATGTGGGATGCAGGATGTAGAATGCAGGATGCAGGACACAGGATGCAGGATGCAGGTTGTGGGATGCAGAATGCAGGATGCGGAATGCAGGATGCAGGATACGGGATGCGGGATGCAGAATATGAAATGCAGGATCCAGGATACTGGATGTAGGATGCAGGATGTGGGATGCAGGATACGAAATGCAGGATCCAGGATGTGGGATGCAGGATGCAGGATGTGGGATGTGGGATGCATGATGCGGGATGTGGGATGCAGGATATGGGATGCGGGATGCAGAATATGAAATGCAGGATCCAGGATACTGGATGTAGGATGCAGGATGTGGGATGCAGGATACGAAATGCAGGATCCAGGATGTGGGATGCAGGATGCAGGATGCAGGATGTGGGATGTGGGATGCATGATGCGGGATGTGGGATGCAGGATGCAGGATGTGGGATGTGGGATGCAGGATACAGGATGTGGGATGAAGGATGCAGGATGTGGGATGTGGGATGCAGGATGCAGGATGTGGGATGTGGGATGCATGATGCGGGATGTGGGATGTGGGATGTGGGATGCAAGATGCAGGACATGGGATGCAGGATGTGGGATGCAAGATGCAGGATGTGGGATGTGGGATGCATGATGCGGGATGTGGGATGCCTGATACAGGATCAGGGATGTGGGATGTGGAATGTGGGATGCATGATGCGGGATGTGGGATGCCTGATGCAGGATGTGGGATACAAGATGCAGGATGTGGGATGTGGGATGCAGGATGAAGGATGTGGGATGCAGAATGCAGGATGCGGGATGCAGGATGTGGAATGTGGGATGCGGGATGTAGAATGCAGGATGTCGGATGTCGGATGCAGGATGCCAGATGCGGGATGCAGGATGTGGGATGCGCGATGCAGGAATCGGGATGTGGGATGCGGGATGTAGGATGGAGGATGCGGGATGTGGGATTTGGGATGCAGGATGCGGGATGCGGGATGTGGGATGAAGGATGCAGGATGCGGGATGTGGGATGTGGGATGTAGTATGCAGGATGCAGGATGTGGGATGCAGGATGCAGAATGCGGGATGCGAGATGCGGGATGTGGGATGTGGAAAGCAGGATGTAGTATGCAGGATGCAGGATGCAGAATGCAGGATGCGGGAAGTGGGATGCAGGATGCAGGATGCCAGATGCAGGATACACGATGTGGGATGCAGGTTGCAGGAAGTGGGATGCAGGATGCGGGATGTGGGATGCAGGATGCAGGATGCGGGATGTGGGATGCGCGAAGCAGGAATCGGGATGTGGGATTTGGGATGCAGAATGCGGGAGTGGGATGTAGTATGCAGGTTGCAGGATGTGGGATGTGGGATGTGGGATGCCAGATGCAGGATGTGGGATGTAGTATGCAGGATGCAGGATGCAGGATGCGGGATGTGGGATGCCGGATGCAGGATGCAGGATGCGGAATGTGGGATGCAGGATGCAGGATGAAGGATGCGGGATGCAGGATGCGGGATGCAGGATGCGGGATGTGGGATGCCGGATGCAGGACGCAGGATGCAGGATGCAGAATGTGGGATCCAGCACACAAAGAAAGAGGAGAATGCCTTGAGGGATAATTTCTGTGGAGGAATGAATGATCCTACAAACAACAATTCTCCTTGTACCATAGACACCCTTGCAGCATTGTGCAAGGGTGCCTACGTCAGTGTCAGGCAGCTGCAAGTGCAGCAGCACTACGAGACAGCAGAAATGCACCATCTGTTTGAAATCTGGCACATTTCTGATCTGTTCCTTTCATGCAACGCAGAGCAGCGCAGCGCAACGCAGCACAGCGCAGCACAGCAAGTTGCCTCACTACACTGCTGCCCTGCCTTGTAGGGCAGGTTAGTTAATCTGGCCTCTCTCCTCATCATTCCTCTCCACAGCCATTTGCAAGAACTCACACTGATGACCAGACCAGGCTGCTCCTCCTTCGGTCTCACAGAGTGAGTGGAGCGAGTGCCTGGAAGGGTCCCTTAAGAGCACAAGGCTCGTCCAATCTGCCAACAACCACCATTAACCACTGAACCAAGCACTAACGCTGATAAAGCGCTTCAACCCCTCATCAGGGGTTTTGGGCACTATATGAATGCAGTCATCTTACCACGTTGGACATGCCGACCTCGATGGCTGCACACTTACGGTAGTCGTGCATCTGATCAGCGGGGATGGCGTATCCGGACACGAGCCCCTCCTGGTGCCTCTCCTCGATCGCATGTGTGTCTTGCACGTGCTTCATGAAGCAGTCAAAGCTGCAAGACAGAAGACAGGAAATCAGAGACTCCTCCTAGAGTAGCAGCGCCAAGAGCCGCGGGTGGATGGTGGGCGCTATCCACGGGCTGTCGGTCAATGACACCACTATAGGCCTCGTCACACCATCCTGTAGTGGGACAAGTAAAGAACAGGCCTCTAGCCACGCCCGAGTGACCTCCAGTCCTGGACTGAGCATTGTCTCTCCACCCCCTATGGGGAGCAGTCAAATGAGCTCCAGTTGTGTCCCCCCACCTCCACCCAGTGGGACCAGTACAGTACTAGGCTCAACCATGTCCCCCCACCCAGTGGGACCAGAGCAGTACTGGGCTCAGCCATGCCCCCCCACCTCCACCCAGTGGGACCAGTACAGAACTGGGCTCAGCCATGCCCCTCCACCTCCACCCAGTGGGACCAGTACAGTACTGGGCTCAACCATGTCCCCCCACCCAGTGGGACCAGTACAGAGCTGGGCTCAGCCATGCCCCCCCACCCAGTGGGACCAGTACAGAACTGGGCTCAGCCATGCCCCTCCACCTCCACCCAGTGGGACCAGTACAGTACTGGGCTCAACCATGTCCCCCCCACCCAGTGGGACCAGAGCAGTACTGGGCTCAACCATGTCCCCCCACCTCCACCCAGTGGGACCAGTACAGAACTGGGCTCAGCCATGCCCCTCCACCTCCACCCAGCGGGACCAGTACAGTACTGGGCTCAACCATGTCCCCCCCACCCAGTGGGACAAGAGCAGTACTGGGCTCAACCATGTCCCCCCACCTCCACCCAGTGGGACCAGTACAGAACTGGGCTCAGCCATGCCCCTCCACCTCCACCCAGTGGGACCAGTACAGTACTGGGCTCAACCATGTCCCCCCCACCCAGTGGGACCAGAGCAGTACTGGGCTCAACCATGTCCCCCCACCTCCACCCAGTGGGACCAGTACAGAACTGGGCTCAGCCATGCCCCTCCACCTCCACCCAGTGGGACCAGTACAGAGCTGGGCTCAGCCATGCCCCCCCCACCTAGTGGGACCAGTACAGTACTGGGCTCAGCCATGTCCCCCCACCTCCACCCAGTGGGACCAGTACAGTACTGGGCTCAACCATGTCCCCCCCACCCAGTGGGACCAGAGCAGTACTGGGCTCAACCATGTCCCCCCACCTCCACCCAGTGGGACCAGTACAGAACTGGGCTCAGCCATGCCCCCCCACCCAGTGGGACCAGTACAGTACTGGGCTCAGCCATGTCCACCCACCTCCACCCAGTGGGACCAGTACAGAGCTGGGCTCAGCCATGCCCCCCCACCCAGTGGGACCAGTACAGTACTGGGCTCAGCCATGTCCCCCCACCCCCACCCAGTGGAACCAGTGCAGTACTGGGCTCAGCCATGTCCCCCCCTCCCAGTGGGACCAGGACAGTACTGGGCTCAGCCTTGTCCTTTCACTCCCCAGGGGGGCTAGTACAGTTCCGAGCTACCATGATGCCGGTCTAGATACCAGGCGTACCAGTACTCTAGCCTCTGCCGGGCCCCTCCATTCTGCAGTGCGAACAGTACAGAGGATTTTGTTAGAGCACAGAAGGAGATGGTGACGGTAGGAAGCTGATGTTGGCCTCCTGGAGATGTCGGCCTCATGGAGATATCGGCCTTCTGGAGATGCCGGCCTTCTGGAGATCTCTGCCTCCTGGAGATGTCAACCTCATGGAGATGTCAACCTCCTATAGATGTCGGCCTCCTGGAGATGTCAGCCTCCGACAGATGTCGGCCTCCTGGATTTGTTGGCCTCCTGGAGATGTCGGCCTCCTGGAGATGTCTTCCTCCTGGAGATGTCGGCCTCCTGGCGATGACGGCCTCCTGGAGATGTCTTCCTCCTGGAGATGTCATCCTCCTAGAGATGTCGGCCTCTTGGAGATGTTGGCCTCCTGGAGTTGTCGGCCTCCTGGAGATGTCGGCCTCTTGGAGATGTCGGAATCTTGGAGATGTCGGCCTCCTGGAGTTATCGACCTCCTATAGATGTCGGCCTCCTATAGATGCCTCCTGGAGATGCCAACCTCCTGGATATATCGGCCTCCTATAGTTGTCGCCCTCCTGGAGATGTCGGCCTCCTATAGATGTCGGCCTCCTGGAGATGTCGGCCTCCTGGAGATGTCGGCCTCCTATAGATGTGCGCCTCCTGGAGATGTCGGCCTCCTGGAGATGTCGGCCTCCTGGAGATGTCGGCCTCCTATAGATGTGCGCCTCCTGGAGATGTCGGCCTCCTGAAGATGTCGGCCTCCTAGAGATGTCGGCCTCCTATAGATGTCGCCCTCCTGGAGATGTCGGCCTCCTATAGATGTCGGCCTCCTGGAGATGTCGGCCTCCTATAGATGTCGGCCTCCTGGAGATGCCAGCCTCCCGGAGATTTCTGCCTCCTGGAGATGTCTTCCTTCTGGAGATGTCTTCCTTCTGGAGATGTGGGCCTCCTGGAAATGTGGGCCTCCTGGAAGTGTGGGCCTCCTGGAGATGTCGACCTCCTTAAGATGTCGGCCTCCTGGAGATGTCGGCGTCCTGCAGATGTCGGCGTCCTGGAGATGTCGGCCTCCTGGAGATGTTGGCCTCCTGGAGATGTCTTCCTCCTGGAGATGTCTTCCTCCTGGAGATGTCTTCTTCCTGGAGGTGTCGGCCTCCTGGATATGTTGGCCTCCTGGAGATGTCGGCCTCCTGGAGATGTCGGCGTCCTGGAGATGTCGGCCTCCTGGAGATGTTGGCCTCCTGGAGATGTCTTCCTCCTGGAGATGTCTTCCTCCTGGAGATGTCTTCTTCCTGGAGGTGTCGGCCTCCTGGATATGTTGGCCTCCTGGAGATGTCGGCCTCCTGGAGATGTCGGCGTCCTGGAGATGTCGGCCTCCTGAAGATGTTGGCCTCCTGGAGATGTCAGCCTCCTAAAGATGTCAGCCTCCTGGAGATGTTGGCCTCCTGGAGATGTCGCCCTCCTGGAGATGGCCGCCTGCTGGAGATGTCAGCCTCCTGGAGATTGACTGGTAGTAGGATCAGTCGGCGCACTAACGTTTTGAGAACTTTCTCCCAAGAGAACTGTAGTATTACCCTTACCGCTACTTTGTAATCCACAGATTGTACGAGCACATAGAACAGCGCTACACATAAGCATGGTGACGATAATCTCTGACCACGTTACACAGGTTGCGGGACATTTTTTAAGGTGCTACTGTAAAACAACACGTTTCCAAACACAACCTTCCCTCCTTTCCTTCACCTTTAAACCCCAAACATCACTTACACTCCACAAACCCAGCCCAACATTCATCACGATTTATGTTTTATTCCATTTCAGTATCCTTTTCCCTGATGAAGAGGCGGATATGCCTCGAAATGCATTGGATGTTTATAAAAGGACAGTGCTGACATATTAAATATGTAGTGAATACCTGCAAAAATGCTGCAAAAAACGAAATAAATGAGCTACTAAAAAAGAAAAGAATGAAATACTGCTGAATAAAAGCATATTTGAAACTTCAAAACAAAGTTTGGAACCTCTTTCTTCAGGAGAGGAACTAGGGTGTGCAACACAGGATGGGACAGTGACCCACTGATCCTACTACCAGTCAGTTTATAGTCTACGCCGTGGGATACGCGACGATACTGTGACTGCACCCAAAAACACGTCTTACATATCTCATAAAAATTCGCTGTGCGTCGAGTCAATACTTTTGTTATACAGCCTCCTGGAGATGTCGGCCTCCTATACATGTCGGCCTCCTAGAGATGTGGGCCTCCTGGTGATGTCTTCCTCCTGGAGTTGTCGACCTCCTGGAGATGTCGACCTCCTGGTGATGTCGCCCTCTTGGAGATGTTGGCCTCCTGGAGATGTGGGCGTCCTGGAGATGTCTTCCTCCTGGAGATGTCGGCCTCCTGGAGATGTGGGCCTCCTGGAGATGTCGGCCTCCTGGAGATATTGGCATCCTGGAGATGTTGGCCTCCTGGAGATGTTGGCCTCCTGGAGATGTCTTCCTCCTGGAGATGTCGGCCTCCTGGAGATGTCGGCCTCCTGAAGGTGTTGGCCTCCTGGAGATGTCAGCCTCCTGGAGATATTGGCATCCTGGAGATGTCGGCCTCCTGAAGGTGTTGGCCTCCAGGATGTGTCGGTCTCCTAGAGATGTGGGTCTCCTGGAGATATCTGCCTCCTATAGATGTCCTCCTCCTGGAGATGTGGGCCTCCTGGAGATGTCTTCCTCCTGGAGATGTCGACCTCCTATAGATGTTAGCCTCATGGAGATATCGGCCTCCTGGAGATGTCGGCCTCCTGGAGATCTAGGCCTCCTGGAGATGTCGACCTACTGGAGATGTGGTCCTCCTATAGATGTTGGCCTCCTGGAGATGTCAACCTCCTGGAGATGTTGACCTCCTATAGATGTCGGCCTCCTGGAGATGTCGGCCTCCTGGATTTGTTGGCCTCCTGGAGATGTCGGCCTCCTGGATTTGTTGGCCTCCTGGAGATGTCGGCCTCCTGGAGATGTCTTCCTCCTGGAGATGTCGGCCTCCTGGAGATGTCGGCCTCCTGGAGATGTCTTCCTCCTGGAGATGTCATCCTCCTAGAGATGTCGGCCTCTTGGAGATGTTGGCCTCTTGGAGTTGTCGGCCTCCTGGAGATGTCGGCCTCTTGGAGATGTTGGCCTCTTGGAAATGTCGGCCTCTTGGAGATGTCGGCCAATTATAGATGTCGCCCTCCTGGAGATGTCCGCCTGCTGGAGATATCGGCCTCCTCAGAGATGTTGGCCTCCTGGAGATGTCGGCCTCCTGGAGATGTCAGCCTCCTGGAGATGTCGGCCTCATGGAGATGTCAGCCTCCTGGAGATGTCGGCCTCCTATAGATGTCATCCTCATGGAGATATCGGCCTCCTGGAGATGTCGGCCTCCTGGAGATCTCGGCCTCCTGGGGATGTCGACCTCCTGGAGATGTGGTCCTCCAATAGATGTTGGCATCCTGGAGATGTCAACCTCCTGGAGATGTCGACCTCCTATAGATGTCGGCCTCCTGGAGATGTCGGCCTCCGACAGATGTCGGCCTCCTGGATTTGTTGGCCTCCTGGAGATGTCGGCCTCCTGGAGATGTCTTCCTCCTATAGATGTTGGCCTCCTGGAGATGTCGGCCTCCTGGAGATGTCGGCCTCTTGGAGATGTCGGCCTCTTGGAGATGTTGGCCTCCTGGAGTTGTCGACCTCCTATAGATGTCGGCCTCCTATAGATGTCGGCCTCCTATAGATGGCGCCGTCCTGGAGATGTCGGCCTCCTATAGATGTGGGCCTTTTGGAGATGTCGGCCTCCTTTAGATGTCACCCTCCTGGAGATGTCGGGCTCCTATAGATGTTGGCCTCCTGGAGGTGTCGGCATCCTGGAGATGTTAGCCTCCTGGAGATGTGGGCCTCCTGGCGATGTCTTCCTCCTGGAGATGTCGGCCTCCTGGAGATGTCTTCCTCCTGAGAATGTCAGCCTCCTGGAGATGTGGGCCTCCTGTAGATGTTTTCCTCCTGGAGATGTCTTCTTCCTGGAGATGTCGGCTTCCTGGAGATGTCGGCTTCCTGGAGATGTCGGCCTCCTGAAGATGTCAACCTCCTGGAGATATCGGCCTCCTATAGATGTGGGCCTCCTGGAGATGTCGGCTTCCTGGAGATGCCAACCTCCCGGAGATATCGGCCTCCTATAGTTGTCGCCCTCCTGGAGATGTCAGCCTCCTATAGATGTCGGCCTCCTGGATATAGCAGCCTCCTGGAGATGTCGGCCTCATGGATGCGTTGGCCTCCTGGAGATGTGAGCCTCCTGGAGATGTCGGCCTCCTATAGATGTGAACCTCCTGGAGATGTCAGCCTCCTGAAGATGTCCGCCTCCTAGAGAAGTCGGCCTCCTGGAGATGTCGGCCTCCTATAGATGTCGGCCTCCTGGAGATGTCGGCCTCCTATAGATGTCGGCCTCCTATAGATGTCAGCCTCCTGGAGATGTCAGCCTCCTGGAGATTTTGGCCTCCTGGAGATGTCTTCCTTCTGTAGATGTCGGCCTCCTGGAGATGTCTTCCTTCTGGAGATGTCGGCCTCCTGGAGATGTCGGCCGCCTGGAGATGTCTTCCTCCTGGAGATGTTATCCTCCTAGAGATGTCGGCCTCTTGGAGATGTTGGCCTCCTGGAGTTGTCGGCCTCCTGGAGATGTCGACCTCTTGGAGATGTCGGCCTCTTGGAAATGTCGGCCTCTTGGAGATGTCGGCCAATTATAGATGTCGCCCTTCTGGAGATGTCGGCCTCCTGGAGATATCGGCCTCCTGGAGATGTCAGCCTCCTGGAGATGTCGGCCTCATGGAGATGTCAGCCTCCTGGAGATGTCGGCCTCCTATAGATGTCATCCTCATGGAGATATCGGCCTCTTGGAGATGTCGGCCTCCTGGAGATCTCGGCCTCCTGGAGATGTCGACCTCCTGGAGATGTGGTCCTCCAATAGATGTTGGCATCCTGGAGATGTCAACCTCCTGGAGATGTCGACCTCCTATAGATGTCGGCCTCCTGGAGATGTCGGCCTCCGACAGATGTCGGCCTCCTGGATTTGTTGGCCTCCTGGAGATGTCGGCCTCCTGGAGATGTCTTCCTCCTGGAGATGTCGGCCTCCTGGAGATGTTGGCCTCCTGGAGATGTCTTCCTCCTGGAGATGTCGTCCTCCTGGAGATGTCGGCCTCCTGGAGATGTCGGCCTCTTGGAGATGTCGGCCTCTTGGAGATGTTGGCCTCTTGGAGTTGTCGGCCTCCTATAGATGTCGGCCTCCTATAGATGTCGGCCTCCTATAGATGGCGCCCTCCTATAGATGTCGGCCTCCTATAGATGTCGGCCTCCTATAGATGTCGGCCTCCTGGAGATGTCGGCCTCCTATAGATGTGGGCCTTTTGGAGATGTCGGCCTCCTATAGATGTCGGCCTCCTGGAGATGTCGGCCTCCTATAGATGTCGGCCTCCTTTAGATGTCACCCTCCTGGAGATGTCGGCCTCCTTTAGATGTCACCCTCCTGGAGATGTCGGCCTCCTTTAGATGTCACCCTCCTGGAGATGTCGGCCTCCTATAGATGTCAGCCTCCTGGAGATGTGGGCCTCCTGGAGATTTCAGCTTCCTGTAGATGTTTTCCTCCTGGAGATGTCTTCCTCCTGGAGATGTCGCCTTCCTGGAGATGTCGGCTTCCTGGAGATGTCGGCCTCCTGAAGATGTCAACCTCCCGGAGATATCGGCCTCCTATAGTTGTCACCCTCCTGGAGATGTCAGCCTCCTACAGATGTCGGCCTCCTGGATATAGCAGCCTCCTGGAGATGTCGGCCTCATGGATGCGTTGGCCTCCTGGAGATGTCGGCCTCCTGGAGATGTCGGCCTCCTATAGATGTGAACCTCCTGGAGATGTCAGCCTCCTGAAGATGTCCGCCTCCTATAGAAGTCGGCCTCCTATAGATGTCGTCCTCCTGGAGATGTCGGCCTCCTATAGATGTCGGCCTCCTGGAGATGTCGGCCTCCTATAGATGTCGGCCTCCTGGAGATGTCGGCCTCCTATAGATGTTGGCCTCCTGGAGATTTTGGCCTCCTGGAGATGTCTTCCTTCTGGAGATGTCAACCCCCTGGAGATGTCGGCCTCCTGGAGATGTCAGCCTCCTGGAGATGTCAACCCCCTGTAGATGTCAACCTCCTGGAATTGTGGGCTTCCTGGAGATGTCGACCTCCTTAAGATGTGGGCCTCCTGGAGATGTGGGCCTTCTAGCGATGTCGGCCTCCTGGAGATGTCGGCGTCCTGGATATGTCGGCGTCCTGGAGATGTCGGCCTCCTGGAGATGTTGGCCTCCTGGAGATGTGGGCCTTCTAGCGATGTCGGCCTCCTGGATATGTCGGCATCCTGGAGATGTCGGCTTCCTGGAGATGTTGGCCTCCTGGATGTGTTGGCCTCCTAAAGATGTCAGCCTCCTGGAGATGTCGGCCTCCTGGAGATGTCTTCTTCCTGGAGATGTGGGGCTCCTGGAGATGTGGGCCTCCTGGAGATGTCGGCCTCCTAGAGATGTCGGCCTCCTGAAGATGTCGCCCTCCTGAAGATGTCGCCCTCCTGGAGATGCCGGCCTCCTAGAGATGTCGGAATCTTGGAGATGTTGGCCTCCTGGAGTTGTCGGCCTGCTGGAGATGTCGCCTCCTGGAGATGCCGGCCTCCTAGAGATGTCGGCCTCCTATAGATGTCGGCCTCCTAGAGATGTGGGCCTCCTGGAGTTGTCTTCCTCCTGGTGATGTCTTCTTCCTGGAGTTGTCGACCTCCTGGAGTTGGCGACCTCCTGGTGATGTCGCCCTCATGGAGATGTGGGCCTCCAGGAGATGTCTTCCTCCTGGAGATGTGGGCCTCCTGGAGAAGTGGGCCTCCTGGAGATGTCGGCCTCCTGGAGATGTGGACCTCCTGGAGATGTCTTCCTCCTGGAGATGTCGGCCTCCTGCCGATGTCAGCATTCTGGAGATGTCCGTCTCCTGAATGTGTTGGCCTCCTGGAGATGTCAGCCTCCTGGAGATGTTGGCCTCCTATAGATGTCGGCCTCCTGGAGATGTGGGCCTCCTGAAGATGGCAGCCTCCTATAGATGTCCTCCTCCTGGAGATGTGGCCCTCCTGGAGATGTTGGCGTCCTAAAGATGTCGGGCTCCTGTAGATGTCGGCCTCCTATAGATGTCGCCCTCCTATAGCTGTCGGCCTCCTGTAGATGTCGGCCTCCTATAGCTGTCAGGCTCCTGTAGATGTCGGCCTCCTATAGATGTCGGCCTCCTATAGCTGTCGGGCTCATGGAGATGTCGGCCTCCTAGAGATGTCGGCCTCCTATAGCTGTCGGGCTCCTGGAGATGTCGGCCTCCTGGAGATGTCGGCCTCCTATAGATGTGGGCCTCCTAGAGATGTCGGCCTCCTATAGCTGTCGTCCTCCTGGAGATGTCGGCCTCCTATAGCTGTCGGGCTTCTAGAGATGTCAGCCTCCTATATATGTCAGCTTCCTGTAGATGTCGGCCTCTTATAGCTGTCGGCCTTTTATAGCTGTCGGCATCCTATAGCTGTCGGCCTCCTACTGATGTTGGCCTCCTGGACAGTTGGATTGGATCCATAGCCCTTGAACCGGCACCAGAGTGGCTGAGGTTCTGATGCCAAGAGAATCCTTTTTGTGCTTTGTATACAGAGACCTTCAAAGACGGCCAGATAGAGCGTAAGTGCCCGAGAGGTAGTGGAGGCGCCTATACAACTCCACTGCGAAAGCAAGGTACAAGGTGACAAAAAAATATACCACAGAGAGGTTAAAATTACCAAAACAGTCTTCTTGGAAGGTAGAATTACAAAGACTGGAGACAAATCCAGAGAAGTTTTTTAAATGGTGCAATGCTTCGGGACCCCGGAGCTAGCTCCAGGCCTCAAGGAGCCTACGAGGGAGCGGTGTGAACAAGAGGCACACTGTTTCCAGGATGTGATTATGACTATCCAGGCTAGTCACCTCCCTAGTACGGCGTCGGAGAAGGCTTAGTCGGGACATACATGCTCTAGCTTAGTACATAACCCCACTGCGACTCTTTCTAGGTTTGATCCCGTTCCCCTGGACGACTCTATGTCAGCTTCATGTGGCCTCAAGTCCAGCTCTCCATCTGACCCTTGCCCCCGAATATGCTGCCACTAGCGGCAAGTATCATCAATCCATTGGCCAATAAACCCATAAATGTATCTCTGTCTGTTAAGAAACCCCAGGCACACGCAGGCAATTTGTCCTACTATGGACCCATTTTGTTGGTCTCAGCTCTCTCTAACCTCTTCGATGCGTCGGACAGCCCCAGGCCGTCTGACGTCATGCTGGGCTTGTGTTTCGGATGGCTGGGGGCCGTCCGATTTGCACACGTGCAGAATTCGCCCACACTGCGGGGAAAAGTGCACCGCATCGAATCGGCTAAGGTACTGGAGAAGCCGTTCACCATTAGCTCACCCAGTACCTGGAAAGCAATCATCTCTTACACCGAGCCAGTCTGGATTTTGTCCCAGTTGTAGTACAGAGACGACACTAGTGGAGGAGACAGACTGCATCAGGGATACACTTGATGCCGGGGGCAGGGCGGTGCTGATTATGTGAGATCTCTCAGCAGCCTTCGATGGTACATCATACCACACTCTTAGCCCAGCTTCAATCCATCGGGATCGGGAGTCATGCCCTGAGCTGGCTGGCTTCGTTCCTTGAGGGGGTAGGTCAAGAGGTTTGGATTCCTCCCCTCTCGTCTGGGTCGAGTGAGTTGCAAGTGGAAGTGCCGCAGGGCTCAGCTTTGAGCCCTACCTTATTCAATATCATTCTTACACCACTCGCCGAGGCTCTGGGAGCACAAATAGTTTCTTATGCTGATGACACCCGGTTATTTTTCTTCCCGGGCAGGGATGAAGTGTTCCCGGGCGAAAAGATCAGAGCTTGCCTGACTGCAGTACGTCTGTGGCTGACTCACCACCAGCTCAAATGCAATGCAGAAAAGACTGAGGGACTTTTCTTTGGTTTTCAGGCCGCAGAGACTTGGCAGTCCCTTTGGCTGGCTGATGCCCATCCTCCTGGACGTAAGGCTGGCTCAGTCACTGCGCCACTTCTAGGACGCCACTGTGTCAAAATCTTATGCCTTCCTCACAGCAGGCGTAAGACTGATGCATGGATTTGTTGGCCTCCTGGAGATGTCGGCCTCCTGGAGATGTCTTCCTCCTATAGATGTTGGCCTCCTGGAGATGTCGGCCTCCTGGAGATGTCGGCCTCTTGGAGATGTCGGCCTCTTGGAGATGTTGGCCTCCTGGAGTTGTCGACCTCCTATAGATGTCGGCCTCCTATAGATGTCGGCCTCCTATAGATGGCGCCGTCCTGGAGATGTCGGCCTCCTATAGATGTGGGCCTTTTGGAGATGTCGGCCTCCTTTAGATGTCACCCTCCTGGAGATGTCGGGCTCCTATAGATGTTGGCCTCCTGGAGGTGTCGGCATCCTGGAGATGTTAGCCTCCTGGAGATGTGGGCCTCCTGGCGATGTCTTCCTCCTGGAGATGTCGGCCTCCTGGAGATGTCTTCCTCCTGAGAATGTCAGCCTCCTGGAGATGTGGGCCTCCTGTAGATGTTTTCCTCCTGGAGATGTCTTCTTCCTGGAGATGTCGGCTTCCTGGAGATGTCGGCTTCCTGGAGATGTCGGCCTCCTGAAGATGTCAACCTCCTGGAGATATCGGCCTCCTATAGATGTGGGCCTCCTGGAGATGTCGGCTTCCTGGAGATGCCAACCTCCCGGAGATATCGGCCTCCTATAGTTGTCGCCCTCCTGGAGATGTCAGCCTCCTATAGATGTCGGCCTCCTGGATATAGCAGCCTCCTGGAGATGTCGGCCTCATGGATGCGTTGGCCTCCTGGAGATGTGAGCCTCCTGGAGATGTCGGCCTCCTATAGATGTGAACCTCCTGGAGATGTCAGCCTCCTGAAGATGTCCGCCTCCTAGAGAAGTCGGCCTCCTGGAGATGTCGGCCTCCTATAGATGTCGGCCTCCTGGAGATGTCGGCCTCCTATAGATGTCGGCCTCCTATAGATGTCAGCCTCCTGGAGATGTCAGCCTCCTGGAGATTTTGGCCTCCTGGAGATGTCTTCCTTCTGTAGATGTCGGCCTCCTGGAGATGTCTTCCTTCTGGAGATGTCGGCCTCCTGGAGATGTCGGCCGCCTGGAGATGTCTTCCTCCTGGAGATGTTATCCTCCTAGAGATGTCGGCCTCTTGGAGATGTTGGCCTCCTGGAGTTGTCGGCCTCCTGGAGATGTCGACCTCTTGGAGATGTCGGCCTCTTGGAAATGTCGGCCTCTTGGAGATGTCGGCCAATTATAGATGTCGCCCTTCTGGAGATGTCGGCCTCCTGGAGATATCGGCCTCCTGGAGATGTCAGCCTCCTGGAGATGTCGGCCTCATGGAGATGTCAGCCTCCTGGAGATGTCGGCCTCCTATAGATGTCATCCTCATGGAGATATCGGCCTCTTGGAGATGTCGGCCTCCTGGAGATCTCGGCCTCCTGGAGATGTCGACCTCCTGGAGATGTGGTCCTCCAATAGATGTTGGCATCCTGGAGATGTCAACCTCCTGGAGATGTCGACCTCCTATAGATGTCGGCCTCCTGGAGATGTCGGCCTCCGACAGATGTCGGCCTCCTGGATTTGTTGGCCTCCTGGAGATGTCGGCCTCCTGGAGATGTCTTCCTCCTGGAGATGTCGGCCTCCTGGAGATGTTGGCCTCCTGGAGATGTCTTCCTCCTGGAGATGTCGTCCTCCTGGAGATGTCGGCCTCCTGGAGATGTCGGCCTCTTGGAGATGTCGGCCTCTTGGAGATGTTGGCCTCTTGGAGTTGTCGGCCTCCTATAGATGTCGGCCTCCTATAGATGTCGGCCTCCTATAGATGGCGCCCTCCTATAGATGTCGGCCTCCTATAGATGTCGGCCTCCTATAGATGTCGGCCTCCTGGAGATGTCGGCCTCCTATAGATGTGGGCCTTTTGGAGATGTCGGCCTCCTATAGATGTCGGCCTCCTGGAGATGTCGGCCTCCTATAGATGTCGGCCTCCTTTAGATGTCACCCTCCTGGAGATGTCGGCCTCCTTTAGATGTCACCCTCCTGGAGATGTCGGCCTCCTTTAGATGTCACCCTCCTGGAGATGTCGGCCTCCTATAGATGTCAGCCTCCTGGAGATGTGGGCCTCCTGGAGATTTCAGCTTCCTGTAGATGTTTTCCTCCTGGAGATGTCTTCCTCCTGGAGATGTCGCCTTCCTGGAGATGTCGGCTTCCTGGAGATGTCGGCCTCCTGAAGATGTCAACCTCCCGGAGATATCGGCCTCCTATAGTTGTCACCCTCCTGGAGATGTCAGCCTCCTACAGATGTCGGCCTCCTGGATATAGCAGCCTCCTGGAGATGTCGGCCTCATGGATGCGTTGGCCTCCTGGAGATGTCGGCCTCCTGGAGATGTCGGCCTCCTATAGATGTGAACCTCCTGGAGATGTCAGCCTCCTGAAGATGTCCGCCTCCTATAGAAGTCGGCCTCCTATAGATGTCGTCCTCCTGGAGATGTCGGCCTCCTATAGATGTCGGCCTCCTGGAGATGTCGGCCTCCTATAGATGTCGGCCTCCTGGAGATGTCGGCCTCCTATAGATGTTGGCCTCCTGGAGATTTTGGCCTCCTGGAGATGTCTTCCTTCTGGAGATGTCAACCCCCTGGAGATGTCGGCCTCCTGGAGATGTCAGCCTCCTGGAGATGTCAACCCCCTGTAGATGTCAACCTCCTGGAATTGTGGGCTTCCTGGAGATGTCGACCTCCTTAAGATGTGGGCCTCCTGGAGATGTGGGCCTTCTAGCGATGTCGGCCTCCTGGAGATGTCGGCGTCCTGGATATGTCGGCGTCCTGGAGATGTCGGCCTCCTGGAGATGTTGGCCTCCTGGAGATGTGGGCCTTCTAGCGATGTCGGCCTCCTGGATATGTCGGCATCCTGGAGATGTCGGCTTCCTGGAGATGTTGGCCTCCTGGATGTGTTGGCCTCCTAAAGATGTCAGCCTCCTGGAGATGTCGGCCTCCTGGAGATGTCTTCTTCCTGGAGATGTGGGGCTCCTGGAGATGTGGGCCTCCTGGAGATGTCGGCCTCCTAGAGATGTCGGCCTCCTGAAGATGTCGCCCTCCTGAAGATGTCGCCCTCCTGGAGATGCCGGCCTCCTAGAGATGTCGGAATCTTGGAGATGTTGGCCTCCTGGAGTTGTCGGCCTGCTGGAGATGTCGCCTCCTGGAGATGCCGGCCTCCTAGAGATGTCGGCCTCCTATAGATGTCGGCCTCCTAGAGATGTGGGCCTCCTGGAGTTGTCTTCCTCCTGGTGATGTCTTCTTCCTGGAGTTGTCGACCTCCTGGAGTTGGCGACCTCCTGGTGATGTCGCCCTCATGGAGATGTGGGCCTCCAGGAGATGTCTTCCTCCTGGAGATGTGGGCCTCCTGGAGAAGTGGGCCTCCTGGAGATGTCGGCCTCCTGGAGATGTGGACCTCCTGGAGATGTCTTCCTCCTGGAGATGTCGGCCTCCTGCCGATGTCAGCATTCTGGAGATGTCCGTCTCCTGAATGTGTTGGCCTCCTGGAGATGTCAGCCTCCTGGAGATGTTGGCCTCCTATAGATGTCGGCCTCCTGGAGATGTGGGCCTCCTGAAGATGGCAGCCTCCTATAGATGTCCTCCTCCTGGAGATGTGGCCCTCCTGGAGATGTTGGCGTCCTAAAGATGTCGGGCTCCTGTAGATGTCGGCCTCCTATAGATGTCGCCCTCCTATAGCTGTCGGCCTCCTGTAGATGTCGGCCTCCTATAGCTGTCAGGCTCCTGTAGATGTCGGCCTCCTATAGATGTCGGCCTCCTATAGCTGTCGGGCTCATGGAGATGTCGGCCTCCTAGAGATGTCGGCCTCCTATAGCTGTCGGGCTCCTGGAGATGTCGGCCTCCTGGAGATGTCGGCCTCCTATAGATGTGGGCCTCCTAGAGATGTCGGCCTCCTATAGCTGTCGTCCTCCTGGAGATGTCGGCCTCCTATAGCTGTCGGGCTTCTAGAGATGTCAGCCTCCTATATATGTCAGCTTCCTGTAGATGTCGGCCTCTTATAGCTGTCGGCCTTTTATAGCTGTCGGCATCCTATAGCTGTCGGCCTCCTACTGATGTTGGCCTCCTGGACAGTTGGATTGGATCCATAGCCCTTGAACCGGCACCAGAGTGGCTGAGGTTCTGATGCCAAGAGAATCCTTTTTGTGCTTTGTATACAGAGACCTTCAAAGACGGCCAGATAGAGCGTAAGTGCCCGAGAGGTAGTGGAGGCGCCTATACAACTCCACTGCGAAAGCAAGGTACAAGGTGACAAAAAAATATACCACAGAGAGGTTAAAATTACCAAAACAGTCTTCTTGGAAGGTAGAATTACAAAGACTGGAGACAAATCCAGAGAAGTTTTTTAAATGGTGCAATGCTTCGGGACCCCGGAGCTAGCTCCAGGCCTCAAGGAGCCTACGAGGGAGCGGTGTGAACAAGAGGCACACTGTTTCCAGGATGTGATTATGACTATCCAGGCTAGTCACCTCCCTAGTACGGCGTCGGAGAAGGCTTAGTCGGGACATACATGCTCTAGCTTAGTACATAACCCCACTGCGACTCTTTCTAGGTTTGATCCCGTTCCCCTGGACGACTCTATGTCAGCTTCATGTGGCCTCAAGTCCAGCTCTCCATCTGACCCTTGCCCCCGAATATGCTGCCACTAGCGGCAAGTATCATCAATCCATTGGCCAATAAACCCATAAATGTATCTCTGTCTGTTAAGAAACCCCAGGCACACGCAGGCAATTTGTCCTACTATGGACCCATTTTGTTGGTCTCAGCTCTCTCTAACCTCTTCGATGCGTCGGACAGCCCCAGGCCGTCTGACGTCATGCTGGGCTTGTGTTTCGGATGGCTGGGGGCCGTCCGATTTGCACACGTGCAGAATTCGCCCACACTGCGGGGAAAAGTGCACCGCATCGAATCGGCTAAGGTACTGGAGAAGCCGTTCACCATTAGCTCACCCAGTACCTGGAAAGCAATCATCTCTTACACCGAGCCAGTCTGGATTTTGTCCCAGTTGTAGTACAGAGACGACACTAGTGGAGGAGACAGACTGCATCAGGGATACACTTGATGCCGGGGGCAGGGCGGTGCTGATTATGTGAGATCTCTCAGCAGCCTTCGATGGTACATCATACCACACTCTTAGCCCAGCTTCAATCCATCGGGATCGGGAGTCATGCCCTGAGCTGGCTGGCTTCGTTCCTTGAGGGGGTAGGTCAAGAGGTTTGGATTCCTCCCCTCTCGTCTGGGTCGAGTGAGTTGCAAGTGGAAGTGCCGCAGGGCTCAGCTTTGAGCCCTACCTTATTCAATATCATTCTTACACCACTCGCCGAGGCTCTGGGAGCACAAATAGTTTCTTATGCTGATGACACCCGGTTATTTTTCTTCCCGGGCAGGGATGAAGTGTTCCCGGGCGAAAAGATCAGAGCTTGCCTGACTGCAGTACGTCTGTGGCTGACTCACCACCAGCTCAAATGCAATGCAGAAAAGACTGAGGGACTTTTCTTTGGTTTTCAGGCCGCAGAGACTTGGCAGTCCCTTTGGCTGGCTGATGCCCATCCTCCTGGACGTAAGGCTGGCTCAGTCACTGCGCCACTTCTAGGACGCCACTGTGTCAAAATCTTATGCCTTCCTCACAGCAGGCGTAAGACTGATGCATGCACATTAAATACGGGACTTGCCCATTACAGCTAAATGCAGACAGAAAACAATGGGGCATATTATCAAGAACATGCATGGGAAATTAAGAAACAGGATGACAATTCTTTAAATAATGGCATGTCAACATACATTTGTGGTATAATGCTTGTTGGAAAGGCGATCCCAGGGGAGACAGAAGATGTCTGACTGTCCGCCCCGAGACCCACCTCTCTATGGAATAGGCCGAGCACCGTAGGGAGGCCTCCTTGGCGAGGCTCCTCTCCTACAATCGTAACAGCTGAGCAATCACACTACTACAGATGGACACCACACGAAGGAATATTCACAAGTATCTTTATATAATAAAAGGAAGGCACGTTCTTGGCCGGTTAGCAGGCAGGGATCGAGGGATCCATAAAGTCTTGGTTTCGGGAGTAAGGGGGTAGCAGGACAGTCTTGGCACCAGCTGGTGCGTGGATAGTTCACGGGGTCTGGCCGCGACAGCGTCAGCAGGGCCTTGGTATAGTTCAGCGTGGATTAGGCCGCGACAGCGTCAGCAGGGCCTCGGAGATGGTTCAGCTCGGTCAGGCCGCGACAGCGTCAGCAGGGCCTCGAAGATGGTTCAGTTCGGTCAGGCCGCGACAGCGTCAGCAGGGCCTCGAAGATGGTTCAGTTCGGTCAGGCCGCGACAGCGTCAGCAGGGCCTCGGAGATCGTTCAGCTCGGTCAGGCCGTGACAGCGTCAGCAAGGCCTCGAAGATGGTTCAATTCGGTCAGGCCGCGACAGCGTCAGCAGGGCCTCGAAGGTTGGTTCAGCTCGGTCAGGCCTAGACAGGGTCAGCAGGGCCTCGAAGATGGTTCAGTTCGGTCAGGCCGCGACAGCGTCAGCAGGGCCTCGAAGATGGTTCAGTTCGGTCAGGCCGCGACAGCGTCAGCAGGGCCTCGAAGATGGTTCAGTTCGGTCAGGCAGCGACAGCGTCAGCAGGGCCTCGAAGGTTCCAGGGCATGAGTTCGGATCAGGATCAGCCGCGACAAGGTCAGCAGGGCTTCGACTCCAAGATACAACTGGAGTCCCAATCCAGGGCTGGCCCAGATATAGGACTGGAGTCCTTTGATGTCCGGACCCTCGTGCCTGGGGGTCAGAGGGGCCGGGATGAAGGTGTCCAGACACCCAGCAGGGGGGTGGAGCCAGCGCCCAGGGAGGCTGGAGGGCGATCGATACCAGGTGTCCGGGGACGGCTGGAGGCCCATCGAAACTCCCCTCCTCCGGGATCCGTCAAGTGGCCACTCTACCACCTGGGAGGATCTTGGTGCCTCGATGTCGGGGCTTCGCTGGGGCCGGGGCCAGGGATGGCTGTGGCCACGTGCTCGGGACGTGATGGGCCCAAGATGGAGTCGGGCCGGAAATGGTGGCCTGGCATGGTCGCCAGGCCGGCAGTGTTGGCGAGCAGGGTCCGCCGGGGTCCCAGGGGGGAGAGCCGTGGGTTTCCAAGGGGGCTGCTCTCGTCGATGGTTCGTGTTCAGGGGGGTTGACGGCAGGTCGACGGAGGCCGATGCCGTCTGGGCCCGCCATGCGGGAGGGGTAGGACCACGCCACGAGGCCGGGTCCAACACACGTCCCCTCCAGCTGAAGGCGGGGAGAGTCACCCATCTTCCTGGGTATTCTCCTTGTCGAGGCGGAAGAAGCGGGACAGGCCGTCAGCGTTGGCGTGGTAGTCGCCAGGGCGATGCTCCACAGTGAAGTCCATCCCTTGGAGGGAGATGGACCATCGCAGCAGCTTTGGGTTTTCGCCACGCATCTGCATCAGCCACCGCAGGGGCCGGTGGTCAGTCTGGACCCGGAAGTGGTAGGGCCTGAGTTTCTTGAGGGCCCACACAACGGCAAAGGCCTCTCTCTCAATGGTGCTCCATCGCTGCTCTCTGGCCAGCAGCCGTCGGCTGATGAAGGCCACAGGATGGTCAATCCCCTCGGGGTCAATCTGAGATAGGACCGCCCCAATGCCGTGCTCCGAGGCGTCGGTCTGGACTACGAACTCCCGGCTGTAGTCAGGGGCTTGGAGCACAGGGGCGGTGCACATGGCTGTTTTCAGAGTCTCGAAGGCCACCTGGCACGCGGGTGTCCATTGTACTTTCTGTGGCTGGGTTTTCGAGGTCAGTTCAGTGAGGGGACCCAAAATGCTTCACTGTAGTGGGGCTTCATCACGCCCCAAACAATAGCACTGCTGAATGTGCTTATTTAAGCAAATCTTTGTTAGTTTTTTCGCCAAAAACATTTATCCACGTAATCCATTGTATTCCCAATTTGTACGAATCTTATTCACCAACTCAAATTCGAGTCCACACGCAGAGTATATGTGCCATTTCCGATTTTTTACTGTTCAAACTATGTCTATCCGGACCTTTTGAATGAACAGGACTGATGCATAAGTTCATGTCAGACAGCGTTTATTCCATAGAATGTGTTTAAAAAATATCCATATACCCAACCGCCTAACTACCTGTTTTTGCTTGTCACATGCCTCTTTTTTTAAAAAAAACTTGAAACAAGCCCTTCTCACTCTGCCCTCTGTGTTACATTCCCATGCAGCCTTCCTACCTACTCTAACCTGACGGTCTCTCAAAATGTGTTTCCCTTCCGACCATTCCATGTGCCCAACAGTTTGTAATCACCCTTTCCCTCGAACGGTAAACATTGTTTAAACTACCGTAACTAGTCTTTCTTTTAAATAGCTAAATCATGACAGACATCAAAGTATGAGTGATGTCCTATCAGTTAAATTAAAATGGAAATGTACAGTTTTACAACTTCATTTATACACAAAAGAAATATGTATAAATACGGACGGAAATGTTAAAAAAATAAATACCATAAAACCGGGTGCCCTTGTAATGATCCATTGCTGGAGTTGCGTCACTTTTGTGACACACTACAGCAGTGCGTCATTACTGCGCCTACAGATACGTCAGAAATTCTGAAGTATCTGTAACTCCTTGCGTCATGGAGCGCCGTAGATTTAATATTTGGCATCCATCATGTCTCAAGGAGGGCACAGTGAGAACTGTCGCATTGCTGTTTTGTTGCAGCGATGCGTCACTTTTCATAAATTAGGCCCTAAATGCCTCTGTTAGAAGGGGCAATCTTCGAGGGCCAGGTTGTGCTCACCCAGACACCCCAAGGGCCAAGATCCACCTCTCCCACAGAACTTGCTGAGTCTGGATTGTGAGGTCCTCACCGGGGAGGACGTTGGGTCTGGGATCGTACACACTGAGCTCACACCACACTACGAACAGACACTACACCGTTGGATTTTAGGAACAAGTTCTTTATATAAGCAAATAACGAAGGAAGCACTTTTATATACACAGTGGCCGAAGGACCACAAAGTCTCTGAGGATTCGGGAAGGCGGAAGCGGGACAGTCTTTTAGTCTCTGGGTCCGTACGAGGCGTACCCCACGCACAGCTCTCAATCCTCGAGCCGGGGGGTACGGGATGGTGGTCGTACTGGCTGCCTCACCTTCGTCGAGTCGGCTCGGTCGTGATGGTGGTCTCGATGGTCCAGCCGGACCAGAGTACTCCTCGAGCCGCGACGAGGTCAGCAGGACTCGATCGGGAGAGGTTCGTGAGAGCCGCGACAGCGTCAGCAGGGCTCGGATGGTCTTAGAGGTCGAGCCGCGACAGCGTCAGCAGGGCTCCGATGGTTACAAGAGGACGAACCGCGACAGCGTCAGCAGGGCTCCGATGGTCTTAGAGGTCGAGCCGCGACAGCGTCAGCAGGGCTCCGATGGTTACAAGTTCAGCTTGAGCCGCGACAGCGTCAGCAGCGCTCCGGTGGTTCAGTTCCTTAAGGTGAAGAAGGAGCCGCGACAGCATCAGCAGGGCTCAGAGGTTCAGGATGAGTCTTCTTAGGGTCAGCCGCGATCAGATCAGCAGGCTTCAGGTCCAAGATACAACTGCCCGCTAGTTGTCGGGCGGGCCCAGTTATAGTCCTTTTGCTCTTTGATCTCTGGACCCTCGCAGGCAGAGGTCTCCTGCCCGGGGGGCTGGTCGTTGGCGAGGTCCGGCTGTTGGCTCTTTGATCCTTCGAAAGGATGGGTCCGGGAATTCCCAGACGCCCAGCGGGTCTGGAGCCAGCCCTCGGGGAGGCCAGAGGGGTGATCGAACCTGGCCCACAGGGGAGGGCCAAAGGTGTGACAGAAACCAGCCCCTCAGGGGAGGCCGGAGGTGCCATCGAAACTCCCTGGCTTATCTCACTCGGGAGCCCTTTACCCCCCAGCCGGGACTGGCGGGCCCTTTGGAGTCTGAGCTTCGCTGGGGCCGGGGTCACGCTAGGCCTAGGGAGACAGGGATGTCGGGAAGGGAAGATGGCGTCCGGGCCTTTTGGGGCATGCATGGTTAGGCGCTCGGAGCCGGGCGAGGAGCGGGAAAGGCAGGCCTGGTCAAGGGTCTCGGGGGATCTAGGCGTCACTGGGTAGGACGACCAGGCTCGGGTTGCAGGCTACACTAACGGGGTGGCTGCGCAGGGGACTCGGGGTACAGGCCTACGCT